>NC_134397.1:232019421-233219421 GCF_050003625.1 Haematobia irritans
TTTTATATCGTTATCGTGAAGGAGGTGATAATTCTTCATTACTTTGTCAATCCAATTGAGAACCAACATAGAGAACCAGAGATTCAACTTAATCAGGACCTTTAGAACAACTTCCAAATTTTTTTGATGGGTATTGAAGACAATAGCGCAATTATGTTACAACAGACAGACCACCTGACCGACATGATAATATCATCTTAGAATTGCTCCCTAATCAAGAATATGCATACTCCATACACTCAAAAAAATTTACTTGCATCCTAAGCTTTTGACCTTCGCTTAAGTATTTTGATTCTGAGCCAAAGATGTGGCTTCTTTAAAATAAAGGCATTTTTAGCGACCTATCTGGCTTTGAATCTAGGATCAATATAATTAAAATAAGGATACAAATCTCATTTACCGGTATGTTAGTAGCGCTATTCACGTACAAACAAATGCCAATTTAAAAATCCAAATTATAACGGCTACTTTAAAATAAAAAATTTCTTAATTGCAAAAACAACTTAAACCTACGTAAAAAGTCTTTTCAGTGTACAGTCGTAAATCGATATTTCGATGTGTTACAAACGGAATGGCAAACTTATACTCCCATCACTATTCTATGGTGGTGGGTATAATTAATGTTGGGTTGACTTAGATTTAGAAAAAATCCCCTTAAAGTTTTTTTTTTTTTTGTAAAAAAAATAGTGACACTCTTTTAAAAGTAATGTACTATATATTTTGCAAGTGGCACTTGTTGTATAACTTTTTAGAAATTCTCAATGGTAACGCTATCACCAGCATTACTCTAAGGCAATCTCACCGTTGTACCACTTGAGTGGAAAAATTGTCATTGTTTTTTTTTTCACACTTTTTTTGTGCCACTAAATGTCATACTGTAAAATTTTTAACCAATTTTTGGTGCACTAAATTTATTTATTATAAGATTTACTATCATAATAAATTACGAAAATAAATACAAAAAATTAAAATTAATAATAATAAATTAGGGACTAACAACAAATGTTTTTGACTTAAGGTGCGCCTAATTGTGGTCTCAATTCCCATTAAAAAAAGTAATAACTAACAGGTTGGCTGATAAGTCTGCGGTTTGATTAAATGCATATTATTTTCATATAGTACCAACCTTCAAATGATTCGTGTCAAAATTTGACGCCTGTAAGTCAATTAGTTTGTGAGATAGAGCGTCTTTTGTGAAGCCACTTTTGTTATTGTGAAAAAAATTAAAAAAAAAGAAATTTCGTGTTTTGATAAAATACTGTGTTCTGAAGGGAAAAAATACGGTGGAAGCAAAAAACTTGGCTTGATAATGAGTTTCCGGACTCTGCCCCAGGGAAATCAACAATAATTGGATGGTATGCAAAATTCAAGCGTGGTGAAATGAGCACGGAGGACGGTGAACGCAGTGGACGCCCGAAAGAGGTGGTTACATAAAAAAAAAAAAAACATAAAATGATTTTGAATGACCGTAAAATGAAATTGATCGAGATAGCAGAGACTTTAAAGATATCAAAAGAACGTGTTGGTCATATCATTCATCAATATTTGGATATGTGGAAGCTCTGTGCAAAATGGGTGCCGCGCGAGCTCATATTTGACCAAAAACAACAACGTGTTGATGACTCTGAGCTGTGTTTGCAGCTGTTAACTCGTAATACACCCGAGTTTTTCCGTCGATATGTGACAATGGATGAAACATGGCTCCATCACTACACTCCTGAGTCCAATCGACAGTCGGCTGAGTGAACGGTGAACCGTCTCCGAAGCGTGGAAAGACTCAAAAGTCCGCAGGCAAAGTAATGGCCTCTGTTTTTTGGGATGCGCATGGAATATTTTTTATCGATTATCTTGAGAAGGGAAAAACCATCAACAGCGGCAAATCGGCCCCATATGAAGAAGAAACAAGTAAGGAAAGTCGAAAGTCGGGCGGGGCCGACTATATTATACCCTGTACCACTTTGTAGATCTAAATTTTCGGTACCATACCACATCCGTCAATTGTGTTGGGTGCTATATATAAAAGGTTTGTCCCAAATACATACAGTTTAATATCTCTCGATCTGGACAGAATTTGATAGACTTCTACAAATTCTATAGACTCAAAATTTAAGTCGGCTAATGCACTAGGGTGAAACGCAATGTTAGTAAAAAAAATATGGGAAAGAATTAAATCTGAAGCAATTTTAAGGAAACTTCACAAAAGTTTATTTATGATTTATCGCTCCATGTATATCTATGTATTTGAAGTTAAGGAAAATTACAGTCAGTTTTACAACTTTTTGACTAAGCAGAGGCGATTTTACAAGGGAAATGATGGTATTTTTACCATTTTTGTCGAAATCAGAAAAACATATATATGGGAGCTATATCTAAATCTGAACCGATTTCAACCAAATTTGGCACGCACTAAATCGGAGTTAAAAATTGGCCTCTGTGGTCATATGAGTGTAAATCGGGCGAAAGCTATATATGGGAGATATATCTAAATCTGAAGCGATTTCAACCAAATTTGGCACGCATAGCTACAATGCTAATTCTACTCCCGGTGCAAAATTTCAACCATATTGGGGTAAAACTCTGGCTTCTGGGACCGCATTAGTCCATATCGGGCGAAAGATATATATGGGAGCTATATCTAAATCTGAACCGATTTCTTCCAAAATCAATAGGGATCTATTCCTAGTCAAAACACATACTTGTGCCAAATTTGAAGTCGATTGGACTAAAATAGCGACCTAGACTTTGATTACAAAAATGTGTTCACAGACAGACGAACATGGCTATATCGACTAAGGAGACCACCCTGAGCATTTTTGCCAAAGACACCATGTGTCTATCTCGTCTCCTTCTGGGTGTTGCAAACATATGCACTAACTTATAATACCCTGTTCCACAGTGTGGCGCAGGGTATAAAAATGTGAAGTGTTTTAAAAAAATTAGATCCGCCTGAGTCGGAGTCGAGCATAAGTTTTACGACTCCGTCTCCAGCAAAATCTTCAGACTCAGACTCCGACTCCACAGCCCTGTTCACAAGTATAATATATTTCTGATAACCTGTGCCACTTTTTAGAAAATCTTTATAGCAATTTGCAACCTTTTTATTCAAATTATCTTGCCACTTCTTACACGCTCACAAAAAATCGCTTCTGTAACATATACTCCCAAACATATTTTGCTTCAAGCATATATATTTTTGGGCATTGCCCAAACATTTATATGTTTGATCTCTTCCAATATATAATATGTTTGAAAGTATATTGGTCTAAACAATATATGTTTGGGTAGTCTAAGTTCCAAATATTTTGTATTTTTGCATCCAAATTCAATAATGTTGTCTTCCAAAAAACAATATGTTATTATGTGAACATATAATATGTTTGGAAGCATTTTGCACCCAAAAATATTATATGCTTAAAAAAAAATCTGCCAAACAATATTGTGCTCAAAATTTTATTTATTTATTTATATATTTACAATCATAATGAATTATGAAAATAAACAGGTAATATAGATGCTAACAACCAACATAGGTTTTCGACCTGAATGCTCAAAATTTTGTTTCTGCCCAATTGTATATTCCCCCACATCTTTCTCACTTCCACGAGATTTTTTAGTTCTTAGCACCTTTTTCTGTAATACAAACATTGTAGAAGAAATTATTCAATTTTATGATTTTTTATTTTAATTTTACCTTTTGCCGGACGGGGATTCGAACAGCGGACCACACAGTTTGTAAGGATCAAAGAAGTAGCTGATCAATTGCCCAAGGAAAAATAAAATGTAAATTTTGTAATAACAAGCAACAACCACCAACTTAATTCAATATCGCTCCCTGTTAAGTAGCGCTCCAAGCTACTAAACACATATATGTTTATAGGCTATTTCTAAATTAATATATGTTTGCATTCAAGCATATTATATTTACAAACATTTTATGTCCCAAACATAATATGTTCTAACATATTAACATATATGTCCCAAACATGTTATGCTAGTTTATGAACATTATATGCTTGCACTCAAAAATATTGTGTTTAAAAATTTGTGTTCCAAACATATAATGTTTATAGCCAAACAGTCTTTTTCAACCGTGTAGTACATGTGACGCTTTTTAGAGGCAGTACAAAATTATGAAACAGTTTTATTTATAAAACAATGCCACTGTTTTTCAAATTATTGTGTTAATTTTAATTAAAAAGGACACTCTTTAGAAAATCTCAAGGGTATGCTGTATAAAAATGTCACTTATGCCACTTTTATCAAACTATTATAGCACGTACTATTACAAATGAAACTTTCCATTTGTCTTCCATATTTGAGAAATATTCAACGAGAAAACGCAGCTCACTCCGAAACTGGGATTGGAATTGGATCCATGTGGCTTTAAAAAGTAAATCTTTTTGAGACCAAATCTTTTTGATTTGCAAAACTCGTTTTTTGGGTGTGCTTTACTTATCCACACAACCCCACTAAGATACACAAGACAACCAAACTAGAATGCCAAAGGAAGCACAACTTTAATATCCTCAAAACGTTTTGGAATATTTGCAGTTTGCTTTTCTTTTCCCTCTTTTTCTTCTTTTGTTGCTTTTATTGGCCTCAAGTGGTTTGTTGCGAAAGGGCGACCGACCACTAGCTCCACAAAAAGAAAACAAAAACGGAAGCAAAACATGCAACAACATTCAACCCTGTAGCGAATTTTTTTCTGGGGGGAGAATATAAAAGGAAAACAACAACGATTTGTTTACAGAAAATATTTCATATTGCTGACACTCTAAATCTGTAGCAGATTTTGGTGATGATGTTATATTGTGGTAATCATTAGGTTACTGCAACCAATGGCAAATAAGCTATGAAATTTTTATTAAGTGAGGATATCAAAACGGGAGGAAAAAACTACACCAGAAAAAAATTTAGCTTTATTTAAGAAATTTTTATGTAAACTCTAGCTAACAAAAACCGATACGATAAAAATAAATGAATAGTTTTCGATTAATTCCAGAAATTTTTTGGGATATATATTTTCTAATTTTTAAGGAAAATTTATTAACATTGAGAAACAAAATTTAACCTTTAAATTACAAAAATATCTTTAGGGCCATACAAAGTTTAAGATGGACGTAGTTTTGATAAAGCCTTTATGACAGCGAAAATTTTATTCGATTTGAAAAAATTAGGGTTAGGGTTTTGATTTGGATTATTAAATAGAATCAAAAAGTTGTCAAATTTAAATTTAAAAAAGTCTTACTATATTTTTTATACAAAAATAAATATCTGTACAATTTAATACATATATTCGAATGAAGTAAAAACAGTGAAAGTGTTAGTATGTGTGTGTGGGTTCGTGTGAATGATGAGAATATTCATAAAGAGAATATGAATATGTTTTTTTTTTCAGATTCTCCCCCTATCATGATGAAGGTCATTTAACAAAAGGGCTTGTTGTGATGAATATTGCCACAATTGCGAGAGCATCACAAACACACATATACCCATTGAGAAAACCTCATATAGTCATCATATACGCGCAGTGTGCTCCTCATGTCCGCAAGAATCTGAATGAATTTTAGTATCGGAATATGAAATGTTATGCTAACATAGCTATGAAAAAAATTTACTATTGTATTCACCATATGAGTGGGAGAGCAAGAGAGAGTGCGTTCATATGAGTGTGTGTATTCAAGTGTTATTTTAGGAATTATTAAAGTGCTTACGTGGCTTTACACATCAGACGGACTTTGAAAAATGTTTGCTTATCTTATCTATGAGATTTTCATTGTGCTATTCACCAAGTATGCTACTCACAGAAAAATACTTGGCGTATTTACCTAGAGACACACACACATACAAGAGCACAGCTTATTTTAGTAATAAAATACAAGAGCATGTATTTTTTTAAATTTTTATATTTTTTTAATTACATAGAATTCTCATTAAAAAAGGAATAATTTTTATTTAAAGAATCTGAATACAAAAAACATGTTTTCTTTTATGGAACGAAATATTTCAGTGGTATACTCGTTATATGGTTATATTTATTTTTGTTGCGGAAAATTTTACTTTATGCCACATCAGCATGATTTTTAACAAGGTTTTATTATACGTTCATAAATCAACATACCTCATATGGTCTGATGGACCTGATTTTTCAGTGATATGTATTAAAACTATGTCATTTCGTGGAAATTTCAAATGAATATGAATGTTTGACATTACAATCACTCAAAGCAACTTAAAAATCCTTATGTGTTAAAGAGTTTTATTTTTTAGAAAATGAAAGTACCTTTTAAACTAATTTGAACAATTTGTCTCTATCTTTTTGTTCAGAAAAAACGACATTGGGTTTAAAAAGACTCCGCCACAGGACGATAATAAATACAAATGATTGTCCCATAAAAAAATATCCTAAATTTTCCATTCATTTTAGAGTAAAAAACCTTTTTTTAACTGATTTGTGAGCTGACATGGTGCAAAGGAAGGATCTACAATCTCGGACTTTCGACTTTTTAACAATTTTCCAAACAGTTTTATGCGAAAATTTAAGATAATTTTGTCAAAATTTTTTTTTCTCTAGAAAATTTTGTCAAAATTCCAGTTCTGTAGAAAATTTTGTCACAATTTTATTTCTCTAGAAAATTTTGTAAAAATTTTATTTCTATAGAAAATTTTGTCAAAATTTTCTTTCTGTAGAAAATTTTGTCAAAATTTTATTTCTATAGACATTTTTGTCAAAATTTTATTGCTATAGAAAATTTTGTCAAAATGTTCACATATATAGAAAATTTTGTCAAATTTTTATTTCTATAGAAAACTATGTCAACATTTTAGTTCTATCGAAAATTTTATCAACATTTTATTTCTATCGAAAATTTTGACAAAATTTTATTTCTATAGATAATTTTGTCAAATTTTTATTTCTATAGAAAATTTTATCAAAAAAAAAATAAAATATTTCTAGAGAACATTTTGCCACAATTTTATTTCTATAGAAAATTTTGTCAAAATTGTATTTTTTTTTTTGGGAAAATGTTGCCAAAATTTTATTTCTAAAGAAACTTTTGTCTAAATTTTATTTCTATATAAAAATTTTGTCAAAATTTTATCTTTATAGAAAAGTTCGTCACAATTTTATTTGTATAGGGATTTTTATCAAAATTTTATTTCTATAACACACTTTTTTACAAAATTTTTCGGAAGGTTCCAGTGTGGTTCACCATGGGTTTAGTGAACTGCCTCAATTTATTCTGATAATTGGTTGATAGTTTTGCTGCAAGTGGAGGATGCTGATGAGGAAGTGGTAATTCCGAAACGTGCGTCCATCCAACCATCTTGCAGTCTATAGGGCTTTGCCCAAATAAATTTGACAAATATTATTTTCCTCTGTTGGTTAAGCTACTCTTGTAGTTTAGTCAACACAATGGTTTTAAAGCTGAGATCAAAACAACAAATATGATTCAAGTACAAACCCACAATGAAAAACAAAACAAAAATTTTATTTCTTTAGAAAATTTTGTCAGTATTTTATTTCCATAGAATATTTGTTAGAATTTTATTTCTATAGAAAATTTTCTCTAAATATTATTTCTAGAAAAAATGTTATCAAAATTTTACTTCTACAAAAAATTTTGTCAAATTTTTATTTCCATAGAATATTTGTAAGAATTTTATTTCTATAGATAATTTTGGGCTTTGCGCAAATAAATTTGACAAGCATACTTTTGCTCTGTTGGTTAAGCTACACTTTATAGTTTAGTCAATGCATGGCTTTAAGCTGAGATCAAAAACAACAATAACGATTGAAGAGAAGCCAACAATAACAAACAAAACGAAAATTTTATTTCTGCAAAAAAATTTTTCAAAATTTTATCTCTATCGAAAAGTTTGTCACAATTTTATTTCTATCGAACATTTTGTCAAAATTTTATTTCTATTGAAAATTTTCCCTAGATTTTATTTCTATAAAAAATGTTATCAAAGTTTTTTTCTATATTCTATTTCAAATTATTATTTCTCTAGAAAATTTTGTCAAAATTTTATTTCTATAGAAACTTTTTTCAAAATTTAATTTCTCTAGAAAATTTTGTCAAAATTTTATTTCTATAGGAAATTTTGTCAAAATTCCAGTTCTGTAGAAAATTTTGTCAACATTTTATTTCTGTAGAAAATTTTGTCAAAATTTTATTTCCGTAGAAAATTTTATCAAAATTTTATTTCTATATAAAATGTTGTAAAATTTTATTTGTATAGAAAATTTAGTCAAAATTTTATTTCTATAGAAAACTTTGTCAAAATTTAATTTCTATAGAAAATTTTGTCAAAATTTTATGTCTATAGAAAACTTTGTCAAAATTTTATTTCTATAGAAAACTTTGTCAAAATTGTAGTATCTATAGAAATTTTATTTCTATAGATAATTTTGTCAAATGTTTAATTCTATAGGAATTTTTATCAAAATTTTGTTTCTATAAAACATTTTGGACTTTCGACTTATTAACAATTTTCAAAAGAGTTTTATGCGATTTCAAGATGTGAGATAATTTTGTCAAAATTTTATTTCCCTAGAAAATTTTGTCAAATTTTTAAAGAAAATTTTGTCAAAATTCCAGTTCTGTAGAAAATTTTGTCACAATTTTCTTTCTGTAGAAAATTTTGTCAAAATTATATTTCCGTAGCAAAATTTTTATCAAAATTTTATTTCTATAGAAAATGTTGTCAAATTTTATTTGTATAGAAAATTTAGTCAAAATTTTTTTTCTGCAGAAAATTTTGTCAAAATGTAATTTCTATAGAAAATTTTGTCAAAATGTTCACATCTATAGAAAATTTTGTTAAAATTTTATGTCTATAGAAAATTTTGTCAAAATTTTATTTCTATAAAAAATTTTGTCAAAATTTTATTTCTATAGAAAACTTTGTCAAAATTGTAGTTCTATCGAAAATTTGATCAACATCTTATTTTTACCGAAAATTTTGACAAAATTTTATTTCTATAGATAATTTTGTCAAATTTTATTTCTATAGAAAATTTTGTCAAAATATTATTTCTTTATAAAAATTTTGTCAAAATTTTATCTCTATAGAAAATGTTGGTAAAATTTTATTTCTATAGGAATTTTTATCAAAATTTTATTTCTATAAAACACTTTTTTACAGAATTTTTTTTCATTAGAAAATGTTGTAAATTTTTTTTTGTTTGGAATATTTTGCCAGAATTTTATTTCTATAGAAAATTTTGTCAACATTTTATTTCCATAGAAAATTTTGTCAATAGTTTATTTCCATGGAATATTTGTAAGTATTTTATTTCTATAGAAAATTTTCTCTAGATTTTATTTCTATAGAAAATTTTTTCTAGATTTTATTTCTATAAAAAATGTTATCAAAATTATAGAAGAAAATTTTATCTCTATAGAGAAGTTTGTCACAATTTTATTTCTATAGAAAATTTTGGTAAAATGTTATTTCTATAGGAATTTTTATCAAATTTTATTTCTATAAAAAAACTTTTTTACAAAATTTTATTTTTTTAAAAAATTTTGTACAAATTTTATTTCTTTAGCAAAAATTGTGAAAATTTTATTACTTTAGAAAATTTTGTTAACATTTTATTTCCATAGAATATTTGTAAGAATTTTATTTATATAGAAAATTTTCCCTACATTTTATTTCTATAAAAAATTTTGTCAACATTTTTTCTATATTCTATTTCAAATTATTATTTCTCTAGAAAATTTTTTAAAAATTTTTTTCTATAGAAACTTTTTTCAAAAATTATATAAAAATGTTGTCAAAATTTTATCTCAATAGAAAAGTTTGTCACAAATTTATTTCTATAGAAAATTTAGGTAAAATTTTATTTCTATAGGACTTGTTATCAAAATTTTATTTCTTTAGAAATATTGTCAATTTTTTTCTTTAGAATATTTTGTCAAAATTTTATTTGTATAGAAAATTTTGTCAACATTTTATTTCCATAGAAAATTTTGTCAACATTTTATTTCCATAGAATATTTGTAAGAATTTCATTTCTATAGAAAATTTTCCCTAGATTTTATTTCTATAAAAAATTTTATCAAAATTTTATTCCATAGAAAATTTTGTTAAAATTTGTTTCTATAGAAAATTTTATCAAAAGTTTATTTCTATAAAAAATTTTGTTAAAATTTTATTTCTATGGTTTCCTTGAAGTTTTTGTGTATACCGATATAACTCATTCTCCTGCTGTGATATTCTAGCGGTCTGACCATCCCTTTCTTGGTAGCAAAACTTTTGTTCACATTCTCTAGAATATTTGAATCTCATTAGAACTTATTGTATTTATCTCCTTAATAAACGATATTCATAAGAAAATTTGCTAATTAATTCCAAATGAAAAATTAAAAAACTTGTAAGTACCAATTTACAATTTCAATGTAAAAAAGTCCTCTAATTTTTCAAAGACCCCTTTATGATTTTAACAGAAACTTTTCTACATCCAATTGTCATGAGATAGCATTGCAAAAAAACTTCAAATACTTTCGAGTTCTAATTAAATTTTAACACAAAACACCATAGCACCATTGACCAAATTATAATACGAGAAACAGAGGGACATTGTCATCAACATCATCATTAGTCCAAGACCAAGAGATTTTACGCTATGCTAATAATAAAAAGGCAAAAATGGCAGAATTCTAACACGAGTGGCAAAATACTTTTGCTGATACTCCCGAGAGTTTTCGTTGCTGTATTTGCACTGCAATTGAATGGAAAATTTGTAGAAATGGCAAATGAGACAAGTTTTTCCCATGGTGATTTCAGGGAATAGAAATTTACCCATAAAACAATGACAATTATTTACTTTGCAGATTGTTAGAAACAATAGTCGAACAAACAAGAATTGCCAACATTTATACCCCTTGACAATGGGGTAAATGCGATAGCAAAGGATCTAAGCCAGGAGTCTGTGAAACAATTGCAGATTAATATTGCTTCAATGTTTTGCAAAAGAAAGGTTTTCCTATAAGTTTTTCTGAATTAAATGTTAAATACATTTTCAATATTAATTTTCGTTTTTAATTTTTGTAAAAAATTTTAGGCTGACATCTTACCGTTTGTGAATACAAAGACTTTAATTAGTAAATTAAAGTCTTAATTGAATTGGAAGAAATATTTAAAAAAGATCACAACTTTGCTCTTTTGGTAATTTGACCCATTTTTGTGAAAATTAAAATGAAAAAAATTTTAAATTTTTGGTGGGGGGGTAATGTACAAATAAGCTATGAGAAAATTTTAAATTAAGTTTCCAATTTATACATTTTTAACACACTTTTGCGATTTTTATAGCCTAAACCAGGGTCAGGGTATAATAATTTTGATCTGCCAAAAAAATATGCCTACCAAAAATATATACATCAAATATATATATATCGATGAACTCAGAATCACCTACTGAGTCGATCTAGCCCTTGTTGACCGCCCGTCCATGTGTTCACAGGTCGCATTTATTAATCGATTTTTATGAAATTTGGTACAGAGTGTTGTTTTGATGTCAGGACGAACGCTATTGAATTTGGAAGAAATCGGATCACATTTAGATATATCTCCTATATACATATGTATCGCCCGATTTGGACAAATGGGGTTACATGGCGCTTTTTTACTAACCGATCGTCGTCGTTTGGCACAAAGTAATCTAATGTACCACCCTTTAAGTGTGCAATATTTCGTCGAAATCGGTTCAGATTTACACAGAAAAAAATATCACCAAAATATTTCCAATTAAAAAGTTGATTGAAGTTGAAAATTTTTTCAATGAAAAATTAATTCATACAATTTAAACAAGATAAAAAAACATTAAGTTAATTAAGTCAATGATAGAAAATATAAAAATTTTTAATTAAAAAATTAATTGATACAATTAACTTTTTAATCAATCTCTGAAGAGTAAATCACTTAAACAAAAGTAATGGATTTTTTTTTAATTTTTAACTAAAAATTTATTTCAAATACTCAATTTTCTAATTAAACTAAAAACACTAAGCCAGTTAAGAAAGTAATTCAAAATAGTTAAGTTTTTAATGAACAAATTAATTGAGTTGTGCAAACAAACTCAATTAAATTCTGATTTGAATCAATTAAGAAATTAATTTAAATTTGCTAATGAGATCAATGAAGTTTTTAATCAAGTATTTTTTTAATGTCCAATTAAAACTGTGATTGATACAATCATTTTCGCGATTGGAGACATTTGCATTTTTATCGAGGAATTTTGAATAATTTGTTATTAATTTTTACTCTGTTTTTAATATATTTGAAACAAAAAAAGTTAAATTTACCCATTAAAAATATGAAAAAAAAACTTCGGAGAACAATTCATCTCAAGAAATGGACCGGTAAGTTGGCCACCAAGATCATGCGATTTGACGCCTTTAGACTATTTTTTGTGGGGCTACGTCAAGTCTAAAGTCTACAGAAATAAGCCAGCAACTATTCCAGCTTTGGAAGACAACATTTCCGAAGAAATTCGGGCTATTCCGGGCGAAATGCTCGAAAAAGTTGCCCAAAATTGGACTTTCCGAATGGACCACCTAAGACGCAGCCGCGGTCAACATTTAAATGAAATTATCTTCAAAAAGTAAATGTCATGGACCAATCTAACGTTTCAAATAAAGAACCGATGAGATTTTGCAAATTTTATGCGTTTTTTTTTTTTTAAAAAAGTTATCAAGCTCTTAACAAATCACCCTTTATATACGGCCGTAAGTTCGGCCAGGCCGAATCTTATGTACCCTCCACCATGGATTGCGTAGGAACTTCTACTAAAGGCTGTCATCCACAATCGAATTACTTGGGTTGCGATAACACTTGCCGATGGCAAGGTATCGTAAAACTTTTTAACACTGTCTTCTAAATTGTAAGTTAGCCCATACGGGGTATATATTAAACAAAAAAAGGCCGATTAAATACGTATATAATATAGTTTGACAAAATTTTCTATAGAAATGAAAACTTGACAAAATTTTCTATAGAAATAAAATTTTGACAAAATTTTCTATAGAAATAAAAACTTGACAAAATTTTCTATAGAAATAAAATGTTGACAAAATTTTCTATGGAAGTAAAATGTTGACAAAATTTTGTATAGAAATAAAATGTTGACAAAATTTTCTACAGAAATAAATTTTTTACAAAATTTTATATAAAAATAACATTTTGACAAAACTTTCTATGGTTTCTATTTTGACAAACATTTCTATAGAAATAAACGTTTGACAAAACTTTCTATAGAAATGAAATTTTGACACAACTTTCTATAGTAATAAAATTTGACAAAATTTTCTATGGAAATAAAGTTTTGGTAGATTATTTTTGGCGATATGGACCAATTTTTGTGTAATAAGTCATCGACTATATATAACTAAAGACCGATATTGACCAATTTTTGCATGGTTGTTAGATACCATATACTAACACCATGTACCAAATTTCAACTGGATCGGATGAATTTCGCTCCTCCAAGAGGCTCCTGAGGTCAAATCTGGGGATCGGTTTATATGGGAGCTATATATAATTATGAACCGATATGGACCAATTTTTGCGTGGTTGTTAGAGACTATATACTAACACCACGTACTAAATTTCAATTGGATCGGATGAATTTTGCTCCTCCAAGAGGCTCCGGAGTTCAAATCTGGGGATCGGTTTATATGGGAGCTATATATAATTATGGACCGATATGGACCAATTTTTGCATGGTTGTTAGAGACCGTATACTAACATCAGGTACCACATTTTAACCGGATCGGATGAATTTTTCCCCTCCAAGAGGCTCCGGAGGTCAAATCTGGGGATCGGTTTATATGGGGGCTATATATAATTATGGACCGATATGTACCAATTTTTGCATGGTTGTTAGAGACCGTATACTAACATCAGGTACCACATTTCAACCGGATCGGATGAATTTTTCCCCTCCAAGAGGCTCCGGAGGTCAAATCTGGGGATCGGTTTATATGGGGGCTATATATAATTATGGACCGACATGGACCAATTTTTGCATGGGTGTTAGAGACCGTATACTAAGACCATGTACTAAATTTCAACCGGATCGGATGAATTTTGCTCCTCCAATAGGCTCCGGAGGTCAAATCTGGGGATCGGTTTATATGGGAGCTATATATAATTATGGACCGATATGGACCAAGTTTTGCATGGTTGTTAGAGGCCGTATACTAACATTAGGTACCAAATTTCAACCGGATCGGATGAATTTTGCTGCTCCGGGAGGCTCCCCAAGCCAAATTTGGGGATCGGTTTAGATGGGGGCTATACGTAAACGTGGTCCGATATGGCCGATTTTCAATACCATCCGACCTACATCAATAACATCTACTTGTGCCAAGTTTCAAGTCGATAGCTGGTTTCGTTCGGAAGTTAGCGTGATTTCCACAGACGGACGGACGGCCGGACAGACGGACAGACGGACGGACGGACGGACATGCTTAGATCGACTCAGAATTTCACCACGACCCAGAATATATATACTTTATGGGGTCTTAGAGCAATATTTCGATGTGTTACAAACGGAATGACAAAGTTAATATACCCCCATCCTATGGTGGAGGGTATAAAAAATTGAATTAAATGAAGTTCCTGTGCTGTTAAAATAAGAAACATCTTTGGGAGGACATTTTTGGAAGTGCTTTTAAAGTTGTGCCTTTGAAAGAACTTCCATTTTTTTTTTGCTGGGATTCGGCCCGACCGATCTTAAGGGCATGAGCCAAAAAATATTTTTATACCCACCACCACAGGGTGAGGTATATTAACTTTGCCGTTCCGTTTGTAACACATCGAAATATTGTTCTAAGACTCCATAAAGTATATATATTCTCGTGGTGAAATTCTAAGTCGATCTAGCTATGTCCGTCCATCCGTCTGTTGAAATCACGCAAACTTCCGAACGAAACAAGCTATCGCCTTGAAACTTGGCATAAGTAGTTGTTATTTATGTAGGTCAGATGGTATTGCAAATGGGCCAAATTGGACCACTTTTTTGTATAGCCCCCATATAAACAGACCCCCAGATTTGGCCTGCGGAGCCTTTTAGAGAAGCAAATTTCATCCGATCGGTATGAAATATGGTACGTGGTGTTAGTATATGGTCTCCAACAACCATGAAAAAATTGGCCCATATCGGTCCATAATAATATATAGCCCCCATATAAACCGATCCCCAGATTTGACCTCCGGAGTCTTTTAGAGGAGCAAAATTCATCCGATCCGAATGAAATTTGGTACGTGGTGTAAGTATATGGTATCTAACAACCATACAAAAATTGGTCCATATCGGTCCATAATTATATATAGCCCCCCTATAAACCGATCCCCAGATTTGAACTCCGAAGTCTCTTGGAAGAGCAAAATTCATTTGATTCGGTTGAAATTTGGTACATTATGCTAGTATATGGCCGCTAACAACCATGCCAAAATTGGTCCATATCCGTCTATAGTTATATATAGCCGATCCCCACTCAAACAAAAATTGGTCCATAACGCCAAAAATAATCTACCAACGTTTTATTTCTATAGAAAATTCTGTCAAAATTTTATTAATATAGAAAATTTTGTCAAAATTTTATTTCATAGAACAGTTTATAAAACTGAATTATATACGTATTTAATCGGCCTTTTTTATACCCTCCACCATAGGTGGGGGTTTATTAATTTTGTCATTCCGTTTGTAACACATCGAAATATTGCTCTACGACCCCATAAAGTATATATATTCTGGGTCGTGGTGAAATTCTGAGTCGATCTTAGCATGTCCGTCCGTCCGTCTGTTGAAATCACGCTAACTTCCGCACGAAACAAGCTATCGACTTGAAACTTGGCACAAGTAGTTGTTATTGATGTAGGTCAGATGGTATTGCAAATGGGCCATATCGGTCCACTTTTACGTATAGCCCCCATATAAACGGTCCCCCAAATTTGGTTTGCGAATCCTCTAAGAGAAGCAAATTTCATCCGATCCGGCTAAAATTTGATACATGGTGTAAGTATATGGTCTCTAACATCCATGCAAAAATTGGTCCATATCGGTCCACTTTTACGTATAGCCCCCATATAAACGGTCCCCCAAATTTGGCTTGCGAATCCTCTAAGAGAAGCAAATTTCATCCGATCCGGCTAAAATTTGATACATGGTGTAAGTATATGGTCTCTAACAACCATGCAAAAATTGGTCCATATAGGTCCACTTTTACGTATAGCCCCCATATAAACGGACCCCCAAATTTGGCTTGCGATTGCTCTAAGAGAAGCAAATTTCATCCGATCCGGCTAAAATTTGATACATGGTGTAAGTATATGGTCTCTAACAACCATGCAAAAATTGGTCCATATCGGTCCACTTTTACGTATAGCCCCCATATAAACGGACCCCCAAATTTGGCTTGCGATTGCTCTAAGAGAAGCAAATTTCATCCGATCCGGCTGAAATTTGGTACATGGTGTTAGTATATGGTCTCTAACAAACATGCAAAAATTGGTTCATATCGGTCCATAATTACATATAGCCCCCATATAAACCGATCCCCGGATTGGCTTGCGGAGCCTCTAAGAGAAGCAAATTTCATCCGATCCAGCTGAAATTTGGTACATGGTGTTAGTATATGGTCTCTAACAAACATGCAAAAATTGGTTCATATCGGTCCATAATTACATATAGCCCCCATATAAACCGATCCCCCGATTGGCTTGCGGAGCCTCTAAGAGAAGCAAATTTCAACCGATCCGGCTGAAATTTGGTACATGGTGTTAGTATATGGTCTCTAACAACCATGCAAAAATTGGTTCACATCGGTCCATAATTATATATAGCCCCCATATAAACCGATCCCCAGATTTGGCTTGTGGATCCTCTAAGAGAAGCAAATTTCATCCGATCCGGCTGAAATTTGGTACATGGTGTTAGCAGATGATCTCTAACAATCGTGCAAAAATTGGTCCACATCGGTCCATAATTATATATAGCCCCCATATAAACCGATCCCCAGATTTGGCTTGCGGAGCCTCTAAGAGAAGCAAATTTCATCAGATCCGGCTGAAATTTTGTACATGGTGTTAGTATATGGTCTCTAACAACCATGCAAAAATTGGTCCATATCGGTCCATAATTATATATAGCTCCCATATAAACCGATCACCAGATTTGACCTCCGGAGCCTCTTAGAAGACCAAAATTCATCTGATTCAGTTGAAATTTGGTACGTGATGTTAATATATAGTTAATATACGGTCCATAATTATATATAGGCCCCATATAAACCGATCCCCAGATTTGACCTCCGGAGCACTTTGGAAGAGCAAAATTCTTCCCATTCGGTTGAAATTTGGTACGTGATGTTAGTATAGGGTATCCAACAACCATGCAGGAATTTATTCCTATCAGTCCATAATAATATATAGCTCCCATATAAACCGATCCCCAGATTTGACCTCCGGTGCCTTTTGGAGAAGCAAAATTCATCCGATCTGGTTGAAATTTGGTACGTGGTGGTAGTATATGATATTTAACAACCATGTGAGTTGAAATTTGTGGATGACAGTCTTTCGTAGAAGTTTCTACTTAATCCATGGTGGAGGGTACATAAGATTCGGCCTGGCCGAACTTACGGCCGTATATACTTTTTTTGTTATGTTATTGTTACTTTAAATAAATATTGCCTTACGACTTTAACGAAATTTTTTAACAAATTTCAAAAAAAAATTTTACTAAATTTAATTTAAAAAAATTGAAATAAAAATTATAAAGATTATTGTAATTATTTTAATCTTTATTTTCAAGAAATTTGTCCTTAATAATGTGTAAATCACGCATCCTAAAATTAAGGTTGTGTAATCTTTAATACCACGCAAATATTTTTTTTTTCGATATACGATCACAAGTAATTTTCATTCCCTACGCTGGTGTCAACCACTTACTTTAGGTCTGTCAGACTCAAAAAAACAGCCCAGATTAAAGTTTTATTGTTTCCTTTCCTTTGATTTTTTTTTTTTTGCATATACCTAAATTTTCATAGAAGGCAATGAAATATTTTTTCAAACCTTCGTAATATTTACCCGTTTAATCATTATCGTCCACTGAGGATATTAGAAAAAGGTGTTGGGGTTTAACTCTTTGTAAAAACGTTGCCAAAAATTCTATTTCATTTATCCATAACGGTTGCTGCTAACCACTCAAATCATTTTTACGATTATTGCTGGATTACAAAAGCAAAATGGAGTTTCAAGGAAAAAACTGCTTATTGACATACTAAATATGATTACTTTGACCCTTTCTTGGGTAAATTGCTGAAAACAGCTAAAAGAAAAACCAAAACAAAAACCAAGGCAAATGGGTCTTTAAATCTGTGGAATTGAATTTTATTAGCAGCTAGGATCTTCGAAGGTTCATCTCTCGTAATGCTGATGGTTTAATAAAAATAACTAACTCAATTGAGCATAAAAAGTAAGCAAATATTACAGGAGGATACTACCAAGATTGCAAAGAAAACCCAAGTATATACAATCAAAAATTCGGCCTGGCCAAATCTAACGTACCCCACACCACACTGAACTAAAAGCATGAACGATTCCAAAGAAATGCCTGTTCCAAAGAAATACCTGTAAAAACAAAGAAAGTCTCCGATTGTTTAAAATATCATTTATTAGCAGGGGAAGAGTATTTCTGTTTGCATTGTTATTGGCTTTTTTATGAATTATCTTTTCAAAATGGCATGTGTAAATATACCTACACATGTAGGAATTAATTATCATATATTTTTATCTTTCGCACAAAAATTACATTATAATTAAATCCTCTGGCTTAATATAAATCAATGTATAGGTGTGGATATATAATCCAAACAAAAAAGGTGACATTACAATTAATTGATATTCCCCCACAGCAGTTATAATTAGGTTTGGCAACAGTGTTGCCAGTATTTTTCTGGCTCTTGTCCCCAAATTATGATGTCTTCGTTCCCAAAAATCCTCAATTTAAACTTAAATTCTTCACAAAAAACCCCAATACATTTTTGACAAGTTTTTGAAAAAAAAAACAAAGCAAAAGGTTCTGCTGTAGAAAATCAGTAATAATTTAAAAATTAAAATTTTATGAAATCCAGAAAGCTACAATAAGATCAAACACACAACAACAACAAGAGACTGGTGATCGTCTTCAAAATGCTGGAGGTATGAAAATGGTCACCTTGTATTTATGAACGAAAATTTACTTCTAAATATTCAAGTAGTAAAATTAGGTGTTAGACACGTTGCCAAATTTGGTAGAATTAAGTGGTAGATTGGTAGATTTTTTGATGGTTTGGTAGGTTTTGTAAAGAGGTACTTCATAAATTTTCTCACAAAATTTTCTATATAGAAATGATATTTTGAGAAAATTTTTTATATAAAAAAAAACAAATTTTGAGAAAATTTTCTACGTAGAAATAAAATTTTGAAAAAAAATTCTACAAAAATAAAATTCCTATAGAAATAAAATTTTCTCAAAATTTTATTTCTATAGGAAATTTAGTAAAAATTTTATTTTTATAGAAATAACATTTTGAAATAATTTTCTACAGACATGAAATTTAGACAAAATTTTCTATAGAAATAGAATTCTGTCAAAATTTTCTATAGAAATAAAATTTTGTTGTTGTTTTTTGATTTCAGCTTAAAACCATGCATTGACTAAACTACAAGTGTAGCTTAACCAACAGAGGAAAAGAATGTTTGTCAAATTTATTTGGGCAAAGCCCTATAGACTGCAAGATGGTTGGATGGACGCACGTTTCGGAATTAGCACATTCCTCATCAGCATCCTCTACTTGCAGCAAAACTATCAACCAATTATCAGAATAAATTCAGGCAGTTCGCTAAACCAAACAATGAACCACACTTTTTGCATGATAGCCGGCTTATGCCGAAATAAATTCGAAGCAAACATATCTCTTTTCCAATGTCACTGTCCGTCTCCGAAGCGTGGAAAGACTCAAAAGTCCGCTGGCAAAGTAATGGCCTCTGTTTTTTGGGATGAGCATGGAATAATTTTTATCGATTATCTTGAGAAGGGAAAACCCATCAACAGTGACTATTATATGGCGTTATTGGAGCGTTTGAAGGTCAAAATCGCGGCAAAACGGCCCTATATGAAGAAGAACAAAGTGTTGTTCCACCAAGACAACGCACCGTGCCACAAGTCATTGAGAACGATGGCATAAAGTCATGAAGTGGGCTTCGAATTGCTTCCCCACCCACCGTATTCTCCAGATCCCCCAGCGACTTTTTCTTATTCTCAGACCTCAAAAGGATGCTCGCAGGGAAAAACTTTGGCTGCAATGAAGAGGTGATCGCCGAAACTGAGGCCTATTTTGAGGCAAAACCGAAGAAGTACTACCAAAATGGTATCAACAAATTGGAAGGTCCTTATAATCGTTGTATTGCTCTTGAAGGGAACTATGTGGAATAATAAAAACGAATTTTAACAAAAAAAAAGTGTTTTTCTTTGTTAGACCGGGGACTTTCAGCCAACCTGTTATGTGTCCTAAATGTAATGAAAAAAATTTTTGAAGCAAAGATGATAAACTTTATTTTAATTAAATTTCATTATTTTAAAGAAATTTTTCCTTAATATTTTGTAAATTTCGCATACAAAAATTTAGGTTCTGCAATCTTTAATATCACGTAAATATTTTTTTCAGTGTATATAAAAAAAATGAGAAAATTTTCTATACAAAAATAAAATTTTGAGAAAATTTTCTCAAAATTTTATTTCTATAGGAAATTTAGTAAAAATTTTATTTTTATAGAAATAAAATTTTGAAATAATTTTCTACAGTCATGAAATTTAGACAAAATTTTCTATATAAATAAAATTTTAGCAAAATTGTCTATATAAATAGAATTTTTACAAAATTTCCTATAGAAACAAAATTTTGTTAGAAAGACTAAAACGATATCTCGAAAAAATCCCCAAATTTATGGAAATTCCTCACCAAATCCCCATGTCCCCAACTCAGAAATCGGGGATATTTTTTCGTGGATGGGGACAAAATTTTCTACAGAAATAAAATTTTGACAAAATTTTCTATAGAAATAAAATTTTTACAAAATTTTCTATAGAAATAAAATTTTGACAAAATTTTCTATAGAAATAAAATTTTGACACAATTTTCTATAGAAATAACATTTTGACAATGTTTTCCATAAAACTAACTATTGGTACATTATTTTTGAATATGAACCGATATGGACCAATTTTTGTGTAATTGGCGATCGGCTATATATGTAACTATAGACCGATATGGACCAATTTTGGCATGGTTATTAGCGGCCGTATACTAACACCACGTTGCAAATTTCAACCGGATTGGATGAATTTTGCTCCTCCAAGAGGCTCCGGAGATCAAATCTGTGGAACGGTTTATATGGGGGCTAGATATAATTATGGACTGATATGGACCAATTCTTGCGTGTTTGTTAGAGACCACATTCTAACACCATGTTCCAAATTTCAGCCGGATCGGATGAATTTTGCTCCTCCAAGAGGCTCCGGAGGACAAATCTGGGAATCGATTTATATGGGGTCTATATATAATTATGGACCGATATGGACCAATTCTTGCGTGTTTATTAGAGACCACATTCTAACACCATGTTCCAAATTTCAACCGGATCGGATGAATTTTGCTCCTCCAAGAGGCTCCGGAGATCAAATCTGTGGAACGGTTTATATGGGGGCTAGATATAATTATGGACTGATATGGACCAATTCTTGCGTGTTTGTTAGAGACCACATTCTAACACCATGTTCCAAATTTCAGCCGGATCGGATGAATTTTGCTCCTCCAAGAGGCTCCGGAGGACAAATCTGGGAATCGATTTATATGGGGTCTATATATAATTATGGACCGATATGGACCAATTCTTGCGTGTTTATTAGAGACCACATTCTAACACCATGTTCCAAATTTCAACCGGATCGGATGAATTTTGCTCCTCCAAGAGGCTCCGGAGGACAAATCTGGGAATCGATTTATATGGGGACTATATATAATTATGGACTGATATGGACCAATTTTTGCATGGTCATTAGAGAACATATACCAATACCATGTACCAAATTTCAGCCGGATCGGATGAAGTTTGCTTCTCTTAGAGGCTCCGCAAGCCAAATCGGGGGATCGGTTTATATGGGGGCTATACGTAATTATAGACCGATATGGACCAATTTTTGCATGGTTGTTAGAGAACATATACTAACACCATGTACCAAATTTTAGCCGGATCGGATAAAATTTGCTTCTCTTAGAGCGATCGCAAGCCAAATTTGGGGGTCCGTTTATATGGGGGCTATACGTAAAAGTGGACAGATATGAACCAATTTTTGCATGGTTGTTAGAGCCCATATACTAACACCATGTACCAAATTATGGGGGCTATACGTAAAAGTGGACCGAGATGGCCCATTTGCAATACCATCCGATCTACATCAATAACAGCTACTTGTGCAAAGTTTCAAGTCGGTAGCTTGTTTCGTTCGAAAGTTAGCGTGATTTCAACAGACGAACGGACGGACATGCTCAGATCGACTCAGAATTTCACCACGACCCAGAATATATATACTTTATGGGGTCTTAGAGCAATATTTCGATGTGTTACAAACGGAATGACAAAGTTAATATACCCCCATCCTATGGTGGATGGTATAAAAAATTAGAAAATTTTCTATACAAAAATAATATTTTGAGACAATTTTCTATATAGAAATAAAATTTTTAAATAATTTTCTACAGAAATAAAATTTAGACAAAATTTTCTATAGAAATAATATTCTGACAAAAATTTCTATAGAAATAAAATTTTGGCAAAATTGTCAATATAAATAGAATTTTGACAAAATTTCCTATAGAAAAAAAATTTTGTTAGAAAGATTAAAACGATATCTCGAAAAAATCCCCAAATTCATGGAAATTCCTCACCAAATCCCCATGTCCCCTACTCAGAAATTTCGTCTCCATTCACCAAAAAAAAAATATCTCCAATTTGTGGAAAAATCCCCAATACTGGCAACACTGCTTGGCCAGTATTGGGGATTTTTCCCCAAATCGGGGATATTTTTCGTGGATGGGGACAAAATTTTTGTGTTGGGGACTTGCGGATTTGGTGCGGAATTTCCACAAATTTGGGGATTTTTGCGGGGAATTCTGGTCAGTATAACAAATCAGGTTTTGAGTTATGGTTTATATGAAATTCTTTACATCTATATGCTTAAAAAGGGGCTTAAAGAAGTACAGAGAATCTTCAAAATATGAAAAAAAATTCTATTCCAAGAGCTACTTTACCATTTACTTTGTTTCTAAGAAATTGTTTACTATTGTGAAATTATTTCGTAAAGACTTGGGTCGAAGTGTTGGACCCTTACCTGCATACATCACTGATTTGGAAAATATATATAAAACATATGTAATAGAGTTCATAACAGGACAACAACGCCAACGGTGATCGATCACCCAATTTTATTTCTTATCTATTCATACATGTTGACCCAACTCTTTTTTTTTATTTCTCGGCCATTTAGAAGATGATTTGCATAAGACACATATTATATAATATTTTGATCACCCGTCTAATTTTTTGGATTGTAACTTTCAAACTGGTATAAATACAAAAATTTCATATTTTTACAATTTTTAGATTATGACGGATTTTTTACAGCAGAGCCTATTACCTTTTTCAAAAAACTTGCCAAAAACAGTATTGGGGATTTTTGTGGGGAATTTTAAATTAAATTGGGGATTGTTGGGGATGAAAGCGTCTTATTTTGGGCACAAGAGCCCGAAAAATACTGGCAACACTGCTAATCAGGCAAGCTCCCAACAAAAAAAAATGAAAAATAAATTTGTGTATGTTAAAATATTGCAAGCAAAAAAAAAACGAACAACGATTATATATAACATAAATCTGAAAATCATGTAATTATTATAAGCAAATCATTCAATTCTGTGTCTTACTTGCACATAACTTCGCTCTGTATGTCTCACGCACTCAATCACTCACTCTCTCCTTCTCTATTTTTTGTGGTCTCCTTGCAGATTCATTGATTTTAATTAAAGACAACATAAGGCAATGGGGAAAAACAGGACAGACAGACACAAAAATTCAATCATTCAATGAAGTGATTTACCATCATTAATTCTTCAATCAAAAGAACGAATCAACTGAAATAACAACATTGTCGGTTAGCGGCTATCGGAAACTGAAACACAAATGACAAAGGAAGAGAGCAAACCTCAAACACAACACACAACCAGCCATCCACCCACTCACTCAGAGAGAAGAGCAACAATAATACCAGCAAAAAAACATCATCCCAAAGGGAGTTTTCAATCGAAGCAAAACAAAAACAAATGAATGAGAATCTAAGTCAAGCACTTCAAGAATAATGAGACGAAAACAAAAAAACATTTAAATGGCTTCATTGAAATCTATGGCAATAGCGATGCTGATGCTGATGCCAATGACGATGATATTGACGCCGCCACCATTCATGAAGATTTGGTCTTTGCGGTTAGAATTCTTAATGGCTAGGAAATGAAAAGCCATCCACATGCCAAGCCAGAAATGAACAAAACTTTCGATGATGCCGTTGATGATTTCGTTGATGAATTCCAAGAAGATGCAAATGAAGATAACAACCATTTTGATGAATAACTGTCATTTGCACAAGGACCTTGCCGATGCTAATAACTCGAATAGAGAAAGACGAAATGACCATACCACCACAAAGATAAATATTCACTGAAATTAAACCACCGTATCCAAATCAAAAAAAAAAAGAGGAACACGTGGAAGTTATTTAAAATTAGAATGAATTAAATGAAATGATTACAATCACTAGGCCAATATAAATCAAAGCAGTAATAGCAGCAAAATCACACAAAACACAATTTAATTTTGATGAAAAAATAACAGCAATAAATCGAAGAAGATTAACAAAAGTAAATCCTACATTCAATAAAAAGTAATTATTTGTGTGTGTGTGTGTATGCGATTAATTTATCCTCATCATCATCATCATCGTGTAACGAAAAACGCCACAATCAAAATCAAATCATCTGTCAAGACAATCGTTCTTATTATCGGTTATTCGATACACATTCCAATTTAATTTAATTCGTCATGTGATTATGGTTACAGGCATCACCTTTGCAGGTTCAATAGTAACGAGCAACGCCTCCATTAATTTCTTACGACGGAAATTACTGTGATATCATCAAGTAAGTAATCAAAGATATATTTTTTTTTTATTTAAAAAAACCATCGGAATTGTATGAGAATGGGGCGTAATGGAATTTTGTCTACTTTTGTCTTCTTTCCGACACTTGCAAATCAAGGGCATTGGAAAAAAGCAGGCCGAAGGTTGATGATTTTACTCAAACTTATAATCTCCGTCTCGCTAACTTATGATTGAACATTAATAAAAGTTAGGACTACTTTATTGAAATTGAAAAAGTAGCATGAAAAGTTCTCAAAACAAAAGGAGATTGATCTTTACTTGAATGTAAAATTTATAAAATCGTGCTAGAGAGAAAAATCGTTTCACTTAGTTGTACTGTTTGAAGGCAGTAGCTCTCATTACTCAAAATAAATTTTGAGAGGGTTGTATTTTATATTTCGCGAATAGAGAACGAAAACAAATATTGATAATCAAAAATCACTTTATTGTTTTTCATATTCCTCATTAAGATATATACATGTCTATACATGCATTTGAACCAATTGTCGAGGCACTTTTGCCACTCTAATTCAGGTATCTCCAAAGCATGCATTCTGAATGCAACAACCGCCTCTTTAGGTGTCAACAAAACTTGACCTCTGATTTTATTTTTTTACGTATGGGAATCATTTTTTCCTGTTCCAAGTCTGGACTTTACGACGGATAAACCATCAAATCGATATGTTGTGGCCTTAAAAATACTGTTGTTTAATCCTTTCGACCCCGAATTTTTATCGGTATCGCTAAATTTTTTTTTTTATACTTTTAGTCATGTTCATGGCATTTAAGAAGCGTCTTGCCAAAATTTCGGGTCGCCACGCCCATCCGTTTGGGCGGTAGAGAATGTTGCCTGTGAGCAACTTTGGGCAATTGTGACAATATGTGTTGCATTTGTTCTCACAATATGTTCAGCTTTTGAGTAAGTTTTCTACCACTATGGCATGGATTTCGATCCAATCTGATATTCACATTTCGGTGTTTCATTTCTGGTGTTGTTATCGTTTTTTTGTTTTTATTTAAAGTACAATTCTATTAATACCATTAATATATAACTCAGTCTTTACTCCGTATAAATTCACTTTTTATGACTCTAAAACTGTTTTCTCTATACCAGCGTATCATACACCCACCCATTAAAACGCATATAACAATCCAAACAACAGCTGTTTACACTAAAAAACAGACAAGGTCAATATTTTTTGAAAACTCAAAATATCTTCAGCGATATTGCGATATTATTGACATATTTACAGAAAAAAGCATACTTTTCCTCTGTTGTTCCTGGGAACACGGTTGCCACTCGGGGCAAACATAATCTACCAACATTTGGAGCAAATTTTATGCAAAAACTACCAAACAAAAAATCCTATTTCGCAATTTTTTTTTTTATAGAAAAATATGTCCTAATTTTATTTAAAATAAAAATTATCAGTATTTTATTTCTATAGAAAAATTTGTCAATATTTTATTTTTATAGAAAAATAATTTTATTTTTATAGAAAAATAATTTTATTTTTATTTTGTCAAATAAATTTGACAAACATTCTTTTCCTCTGTTGGTTAAGCTACACTTTCAAAATTTCATTTCTATAGAAAATTTTTGTCCAAATTTTATTTCTATAGAAAATTTTATCAAAATTCTATACCTATAAAAAATTTTGTCAAAATTTTAATTCTATAACAAATTTTATCAAAATCTTGTCAAAATTTTATTTAAACAAAAAATGTTGTCAAAATTTTATTTCTATAGAAAATGTTGTCAAAATTTTATTTGTATTAAAAATTTTGTCAAAATTTTATTTGTATTAAAAATTTTGTCAAAACTTTATTTGTATTAAAAAATTTGTCAACATTTTATTTGTATTAAAAATTTTGTCAAATTTTTTATTTCTATAGAAATTTTGTCAACATTATATTTCTACAAAAAATTTTATCAAAATTTCATCTCTTTAGAAAAGTTTATCAAAATTTTATTTCTATAGAAAATATTGTCAAGACTTTATTTATATACGAAATTTTGTCAAAATATTATTTCTGTAGAAAATTGTGTCAAATTTTTATTTCTATTGAACATTTTGTCAAAATTTTATTTCTACAGGAAATTTTGTCAAAATTTTATTTGTATTAAAAATTTTGTCAAAATGTTATTTGTATTAAAAATTTTGTTAAAATTTTATTTCTACAGAAATTTTGTTAACATTATATTTCTACGGAAAATTTTATCTAAATTTTATTTCTATACAAAATTTGTCAAAATTATGTTCCTATAGAAAATTTTATCAAAATTTCATTTCTATAGAAAAGTTTATCAAAATTTTATTTCTATAAAAAACATTGTCAAAACTTTATTTCTATACGAAATTTTGTCAAAATTTTATTTCTATAGAAAATTTTGTCAAAATTTTATTTCTATAGAAAATTTTGTCAAAATTTTATTTCTATAGAAAATGTTGTCAAAATTTTGTTTCAATAGAAAATGTTGTCAAAAATTTATTTCTATTACAAATGTTGTCAAAATTTTATCTCTATAGAAAATATTGTCAAAACTTTATTTCTATACGAAATTTTATCAAAATGTTTGTTCTATAGAAAATTTTGTCAAAATTTTATTTCCATTTGTTTTGTTTTGTTATTGTTGGTTTTGTTCTTTAAGCATTGTTGTTGTTTTTATTGCAGCTTAAAACCATACATTGACTAAACTACAAGTGTAGCTTAACCAACAGAGGAAAAGAATGTTTGTCAAATTTATTTGGGCAAAGCCCTATAGACTGCAAGATGGTTGGATGGACGCACGTTTCGGAATTACCACATTCCTCATCAGCATCCTCTACTTGCAGCAAAACTATCAACCAATTATCAGAATAAATTCAGGCAGTTTATTAAACCCAACAAAAACCACACTTGAACCCTCCGAAAAAAGGTTTTGCATTGATAGCCGGCTTATGCCGAAATAAATTCGAAACAAACATTTCTCTTTTCCTATGCCACTGTCAAATCATCGATTTGAATTCACATGGCTGGGTTTTTTTAGCGTGCCTCCTCTTCTTTTTCCATTTGTTTTGTTTTGTTATTGTTGGTTCTGTTCTTTAAGCATTGTTGTTGTTTTTTATTGCAGCTTAAAACCATACATTGACTAAACTACAAGTGTAGCTTAACCAACAGAGGAAAATAATGTTTGTCAAATTTATTTGGGCAAAGAGGAGGCACGCTCAAAATAAACCCAGCCATGTGAATTCAAATCGATGATTTGACAGTGGCATAGGAAAAGAGATATGTTTGATTCGAATTTATTTCAGCATAAGTCGGCTATCAATGCAAAACCTTTTTTCGGAGGGTTCAAGTGTGGTTTTTGTTGGGTTTAATAAACTGCCTGAATTTATTCTGATAATTGGTTGATAGTTTTGCTGCAAGTAGAGGATGCTGATGAGGAATGTGGTAATTCCGAAACGTGCGTCCATCCAACCATCTTGCAGTCTATAGGGTTTTGCCCAAATAAATTTGACAAACATTCTTCTCCTCTGTTGGTTAAGCTACACTTGTAGTTTAGTCAATATATGGTTTTAAGCTGCAATAAAAAACAACAACAAATTTTATTTCTGTAGAAAATTTTGTCAAAATTGTATTTCTATAGAAAATGTTGTCAAAATTTTATTTCTATAGAAAATTTTGTCAAAATATTATTTCTATAGAAAATTTTGACAAAATATTATTTCGATAGAAAATTTTGTCAAAATTTTATTTGTATTAAAAATTTTGTCAAAATTTTATTTCTATAGAAATTTTGTCAACATTATATTTCTACAAAAAATTTTATCAAAATTTTTTTCTATAGAAAATTTGTCAAAATTATGTTTCTATAGAAAAATTTATCAAAATTTTATTTCTATAGAAAATGTTGTCAAAATTTTATTTCAATAGAAAATGTTGTCAAAATTTTATTTCTATAACAAATGTTGTCAAAATTTTATTTCTATAGAAAATTTTGTCAAAATTTTATTTCTATAGAAAATTGTGTCAAAATTTTATTTCTATAGAATATTTTGCCAAAATTTTATTTCTATAGTAAATTTTGTCAAAATTTTATTTATATTAAACATTTTGTCAAAATTTTATTTCTATAGAAATTTTGTCAACATTATATTTCTACAGAAAAGTTTATCAAAATTTTATTTCTATAAAAAATTTGTCAAAATTATATTTCTATCAAAATTGTATTTCTATAGAAAATATAGTGAAAATTTTATTTCTATGCGAAATTTTGTCAAAATTTTTGTTCTATAGAAAAATTTGTGAAAATTTTGTATCTATAGAATTTTTTGTTCCAAATTTTAATTCTATAGAACATTTTGTCAAAATTTTATTTTTAAAAAAATTTGTCAAAATTTTATTTCCATAGAATTTTTTTTAAATTTTATTTCTATATTTCAGAAATACTCTAGTATATAAACTGCTACCGCTCCGCTACACGCAAAAAATAATTCTTTCCTCACAAACGAAATTTTAGACAAACAAAGTTCGTTTCTCATTTGCTTTTCGCTGTAAGGAAGTGTATTTGGAAGAAAAAAGTATATACTTTTTGTGATAAACGTTTATTCTTTTCCAGGATGTAAAAAGAATTTCATAATGACTAGCTCAAAAAAAACATTGTTTTCTTGCAAATTGCATTTTCCCTCACATCTTTCTCACATCCACGAGGTTTTTAGTTCTTAACACCTTTTCCTGTAATACCAACAATGTAGAAGAAATTATACGATTTTATAAATTTTTAAATTGTTTGTTTACATTACGCCTAGATGGAGAATCGAACCGAATATATATATATATATATATATATATATATATATATATATATATATATATATATATATATATATATATATATATATATATATATATATATATATATATATATATATATATATATATATATATATATATATATATATATATATATATATATATATATATATATATATATATATATATATATATATATATATATATATATATATATATATATAGCATAGCTTGCGGCGCCCACGAACCGAATAAACAATGTTTATTTAACAGAAACAAACATTTAATTTGACACCGTGGAGCAGTGGTTGCTACGTCCGACTTGCATGCCAAGGGTCGTGGGTTCGATCCCTGCTTCGACCAAAGTTTTTTTTTTACATATACTCCAGGTATGTTCGGAAGATTCCGAAAACTATTCAACATTACATTGTACTATATTAAATTTTGAACTGTAAAATGTGTCTTATTAAAGACCTAAAGTCAGAAAAGAACAGTGTTTGATATAAACGAAATAAACTGTGTTTTTGTTTCAAAAATAACTTTTTTATTGAAAAAATAAAAATTTTGTAACAAACGAATTTTTTGGTGATAAAAGTTTAAAATTTTCGAAGCAATTCAAAAAACTCTAACAAAAGAAAAACGTTTTCCAAACGTTTTTGCGTGTAGAGATTGATGAACACATTTCTTTTATTTTTAATTTTTCTTTCTTACTTGCTATCGTACAAAATATTTCTTAGCCTATTCTTACAATACCTTATCTTCTAATCCCTAAGTAAACACAAGCTATAAATACTTTAAACTCTAGATAAGACTAAATATAGGAACATATAAACATGAATTGATAACAAGAATGCATTAGCTCGCTATGGTTACAATTGCTTTAAGTACAGATAGCACCATGTGTTTGCCTACGATAAGTGATGTTTGAGAAATTCAAACACCCTTTAGTTGTTAAGAATTCTACCAATTTCCAATTTCTGGTAAAATTCTACCAACTGTGGCAACCCTGCCAAGGAACCAGCCCTGATTAATATTACTAAAGACACCACGTGTTTATCTCGTTTTCTCTTGGGCGTTGCAAACATAGGCCAAATTTCAAGTCGATTGGAATTAAGCTGGGACCTAGACTTAGACAAACGGACGGACATGGCTATATCGATCCAGGGACTGTCGACTCCTTCGGGGTGTGGAAACATAGGCCAAATTTCAAATCGATTGGACTAACACGGTGACCTAGACTTTGATTACAAAAATGTGTTCATAGACAGATGGCTATATTGGTCCAGGGACTAGCCTTGAGCAAAATTGCTAAAGGCACCATGTGTCTATCTCGTCTGAGTGTTGCACTAACTTAAAATAACAAAGTATTTTAAGATAGAGTAGTTCAGGGTATAAAAATTAGTATGATAAAAAAAATTACCAAATTAAATACATTTTCGAACGTTCGAATTTCCATTTAGAATTTCCATCTTAGAACATTCGAATGTCCTATCAATGAAAACAGCTTTATCTCTTCAGAATATGATATATTCAAAAGAGAATTCGTATCTATTAATATCCAAATTTTCACGCTTTTATCTATAACATCTGATAAAAAACTAAAATTAAAACGCATTTAGTTTAATAGAAAAAAAATATTTATTTTCAATCAATTTACCTCCGTTAAGTTAAATACAAAATAAAAATAACCTTTGAAGAAATTAAACCCCAATATAACATCCTTTTCCCTTTTCTTGCAGTAACCCATACGTAATCTGTGGCCACGTGTGTGTGTGATCACAACGTGGGCATAGCGGCTATGAAGTCGCTCCTCGAGACGCCATCAACTAACGCATTATGGCCCACATCAGCACTCAAATCAATAGCGGCATCAACAATTAAAACATTTAACAGCGGAAACACTGCCAGTCCACACCAACAACGACGGTCAACATACAATCACACATCGTCGTCATCACCCACTTCCATATCAGCAACACTTGAGCAACAACCTTTGTTAGAGACATCATCACAGCGACAACGTGGTTATAATGAAGCAACATCCGTATCTGCAGTGGTTTCTAAAAATGCGGCCAATGCATCATCGACCACCCTAACAGAGATATTAAGGAGGAAGGAAGCATTGCAACCACCACCACCACCACGACGAGAACCTGCAATACCCATGTTAAACAGAGCTGCCAATGGTGCTACATCGCCAACATCTCTAACGAACTCATCATCATCATCATTGCCGCTCGTAACATCATCATCAACATCGTCTTCATCCGCGTTAACATCTCTACCTTTATCGCAACACAAATTTACCCATCTACAGACCTCGTCCTCATCCTCCGCACCGCCACCATTGCTCACAGCAAACCACAATACATCACACACCTCATCATCGCCCTCGATATCATCGCCAGCTGTTTTCAATGATTCGGTGAAAACATTAACTTCTGCTTTAACAACGGGTACCTTAAACGATGCCGCCGATGCAGCAAATACAGCCACCATTTCTGCCTCCTCCTCAGCCTCATCGTCGTCTCATTCACATTCCTCTGCCACCAACAATGCCTTAGATGAAAATTTATTTTCCACGCCGTATAGTTATCTCGATGGTTACAGTTCCACATCATCCATTGTAGACGCAGCCATTTCCTCGCCGAATAGCATTCTTCTCACCAACAACAATGCCAGTTACTTTGGCACAGCATTCAATTTAAGTCTTCACGAGAATTCCACGTCGTTGTTGGCATCATATTCCTCATCATCGGATGTTAGTATCGTCGATAATGATGGCACTGCCCTGAGTAGCAATGCTGGTGGTGGTGGTAGTGACGACGTCAACGATAATTGGATGGACTTGTCCATAGTCATTGTGAAAGGCTTTATATTTTTTTCCATTATTCTGGCTGCCGTTCTTGGTAATGCGTTGGTTATAATTTCCGTTCAACGTAATCGTAAATTACGGTAAGTATGTGTATGTGTGTGTGTTATTATGCATCCATTATAATTAAGGGGAGAGACTTAACTCGCCCATTTCTAATATGCCAGATATATTCATTGATACCAATATTTTCATTAGTTGTATAAAAATTCGCAGTTTCGGAAGAGTTTCCATAACGAAAGAGGGGGAAATAAGGATAGCCATCGATGGGGGTGGCGGTCTATGATTTCCTTTATCCTGGTTTATTGAGTTTTGATTTCCTTTTATTACCATCAACAAAATTTTATTTAAAATTTTCTTTGTATTTACAAAAGCAACAGCATGGGATATTCTCGTCATGGGCCTTATACGTCATGCTGGACTAATTCAAATGAAATAGAAATAACTTTATTAATAAATAAAATTAAAATTTATATTTCAACTACCGTTTCAAAGAGAAGTAAAATAAAGGCATTTCTGTAACCATAGATTGTCACGTAATATATTTATACCCTTAACCAGAAGGAATTTTGTCAATATTTTATTTCTACAGAAAATTTTGTCCAAATTTTATTTCTATAGAAAATTCGGCAAAATTTTATTTCTATAGAAAATTTTCTAGAAATTGTATTTCTATAGAAAATTAGGCAAAATTTTATTTCTATAGAAAATTTTCTAAAAATTGTATTTCTATGGAAACTTTTCTCAAAAATTTATTTTTATAGAAAATTTTCTCAAAATTTTATTTTATTTTAATATTTTTGGGGTAAACTTTATAAACTTGCAAACAAAAGAAAAAGAACAGATACTGGAATAACCTTGTCAGCTGCCAGACGAGCGATTTAGAAATAACAGCAACCTGAAGGTGTTTGCGAGAAAACAGTAAAATTTTAGTTCTATAGTAAATTTTGTCAAAATTTTTTTTCTATTTTTTTTTTTAATTTCTTTTGTAAAAATTTGTTTTCTACTAAAAAATTTTATCAACATTTTGTTTCTATAGAAATCTTTGTCAAAATTTTATTTCTACAGAAAATTATGTCCAAATTTTATTTCTATAGAAAATTTTGTCAAAATTTTATTTCTGTAGAAAATTTTGTCAAAATATTCTATAACAAATTTTGTGAAAAGTTTATTTCTGTAGAAAATTGTGTCAACATTTTATTTTTATAGAAAATTGTGTCTAAATTTTATTTTATACAAAATTGTTGTCAAAATTTTATTTCTATAGAATTTTATGAAATTATTATTTCTATAGAAAATTTTGTGAAAATTTTATTTCCATAGAAAATTGTGTCTAAATTTTATTTTATAGAAAATTGTTGTCAAAATTTTATTTCTATAGAAATTTTATGAAAATATTATTTCTATAGAAAATTTTGTCTATATTTTATTTCTTTGGAAAATTTTGTCAAAATTTTATTTTTATAGAATACTAGCGTAACCCGGCCCGCTTCGCTGCGCCTTCCGAAGCGTATTTGGAGGAACATTTTGCATTAAATTAGTCAACTATATCCTTCGTGCTGAAAACAAATTCGAAAAGATTTCAATTCTTTTAAACAAATCGGACTACTTGATTTTTCGTTTATAGGTACAAATACGGCGGGAGAGGGTGTACCCTTTCCTCCAATTTTTTTTAATAATGTTCTGTATTCAAGTAGTTGGACAATCTTCTATATTTCTTGTGAATTTTAAGTGGGGTTTGTCAAGGAAAGGTATCCTTCTCCTCAACATATCTGAAAATTAAGCACTATATTATAAAAACATACAAAGAATTACTGTTTCCCATCCAATAAAAAACAAAATTAGTAAAAAATTTTACCACATTAACATTTGCTAAAATGTTGGAAAATGATGCACTCTCTACGTTGGCTGCCAATTTCATGTAAAGACTTCTTTACTAAAAAGAAGTCTGGCAGAAGCCTGTACAAAAATCATAAAATTATGTACCGAGTTCCCATTTACGGACAACCCTCTACTTTCAACTTAAGAAAAAAAAAGACAAAAGGGAACCCTCTCTTTACTAAAAAGAAGACTAAAAAGAAGTCTGGCAGAAGCCTGTGCGAAAATCATAAAATTATGTACCGAGTTCCCATTTACGCACAACCCTCTACTTTCAATTTAAAAAAAAACGGACAAAAGGGAACCCTCTCCCCACCTTCGCTCCACTCCGACCTGATATCGGACTATCACGTACCCTATATTAATTTCGCAACTACTCAATAGTCCCTATAAATTCTATCGAAGTAAATCGATAAAGTTTATTTCAATTTTCCCCTTCCCCAACCAGATATCGAAAAATCATATACTAATTTAAAAATTATGTATAAATTTAATCACCTCCTGCCACGTCCCTGTAAATTTCAAGTAGATCGGAGATGTTTAAATTGTGCTCTATTGTTTTAAAGGGACGTCACTTTCCCCGATACAATATCAACACCCCTAACCTTCCCTGAAAATTCTTGAAACTTTCCTTCAAGTGTGGGGCAAGGAAGGTTGCCTCTTCGTTCATAACCTTCCCCCACTGCTTTTGTAAATTTCAAGAAAACTTAAATTTTTTTTTGTAGTTTTAGAGGAGGACCTCCTCCCCGACCAGATGTCGAAAAGCGTATCTTTTGTAAACGTCCCAGAAAATGTCAATCAAATTATAAGTCTAAAGGGCGGCCTCTCTTCCGTCCAAATATCACAAAATCAGGTATCAACTCTTACAGTTGACGGAGGTTACGATCTCTCCCCAGTCCTCTGTAAATTTCAAGTAACTCGGTAAAGTTTAATTGTTTTTCTGTATGTACTTAAGAGGAGCGGATGTCTCCCTATGCCCTTTTATTTTTATTAAAAAATCAGGAACCTGATATAAATTTCGTAACCCATGTTTTCTGTAAAATTTCAGTCGGGGGAGTTTAGTTTTGTTTGAACTTTCAAAAAAACAAATTGGGCAAAGGGGTGGTCCCCCTCCCCGACCAAATATCGAAAAATAATGTAGCGGATTTTTGTCTACATGCCAACCCCAACATTCAATGAAAATTTCAATAAAATCTAAAAAATCTAAAAAAAATTTTCAAAGTTTTATTTCTATAGAAAATTTTGTGAAAATGTTATTTCTATAGAAAAGTGTGTCAAAATTTCATTTTTATAGAATATATTGTCAAAAGTTTATTTCTATAAAAAATTTTCTCAAAATTTTATTTTTGTAGAAAATTTTGTCAAAATTTGTATTTCTATGGAAAATTGTGTCAAAATTTTAATTTGTCAAAATATTCTATAAACAATTTTGTGAAAAGTTTATTGCTATAGAAAATTGTGTCTAAATTTTATTTTATAGAAAATAGTTGTCAAAATTTTATTTCTATAGAAAACTTTGTCAACATTTTTCTATATTTTTCTGTATTTTCTATAGAAATTTTGTGAAAATATCATTTCTATAGAAAATTTTGTCTAAATTTTATTTCTGTGGAAAATTTTTGTAAAAAAAATTTTTTCTATAGAAAATTTTGTCAAAATTTTATTTCTATGGACATTTTTGTCAAAATTTTATTTCTATAAAAATTTTTGTCAAAATTTTATTTCTATAGAAAACTTTGTCAAAAATTTATTTCTATAGAAATTTTTGTCAAATTTTAATTTCTATAAAAAATTTTGTCAAAATTTTATTTCTATAGAAAATTTTGTTAAATTTTATTTCTATAGAAAATTTTTTCAAAATTTTATTTCTAGAGAAAATGTTGTCTAAATTTTATTTCTGTGGAAAATTTTGTCAAAATTTTTATTTCTATAGAAAATTTTGTCAAAATTTTATTTTATAGAATTTTTTGTCAAAATTTTATTTCTATAGCAAATTTTGTCTAAATTTTATTCCTGTGGAATATTTTGTCAAAATTTTATTTCTATAGAAATTTTTGTCAAAATTGTATTTCTATAGAAATTTTTGTCAAAATTTTATTTCAATAGAAAACTTTGTCAAAAATTTATTTCCATAGAAATTTTTGACAAAATTTAATTTCTATAGAAAATTTTTTCAAAATTTTATTTCTATAGAAAATTTTGTTAAATTTTATTTCTAAAGAAAATTTTGTAAATGTTTTTTTTTTATAGAAAATTACGTCCAAATTTTTTTTATAGAAAATTGCGTCAAAATTTTATTTCTATAGAAAATTGCGCCAAATTTTATTTCTATAGGAATTTTGTCAAAAAAAAAATTTATAGAAAATTGCGTCAAAATTTTATTTCTATAGAAAATTGCGACCAAATTTTATTTCTATAGAAAATTTTGTCAAAATGTTCTATAAAAAATTTTGTGAAAAATTTATTTCTATAGAAAATTGTGTCAAAATTGTATCTTTATAAAAAAAATTTTCAAAATTTTAATTCTATAGAAAATTTTGTCAAAATTTTATTTCTATAGAAAATTTTCTCAAAATTTCGTTTTATAAAAAATTATTGTCAAAATTTTATTTTATAGAAAGTTTTCTCAAAATTTGATCTTATAAAAATTGTTGTCAAAATTTTATTTAATAGAAAATTGTTGTCAAAATTTTATTTCTATAGAACACTTTGTCAACATTTTATATCTATAGCAACCTTTGTCAAAATTTTATTTCTATAGAAAATTGTGTAAAATTGTATCTCTAAAAAATTGTCAAAACTTTATTTCTATCGAAAATTTTGTGCAAATATTATTTCTATAGAAAATTTTGTCAAAATTTTTTTTTATAGAAAATGTGTCCAAATTTTATTTTTATAGAAAATTTTTTCAAAATTTTATTTCTATAGAATAAATTGTCAATAGTTTATTTCTATAGAAAATTTTCTCAAAATTTTATTTCTGTAAAAAATGTTGTCAAAATTTTATTTTTATAGAATATATTGTCAAAAGTTTATTTCTATAGAAAATTTTGTCAAAATTTTATTTTTATAGAAAATTTTGTCAAAAGTTTATTTCTATAGAAAATTTTCTCAAAATTTTATTTCTGTAGAAAATTTTCTCAAAATTTTATTTCTGTAGAAAATTTTATCAAAATTTTATTTCTATAGAAAATTTTTTCAAAATTTTATTTCTAGAGAAAATTTTGTCTAAATTTTATTTCTGTGGAAAATTTTGTCAAAATTTTTATTTCTATAGAAAATTTTGTCAAAATTTTATTTCTATAGAATTTTTTGTCAAAATTTTATTCCTATAGCAAATTTTGTCTAAATTTTATTTCTGTGGAAAATTTTGTCAAAATTTTATTTATATAGAAATTTTTGTCAAAATTTTATTTCTATAGAAATTTTTGTCAAAATTTTATTTCTATAGAAAACTTTGTCAAAAATTTATTTCCATAGAAATTTTTGACAAAATTTAATTTCTATAGAAAATTTTTTCAAAATTTTATTTCTATAGAAAATTTTGTTAAATTTTATTTTTAAAGAAAATTTTGTAAATGTTTTTTTTTTATAGAAAATTACGTCCAAATTTTTTTTTTATAGAGAATTGCGTCAAAATTTTATTTCTATAGAAAATTGCGTCAAAATTTTATTTCTATAGGAATTTTGTCAAAAAAAAAAAATTATAGAAAATTGCGTCAAAATTTTATTTCTATAGAAAATTACGTCCAAATTTTATTTCTATAGAAAATTTTGTCAAAATGTTCTATAAAAATTTTGTGAAAATTTTATTTCTATAGAAAATTGTGTCAAAATTGTATCTTTATAAAAAAAATTGTCAAAATTTTAATTCTATAGAAAATTTTGTCAAAATTTTATTTCTATAGAAAATTTTCTCAAAATTTCATTTTATAAAAAATTATTGTCAAAATTTTATTTTATAGAAAGTTTTCTCAAAATTTTATCTGATAAAAAATTGTTGTCAAAATGTTATTTATTAGAAGATTGTTGTCAAAATTTTATTTCTATAGAACACTTTGTCAACATTTTATTTCTATAGAAACCTTTGTCAAAATTTTATTTCTATTGAAAATTGTGTCAAAATTGTATCTCTAAAAAAATTGTCAAAATTTTATTTCTATAGAAAATTTTGTGAAAATATTATTTCTATAGAAAATTGTGTCAAAATTTTATTTTTATAGAAAATGTGTCCAAATTTTATTTTTATAGAAAATTTCATCAACATTTTATTTCTATAGAATATATTGTCAATAGTTTATTTCTATAGAAAATTTTCTCAAAATTTTATTTCTGTAGAAAATTTTGTCAAAATTTTATTTTTATAGAATATATTGTCAAAAATTTATTTCTATAGAAAATTTTGTCAAAATTTTATTTTTATAGAATATATTGTCAAAAGTTTATTTCTATAGAAAATTTTCTCAAAATTTTATTTCTGTAGAAAATTTTCTCAAAATTTTATTTCTGTGGAAAATTTTCTCAAAATTTTATTTCTATAGAATATATTGTCAAAAGTTTATTTCTATAGAAAATTTTCTCAAAATTTTATTTCTATAGAAAATTTGTGAACTTCCTCTTAGTTGGAAGGGAATATTTTGCAAAATCCACCAAAATATCTAGATTTCTACCAATCTACCAAACAGTACAAAAACGACCATTTTTGGTAGAATTCTACCTATTGTGGAAACCTTGTCTCAAATCCTAGAAAGTATTTATATTCTGAGTAGTGGTGAAGTCTTAAGTCGATCTAGCGATATCTGTCCGACTTTTGAAATCGCAAGCTATCAGCTTTAAATTTCACCCAGAGAAGGAATATGAACACCTCAAACATGTTTCAAGAGCATCATGTTACCTTTGGAATCCTGTAAAAATTTGGAAACAAATTGGATCAAGGTTAGATATGACCCCCATATATATGTATGGCCCGATTTCGACAAATTAAATCATACTGCGCTTATTTATTACCCGATTGTCTTCAAATTTTACACAAAGTAATTTTTTGTAGTACCCTTAAAGTGTATAAAATTTCATCAAATTCGATCCAGATTTAGATATAGCTCCCATATATATGTATCGCCCGATTTTTCCAAATTTAACTATAAAACCTTATTTATTAACCGATCTTACCCAAATTTGGCAGGATATAATACTCTATAGTACTAACTATACCTGCAAAAAATCATCGAAATCAGTTCAGTTTTACATATAACTCCCATATATATGTATCGCCCAATTTTGCCCATAGGACCCTTATTTTGGTTCTCTTGTGGCTTTCACACTTCTTTTTAATATAATTGCTTGGGTTTTAATTAATTTGCTTAATTCTTCGTCGAATGAAGTCCTGGCATTTAACCTTTCCAGGATGTAAATATAGCATTTTTATGTTTTTTGTTTTCAGCCAAAATGAGAATAATTCGCTTTTTTATCTTCACTATTTCTAGAAAAATTAAATTTATTTAAGTATGGGCAAATTTAAATTTATTAAGTATTATCACAATGGACTGAATAGTCTTAGTGAGCCTGAATCTTAATCGGACTGCCACTTTAACCTAACCTATGGACAAGTTTGGGCAGACTTTACAGCACGTAAAAGTATACTTCCTCACGAACAATAACAAGCAAACAATCGCAAACAATTAACAATCGTTAACGAATCTAGTTTTCTTCCTCGCAAATATATGTACATATGTACTAAAATTTTCACAAATAAACAGCACTATTGAAACCACAAATTCAAGTTCAAAAACAAAAATATTTTTTAAAGTGTTTACAACATTTTGAATTACTAATCCTCCTCTTAGAATCCACATTTAAAAGTTTTCTTTATACACTTTTATTGCGAAAAAAATTAAGCACGAAATTTTTCAATTTTTGCTTTCCTTGAGTACACGCAACTTGTATAAATTTTGGTAAACATTGCCAACTTTTTTCTCATGAACAAGGTTGCCAAGTTTTAAATTAGCTTTCGATTAGTACTTTCTAAAATGTTCTAAAGTAATTTCAATTGGAACATTCAATAATTTTTCATTTTTAAAATTTGTCTGTTTTGCCGCTGTTTTGCGATTTCCGCCATAGTGCACTGTCGAAATCAGCCATAGGCAAAGTAATTTATTTTCTACATTTCTTTAAATTAGAGTGTTACAATTATTACGCGTTTACCTTTAACAGATGGTTTTAAGACGAAAAACATCTCATTCCCATACTCCCCTCATATTCGTATTCGTACAAATTATATTCCTATAATTCTCATTGTTTTAGCTCATTCTCCCATTGTCTCTTAAACTGTATTCCCCAGCTCAACATAGCAAAAGCCAAACTCAAAACCATACCACACAGCCAATTAAACACCAGCCACTCACACTATCGCACGAACTTCAACTAAGGCATATTTAGAAAAAATGCAAATTTCTCCAACTAAAACTAAATAAAATTGAACAATTAAAGAAAAACGAGAATAAAAATTAAAAATTAGATATGACATACAGAAAATAGTCTTTTGATTAATAATAAATAATCTTCAACTCCTTATATCTGTTAATGCGTAAGGAGAGCGCTATATACCTGTTAACACTCCATGTTATTTGAGATGTAAATTCTGTAAATGTATACAGTGGATGGTTATTGATCGAAATGGATAATTTTAATCAGTTCAAACGAACGTAAGTTAATTTTATCATTAGTTTAACCGCGGACTTTTCCTTAGCTAATAATAACGGATGATTTAAAATAACACCGCATAATAGAAAACCATTTGTTTCGCTATCCTTAACCGCCCTACTTTTCTACTAAATAAAAATATAAATAACCTTCAATTTAATTCAGGCTACTTATTACTGATGGGGTTTCCTTTAAACGAGCAATTTAAATGGGTTGTTACTACATCCATTTCGAACATATCAAATTATATCAGTTTTTCCTTTTTTACACAAATCCACCCATTATTTGCTCTAGACGCACATTGCAATCATCGCCTTTACCTTCAATGTGTGAGCATACCCTAGTGCGCCGTGCCGATTCCACACTATCACCAAGTGCAAGTTAAAGATGAAGTCCTGGAAGAAGTCACAGTCAACTTCCCTCATTTATTTCTTCCACAATATTGTCGTCGTCCTTTTTTAGCTTTTGCCAAGCAATCCATACCCATGTACCAAGATGTGATTATATTTACGTTTACAATATACTGGGTAATTGGTAATGGAATTAGAAGGAAAAAGGTTAGAAGCAGCACTCATGTCTTGCTAGTGCCATGAAGCAAACACAAAAAAGGGCAAATGGAATATTAAAATGCATTGAATGGTAGTCGTAGAAGCAAGTAAGTGGGAGTAGTAATGGGACCAAACCCCACTACAGGTTATCCTCAATGTTAGTGACCTGATTATGACGCGTTCTTGTTGTCGTTATTGACAGCTGACGGATGTAGACGGATGCAGGCGGAAATAACATTCGATTCTCTACAGGATATAAATGCAGATTGGATTACATTGAATTTTATGAACATAAAATAGAATAAATATACTAGATGGGTTTTTTGTTGTTGTTGTTAGTTATTTTTTTTTTTTTCACATTATAAAATGGGGGGCGTTTTCTTAGTATACCGATATTCGATTTTTTACATAATAATATTTCAACAAAAAACAGATATCGATGCGGCATAAGAGCAATAACGAATCAGAACCAAAGATTTTTTATATGGATTTTTTATAAAAGTGAGAATTATTAACATTATATATACTGTTAAGCGTATAAGAAAATCCGTTGATGTAACACTTTTCATATGATTTGAAATCTATATTCTATATCGGAAAATTTGGATGATTAATACACCTTCTAGGGAGCCACCGTGGTGCAATGGTTAACATGCCCGCCTTGCATAAACGAGGTCGTGGGTTCGATTCCTGCTTCGACCGAACACCAAAAAAGTTTTTCAGCGGTGGATTATCCCACCTCAGTAATGCTGGTGACATTTCTGAGGGTTTCAAAGCTTCTCTAAATGGTTTCACTGCAATGTGGAACGCCGTTCATTGAGCTTAAAATGGAATCGGGCAGCACTCAGTGATAAGAGAGAAGTTCACCAATGTGGTATCACAATGGACTGAATAGTCTAAGTGAGCCTGATACATCGGGCTGCCAACTAACCTAACCTAACCTAACCTACACCTTCTATCCCCTCAAAAACGCTAAATCGGGAGACCAGTGTGTATGAGGATTATATCGAAGCCTTACCGATATGAATCAAAATCTACAAATCGAGATATAGGTCTGTATTGGGGCTATACCACACAGGTCTAAAATACCTCTAGACGTCAAATCGGGAGATTCGTCTATGGGCGGCTATACCAAAACAAGGACCGAAACACACCATATTCGGCGCACGCTCAAGAAATCGATTAATATGGGGGTTTACCAAAATAAAGACCGATCAATATTACGTTGTCGAAAAGCACAAGAAATCAAATTGGGAAATCGGTCTAGATATACCGGTATGAAGTGAGCGCCAAGATACAAATGTCTCGATAGGGAACATTTGTTGTGAACGAGCCCTTATTTTTTTTTTGCTTGTTTGCTATGACATCTGTGAAAAATATTTAGAATACATCAAGTCATTGAATATTTTTTCATCGTATTAAAAATATAAAATTTTGTACCACAAAGTGATGATTTGCGGAAAGCATTAATTTTTTTGTTTTCATATGAAGAAAAGTGCTGCAGAGTCGCATCGAATGCTTGTCCAGGCATATGGTGATTATGCTCTATCAGAAGCTACATGCAAAAGATGGTTTCAACGGTTCAGAAATAATGATTTTGATTTGAGAAATGAAGAACATGGAAGACTATCAAAAAAATTTTAAAGGCGCCGAATTGGATGGAAATAACACTTTGAGTCAAAAACAAATAGCAGCAATGTTAAATGTTGCACAACAAACAATTTCTGACCGTTTAAAATGGGAAAGATCCAAAAGTATGGAAAATGGGTGCCACATGAAAAACCGGTATACCTGGTATTACTATATTTTTCTTCTTGGTGATTTTCTTCCATATCTGATCTTCTTTATATTTTTAATGGATATTTTGACCTAACTCACTAACATACACCCAAAAAAAAAGTGCACCAAGGACCAAAGATTTTGACTTTCCCTTAAGGATTTTGGTGTTGATTCCGAGCGAAAGATGCGGCTTCTTTAAAATAAAGCCATTTTTAGGGACATACTCGTATGTAAAGGGTGATACGGTCAAAATTTGGTCAAGGGAAAACACGTCTAAATCGGTGAAATCGTTTATTTAAAAAATCAAATTAAATTTCTTTTTCAAGTTCAATTAGTATAAAATTCAGGAAAAATATTCAGTTAGGCTTTCGCTTTTCCAAATCCGAATTGCCGGGCCTCAAGCTTGACACCTGCCATAAGATTTTGTACAGCCACCTTGTCCACCTTCTTCGCCGCAGAAAGCTAGTTTGCCTTGAACTGCTGCTCGTCCTTAGCAGTTTTTTTGGTCTTCTTTAGGTTCCGCTTGACAATAGCCCAGTATTTCTCAATTGGGCGGAGCTCTGGCGTGTTGGGAGGGTTCTTGTCCTTGGGAACCACCTGCACGTTGTTGGCGGCGTACCACTCCATGGCCTTTTTACCGTAATGGCAAGATGCCAAATTCGGCCAAAACAGTACGGAACAACCGTGTTTCTTCAGGAAAGGCAGCAGACGTTTATTCAAACACTCTTTCACGTAAATTTCTTGGTTGACCGTCCCGGAAGCTATGAAAATGCTGCTTTTCAAGCCACAGGTACAGATGGCTTGCCAAACCAGATATTTCTTTGCGAACTTTGTCAGTTTTATGTGCTTGAAAATATCTGCTACCTTTCCCCTTCCTTTTGCCGTATAAAACTCCTGTCGCAGAAGCTGCTTGTAGTCGGCTTTGACGTAGGTTTCGTCGTCCATTACCACGCAGTCAAACTTCGTCAGCATTGTTGTGTACAGCCTCTGGGATCGCGCTTTGGCCGTCGTATTTTGTTTATCATCGCGATTTGGAGTCACTACCTTCTGGTAAGTCGATAGTCCGGCTCGTTTTTTGGCTCGATGCACGGTTGTAGACGATACACCCAGCTTATTTGCGGCATCTCGGAGAGAGAGGATAGGGTTTCGCTTGAAACTACCGGCAACTCCCTTTGTCGTCTCAGCGGCTTCCGGTTTTTGATTTCCCCCCGATCCAGACTTCCTGGCTGTCGACAAACGTTCCCCAAACACTTTAATTACATTTGTAACGGTTGATTTGGCAACTTTTAGCGATTTTGCCAGCTTTGCGTGCGAATAGCTCGGATTTTCGCGATGCGCGAGTAAAATTTTGATACGCTGCTCTTCTTGCTTGGACGGCATTTTGACAGCTGAAGAGTGAATTCCAAAATCAAAATAGGAGCAACATTCTACACACACACACCTTCGAAATGAGGGGTGTTCAGTTTTTTTAAATGCAAAATTGAAAGAAATACGTCAAGTTTATATTGACCAAATTTTCACCCTTTAGCTTCAAATCTAAGACCAATAAAATTAATACTGATCTCATTTATGGAATTTTCATTCTATTTGTGCGATATTTTAATGAAGCTATTCTATTCACTTACAACAAATTTCAGTTTTAAAATCCAAATTATAACGGATACTTCAAAGTAAAAACTGTTCCAAAAAAATTGAACCAAAGATATAAAATCCTCAATTTGACTTAGTCTATCTTTGAAGCGTTTTTTTACATTTATTATCATAAATGTTTTTCTTTACTTTAAGGAAAATTTGCCTTATTTCAAAGACATACGACTTTAACGGAGGGACTCAAATTTCAAAAAATTGTGTCCACATTTTTGAAATTTGCATTATAAACTTTTTTTTTTAAATTAACCCTTTCACTACCGAAATAAACGTAATGTTAAAAACTTTAATTTTTCTTCCGTTTTTTACTTGTACTAACAGCATGTAGAACAAAAATTGTCATTTTGAGAACCTACCTCAATTAGTTCAAGAGCTATATGAGCTTGTTCTGAAAACTTGATTCTTGAATTGTGACCAAATGGGCTTACGAAAATAAGCGCTATTTGGCCTATAATATCTTTCAAAGTGTGAGAAAAAATACAAACTACACGAAAATACAAACTACAGCTGGTATTTTTATACCAGCTGTAGTTTTTGTATGAATGTCCATTTACTAGAAACATACAGTAAAAAAGTTGTCTCAAATTTTCGTATTTTTCGTTTATAGTAAAAGAAGTTTATAAAAATGTATTTTAGTGCTCACACTCAAAAAAAAGTGAACTCTCTATTTCACTAAAGCCAATTTAACTTTATATTAGTTCATGCAATTATTATGTTTGAAAAAAGTTTCCTCTACTCTAATAATTTTTTGTGTACGTTAGTTAAATTAACTAAAACCGAGAAAAAAATGTACACAAATGAAGGATAAAGATTATCTAAATTCGTGTCTTTCACAAAATAGTTCAATATTTCATTAAATTTGTAAATTTTACTACAAATGCGTTCATCATGAACTTCGTATGTCACTAAAGACATTCTTGCAATTTTGAACTCCAATTTTTTCCTTCAAACTAAAATATTTTCTTTAACAAGTGAAAAACCCTAATTATGTCTAATAAATTTTCTTGAATTTGTTGAAAAAAAATATTTACTTTTTTATGAAATCCGCGTGATGGCAGCGTTTGTTATACTGTTTAGTTAAAGTTTCTCAAAATATTCAAAATTTTCTAAAATTAACCGAAATTTTTCTTCCTGGTGGGTTCACTGTTTTTTCAGTGCACCAATATGGAAATTATTTATAGCTTATTTAGATTAAAGTTTCTACTTTAAAATAACACCGAGAAATAAATCGAAACTAAGTGGGAAAATAGAATTTGGTGTCTTTTTCGAATGTTTTCTATGTGGACATCGGTAGTGAAAGGGTTAAAATTTCATTATTTTAAAGAAATTTTTCCTTAATATTGTGTAAATAGCGCATCCTAAAATGTGGGTTGCGTAATATTTCATACCACGGAAATATTTTTTTCAGTGTACTTTTCCTCTATTGTTTAAGCTATTCTTTTAGTAATTTCCGTAATTTTAATGTAAACGTAAGATAGTAGAAAACTTCTAAGGTGAGCAAAATTAGGAAATTTCATTCGATTGATATTGCATTCATTTACAGAGGGCAATCATATGATTTCTCCCCAGCAGTAATAATATATCGTTCCTGAAAGAACCACAGTAGCTCAGTAGCTACATATTTAAATTAATATAGAGGAATTTTTCTCTTTTCTCCTTTTAATGAAATTAGTGTTTTATTAGGCTTTCATAAAAATATCTGGATATCTGATCATTTTAACATATAAACAAGCCTATTAATGACATTGCTCGAAATCACTCTCTTACACACAACCAATCCTCTACCAATGACTCTCAACCCCCCACTCAACCTACTTATTGCATTTACAAACGACAAGTCGAGTAATGCAGTTGCTCTTATTCACTCTCTTACACACAAAAACAATCCCAATGACTCTCAAACTTGCTTCCCCATACCAGGATAACAGAAGCCAAAATCAAAAACCACAAAAGAACAACAATCCCAACAACAGCCATTCAAACTAACACCACAACGCAAATAACAACATCAATAATTTTTCTGTTAAAATCCCTCTAATTGATAAATTTATAAAACTCTTTAAAAAAAATCCAAGAATAAGTACTTAAAACTCCTTTTAAATATTGACCCCATTTTGCACTGCTCATAATCCGAAACCACATTTCCTACAAATACATCACAAAAATCATAGAAAAAAAGAAAAAACATAAAACGTTAATGGTGACATAAAATTCAATTTTCTTAGTTAGTATGTTCACTAACCAAAAGAAGTACTTTTCTTGATGCATTCATAAGACATTTTAGTTCATAACCAAATATTAAACCATAACAAAGTCCTCATGATAATGTCAAAGAAACGAAAAAAATAGAAACCAAAACATTTACACACTCTCTAGTCGAAGAGAATGAATATCTCACAAAGCGAGCAAAATGAAAATGACGACCAACACATAAAAGGTATCTTCTCTTTTTCATTATGGCACAAGCACTGCCATCATAAAGTTGCTAGTTTAGCAGTTAAGTGCTCTTGGCTCGAGTGAATTGAATGACACACACTTTTTCCGGTTATTGGGTCATATTCAACAGATGCCTCCGGTAAGGATGACCATACACTCATACATTCGCTTGTCTCCTGGCCATGGATGATAAACACACACATACACACAGCAGAAGGACACAAAGTCCGGAAAAACATAAAATGTAATAACCCCTCAAGTGTGTCAACTTCATTTGCAACACCAGCAGCAACAGCTACAACACCTAACCTTAACCCATGGCCATTGCGGTAACTATGACAGTGGCTTTTATGTTCGGCTTTATTTTCTTGTTAACTTCATTTTTATATCGACAGCGGCCAATTTTAAAAGTTTTCATCTTCAGTGGCCATTTTAATTGAGTTTGTTAAGCTTATTTCCTTTGAATGACGGTGTACACACGCTAGGTAGTTATAATCCCTGCAAAGGTGGAAAGTAACTTCAGATTGACATGAAATTCATTTGGGATTATTTTTTGATTTTTTTTTTTTTTCAATTGATAACACTTTTCGTGGGAATTATATTTGTTGCAGGGCTTTTAGCATTGGGTTTTAAGAGGATTGGACATCATAGCTAAATTCAATTTTGCGATTTGAGGGGATCAGTCAGTTAATTATAAGTAGAATTGTATATAATTTAGAAATGAAAAACAATTTCAAAAGAATACATGATTTAATGTGTATGCCTGATTTCTCGATAAGCCATCTGATGTTCCCGCATTTAATTATAGGGTTATAGGGTGGTCCTACGGCCAAGATTCGAACCATCACACTTGATACTCGAAATGGGAAGAAACTTTCATGTGACCTGCCTTGTTATACCTACCATTTTAAGATGGCAGTATAATAAGTTTATCATTCTATTTTAGTACATCAAAATATAGATTTTCGACTATATAAAGTAAAGGGTGATTTTTTAAGAGCTATATAAAAAATGCAAAAACACATAACATTTAGACAAAGGCTTAAAATTTTTATTTGAATCGATAGTACGGTCCATTTAAGGGAAGAAATCCTCTATATCGGGCTGAAGTATGTCGAAATATAGAGTTTCACCTTAAAGAGTTTCTCTTTTATTTTATATTTATTTAAATTCATATATTATTCCTAGACATCAATTAGGCGACTAGGCTCCGTATTCCTCTTAGGACTCGCTTGCTGCTAAATTTACAGTATGTAATCAATACATCTTACATGGTGATTGGCCAAATACAATGGCATTTGAGAGTGATATAAAAAATACAATTGGGAGCAAGAGGAAAACAGTTATCATTGGTATTATATACATTTCAAATACAATTGAGATTTTGAGTGATTACCATATGCGCTATAACATAACATATGAGAGCAAGAGAGTTAAGGCTTTTGTTCAAGGCCGTATTCAGGGGGGGGGGGGGGGATGAGGGGGACTTTTTACTTTTTACTAAATTTCAACAAAAATTTCACTGGAAGATTATTGTCAAGAGACTGAATTTTAAAGAAAATAAAATTTTGACAAAATTTTCTATATAAATAAAATTTTGCAAAAATTTTCTAAAGCCGGCTATAGAAAATTACAAAAACCTTTTTTTCGGAAGGTTCAAGTGTGGTTCATTGTTGGGTTTAATGAACTGCCTGAATTTATTCTTATAATTGGTTGATAGTTTTGCTGCAAGTAGGGGATGCTGATGAGGAATGTGGTAATTCCGAAACGTGCGTCCATCCAACCATCTTGCAGTCCATAGGGCTTTGTCCAAATAAATTTGACAAACATTATTTTCCTCTGTTGGTTAAGCTACACTTGTAGTTTAGTCAATGTATGGTTTTAAGCTGCAATAAAAAAAACAACAACAATGCTTAAAGAACAAAACCAACAATAACAAAACAAAACGAAGGTAAATAAAATTTTGCAAAAAAATTCTATAGAAAAAAAATTTTGCAAAATTTTTTCTATAGAAATAACATTTTGCAAAAATTTCTTATAGAAATAACATTTTTACAAAATTTTCAATTGAAATAAAATTTTGACAAAATTATCTATAAAAATAAAATTTTGCAAAAATTCTATATAGAAATAAAATTTAGACAGCATTTTCTACCGAAATAAAAAATTGATAATATAGAATTGCATTCTTTTTTTGACTAAAACATTCTTGAAGTTCAATAAAATCCTGTTTTTGACTATATCTTTTACAAAATCGAGATTTTCTTCCCACATGAACATGTCTGTTTTGCCATATTTGTAAAAGACTACACGCAAAAAATAATTCTTTCCTCCCAAACGAAATTTTAGACAAACAAAGTTCGTTTCTCATTTGCTTTTCGCTGTAAGGAAGTATATTTGGAAGAAAAGTATATACTTTTTGTGATAAACGTTTATTCTTTTCCAGGATGTAAAAACAATTTCATAAAGACTAACTCAAAAAAAAAACACATTGTTGATTGCATTTTCCCTCACATTGCTAATTGCATTTTTCCTCACATCTTTCTCTCATCCACGAGGTTTTTTAGTTCTTAACACCTTTTCCTGTAATACCAACAATGTAGAAGAAATTATACGATTTTATAAATTTTAAAATTTTTTTTTTACCTTTCGCCTGGACGGAGAATCGAACCGCGGACCATACACTTTGTAAGCCAACACACTAACCACTGAGCTATGTACATGTTATGGTCATCAATAGATAATTATCCATATAAGTTATATTTATATAGCATAGCTTGCGGCGCCCACGAACCGAATAAACAAAGTTTATTTAACAGAAACAAACATTTTGTTTGGCACCGTGGAGCAGTGGTTGCTACTCCGACTTGCATGCCAAGGGTCGTGGGTTCGAACCCTGCTTCGACCAAAGCTTTTTTTGTTTTTTTTTTTTTTTTTTGTTACATATATTCCAGATATGTTCGGAAGATTCCGAAAAAATGTTCAACATTACATTGTACTATATTAAATTTTGAACTGTAAAATGTGTCTTATTAAAGACCTAAAGTCAGAAAAGAACAGTGTTTGATATAAACCAATTGGACTGTGTTGTTGTTTCAAAAATAACTTTTTTTATTGAAAAAATAAAAATTTTGTAACAAACGAATTTTTTTGGCGATAAAAGTTTAAAATTTTCGAAGCAATTCAAAAAACTCTAACAAAAGAAAAACGTTTTCGGTACACGTTTTCCAAACGTTTTTTTCTTTGCGTGTATTAGCAAATAAGGTTGATAAAGGCTTTCTCAAAATATTAAAATATTTTGTCAAAGCTATTGTACCATAAATCTGATATCGACTCAAAAATGTCTACACAAAAGGTACTAAATCATTCGCGGGGGTACTACGGTACTGACCGGGGTGAAAAAGTATTGAAAAAGTATTTTAGTACTGCAATTTCCATCCCTGCAGTTACTACGTGCTCATCCGAACGTTCATTTTCAAAAATGAAGAGATTAAAGACGTATCTCAGAAATTCGACTGGCGAGAGTAGACTCAATGGATTGGCATTAATGTCGGTTCATCGCCGAATAAATGTGCCGACTGAAGAAGTCATTGATTTATTTGCTGCCCAAAAAGCCCGTCGGCTCAATTTAATATTATAAAACAAGTAAGGAAAGTCTAAAGTCTGGCGTGGCCGACTATATTATACCCTGCACCACTTTGTAGATGTAAATTTTCGAAACCATATCACATCCGTCAAATGTGTTGAGGGCTATATATAACGGTTTGTCCCAAATACATACATTTAAATATCACTCGATCTGGACAGAATTTGATAAACTTCTACAAAATCTATAGACTCAAAATTTAAGTCGACTAATGCTCTAGGGTGGAACACAATGTTAGTAAAAAAACAAGTATATACGGCCGTAAGTTCGGCCAAGCCGAAGCTTATGTACCCTCCATCATGGATTGCGTAGAAACTTCTTCTAAACACTGTCATCCACAATTGAATTACTTAAGTTGCGGTAACGCTTGCCGATGCAAGGTATCTTAAAACCTCCTAACACCATCTTCTAAATTGTATGTAAGTCCATATGTGGTATATATTAAATCAAAAAAGATCGATCCAATACGTATATAATTCAGTTTGACAAAGTAGACATAAAATTTTGAAACATTTTCTACAGAAATAAAATTTTAACAAAATTTTCTATAGAAATAAAATTTTCACAAAATTTTCTATAGAAATAAAAATTTTGGCAAAATGTTCTATAGAAAGAAAATTTTGACAAAAATTTCTACATAAATAAAATTTTAACAAAATTTTCTATAGAAATAAACTTTTGACAAAATTTTCTATAGAAATAAAATCTTGGTAGACTATTTTTGGCTCGAGTGGCAACCATGATTATGAACCGAATAAAATTTGAACAAAATTTTCTCTAGAAATAAAATTTTGGCAAAATTTTCTATAGAAATTAAATTTTGACAAAATTTTCTATAGAAATAAAATTTTGGTAGATTAGTTTTAGCTCTAGTGGCAACCATGATTATGAACCGATATGGACCAATTTTTGTGTGATTGGACCAATTTTGGTATGGTTGTTAGCGACCATATACTAACACCACGTTCCTAATTTGAACCGGATCGAATGAATTTTGCTCCTCCAAGAGGCTCCGGAGGTCAAATCTGGAGAACGTTTTATATGGGGGCTATATATAATTATGGACCGATATGGACCAATTCTGTTAAAGATCATATACTAACACCATGTTCCAAATTACAACCGGATTGGATGAAATTTGCTTCTCTTGGAGACTTCGCAAGCCAAATCTGAGTATCGGTTTATATGGGGGCTATATATAATTATGAACCGATGTGGACCACCTTTTGCATGGTTGTTAGAGACAATATACCAATATCATGTACCAAATTTCAGGCGGATCGGATGAAATTTGCTTCTCTTTGAGGCTCCGCAACCCAAATCTGGGGATCGGTTTATATGGGCGCTATATATAATTATGGACCGATGTGGACCAATTTTTGCACGGTTGTTAGAGACCATATACCAATACCACACACAAAAAAAAATTTTCTGATTCAATCACGAAATTAATTGATCCAATTAATTTTTTAATTGAAATGTCTTCAATCACAGAAATGATAGTATCAATTAAAAAATTAATTGACAGTCAATTAAAAAATTAATTGATCCAATTACAAAATTAATTGATATTATTAATTTGTGTGATTGATTTTTATTTCAATTAAAAAATTTGTTGATTCAATTAAATGTTTAATTGAATATTTTTTAAAACTCAATTAAGATTTTAATTGGAAAAATTTTCGTGAATTCTTTTTCTGTGCATGTTCCAAATTTCAGCCGGATCGGATGAAATATGCTTCTCTTAGAGGCTCCGCAAGCCAAATATGGGGATCGGTTTATATGGGGGCTATATATAATTATGGACCGATGTGGACCAATTTTTGCATGGTTATTAGAGACCATATACCAACACCATATACCAAATTTCAGCCGGATCGGATGAAATATGCTTCTGTTAGAGGTTCCACAAGCCAAATCTGAGGGTCCCTTTATATGGGGGCTATACGTAAAAGTGGACCGATATGGCCCATTTTCAATACCATCCGACCTACATCGATAACAACTACTTATGCCAAGTTTCAAGTCGATAGCTTATTTCGTTCGGATGTTAGCGTGATTTCAACAGACGGACGGACGGACGGACGGACGGACATGCTTAGATCGACTCAGAATTTCACCACGACCCAGAATATATATACTTTATGGGGTCTTAGATCAATATTTCGATGTGTTACAAACGGAATGACAAAGTTAATATACCCCCATCCCATGATGGAGGTATAAAAATATGGGAAACATTTAAATCTGAAGCAATTTTAAGGAAATTTCGCAAAAGTTTATTTATGATTTATCGCTCGATATATATGTATTAAAAGTTTAGAAAAATTAGAGTCATTTTTACAATTTTTCGACTAAGCAGTGGCGATTTAACAAGGAAAATGGTCAAACCATTTTTGTCGAAATCAGAAAAACATATATATGGGAACTATATCTAAATCTGAACCGATTTCAACCTAATTTGGCACACATGACTACATTACTAATTGTACTCCTAGTGCATAATTTCAACCAAATTGGGCCAAAACTCTGTCTTCTGGGGCCATATAAGTCAATTTCGGGCGAAAAATATATATGGAAGCTATATCTAAATCTGAACCGATTTCAATCAAATTTGGCACACATGACTATAATACCAGTTGTACTCCTTGTGCAAAATTTCAAGCTAATCGGGATAAAACTCTGGCTTCTGGGTCCATATAAGTGCATATCGGGCGAAAGATATATATGAGAGCTATGGCTAAATCTGAATCGATTTCAACCAAATTTGGCACGCATAGCTACAATGCTAAACCTACTCCCTATGCAAAATTTCAACCAAATTGGGCCAAAACTCTGGCTTTTAGGACCATATTAGTCCATATCGGGCGAAAGATATATATGGGAGCTATATCTAAATCTGAACCGATTTCTTCCAAAATCAATAGGGTTCTATTCTGACCCAAAGTAGGAACATGTGCCAAATTTGAAGGCGATTGGACTTAAATTGCGACCTAGACTTTGATCACAAAAATGTGTTCACAGACAGACGGACGGACGGACGGACGGACGGACGGACGGACGGACGGACGGACGGACGGACGGACAGACGGACATGGTTATATCGACTCAGGGACCCACCCTGAGCATTATTGCCAAAGACACCATGTGTCTATCTCGTCTCCTTCTGGGTGTTACAAACATATGCACTAACTTATAATACCCTGTTCCACAGTGTGGCGCAAGGGTATAAATATTGTGTACATACCTATGCACAAATAAAATTTTCTACACATGAGATTATATGAATATTTTTTTTAAAGTTCGCTCCTCGCTCGTATTAATCGACTGTGGGGAATATTTGACTAAATTTTCTATAGAAATAACATTTGACAAAATTTTCTATAGAAATACAATTTTGACGCAATTTTCTATAGATGTAACAAGTTTGGCAACATTCTCTACAGAAATAAAATTTTCTATAGAAATAAAATGTTGACAAAAATTTCTATAGAAATACAGTTTTGGCAACATTTTCTATAGAAATAAAATTTTGACAAATTTTTCTATAAAAATAAAATTTTGACAAAATATTCTAAAGAAATACAATTTTGACAAAATTTTCTATAGAAATAAAATTTTGGTAACATTTTCTATAGAAATCAAATTTAAAAACAAAAATTTCTATAGAAATCAAATGTTGATAAAATTTTCTATAGAAATAAAATGTTGACAAAAACTTCTATAAAAATAAAAATTTGTCAACATTTTCTATAGAAATAAAATTTTCAAAATTTTCTACAGAAATAACATTTGACAAAATTTTCTATAGAAATACAGTTTTGACGCAATTTTCTCTAGATGTAACAATTTTGGCAACATTCCCTACAGATATAAAATTTTCTATAGAAATACAATTTGGCAACATTTTCTATAGAAATAAAATTTTGACAAATTTTTCTATAGAAATAAAATTTTGACAAAATATTCTAAAGAAATAAAATTTTGACAAAATTTTCTATAGAAATAAAATGTTGGCAACATTTTCTATCGAAATCAAATTTTCAAAATCTTCTATAGAAATAAAATGTTGATAAAATGTTCTATAGAATTAAAATTTGACAAGATTTTCTAAAGAATTAAAATTTTGACAAATTTTCTATAGAAATAAAATTTTGACAAAATTTTCTATAGAAATAAAATTTTGACAAAATTTTCTATAGAAATAAAATTTTTACAAAATTTTCTATAGAAACAAAATGTTGGCAACATTTTCTATAGAAATCCAATTTTCAAAATCTTCTATAGAAATAAAATGTTGATAAAATGTTCTATAGAATTAAAATTTGACAAAATTTTTTTTAGAAATAAAATTTTGATAAAATTTTCTATGAAAATAAAATTTTGACAAAATTTTCTGTAAAAATAAAATTTTGAAAATATGTTCTATAGAAATAAAATTTGACAAGATTTTCTATAAAATTAAAATGTTGACAAAATTTTCTATAGAAATAAAATTTTAATAAAATTTTGTATAGAAATAAAATTTTGACAAAATTTTCTATAGAAATAAAAATTTGGCAAAATTTTCTATAGAAATAAAATTTTGACAAAATTTTCTATAGAAATAAAATTTTGACAAAATTTTCTATAAAAATAAAATTTTGACAAAATTTTCTATAGAAATAAAATTTTTACAAAATTTTCTATAGAAATAAAATGTTGGCAACATTTTCTATAGAAATCAAATTTTCAAAATCTTCTATAGAAATAAAATGTTGATAAAATGTTCTATAGAATTAAAATTTGACAAAATTTTTTTTAGAAATAAAATTTTGATAAAATTTTCTATAGAAATAAAATTTTGACAAAATTTTCTGTAAAAATAAAATTTTCACAATATGTTCTATAGAAATAAAATTTGACAAGATTTTCTATAAAATTAAAATTTTGACAAACATTTCTATAGAAATAAAATTTTGACAAAATTTTCTTAGAAATAAAATTTTGACAAAATTTTCTATAGAAATAAAATTTTAATAAAATTTTCTATAGAAATAAAATTTTGACAAAATTTTCTATAGAAATAAAAATTTGGCAAAATTTTCTATAGAAATAAAATTTTGACAAAATTTTCTATAGAAACAAAATTTTGACAAAATTTTCTATAGAAATAAAATTTTAATAAAATTGACAAAATTTACTATATATATGAAAATTTTCTATACATATAAAAATTTCGACAAAATTTTCTATAAGAGTGAAAATTTTAACAAAATTTTATAAAGAAATAAATTTTCGACAAATCTTTCTATAAAAATAAAATGATTAAAGTTTCTATAAATATATAAATTTTCTGTAAATAACTTTAAAAATTGTAATTTTTGTTTTAAGCCATACTATCATGTTGATAAAATGTTCTATAGAATTAAAATTTGACAAAATTTTTTTTAGAAATAAAATTTTGATAAAATTTTCTATAGAAATAAAATTTTGACAAAATTTTCTGTAAAAATAAAATTTTGACAATATGTTCTATAGAAATAAAATTTGGCAAGATTTTCTATAAAATTAAAATTTTGACAAACATTTCTATAGAAATAAAATTTTGACAAAATTTTCTTAGAAATAAAATTTTGACAAAATTTTCTATAGAAAAAAAATTTTAATAAAATTTTCTATAGAAATAAAATTTTGACAAAATTTTCTATAGAAATAAAAATTTGGCAAAATTTTCTATAGAAATAAAATTTTGACAAAATTTTCTATAGAAACAAAATTTTCTATAGAAATAAAATTTTAATAAAATTGACAAAATTTTCTATATATATGAAAATTTCGACAAAATTTTCTATACATATGAAAATTTCGACAAAATTTTCTATAAGAGTGAAAATTTTAACAAAATTTTATAAAGAAATAAATTTTTGACAAATCTTTCTATAAAAATAAAATGATTAAAGTTTCTATAAATATATAAATTTTCTGTAAATAACTTTAAAAATTGTAATTTTTGTTTTAAGCCATACTATCAAAGTTTCCCTTGTCTCAAGGGATTTTTATACACTCAAATAAATTGTCGATATTATAAATAAATTAATAAACCACTACTTTTGAAGAGACATGTTCTCCAAAAAGTGTCTCTATTCAGTACAAATGGCACAAAAAGTATAAATGAGACTTTTTGTGCCACTGGTTAACTGTTCTCTAAGAATTTATTTTACAAAAAATTGCCCTTTTTGTTTTTGAGAATGACACTTTCTGTGGCATTTCTAACACATCCTTAATGATAACGCCAAGTGCTCTGTATGACAAATAAAAATTCCCGCCTTCCTCTGGCGAAAGGTATAAAAAACGAAAACTTTCCTTATATTCTTTCATAAAGACACATTTAGATTGTACGTAATGGTCGAGATTGTTTTCCACTCTGCGTTAATAAGGATTTTATTAATTCTAGGACACCTGCGACACAGTGTCAACATATACCTCACTTGCTATTAGGTTTTCTTCAACATGTCCTTTTTTCCATTTGTTTTCGATGTCATAGCAATTTACACATATGCCACATGGCACACACACATGACAGCCGGAAAAAGAATACTTAATCAAGACTGATGTTTGTGTGTGTGTGTGTTTTCTGTTCTTTCTTTTACACGTCCAATGTACTGATTTTCTTTCATTTGTTTGTTTTTGTTGTTTTCTCTTTGCAGGGTCATTACAAATTATTTTGTCGTGTCATTGGCCATGGCGGATATGCTGGTTGCCCTATGTGCTATGACATTTAATGCATCGGTAGAATTGTCCGGTGGCAAATGGATGTTCGGTCCTTTCATGTGTAATGTTTACAACAGTCTCGATGTTTATTTTTCAACAGCCAGTATTTTGCATTTGTGCTGTATCTCAGTGGACAGGTAAGTCGGCTATACAAAAGGTACTTCATACACACAAACACACAATCAAGAGGTAGGGGATAAAATTCATGCGATTGGTGTAAAAACAGGAAAAGCGAATCATAAAATGACATCAAAATTAAAAAAAAAAAAACAAATTAAAACTATTTTAATAATATAAACTATGTTTTTATATTTTAATTAAAAGAAAGTTCACAATATTTGCTTTAATCTTTTTTTTCATCATATTAAGGGTACAAATCTTCGAAATTTGCCTCCACCTGTTAGTTTTGTATGGCAAAAATTTCCTTGAAGTAAATAAAAACATTTTTTATTTAAATAAAAAATCGCTAAATTAACTAAAATATTGAATCTTTGGACTTTTGCATTTAGTTAAAATAATTGGTCTCAAATCTAATAAAACTATATATAATCTGGGTCGTGGTGAAATTCTGAGTTGATGTAGCAAAGTCTGCCCGTCCGTCCGTCTGTTGCAATTATGCTAACTTCCGAACAAACCGAACAAAACAAGCAAGAAATAAAAATTTTCTATAGAAATATAAATTTGACGAAAATTTCTATAGAAATAAAATTTTGACAAACTTTTCTATAGAAATAAAATTTTGTCAAAATTTTTTATAGAAATAAAATTTTGACAAAATTTTTTATAGAAATAAAATTTTGACAAAATTTTTTATAGAAATAAAATTTTGACAAAATTGGCTATATAAATAAAATGTTGACAAAATTTTCTATATGTTTTGTTTTGTTATTGTTGGTTTTGTTCTTTAAGCATTGTTGTTGTTTTTTTATTTCAGCTTAAAACCATACATTGACTAAACTACAAGAGTAGCTTAACCAACAGAGGAAAAGAATGTTTGTCAAATTTATTTGGGCAAAGCCCTATAGACTGCAAGATGGTTGGATGGACGCACGTTTCGGAATTACCACATTCCTCATCAGCATCCTCTACTTGCAGCAAAACTATCAACCAATTATCAGAATAAATTCAGGCAGTTTATTAAACCCAACAAAAACCACACTTGAACCCTCCGAAAAAAGGTTTTACATTGATAGCCGGCTTATGCCGAAATAAACTCGAAACAAACATATCTCTTTTCCTATGCCACTGTCAAATCATCGATTTGAATTCACATGGCTGGGTTTATTTTGAGCGTGCCTCCTCTTCTTTTTCCATTTGTTTTGTTTTGTTATTGTTGGTTTTGTTCTTTAAGCATTGTTGTTGATTTTTTATTTCAGCTTAAAACCATACATTGACTAAACTACAAGAGTAGCTTAACCAACAGAGGAAAAGAATGTTTGTCAAATTTATTTGGGCAAAGCCCTATAGACTGCAAGATGGTTGGATGGACGCACGTTTCGGAATTACCACATTCCTCATCAGCATCCTCTACTTGCAGCAAAACTATCAACCAATTATCAGAATAAATTCAGGCAGTTTATTAAACCCAACAAAAACCACACTTGAACCCTCCGAAAAAAGGTTTTACATTGATAGCCGGCTTATGCCGAAATAAACTCGAAACAAACATATCTCTTTTCCTATGCCACTGTCAAATCATCGATTTGAATTCACATGGCTGGGTTTATTTCCAGTGGCATAGGAAAAGAGATATGTTTGTTTCGAGTTTATTTCGGCATAAGCCGGATATCAATGTAAAAAATTTTCTATATAAATAAAATTTTGAGAAAATTTTCTATAGAAATAAAATTTTAAGAAAAAATTTCTATAAAAATAAAATTTAGGGAAAATTTTTATAAAAATAAAATTTTGAGAAAATTTGCTATAGAAATAAAATTTTTAGAGAATGTTCATAGAAATAAAATTTTGAGAAAATTTTCTATGGAAATAAAATTTTGAGAAAATTTTCTATAGAAATAAAATATTGACAAAATTTGTATAGAAATAAATTTTCGAGAAAATTTTCTATAGATATAATATTTTAAGAAAAATTTCTATAGATACAAAATTTTAAGAAAAATTTCTATAAAAATAAAATTTTGAGAACATTTTCATAAAAGGAAAATCTTGAGAAAATTTTCTATAGAAATAAAATTTTTAGAAAATGTTCTATAAAAATAAAATTTTGAGAAAAATTTCTATAGAAATGAAAATTTTGAGAAAATTTTCTATAGAAATAAAATTTTGAGAAAATTTTATATAGAAATAAAATTTTGAGAAAATTTTCTATATAAATAAAATTTTGACGAAATTTTCTATGGAAATAAAATTTTGACAAAATTTCTATAGAAATAAAATTTTAAGAAAAATTTATATAAAAACAAAATTTTGAGAAAATTTTCATAAAAATAAAATCTTGAGAAAATTTGCTATAGAAATAAAACTTTTAGAAAATGTTCTATAGAAATAAAATTTGAGAAAATTTTCTATAGAAATAAAATATTGACAAAATTTCTATAGAAATAAAATTTCGAGAAAATTTTCTATAGATATAAAATTTTAAGAAAAGTTTATGTACAAATAAAATGTTGAAAAAATTTTCATAAAAGGAAAATCTTGAGAAAATTTTCTATAGAAATAAAATTTTTAGAAAATGTTCTATAAAAATAAAATTTTGAGAAAAATTTCTATATTAATGAAATTTTGAGAAAATTTTCTATAGAAATAAAATTTTGACAAAATTTTCTATATAAATAAAATTTCAAGAAAAATTTTTATACATATAAAATTTTCAAGAAAAATTTGTATAGAAATAAATTTTGAGAAAATTTTCCATATAAATGATAACTTGAGAAAATTTGCTAAAATTTTTAGAAAATGTTCTATAGAAATAAAATTTTGACAAAATTTTCTATAGAAATAAAATTTCGAGCAAAGTTTCTATGGAAATAAAATTAAAAAAAAAAAAAATCTATAGAAATAAAATGTTGAGAATTTTTTCCAGATAAATAAAATCTTCAAAAAATTTGCTATAGAAATAAAATCTTTAGAAAATGTTCTATAAAAATAAAAATTTGAGAAAAATTTCTTTAATAATGACATTTTGAGAAAATGTTCTATAGAAATAAAATTTTGACAAAATTTTCTATATAAATAAAATTTCAAGAAAAATTTTTATAGGTATAAAATTTTTAAGAAAAATTTGTATAGAAATAAAATTTTAAGAAAATTTTCCAAATAAATAATATCTTGAGAAAATTTGCTAAAATTTTTAGAAAATGTTCTATAGAAATAAAATTTTGACAAAATTTTCTATAGAAATAAAATTTCGAGCAAAGTTTCTATGGAAATAAAATTAAAAAAAAAAAAAATTCTATAGAAATAAAATGTTGAGAATTTTTTCCAGATAAATAAAATCTTCAGAAAATTTGCTATAGAAATAATATCTTTAGAAAATGTTCTATAAAAATAAAAATTTGAGAAAAATTTCTTTAATAATGAAATTTTGAGAAAATTTTCTATAGAAATAAAATTTTGACAAAATTTTCTATATAAATAAAATTTCAAGAAAAATTTTTATAGATATAAAATTTTTAAGAAAAAATTGTATAGAAATAAAATTTTAAGAAAATTTTCCAAATAAATAATATCTTGAGAAAATTTGCTAAAATTTTTAGAAAATGTTCTATAGAAATAAAATTTTGACAAAATTTTCTATAGAAATAAAATTTCGAGCAAAGTTTCTATAGAAATAAAATTTAAAAAAAAATTCTATAGAAATAAAATGTTGAGAATTTTTTCCATATAAATAAAATCTTCAGAAAATTTGCTATAAAAATAAAATCTTTAGAAAATGTTATATAGAAATAAAAATTTGACAAAATTTTCTATAGAAATTTTGACAAAATTTTCTATATAAAAAAATATCGAAAAAATTTTCTATAGATATAAAATTTTAAGAAAAATTTCTATAGAAATAAAATGTTGAGAATTTTTTCCATATAAATAAAATCTTGAGAAATTTGCTATAAAAATAAAATCTTTAGAAAACGTTATATAGAAATAAAAATTTGACAAAATTTTCTATAGAAATAACATTTTGACAAAATTTTCTATAAAAAAAAATTGAGAAAAATTTCTATAGATACAAAATTTTAAGAAAATTTGCCATATAAATAAAATCTTGAGAAAATTTGCCAAAGAAATAAAATTTGTAAAAAATATTCCATAGAAACAAAATTTTGACAAAATGTTCTATAGAAATAAAATTTTGACAAAATTTTCTATAGAAATAAAATTTTAAGAAAAATTTCGATAGAAATAAAATTTTGAGAAATTTTTCCATATCAATAAAATCTTGAGAAAATTTGCTATAGAAATAAAATTTTTGGAAAATGTTATATAGAAATAAAAATTTGACAAAATTTTCTATAGAAATACAATTTTGACAAAATTTTCTATAGAAATAAAATTTTACAAAATTTTCTATAGCAATAAAATTTTGACAAAATTGTCTATAGAAATAAAATTTCGAAAAAAATTTTATAGATATAAAATTTTAAGAAAAATTTCTATAGAAATAACATTTAGAGAAAATTTGCTATAGAAATAAAATGTTTAGAAAATGTTCTATAAAAATAAAATTTTGAGAATGTTTTGTATAGAAATAAAATTTTGACAAAATTTTCTATAAATTTAACTTGATGTATTGCAAATGGCCTATATCACACCAATTTTGTGTATAACCCCAAATTTTGACTTCCGCGACCTCTTGGAAGAGCACATTTCATCCGATCCGCCTGAAATATTACAGATTACGCAATTTCAATTTTAGGATGTGCAATTTACACACTATTAAGGACAAATTTCTTTAAAATAATGAAATTTCAATTAAAATAAAATTTATAATCTTTGCTGCAAATATTTTTTCATTAAATTTAGAACAAAAATTGTATAAATTTGCGTCCGTCATAAAGTCGCATGTTCTTGAACTAAGGCAAATTTTCCTTAAATTAAAGAAACAGATTTTTGATTTAAAGTAAGCTTACTTAAATTAACTGAAATATAGAATCTTTAGATTTAAGATAAAATCGTTTCAAATATAGGCTAAGACTTATTTTGTTTTGATTTAGCATATTTGGTTTAAAGCTTTTTTTCGGAATTAAGAAATGATTTTGTACTTTGAAGTATCCATTCACCACTGTGGTATCACGATGTACTGAATAGTCTATGTGAGCCTGAAATATCGGGCTGCCACTGTACCTATCCTAACCGAACCTATCCATAATTTGGATTTTTAAACTGGAATTGGTTGTACGTGAATAGCTTTGGTAACATAATATACCATGAAAACAGAATGAAAATTCGATAAATGAGAACTGAATTCTAATTTTAATTTTATTTATTCTAGATTTAAAGCCATATACGTCGCGAAAAAAAATCTTTTTTTATAGAAGCCACATCTTTGGCTCAGATTCTGACCAAAATATCAAAATCCTTAAGGGAAGGTCGAAATCTTCGGAACCAAGTAAACTTTTTTTGAGTGCATAAAATTTCAATAGAAATAGAGTAGAACATCATATAGTCGAGTTATTCTAACTTTATTTATTTTTGTATTTTTCTTTAGAACTTTAATTTTTCTTAAATATTCCCCAAAATAAATTACACACTTCCGTATGAAATCACATACCCGCACCCACACCCAAACTCTTCTTTATATCCTAAAGAGATTAAATACCAATGAATGTTGTTGATACTCTTTCTTCTCTCTCTTGATACCTTTCACCGCATACGAGTACAAGACTCACTACAAAGCTTATTGCATTACAAAAATTCCCTCTGGGATGAAATGAGCACCTATTCAATCTACTATCCTGGTATCTGGTAACATTGCTCTCATCATTGTTATGCAAAACTCTTGATGTTTAGTTGGAAACACAAGGACAATGCATGCAAAAAGTAAGACAAAAAGCTTTTGCCAACCTTCTCAGTTTTTATTTTAGTTTACATTGTAAAGGATTGTTATGTTAATTCATTCTAGCATACTTGGGAGATCCACTTTGGGTTTGTTGGGATCTGTTTTGTTTTTTGTATAATTTGATTTGTCAAAGGTATCATCCGTCTACTAGCGAAAGTGTATTTAAAAGGGGATTTACGTAAAAATATAGACTTTGATCAACCAGTTGTTATTCGATAGAGATTACGGATGAATACACCATAGTATGGGGTTATAAGCGGGCGTATAATAGATTCGCTATCAATTTGAAGTTAAATATGTACATTTTATTAGGGAGTCTGACTATATCATACGCTAAAACCACCCCTATCCTAATAAACGTAAGCAATTGTGAGGTATCATTGAAAAATGAGGTTCGGAGATAAGCCCCATCTAAGAAAGCTAAAGGAGCTGTAACTTAATATGAGCAGACACACATAATATTAGGAGCTATATTTGATTCTACACTTACGGAGAAAATCGCTCAATTAGTGTGGGTAATATTTGTATGGGAAAAATTTGGCTGATATTACAAACGGTTACATTGTGCTACATGTGAGCCAGATCGGTTAATAAATGAGAGCATTGTGGTAAAAAAAATAAAGTTATTAGGGGGACATTTTTTTACAAACCGGGCGAAACATGTATATGGGAGCCATTCCAAATCTGATCCGATTTCGATGAAATGTTGAAGGGTGGTAACTTAAATTACTTTGTGCCAAATTTGCATGCAGAGAACATGTTTTAAGAACAACATATTATTTTTGGACGGTGAACATGGAACATTTTTGTGTTGTTTTTTTTTTTTTGCAAACATAAATATGATTGCCGAAATCAGATACATAATATTCGGGAATATAACATCGTTGCGACAAACAGGTTCATGTTCACTGTCCAAAAATAACATTTTGCTATTGAAACATGTTTGAGGTAATCATATTCCTGCTCTGGTTGTGATGACGATCAGTTAGTAAGGTTAGGTTACGTGGTAGCCCGATGTATCAGGCTCACTTAGACTAACAGGTTGGCTGATAAGTCCCCGGTCTGACACATAGATGGCGTCGATAGTATTAAATGCATATTATTTTTTATAGTACCAACCTTCAAATGATTCGTGTCAAAATTTGACGTATGTAAGTATATTAGTTTGTGAGATAGAGGGTCTTTTGTGAAGCAACTTTTGTTATTGTAAAAAAAATGGAAAAAAAGGAATTTCGTGTTTTGATAAAATACTGTTTTCTGAAGGGGAAAAATACGGTGGAAAAAACTTGGTTCGATAATGAGTTTCCGGACTCTGCCCCAGGGAAATCAACAATAATTGAAAAATTCAAGCGTGGTGAAATGAGCACGGAGGACGGTGAACTCAGTGGACGACCGAAAGAGGTGGTTACCGTCGAAAACATCAAAAAAATCCACAAAATGATTTTGAATGACCTAAAATGAAGTTGATCGAGATAGCAGAGGCCTTAAAGATATCAAAGGAACGTGTTGGTCATATCATTCATCAATATTTGGGTATGCGGAAGCTCTGTGCAAAATGGGTGCCGCGCGAGCTCACATTTGACCAAAAACAACAACGTGTTGATGATTCTGTGCGGTGTTTGCAGCTGTTAACTCGTAATACACCCGAGTTTTTCCGTCGACATGTGACAATGGATGAAACATGGCTCCATCACTACACTTCTGAGTCCAATCGACAGTCGGCTGAGTGGACAGCGACCGGTGAACCGTCTCCGAAGCGTGGAAAAACTCAAAAGTCCGCTGGCAAAGTAATGGCCTCTGCTTTTTTGGGATGCCCATGGAATAATTTTTATCGATTATCTTGACTATTATATGGCATAATTGGAGCGTTTGAAGGTCGAAATCGCGGCAAAACGGCCCCATATGAAGAAGAAAAAAGTGTTGTTCCACCAAGACAACGCACCGTGCCACAAGTCATTGAGAACGATGGCAAAACTTCATGAATTGGGCTTCGAATTGCTTCCCCACCCACCGTATTCTCCAGATCTGGCCCCCAGCGAATTTTTTTGTTCTCAGACCTCAAAAGGATGCTCGCAGGGAAAAAATTTGGCTACAATGAAAAGGTGATCGTCGAAACTGAGGCCTATTTTGAGGCAAAACCGAAGGAGTACTACCAAAATGGTATCAAAAAATTGGAAGGTCGTTATAATCGTTGTATCGCTCTTGAAGGGAACTATGTTGAATAATAAAAACGAATTTTGACAAAAAATGTGTTTTTCTTTGTTAGACCGGGGACTTATCAGCCAACCTGTTATTCAGTCCATTGTGATACCACATTGGTGAACTTCTCTCTTATCACTGAGTGCTGCCCGATTCCATGTTAAGCTCAATGACAAGGGACCTACTTTTTATAGCCGAGTTCGAACATCGCAGTGAAACCACTAAGAGAAGCTTTGAATCACTCAGAAATGTCACCAGCATTATTGAGGTGGGATGGGTTAGGTTAGGTTAGGTTAGGTGGCAGCCCGACGTATCAGGCTCACTTAGACTATTCAGTCCATTGTTATACCACATTGGTGAACTTCTGTCTTATCACTGAGTGCTGCCCGATTCCATGTTAAGCTCAATGACAAAGGACCTCCTTTTTATAGCCGAGTCCGAACGGCGTTCCCATTGCAGTGAAACCACTTAGAAAAGCTTTGAAACCCTCAGAAATGTCACCAGCATTACTGAGGTGGGATAATCCACCTCTGAAAAACTTTTTGGTGTTCGGTCGAAGCAGAAATCGAACCCACGACCTTGTGTATGCAAGGCGGGCATGCTAACCATTGCACCACGGTGGCTCCCATCAGTTAGTAAAGAACTACAATGTGACCACAGTTGGCACTCGTGCCAAAAATAATCTACCAAAATTTGAATAAAATTCTACCAAACAACTTAAAAACATTTTGTCAAAATTTTATTTCTATAGAAAATCTTGTCAACATTATATTTCTATAAAAAATTTTGTCACAATTTTATTTCTATAGCAAATGTTGTCAAAAATTTATTTCAATAGAAAATTTTGTGAAAATTGTATTTCTATAGAAAATTTTTTAAAATTGGATATCTACAATTGGTGTGTTAGTATTTGGACCATTTTTGTCGAAATCAGAAAAACATATATATGGGAGCTATATCTAAATCTGAACCGATTTCAATAAAATTTGGCACACTTGACTACACTATTATTATACTCCTAGTGCAAAATTGGGGTAAAACTCTGGCTTCTGAGACAATATTAGTCCATATCGGCCGAAAGATATATATGGGAGCTATATCTAAATCTGAACGGACTTCAATAAATTTTGGCACACTTGACTATAGTACTAATTTTGTTTTTTCTTGTGCAAAATTTTAAGCAAATTAGGATGAAACTATGACTTCTGGGGCCTTTTAAGTCCATATCGGGCAATATAGACTTAAATATATATGGGAGCTATATCTAAATCTTAACCGATTTCTTTCAAAATCAATAGGGTTCTATTCTGAGCCAAAACACATACTTATGCCAAATTTGAAGTCGATTGGACTATAACTGCGACAAAAAAGAGTTCACAGACCGACGCACAGACGGACATGGCTATATCGAATCAGAAGCCCACCCTGAGTGTTTTTGCCGAAGACACCATTTGTCTATCTCGTCGCCTTCTGGGTAATTGCGACCGGAATTCTGCGAATAACAAATGCATGGACGGACGGAGAGAGCCACCGTGGTGCAATGGTTAGCATGCCCGTCTTGCATACACAAGGTCGTGGGTTCGATTCCTGCTTCGACCGAACACCAAAAAGTTTTTCAGCGGTGGATTATCCCACCTCAGTAATGCTGGTGACATTTCTGAGGGTTTAAAGCTTCTCTAAGTGGTTTCACTGCAATGTGGAACGCCGTTTGGACTCGGCTATAAAAAGGAGGTCCCTTGAGCTTAACATGGAATCGGGCAGCACTCAGTGATAAGAGAGAAGTTCACCAATGTGGTATCACAATGGACTGAATAGTCTAAGTGAGCGTGATACATCGGGCTGCCACCTAACCTAACCTATGGACGGACGGACACCTAGATCGACTCAGAAGATTATTCTGAGTCGGTCGGTACACAGAGAATATAGATTAGTTGTGACAACCGAATTTATTGCCAACCTCCTTTTGGCAGTTGCAGCTACTATCAGTTGGCAGTTGTGTCACCCGAATGATTCGGTCAACACAACTAATACCACATATGGTGTTGGTTGGGTGTGCCGACGATATTGGTTGTGACTACCTTTATCATTCGTTTGTGTTGCCCAACCTAAATAATACTCATGACCGAATTAAAAATATATTTAAAAATCAATTACTTCACCGTTAAATATTATATTTTATTTTATTTTATTTTATTTACATATAGTTATAGTGGTTCAAATAATTCTAAACACGCTAAATGTATGTAATTAGTAGATAACAATTTTTGTCTAGAATCTCTATTTATTGCATCAAAATGTATCCACACCCAGATTCTTAGAGCAAAAAAATTTTTTTGACGGTGAACATGTAACAGGGTTGCTGCAACCCTGTTATTTTGTTGGTCATTATGTACCTGATTTCAGCAGCATCAAAGATATTTTGTAATTTTTTATGGATATCAGTAATTGAACATTCGTGGTGTGAACACATTGATAAAATCGTGCAGATTTAGTAAGATTTTCCACATCCAACTGCATTCGTCTCTGAAATGTAGCTTCTTAAACGGCAGAACTAAATCACTGGTTGCTCCGAGCTGATTGCTCTGCACAAAGTTGTGTCCAGAGTACATAATGTTACATTACATTAAAAATAGGCCACTATTATATGGATATTAACAAATAAAATTAGAAAGTTCTGGGGTACATGTATCCATGTTGGAGTTAATAAAACTAGTTCCAGAACATATCCACACATGTATCATATCTTCGATTGCCTGATACAAAACGGGTGCTTTTTGTTTTATGCTACGATGTAGCATAAAATTCCGCTGTTTTTAGTTTTAATTTGAAACAAATAAAAAAATGACATTTGAGAAATTCATCAAAACGCATTCGGCTGAGACTACCATATATCAGTAAGGACTACTAAATGAGAGTTACGATTTTTGGCGATTCAAAGTTATTATTAGGGTATAAACACTCGCATCCCAAAGAATATCGATTTTGTACTTTTAAAATTCAATTAAAACTTTAACCCTCTAATGCCCAATCCCGCCATTAGGCGGGCTTCGTTAAATGAAGAAGCTTTTAGTAAAACACACCTTAACCCAACAAAAATGGGTAAAATAAACAGAAAACTTATGGCGATTTCGATTGGGAAAAAAGTGCAACATTCTCGAAATTGATTGCAAGATATCAAGGACACTGTCATAGATTTTGGATACTTTATACCTCACAATATTATAAATTAATAATAACTTTAGAATTACACTATCATTTGGCCGAAATGTCAATTAGGGAAAAAGTAGTGTAACACCAAGGCAACATATTTTTTGCGAATCGAAAACGCCCTTAGTTAAAACTATTCAAGGGGCTTTGCAGCATACACTGAATTTTACCGTATAAATTTTTCTTGTGTCGTGTTCTTGATTTTGTATCGTTAACATTGAATATTTAATCAGCTGGCAAAAAAAAAAATGGGACATTAGAGGGTTAATTTGAAAAAAAAAATCTGTGAATGCGAGCTCTCACATATCAGCTCAAACAATTGCATTTATGAGCACTCGAAATATCGATTTGATGGGTCATGCGCCGATCAGTCCTGACTTGGTACCGAATGACTTCTATTTATCCCCGTACGTACAAAAAAAAATAAAATGAGAGGTCAGAATGCATATTTTGGAGATACTTCAATTAGAGTGGCAAAAGTGTTTCGACAATTGTTTCAAACGCATGCAAAAGTGTAGGTTAGGTTAAGGTTAGGTTAAAGTGGCAGCCCGATTAAGATTCAGGCTCACTTAGACTATTCAGTCCATTGTGATACCACATGCAAAAGTGTAAAGATGCTAATGAGGAATTTCTCTAATCCCGAAATAAAGGCAAACCTCGTGGCAGGACATGAATCTATATAGACCATTATATATCCCATACGGTGTGAACTTTATAAAACTTATTCGATAGAGGTCGCAGTATTTCTCTATGTTATTTAACTTCAACTTTCTCCATCTCTCTTTCCCTCTCAATCTTTCTTTAAGAGTAATAACAAATGTTGTTGTATTTGTTTAAGTTCCCCTGATACTAACTAGAGTGGGGTTTCCCAATATAAATAAAGGAAACGGAAATGTTAATGTGAAAAACAGGAAACTAACACTTTATGCTCAACTATAGTTTTTGTTGACTAAAACAATGCCGTCAACTGAGATAATTAATAGATTCTTATAAGAACGGGATAGGAATAGGAATACAAACACACATATTTAAATATGAAGTTGACAGATATAATGTAGAAAAAATTGTTAAGTAATTATTTTGGGAGAAATATATAAACAATTTCTTATTATCTGCAGGGTGTAAAGGTTCCCCTGGACACTTAGTCATTTATAAGTTAAAACAAGTTAACTAGGAATAAAATCTCCTTATATGGAAAAAATCCTAACTACAACATTTTCTTTCTTTTTGTTTCAGATATTACGCCATTGTACGCCCCTTAGAATATCCCCTTAATATGACGCACAAAACTGTCTGCTTTATGTTGGCCAATGTATGGATTTTACCAGCCCTTATTTCATTTACCCCCATATTTTTGGGTTGGTATACAACGGCCGAACATTTAAAGGAGATATCTCTGAATCCTGATCAATGTTCCTTTGTGGTTAATAAAGCCTATGCCCTAATATCCAGTTCGGTGAGTTTTTGGATACCGGGTATTGTAATGTTGGTGATGTATTTTAGGATATACAAGTGAGTATAGGGGCCATTCGACACTTGAAGATTGATGATTGGCGAAATTCGACGAATGTGTTTTTTTTTACATTTACAGAGAAGCGGTAAGACAACGTAAAGCCTTAAGCCGCACTAGTTCAAATATTTTGCTGAATAGTGTACATATGGGTCATACCCAACAGCCCACAAATCTCAACTACTTACATCCCAGTGAATGTGAATTAACCCTAACGAGAGAAGAGACTCATAGTGCCATAAGTCATTTTGAGGTAAGTTCAAAAGATATGAAAAATTTTAAGCATATTTTGTATAGGAGGCATTATTTATGGTTTTGGAATTGAAGCATAATAATCAATTTTTATTTCTATAGACAATTTTGTCAAAATTTTATTTCTATGGAAATTTTTGTCAAAATTTTATTTTTATGTAAATTTTTGTCAAAATTTTATTTCTATGAAAATTTTTGTCAAAATTTTATTTCTATAGAAAATTTTGTCAAAAATTATTTTCTTTAGAAGATTTTGTCAAAATTTTATTTCTATAGAAAATTTTGTCAAAATTTTATTTCTATAGAAATTTTGTTAAATTTTTATTTCTATAAAATATTTTGTAAAAATTTTATTGACAAAATTTTATTTTTATAGAAAAATTTATTCGTCAAAAATTTATTTTTATAGAAAATTTTGTCAAAATTTTATTTCTATAGAAAATTTTGTCAAAATATTATTTCTAAAGAAAATTTTGTCAAAAATGTATTTCTATACAAAATTTTGTCAAAATTTTATTTTTATAGAAAATTTTGTCAAAATTTTATTTTTATAGAAAATTTTGTCAAAAATTATTTTCTTTAGAAGATTTTGTCAAAATTTTATTTCTATAGAAAATTTTGTCAAAATTTTATTTCTATTGAAATTTTGTTAAATTTTTATTTCTATAAAAAATTTCGTAACAATTTTATTCTCAAAATTTTATTTTTATAGAAAAATTTATTTGTCAAAAATTTATTTCTATAGAAAATTTTGTCAAAATTTTATTTCTATAGAAAATTTTGTCAAAATTTTATTTCTAAAGAAAATTTTGTCGAAAATGTATTTCTACAGAAAATGTTGTCAATATTTTATTTCTATAGAAAATTTTGTCAAAAATTATTTTTTAGAAGATTTTGTCAAAATTTTATTTCTATAGAAAATTTTGTCAGAATTTTATTTCTAAAGAAAATGTTGTCAAAAATGTATTTCTATAGAAAATTTTGTCAAAATTTTATTCCTATAGAAAATTTTGTCAAAAGTTATTTTCTTTAGAAGATTTTGTCAAAATTTTACTTCTATAGAAAATTTTGTCAAAATTTTATTTCTTTAGAAAATTTTGTTAAATTTTTATTTCTATAAAATTTTTTTCAAATTTTATTTCTATCGAAAATTTGGTCAAAAATTTATTTTTATAGACAATTTTGTCAAAATTTTATTTCTATAGAAAATTTTGTCAAAATTTTATTAGAACAGAAAATTTTGCCAAATTTTAGAAAATTTTGTCAAAAATTTTATTTCTATAGAAAATTTTATGCAAATTTTATTTCTATAGAAAATTTTGTTCAAATTTTATTTCTATAGGAAATGTTGTCGCAAATTTATTTCTATAGAAAATATTGTCCAAATTTTATTTCTATAGACAATTTGGTCAAAATTTTATTTCTGTGGAAGATCTTGTCAAAATTTTATTTCTATAGAAAATTTTGTCAAAATTTTATTTCTAAAGAAAATTTTGTCAAAATTTTATTTCTAAAGAAAATTTTGTCGAAAATGTGTTTCTACAGAAAATGTTGTCAATATTTTATTTCTATAGAAAATTTTGTCAAAAATTATTTTGTTAGAAGATTTTGTCAAAATTTTATTTCTATAGAATATTTTGTCAAAATTTATTTCCATAAAAAAATTTTAATTCTATCGAAAATTTTGTCAAAAATTTGTTTTTATAGAAAAATTTTTCAAAATTTTATTTCTAGAGTAAAATTTTTTTAAAATTTTATTTCTATAAAAAATTTTATGAAAATTTTATTTCTAGAGAAAATTTTGTCAAAATTGTATTTCTGTAGAAAATTTTGTAAAAATTTTATTTCTATAGAAAATTTTGTCAAAAATTTTATTTCTATAGAAAATTTTGTTAAAATTTTATTTCTAGAGAAAATTTTGTTAAAATTTTATTTCTATAAAACATTTTGTAAAAATTTTATTTCTATACAAAATTTTGTAAAAATTTTATTTCTATAGAAAATGTTGTCAAAAATTTTATTTCCATACAAAATTTTGTCAAAAATTTTATTTCTGTTGAACATTTTGTTGAAGTTTTATTTCTATAAAAATTTTTGTAAAAATTTTATTTCTAAAGAAAATTTTGTCAAAATTTTATTTCTATAGAAAATTTTGTAAAAATTGTATTTCTATAGAAAATTTGGCAAAATTTTATTTCTATAGAAAATTTTTTCAAAATTTTATTTCCATGAAAATTTTTGTCAAAATTTTATTTCTATGGAAGATTTTGTCAAAATTTTATTTCTATAGAAAATTTTCTCAAAATTTTATTTCTAAAGAAAATTTTGTCGAAAATGTATTTCTACAGAAAATTTTGTCAATATTTTATTTCTATAGAAAATTTTGTCAAAAATTTATTTCTAAAGAAAATTTTGTCGAAAATGTATTTCTATAGAAAATTTTGCTAATATAGATAATAATAGAAAATATAGATAATAAAAAAAATAATAGAAAATTTTTTCAAAATTTTATTTCTAGAGAAAATTTTGTTAAAATTGTATTTCTATAGAAAATGTTGTTAAAATTTTACTTCTACAGAAAATTTTGTCAAAATTTTATTTCTAGAGAAAATTTTGTTAAAATTTTATTTCTATAGAAAATGTTGTTAAAATTTTTCTTCTACAGAAAATTTTGTCAAAATTTTATTTTTATAGAAAATTTTTTAAAAATTTTATTTCTATAGAAAATTTTGTCAAAATTTTATTTCTAGAAAAAAATTTGTTACAGTTTTATTTCTATAAAAAAATTTCTAAAAATTTTATTTCTAGAGAAAATTTTGTCAAAATTTTATTTCTATAGAAAATTTTGTCAAAATTTTATTTCTATAGAAAATTTGGCAAAATTTTATTTCTATAAAAAATTTTATCAAAATTGTATTTCTATAGAAAATTTTATCCAAGTTTTATTTCTATAGAGAATTTTGTCCAAGGTTTATTTCTATAGAAAATTTTGTCCAAATTGTTTTCTATTGAAAATTTTGTCAAAAATTTTATTTCTATAAAAAATTTTGTAAAAATTTAATTTCTATAGAAGATTTTCTAAAAATGTGATTTCTTTTGAAACTTTTGTCAAAATTGTATTTCTATTGAAAATTTTTTCAACATTTTATTTCTATTGAAAATTTTTTCAACATTTTATTTCTATTGAAAATTTGGATCACCCATACGATGCGATTCCCACCATATTCTTGCCATTGCTTTCATCACTCTCCGGCAATCCTGAGACTTTTCACGTTTTTCGGCCCCGTCATATTTCTGAGCTATTCAACTCATTCCGTTATCGGGAACAATTCCACCTACATGACTGTTGTCAAAATTTTATTTCTATAGAAAATTTTGTCAAAATTTATTTCCATAAAAAAATTTTAATTCTATCGAAAATTTTGTCAAAAATTTGTTTTTATAGAAAAATTTTTCAAAATTTTATTTCTAGAGTAAAATTTTTTTAAAATTTTATTTCTATAAAAAATTTTGTGAAAATTTTATTTCTAGAGAACATTTTGTCAAAATTGTATTTCTGTAGAAAATTTTGTAAAAATTTTATTTCTATAGAAAATTTTGTCAAAAATTTTATTTCTAGAGAAAATTTTGTTAAAATTTTATTTCTAGAGAAAATTTTGTTAAAATTTTATTTCTATAAAACATTTTGTAAAAATTTTATTTCTATACAAAATTTTGTAAGAATTTTATTTCTATAGAAAATGTTGTCAAAAATTTTATTTCTATACAAAATTTTGTCAAAAATTTTATTTCTGTTGAAAATTTTGTTGAAGTTTTATTTCTATAAAAAATTTTGTAAAAATTTTATTTCTAAAGAAAATTTTGTCAAAATTTTATTTCTATAGAAAATTTTGTAAAAATTTTATTTCTATAGAAAATTTGGCAAAATTTTATTTCTATAGAAAATTTTTTCAAAATTTTATTTCCATGAAAATTTTTGTCAAAATTTTATTTCTATGGAAGATTTTGTCAAAAATTTATTTCTATAGAAAATTTTCTCAAAATTTTATTTCTAAAGAAAATTTTGTCGAAAATGTATTTCTACAGAAAATTTTGTCAATATTTTATTTCTATAGAAAATTTTGTCAAAAATTTATTTCTACAGAAAATTTTGTCGAAAATGTATTTCTACAGAAAATTTTGCCAATATTTTATTTCTATAGAAAATTTTGTAAAAAATTATTTTTTTAGAAGATTTTGTCAAAATTTTATTTCTATAGAAAATTTTGTTAAAATTTTATTTCTATAGAAAATTTTGTTAAAATTTTATTTCCATAAAAAAATTTTGTAAAAATTTTATTTCGACCGAAAATTTTGTCAAAAACTTATTTTTATAGAAAATTTTTTCAAAATTTTATTTCTAGAGAAAATTTTGTTAAAATTGTATTTCTATAGAAAATGTTGTTAAAATTTTACTTCTACAGAAAATTTTGTCAAAATTTTATTTCTAGAGAAAATTTTGTTAAAATTTTATTTCTATAGAAAATGTTGTTAAAATTTTACTTCTACAGAAAATTTTGTCAAAATTCTATTTTTATAGAAAATTTTTTAAAAATTTTATTTCTATAGAAAATTTTGTCAAAATTTTATTTCTAGAAAAAAATTTGTTACAGTTTTATTTCTATAAAAAATTTTCTAAAAATTTTATTTCTAGAGAAAATTTTGTCAAAATTTTATTTCTCTAGAAAATTTTGTCAAAATTTGTCAGAATGTATCGACACATCATAAACAAGCATCGACACAAACGAAGCTTAGTGTACGGTGGCTTGCAGAACGAACAGCATCACACGAACTCACGTTAGTTATTTTCAATATATTATATCTAAAATAATATTGTGATTTGTGAACATTAAAAGTAATTTAATTTTTGTAATTTATGTAGATACAAAATCCCAGAAGATGGTTAGTGGCACTAACCGAAATATTGGAAATAAATATTAAAACAAATCAATAATCGATTGTTTCTATGACCTCAAGCCGAACAAAATTAATAATCAGAATAAAATTTTATTTCTATAGAAAATTTGGCAAAATTATATTTCTATAAAAAATTTTATCAAAATTGTATTTCTATAGAAAATTTTATCCAAGTTTTATTTCTATAGAGAATTTTGTCCAAGTTTTATTTCTATAGAAAATTTTGTCCAAATTGTTTTCTATTGAAAATTTTGTCAAAAATTTTATTTCTATAAAAAATTTTGTAAAAATTTCATTTCTATAGAAAATTTTCTAAAAATGTGATTTCTTTTGAAACTTTTGTCAAAATTGTATTTCTATTGAAAATTTTTTCAACATTTTATTTCTATTGAAAATTTTTTCAACATTTTATTTCTATTGAAAATTTGGATCACCCATACGATGCGATTCCCACCATATTCTTGCCATTGCTTTCATCACTCTCCGGCAATCCTGAGACTTTTCACGTTTTTCGGCCCCGTCATATTTCTGAGCTATTCAACTCATTCCGTTATCGGGAACAATTCCACCTACATGACTGTTGTCGGTACTCGGAATAGGATCTCGGTATCTGAGTCCACAACGTCAACACTCAGTTCCCATTCCCTATTCTACCGGGACCGTTTTTCTGGCGTCAGAAAGACGCACTCGGCAGTCATGACTACCTGAGCTATACGATCAAGGATTGTATCATCATAATAGGTAAGAAGGTGGATTTAGTGCGACGAAACCCACCTTCTTACCTTTAAGGGTTCATTATCCTTTAAGGGTTCATTGTCGTCTTTGTTTCCAACCATTCTCTCAAAACCTTCAATCTCATGGCCGCAATTCTACCGACTCCGTTTTTCTGGCACCATAAAGTCACACTCGGCGGTCATGGCCACCTGAGGCAAACGATCGAGAAATGTAGCATCATTCGTTCCACTAAACCCACCTTCTCTCCTATTATCCTTTAAGGGTTTATCGTCGTTCTTGTCTCTAACCATTCTCCCAAAATCTTCAATCTCATCGCCGCCATAGCAGCATTGCTTTAGATGTGTCTCCTTTCAAAATTCTGGTCTCGACATTGCCTCGATAGAGATAAACAACAAATTTTCCGTTAGTAGCTGTCTTTGAGGGTGAACCAATTGGAACCCAATCACTTTTCCTTCCCCGAAAATTATTCGATTAAAACAATTAAATCTCAATTTCTTCCTTTTTCTCACGCAGGAAATACCACAAACCGATGACGATGACAAGGATGAATGCGATGAGTTGAGGGTGCCATCACCGCCACCACGAAGACTCAGCCGTAGCAGTATAGATTTACGTGATCTCGAACAGGAACGCTATGAAAAGGTCACCCACACGGATAGTGCACCATCAATGATTGCTCTGCACTATGCAGCGACCACGCAACAGCAATTACAGGTACCCTGTACCAATAAAGATATCTTGCAATATAATCCCCAAATTTGGCAGGATAACGTAAATGACTTGCAGCAGGAGCATCATGAAACGATAGCCATACCAATACCAAACACCATGATGGTGACAAATGGCAGCGCCGGTGGGGCAAAGCAATTTGCAAATGTTTCACCCTCTAGCATGGATTCGCTGCAACAAAGGCAAAGTTCGAATTTCTATCGAAATGGTTGTGATTCTGAGCAATATCATAGCATATTTGGTGGCAGTGGGAGTGGTGAGATTGGCGGTGGTAGTGGTTTAGCTACGAGCGATGATAGTGAGTGCAACGATTATTTAATAAAATTAAAACAAACTGCCGCTCCAACGACCCTTATACCCCTATCGGAGGATAACAAGGAGCTAAAACGTCTCATCGAAGATAATTATTTGTATTTTAAGAAACAGCAGGATAAACAGCACGATGACAGGCAGCAGAGCCAAGGTCCAGATTTCTTTGGAGGTCATAAATATCCCGCATTGAGTGAGACTGATTTTATACGCATGAAAAATGGTGAGAATCGTTATCGTAGTCAGTTGGGAGGAGCACAAACAGCAGATGGGGTGGGAGGAAAGAAACCTTTCGCTGCCAGTGATTCAGAGTTCCTAAAGAGAGATGATCAGGAGTTGAAGAACAAACGAAAACAGTTGGAAGCCTTGAAAGAGGGATCGGTGCATTCTACACCCAAAGAGGAGGGAGGAGGAACTAGTGGCAGTAGTAAAGGCTTCAATCTGAAATCGCTATTGGCCAAAACCAAACGTTCTAGCACTGAATGTTTCTCCTTGGAAAAGAAACGACATCAGGCCACTTCAGATGAAATTAAACCCAGTCGGTCGCAGCTCTTCAAGAGGTCGAGAAATCGAAAACTTTCCCACAGCTATAATGGCGGCATCAAGGAACGTAAACATGAGCTCAGATCCAGGCAACATAGCGACACCGATTCCGATGTCTATTTGCCTAGACTTTTTGGTGATAGTGTGGATTCCTCAAGTCGCTACAATACTCCCGATATTTTATTGGACATAAATGTCCTCAATGAACAATCGGAACAAATGGATGCGGAGCAAAATCGCTGCCAAGGTGAAATCATAACAACATCGCATTCCAATACCCTAATCCAACTAATCGATTTGGGAGCCAATACCATACAGGAAGTAGGACCAGATGATTTGTCTTTCTTGAAGGATATAACCTCCAATGAATCTCCTATGATCCCATGCACCCCACCACCTTCGCTATCACCCTCCTCTCTAATGGATGCCTCCATACCGGAAATCCTTAGATCCGATACCAATTCCACCATACCGGAAAAATCTCAAAGTTCCCAAAAATCCAGTTCAGAGCTAGTGGAATTATTTCGTTCCCTTAGTTTTCCATCCACCGAGCAATCGTTTCACAAGGATTCCCCTGAAAAATCGCATAAATCCAGTGATCCAGCCACCGGCATGAATACCAATCTACGTAAAGAGTCCATTAAGCAGCGTATGAGTACTCTTAGTGACCAGATTTTGGTTAATAAAAATAGCTGCAATTTCCTAATGTCACCACCTATAACACCGAATTTCAATTCGGCCATTAACCTGCCTCTTAGTAAATCACCGAATGCATCTATGCATCAGCCTACCTCGTTTTCGGCCACCCCCAGTATGGTGGGTGGGAATAGCATTAATGTGTATTTCCTATCACCACCAGCTAGCGCGGCTACAACGCTCCACTCAAATTTCCCACTAACCACACCTACTACAAATCATTTTGTGGTCAGTGATAACTCAACGATTTCGTTGGATGTGTTCGCCACATTGGCTGTACCTGCACCTGCTGTTGCCAGTCAACAATCCAGCCAGCAACAACAACAACAGCAGCAACAGTTATCAGCCATGGGACCTACTTCACAGGCCACCTCCAATATTTCGCCAAAACCGGAAATTATTTTAGACTCCACTCTATCGCCCACATCAATGCGTAGTGGTGGTGGAGGCGGTGGTGGTGGTAGTCCACCAGGCTCTTTAGCAGGAGAGGAGAAAGACTTAGCATCACCTTTATATCAACGACATGATAGTGAACCGGAAACTACCATCACAACAACGACTATCAACGGCGGTGGTGGTGGCGGAAGAAGTGGGCGTAAACGCAGCTCCCTCCTTACCGGTTATGAAGGCATACAAACTATACGAAAAAGACAGGCCTCCGTAGTTACCTACGATGTTAATGTCATAAATTTTTCCCAGGAAAATAGTGATAGTCGCAGTTATATACCCATGGGTAGAGTGTCAACAAGTTCAGCAAGTAAGTACGGTCAAAGTATTTGGTTTTTTGGAAGTACTTTGTATTTAAAAAAAATATGAGTCATTGCATGTGAGGAATCTGTTGCCTTAATGAATCAAAATCTTATTTTATTCTATTAAAATTAATTGTAATTAAGATGTGGGAGGACAAAATCATGCATTAACATTAGTCTTGGAGAAAAATCGTTCATCGTAGTGTTTCGGATTTATCGTTCCTTTTGTACAGATCGTTCCTCCCCGTAACAAAATTACGTAGTAATTTCAATATTTGCCATCACTGTCATCTACTAAAAATACGGATTTGTCTTGGACAATTTTGTGTGTTTTCATTGAAATTCAAAATCTTTAGGTATTTTGCGCCCACAAATAGCTGTCCTGAATATGGTGTACATCTGTCGAAATTTTGGTATAGCCCCTATATAGAACGATTTCCCGATTTGAGTTCTTGGGCTTCAAGAAGTCGCAATTTTTATACAACGTGCTTGAAAATCAAACGCCAGAAGTATTTTAGGCCCAGAAATAGCAGTGCCGAAGATGGTATGCATCGGCCCAAGTTTTGGTATAGCCCCTATATAGACCGATTTCCCGATTTGAATACCTGGGCTTCTAAAGTCGCAATTTTTTTACGATTTGCATGAACTTCAAAATCTAGAGGTATTTTAGGTCCACAAATAGTTGTACCGAAAATAGTACTTATCAGTCCAAGTTTTGGTATATCCCCCACATAGACCGATCTCTCGATTTGACTACTTGGGTCTCTAGAAATCGCAATTTTTATACGATGTGTTCAAAATTCAAACGCCAGAGGTACTTTAACATCAGGAATTGAAGAATAAACGCAAACAATTGGATGCCTTGAAAGAGGGATCGGTGCATTCTACACCCAAAGAGGAGGGACTAGTGGCAGTAGTAAAGGCTTCAATCTGAAATCGCTATTGGCCAAAACCAAACGAATCTAGCAACGAATGTTTCTCTTTGGAAAAGAAACTGCATCTTCGGCCACTTCGGGTGAAATTAAACCCAGTCGATCGCAACTCTTTAAGAGATCCAGAAATAGAAAACTTTCCCACAGCTATAATGGTGGCCTCAAGGAACGTAAACATGAGCTCAAGTCCAGGCAACATAGTGACACCGATTCCGATGTCTATTTGGCTAGACTTTTTGGTGACAGTGTGGATTCCTCAAGTCGCTACAATACTCCCGATATTTTGTTGGACATAAATGTCTTCAATGAACAATCGGAACAAATCGATGCGGAGCAAAACCGCTGCCAAGGTGAAATCATAACAACTTCGCATTCCAATACCCTAATCCAACTAATCGATTTGGGAGCCAATACCATACAGGAAGTAAGACCAAATGATTTGTCTTTCTTGAAGCATATATAACCTCCAATGAATCTCCTATGATCCCGTGCCAGAGGTATTTTAGGTCCACAAATAGCGGTGCTGAATATGGTGTGAATCAGTAAATCCCAAATATATACCGATCCTACGATTTGACTTCTTCAGTATCTAGAAATCACAATTTTTATCCGATTTGTATGAAATTCAAAATGTATTGGTATTTAAGGTCCACAAATAGTAGTGCCAATTATGGTGTATATCTGTCCAAATTTGGGTATAGCTCCTATATAGATCGATCACCCAATTTGACTTCTTTGGCTTCTAGACACCGCACCATTTTTGGCGGCGGGGCTGATTATACATTTTTTCATCCGGCAGCAGCGGCTTTACGGCTAAGCCGATATAAATTTGTCTATTCGGCATCGGATAATTATAAATTATAAAATTGATTAGAAGTTATTCAAATGGTAATGAGATTAGTTGTACAACTAATATTATAAGCAAATTTACATTTCATTCAAATTTTCTGGGCTAAAATTTTTGCAAAATTAGGGTGGCGGCGCGACTCGGCGGCTTCATTCTCTGGCCGTGCTCATTCGAGTAATGTGGGTAAAAATCTATAGAGTTTTGGTTTCAAAACATTTGTAAGGCATTCTTTCATTGGATTTTCTAGCGCGCTAAGAAGAGACTTTTAAGATTCGTCGAAAACTCAAATAAAAAGACCAAATTAAACCCTACTCTCCATAATGTATATGAAGAAGCTCTCAAAACTAAAGTTTTAATCTTTCATTGATGGGCGCTACATGTCCGCCTTGCATACACACACTGAAAAAAACATGTCCGGTTCCAAAGATTTTGTATTTACTTTAAAAATTTTGGTATTCATTCCGAGCCAAAGAAGCGGAGAATACAAGTAAGGATACTTTTAAGACACAATTCTCTTTGAAATTTGGGTTTTGTGTACTTGCTTCGAGGAAGCAAATTTTAATTTTTGGTTTTTTCAGATTTTTTCTTCACATACTATCAAAGTCCTTTAAAAACGTGTTAACGACAACTTTATTTTCCACATTCTGACTCGACTTCCAGTAGAAATTATGCTATGTTTCAAGTAAAAATCGTCTTTAAAATAAAGTGTTGAAAAACATGTCCTATATTTTAACGATTTTTTGCTTTGTAGTCAAGGTGCAAAAAGACAACTAATTTATAGACAATTTCATTAAATTTAAAGAATTTTTCTAAATTATTAAAGTCAAGTTGATCTTAGCCCAAACATTTTTTCTTTCATGTTATGATATCAATTTTTAAGTGAAATTACTTAATTATAAGGACAATACGACTTCATTGAAAAGTTTATCGACTTTTGGACAAGGAAAAAAGCTTTATATTAGAGAAATGCGTCTTCTATGCTAAGCAAAATTTGCATTCGTATTTTAAAGACATGAAATCTTTGACCTCACAACAATATTTTTTTCAGTGCAGGGTTATGGATTCAATCCCAGTTCCGACCAAACTTCAAAAAGTTTTCCAACGGGAAATGCGTCTTATATGCTAAGCAAAATTTGCATTCGGATTTTAAAGACATGAAATCTTTGACATATTTTTTTCAGTGCTGGGTTATGGATTCAATCCCAGTTCTGACCAAACTTCAAAAAGTTTTCCAGCGGGGGATTATCCCTTGTCTGTAATGCTGGTGACATTTTTGGGTGTTTCAAAGCCGTTCGGACTCGCCTATAAAAAGGGTGTCCCTTATCATTGAACTAAACATAGAGTCCGTCACCTTTCAGTGATAAGAGAGAAATTATGCCCAGTGTGATATCACAGTGGACTGAAAAGCCTAAGTGAGCCTGAAATATCGGGTTACCACTACACCTAACCTAACCTAACCAAGGGGTATTCAATTCTCATAAGCCTCTTATCCTGAATGTCTTACTTACTTCTAGGAACCTAGAACTTATCACATACTGGTAGGTTAGGTTAGATGACAGCCCGATGTACCTGGCTCACTTAGACTATTCAGTTCATTGTGATACCACAGTCGTGAACTTCTCTCTTATCACTGAGTGCTGCCCGATTCCATGTTAAGCTCAATGACAAGGGACCTCCTTTTTATAGCCGAGTCCGAACGGTGTTCCACATTGCAGTGAAACCCCTTAGAGAAGCTTTGAAACCCTCAGAAATGTCACCAGCATTACTGAGGTGGGATAATCCACCGCTGAAAAACTTTTTTGGTGTTCGTTCTAAGCAGGAATCGAACCCACGACCCTGTGTATTCAAGGAGGGCATGCTAACCATTGCATCACTGTGGCTCCTGGTAGAATCTCTCGAAAACTTAAAACAATCCAGACTGATTGGAATTTTATCTACACCACTAAACTTGAGATTTTTTTCCGAGATCTAAAAGCTTTCGTCAACAAACATCCCGTTTTACGCCAACCGGTCATAGTTTTAACAGGTTGGCTGATAATTCCCCGGTCTGACACATAGATGGCGTCGCTAGTATTAAATGCATATTATTTTTATATAGTACCAACCTTCAAATGATTCGTGTCAAAATTTGACGTCTGTAAGTCAATTAGTTTGTGAGATAGAGCGTCTTTTGTGAAGCAACTTTTGTTATTGGGAAAAAATGGAAAAAAAACGAATTTCGTGTTTTGATAAAATACTGTTTTCTGAAGGGAAAAAATACGGTGGATGCAAAAACTTGGCTTGATAATGAGTTTCCGTACTCTGCCCCAGGGAAATCAACAATAATTGATTGGTATGCAAAATTCAAGCGTGGTGAAATGAGCACGGAGGACGGTGAACCCAGTGGACGCCCGAAAGAGGTAGTTACCGACGAAAACATCCAAAAAATCCACAAAATGATTTTGAATGACCGTAAAATGAAGTTGATCGAGATAGCAGAGGCCTTAAAGATATCAAAGGAACGTGTTGGTCATATCATTCATCAATATTTGGATATGCGGAAGCTCTGTGCAAAATGGGTGCCGCGCGAGCTCACATTTGACCAAAAACAACAACGTGTTGATGATTCTGAGCGGTGTTTGCAGCTGTTAACTCGTAATACACCCGAGTTTTTCCGTCGATATGTGACAATGGATGAAACATGGCTCCATCACTATACTCCTGAGTCCAATCGACAGTCGGCTAAGTGGACAGCGACCGGTGAACCGTCTCCGAAGCGTGGAAAGACTCAAAAGTCCGCTGGCAAAGTAATGGCCTCTGTTTTTTTGGATGCGCATGGAATAATTTTTATCGATTATCTTGAGAAGGGAAAAACCATCAACAGTGACTATTATATGGCGTTATTGGAGCGTTTGAAGGTCAAAATCGCGGCAAAACGGCCCCATAAGAAGAAGAACAAGTATATACGGCCGTAAGTTCGGCCAGGCCGAATCTTATGTACCCTCCACCATGGATTGCGTAGAAACTTCTGCGAAAGACTGTCACCCACAATCGAATTATGTACTTGCGTTGTGGTAATACTTACCGATGGCAAGGTATCTTAACACTACTTAACATCGTTTTCTAAATTGTGAGTTAGTCCATACGTGGTATATATTAGACAAAAAAGTTATGTATAGGTAAGTGTACAAATAATTGCGAATCGATATGGACTTTTGAGCGGTACGTGGAGAGCCAGAATTGAAATGTGGGGGTCGCTTATATGGGGGCTACAATTATGAAGTTGATATGCACCAATTTATGTGTGACTATATAACTATAGACCGATATGGACCTAGTTAGGCTGTATGGACTGATATGAACCAATACCTGCATGGTTGTTAGAGACCATATACTAACACCACGTACTAGATTTCAATCAGATCGGATGAATTTTGCTTATCCACCGGAGGTCAAATCTGGGGATGGGTTTATAGGGGGGCTATATATAATTATGGACTGATATGAACCAATTCCTGCATGGTTGTTGGATACCATATACTAACATCACGTACCAAATTTCAACCGAATCAGATGAATTTTGCTCTTCCAAGGGGCTCCGGAGGTCAAATCTAGGGATCGGTTTATATGGGGGCTATATATAATTATGGACCGATTTCAACCAATTTTTGCATGGGTGTTTGAGGCCATATATTAACACCACGTACCAAATTTCAACTGAATCAGATGAATTTTCGTCTTCCAAGAGGCTCTGGAGGTCAAATCTGGGGATCGGTTTATATGGGGGCTATATATAATTATGGACCGATGTGGACCAATTTTTCCATAGTTATTAGAGACCATATACTAACACCATGTACCAAATTTCAGCCGGATCGGATGAAATTTGCTTCTCTTAGAGGCTCCGAAAGCCAAATCGGGGGATCGGTTTATATGGGGGCTATATATAATTATGGACCGATGTGGATTAATTTTTGCATGGTTGTTAGAGACCATATACTAACACCATGTACCAAATTTCAGCCGGATCGGATGAAATTTGCTTCTCTTAGAGCAATCGCAAGCCAAATTTGGGGGTCCGTTTATATGGGGCCTATACGTAAAAGTGGACCGATATGGCACATTTTCAATACCATCCGACCTATAGCAATAACAACTACTCGTGCCAAGTTTCAAGTCGATAGCTTGTTTCGTTCGGAAGTTAGAGTGATTTCAACAGACGGACGGACGGACGGACGGACGGACGGACGGACATGCTCAGATCGACTCAGAATTTCACCACGACCCAGAATATATATACTTTATGGGGTCTTAGAGCAATATTTCGATGTGTTACAAACGGAATGACAAAGTTAATATAACCCCATCCTATGGTGGAGGGTATAAAAAAGTGTTGTTCCACCCAGACAACGCACTGTACCACAAGTCATTGAGAACGATGGCAAAAATTCAGGAATTGGGCTTCGAATTGCTTCCCCACCCACCTTATTCTCCAGATCTGCCCCCAGCGACTTTTTCTTGTTCTTAGACCTCAAAAGGATGCTCGCAGGGAAAAAATTTGGCTGCAATGAAGAGGTGATCGCCGAAACTGAGGCCTATTTTGTGGCAAAACCGAAGGAGTACTACCAAAATGGTATCAAAAAATTGGAAGGTCGTTATAATCTCTGTATCGCTCTTGAAGAGAACTATGTTGAATATTCAAACGAATTTTGACAAAAAATGTGTTTTTCTTTGTTAGACCTGGGACTTATCAGCCAACCTGTTACGATATGCTTCGCTCATTGAATCAAATTCCATTTCGATCCATTGACAATAGGGATGCTAGCATTGTTATACTCTTCCCAACTGGGTAATATACCTTTCGATAGATATCACGCCGAAGCACAATTATTATTCACTTAATAAATGAAGAATAGTGTAGGAGCCACCGTGGTGCAACGGTTAGCATGCTCGCCTTGCATACACAAGGTCATGGGTTCGATTCCTGCTACGACCGAACACCAAAAAGTTTTTCAGCGGTGGATTATCCCACCTCAGTAATTCTGGTGACATTTCTGAGGGTTTCAAAGCTTCTCTATGTGGTTTCACTGGAATGTGGAACGCCGTTCGGACTCGGCTATAAAAAGGAGGTCCCTTGTCATTGAGCTTAACATGGAATCGGGCAGCACTCAGTGATAAGAGAGAAGTTCACCACTGTGGTATCACAATGGACTGAATAGTCTAAGTGAGCCTGATACATCGGGCTGCCACATAACCTAAGAATAGTGTAATCGGAGAGATCACCAAAACCAATTTTTGTTACATATTTTATTCGGATTATCTTCTAGAGACGAAGTAAAGTATTTTTAGTCTCGATCTAAGTAATACCAACATTGTATATTGGATTCCTTGCAGTAATGGCTCATATACGTAAATTTTCTCATATCCAGTATTACAATGTATATTATTGTCTTATGTATTATACTATTGTATTATAGAAATTCATATGATATCTAACTAACTCATACTATGCTAACTAACTTAGTACCTTCAACATCATCATCATCGCCATCGTCTTCATAATTTGCATTAAATTTCACAGCAAAGCTTCTTTAGCTCCATGTGTAACCATGTTTCCATGCCATGTTCGGATACACACCAGATACACCATCGTTTGTAGTTTAGAATGCTGCTGGTCTAACAAAACTCTAAAAATTCCAAGACACCAGAAACACCCCAATTCTAACCATACCAGTATTGATTTAACGAAAATAAAAGAGTTCCCAAATATATATCTCTATTTTGTGTTACTGTTCACGTTTCTTGTTCATGTTTTATGTTAACTTTTCTCAATATATTCGAGAGAAAAATAGTTTTTGTATATGTCCAATGTTTTGTCAGTCAATGTTATAAACCGTTACCTACTATGGTGTTCCATAATTCTGTTGTTCAGAAATGTAAATTAGAATACAATTTAATAGTTTCCTCATTTTTATCAAAAACTAATAAAATATATTTTTATTCGGATACATGATTTTGTTCGTATTTATTTCATAATTCATAGATAATATTTCATATTAAACGTCCACAGCCAGATGGAATTTTCAATTCGCCCAACGGACATATGTATAGTTAGGCGTGTATAGATTTGTATATGGGTTTTTCTTTTCAATTACTCAATTCATCAAGTTCCTTAATCTTCTTTGTCGATAAAGCTCGTATAATAATTAATTACAAATAAAAATATCTTCATTTTACCTTTTGTTGATTAGTATTCAAAGCCTGGAGGAGCTACTTCATGTATCTAACCTAAATCTTATATCTAGCATAACACAGAATCTGAGATTTGTTCGATTTTAAAGTTCAAATAATACTTATTAAATATGAATCGAGATTGTATACCTAAAGGGTGATATGGTCAAAATTTGGTCAAGGGAAAACGCGTGTAAATCGGTGAAATCGTTTACTTAAAAAATCAAATTAAATTTCTTTTTCAAGTTCAATTAGTATAAAATTCAGGAAAAATATTCAGTTAGGCTTTCGCTTTTCCAAATCCGAATTGCCGGGCCTCACGCTTGACACCTGCCATCAGATTTTGTACAGCCACCTTGTCCACCTTCTTCGCCGCAGAAAGCCAGTTTGCCTTGAACTGCTGCTCGTCCTTAGCAGTTTTTTTGGTCTTCTTTAGGTTCCGCTTGACAATAGCCCAGTATTTCTCAATTGGGCGGAGCTCTGGCGTGTTGGGAGGGTTCTTGTCCTTGGGAACCACCTGCACGTTGTTGGCGACGTACCACTCCATGGTCTTTTTACCGTAATTGCAAGATGCCAAATCCGGCCAAAACAGTACGGAACAACCGTGTTTCTTCAGGAAAGGCAGCAGACGTTTATTCAAACACTCTTTCACGTAAATTTCTTGGTTGACAGTCCTGGAAGCTATGAAAATGCTGCTTTTCAAGCCACGGGTACAGATGGCTTTGCAAACCAGATATTTCTTTGCGAACTTTGACAGTTTTATGTGCTTGAAAATATCTGCTACCTTTCCCCTTCCTTTTGCCGTATAAAACTCCTGTCCCGGAAGCTGCTTGTAGTCGGCTTTGACGTAGGTTTCGTCGTCCATTACCATACAGTCAAACTTCGTCAGCATCGTCGTGTACGGCCTCCGGGATCGCGCTTTGGCCGTCGTATTATGTTTATCATCGCGATTTGGAGTCACTACTAGAGGTGTGCACGTGACACGAAATTGTCGTGACTCATGAAAATTGTCGTGACTCACGCGTGAGTCGTGAGTCACGCTCATGGCAACGGCGTGAGTGTGCGTGAGCGTGAATAACATACCAAAATGTCGTGCGTGAGCGTGAGTCACGAAAATATTATCTTCGTGAGTGTGCGTGAGTAAAGATTTACGCTCACGAAAATAATCCCGCCCCCCGACATAAAACGCTTAAGACTTAAATTCATTTACAATTTTAGTGACACCTGGGATGTTAAGAGTGTAATAACGCTCTCGATTTTAATAATGCTCATGTTTTCAGACACGTCGCTAAGGTAAATTACTCAAAAAATTGTTCGTGAGTCACGACATTTTTCGTGAGTCACGATATTTTTCGTGAGTCACGGTATTTTCGTGAGTCACGACATTTTCGTGCGTGAGTGTGCGTGAGTACACATTTTCTTTTCGTGAGTGTGCGTGAGCGTGAGTTCTACCAAACAATATCGTGCGTGAGTGTGCGTGAGCGTGAGTAAAATACTACTCACGTGCACACCTCTAGTCACTACCTTCTTGTAAGTCGATAGTCCGGCTCGTTTTTTGGCTCGATGCACGGTTGTAGACGATACACCCAGCTTATTTGCGGCATCTCGGAGAGAGAGGTTAGGGTTTCGCTAGAAACTACCGGCAACTCTCTTTGTCGTCTCAGCGGCTTCCGGTTTTCGATTTCCCCCCCGATCCAGACTTCCTGGCTGTCGACAAACGTTCCCCAAACACTTTAATTACATTTGTAACGGTTGATTTGGCAACTTTTAGCGATTTTACCAGCTTTGCGTGCGAGTAGCTCGGATTTTCGAGATGCGCGAGCAAAATTTTGATACGCTGCTCTTCTTGCTTGGACGGCATTTTGACAACTGAAGAGTGAATTCCAAAATCAAAATAGGAGCAATATTCTACACACACACACCTTCAAAATGAGGGGTGTTCAGGTTTTTTAAATGCAAAATTGAAAGAAATACGTCAAGTTTATATTGACTAAATTTTGACCGCATCACCCTTTATATAATTATAATAATTAAAGATCAAGCAGTCAAAGTCTAAAGGTTGTTTTTATGACCTATTTTTGGTCATAAAAACAAACAAACTCCCCTCGTATAAACTAAAAATCTACTTCGTCAACTTGACCTCTTAGAAGATATACTTTTGATCCAACTTTATCAAAATTAGAAAATAGAGAATATAAGATAAATTGGTCTGCCACCCTTATATTCCTTAAAACTCTCGGTTTAAATCGCTAACGCCAAGAAAGTACATATCTGATTGATATAATATCATCTGTTTTTATATAGCGGGGTGGTAGTAGTTCACAATTCGGAAGTTGTCTCGAGTCTAATAATGGTTGAGTTCAGTTCGAAACCTTAGTGGTTGAACTGTAGCCCGAAATCGGTGTGAGTGCCACATATGCCGAAAACTCAATGATTGAAATGCAGATCTACTTCCTAGAATTTCAAATGCAGATTTAAGGCTCTATGATTGAATTGCAGGTCGAAATCTCAGTAATTGAAATGACCCCAGAAATCTGAGTAACTTAATTGCCGCATGGACCCTTGATTGAGTTGGAGTTCGAAATCTCTGTTATTTAACGGTGGTTACACTGCAGGCAGAAATCTCAAAGGGCGAATCTTCATGGATTGTAGCATGTACCACGGGAGCCACCGTGGTGCCATGGTTAGCATGCCCGCCTTGCATACATAAGGTCGTGGGTTCGATTCCTGCTTCGACCGAACACCAAAAAGTTTTTCAGCGGTGGATTATCCCACCTCAGTAATGCTGGTGACATTTCTGAAGGTTGATACCTCAGCTTCTCTAAGTGGATTCACTGCAATATAGAACGCCGTTCGGACTCGGCTATAAAAAGGAGGTCCCTTGTCATTGAACTTAACATGGAATCGGGCAGCACTCAGTGATAAGAGAGAAGTTCACGACTGTGGTATCACAATGAACTGAATAGTCTAAGTGAGCCTGAAATATCGGGTTGCCACTATACCAAACCTCTGGTCTCAACTGTATGGCGATCCCTTAGAGTTTGGAATTCACACTGAACGGCAGACGTAAACCTCAGTGACTGAATTGCAGGCCCGTCCTAAAGGTTTGAATTCAGGCCAAAACTTTAGTTGTTGAACTATTCGCTGGCCGAAATTTCAGTGTTTCCCCTGCAAACCGAGACTCCTGTGATTGTACTACAATCCGAAACCGCAGTGACTGAACTATGGGGGAAGTCGCCAAAATTTCAAATTCAGGCTAAATCTTAGTGGTAGCACTGCAAACGGAAATCGTAATACAGGACCAATCTTCAGAGATTAAAATACCTGAAATCTGAGCCATTAAATGACAGTGGTTGCACTGCAAAATGAATCTTGAATGTTTAAATTGGAAAATGAAACCTCAGCGATTGATTTGCCGGCCGAGCTGAACATGAACATATTTAAAATGCAGGCCTAAGCCTCCTTGATTGTATGGGCTTCATCGCAACCTCAGTCCTTTGGTCTCAACTGTATGCCGATCCCTTAGGGATTGAAATTCATACCGAAATATCACTAATTGAACTGGAGAGCGAAATTCAGGCCGAAACCTTAGTGGTTCAAGTGAATTGTATGCCAAGCTACCAATGAATAAACGGCAGACCGCAATCTTGGAGATTGAGCCACAACCAGAAATCTCAGTGCCTGAACTGAGGACCAGCACTTTAAAAGTACTTTAGCGGTTGAACTACTGACCGATACTTCATTGTCTACACTATAGTCCCCAGTGAATAAACACCAAGTTGACTTTGCAGGACAAGTATCGAGTGATTGAATTACAGTGTCAACGGCAGGCCAAACCGATAATGTTTGAAATCCCGGTTGGAACCTTAGTGGTTGAGCTGCAGCCAAAAACTCAGTTATTGGCCGAGTCAGACTGATTTAACTGCAGAACGAAATCACAGTGGTTACCCGAGACCTCGGGATTGAAATGTAGACCGAGTCTTGAGTGATTCAACTACATCTGAAACCTTACTTACTACATCTTAGTCCTGTTGAACTGCAACCAGAAATCTGAATGGTTTAACCTGAGATCAGTGTCTGAACTGTACATCGAGTTTATAAGACTATTTATAGCAACATACCAAACAGCTCGATGTTTGAGGCTCACATAAAAGTGGTAGAACTCTGGCTTTGGGTGTGCCGTTATTCACATATCTCAGAAGGTTTGCTTTAGATTTTTCATTATGAGTTCACCTATTAGCCCATGTAACCCAGGTTCTTAAAGTTGATAATGGCTGTATTTCTTAAATGGGCTTAATGTTAATAAATGCTGCTTCAAAAGTCGCTATTATCTATTCAATAAAAACAAGTACATACGGCCGTCAGTTCGGTCAGGCCGAATCTTATGTAGCCTCCACCATGGATTGCGTAGAAACTTCTACACAATCGAATTACTTGGGTTGTGGGAATACTTGCCGATAAGCATTTTCACATCGCCTTGTAAACTGTAAGTTAGTCGTGGTATATATTAGACAAAAAAGCAGATTAAATACGTATATAATTCAATTGTTGATCGGTATATATAGGAAAGTCTACAAATATTACAATCCGATATGAACTTTTGCGCGGTAATTAGAGAGCCAGAATTAAAATATGGGGGTCGCTTTATACTATACTATATTACTATATTAGTGTATATAGTTCCGTTAAATCGATATGGACCAATTTTTGTGTGATTGGGGATCGGTTTATCTGGGGGCTATATATAACTATAGACCGATTTGGACCAAGTTTGGCATGGTTGTTAGCGGTAATATACTACACAATGTACCAAATTTCAACCGAATCGGATGAATTTTGCTCTTCCAAGAGGCTCCTGCGATCAGATCTGGGGATCGGACTGTATGGCGAATCTATATAATTATAGACCGATATGGATAAATTTTTGCAAGGTTGTTGGAGACCATGTACTAACAACACGTGCCAAATTTCAACCGGATCGGATGTATTTTGCTCCTCCATGAGGCTCCGGAGGTCAATCTGAAGATCGAATGATATGGGGGCCAAATATAATTACGGACCAATATGGACTAATTTTTTCATAGTTGCTAGAGACTATATATTTACACCACGTACCAAATTTCAACCGGCTCGGATGAAATTTGCTCCTCTAACAGGCTCCGAAGATCAAATCTGGGGATCGGACTTTATGGGGAATCTATATAATTATAGACCGATATGGATAAATTTTTGCAAGGTTGTTAGAGACCATGTACTAACAACACGTGCCAAATTTCAACCGAATCGGATGAATTTTGCTCCTCCAAGAGGCTCCGGAGGTCAATCTGGGGATCGGTTTATATGGTGGCTATATATATTTATGGACCGATATGAACCAATTTTTGCATGGTTATTAGAGACCATATACTAACACCACGTACCAAATTTCAAACGGATCGGATGAATTTTGCTCCTCCAAGAGGCTCCGGAGATTAAATCTGGGGATCGGGGGAATCTATATAATTATAGACCGATATGGATAAATTTTTGCATGGTTGTTAGAGACCATATACTAACAACACATGCAAAATTTCAACCGGATCGAATGTATTTTGCTCCTCCAAGAGGCTTCGGAGGTCTGGGGATCGGTTTCAGAATTTCACCACGACCCAGAATATATATATATATATATATATATATATATATATATATATATATATATATATATATTTATATATATATATATATATATATATATATATATATATATATATATATATATATATATATATATATATATATATATATATATATATATATATATACTTTATGTGGTCTTAGACCAATATTTCGATGTGTTACAATACTAGTTTAGATAGATATCTCTCTGCCCCTTCAGAGACTTAACCAGGTATGAGGCTAAGCTTATTGGACGGAAATTATTTGGACCCGACTAAGTGGATTATGCAGCATTAAGAATGAAAAAAAAACTTTGGTCTCCCTCCATTTCTGTGGCGAAAAAAACGGTTAAGGCAAAGTGTGATTTTGTGAAAAAATGATTTCGCCTGACTAAGGTTATATCTAAGATATCTTGTGACTCGTATTTTCCCCTATATCTCACGAGGGCAAAATTAAGATTATTTTGTATTTAAAATGAGACCAAATTGGCATGGCAGATTCTTTGCTCATTAGGCCTCAGATTCTGAGTTTTTTTCGAATTCATAAAAAATCTTGGAAAGGCAAACCCATTAAGACCAGTAAAGCAAAATATTCTAAATCTTTCATTTTCTCTTCTTCTATTTTCTAAAGTCATTCGATCATCGCTATCAAATTCAGTCTTAATAACCATCGTTTGTGAGCAGTTGTAAATCTCTTATATTCTTGTTTGATTGCCTGACTTGGTATTCAGCATGTAAACTTTCGTTACGACTTCATTTCTTCTCAAATATCACCTGAAAAAAAAAACTGAAGCAATTTTTTTTTCATAATTTTATTGTAAATATTTTGAACAGAAATATAACCTCAACTCAATTACAATTATTATTCCTTCAACTTTCTTTTGTATATATTTTTATCAAAAAAAAAAAATGAAAAAAACTGTAAAAAAAATTATACTACCCATACAACAAACAACCAATTCATCAACCAAACCCAAATTAAACCCATGAAAAAATCTACGAATTTTTCCCCCAATTGATATTCAACGACTATCAGAATTCGATCCCGATTTCTCAAGTAAATCTTCACTTAAAAGACGTGGTGGCATTTGTATCTTTGTCGATGAGGAAGAAGTTGAACAAATGCTCGATTCCAATGGGGCCACACAGCTTCACCACAATGGCCTTGGTGATGACGGCGATAGTGGGGTAGGCGTTGGTGTCACCAAGTGTCTAACATTCAGTACCAATAGTTCGTTTACATCCAAGGGCCAAAAGCGTAGCAAGTGCCTCTATTGTGGGGCCAGCTTGAAAGCCCAACATCAACAGCAAAAGGAAAATAACGGTCACGATAAGCAAATGCCACAGACAATGGCACAAAAGCTTAGGTATTGGCATTCGAACCGGAAACAGCGACCAACCGGATGTCAGTGTGGGGCCAATGGTGAGTTTTGAGATTTAGACAAACACCAAGAACATCATCAACAACAACAACAAAATCACAAAACAAAACAGAAATTAGAGAGAGAGAGATAGAGAGAGCATTCATGTAGACAGCAATGTCATTGCCATTGTTGTTGTTGATATTTTCGAATTCACCCACATAAACTCACAGCAAAAACATCTACAACAACGAATCAAATACAAACATCAAAAACAATTTAGCAACAATCAACAAACGCAACAACAACAACAAGCAAAACCCTAAACAAAAACAACTCAATAGACACCTTGTTGTGTTAAACTTTTGCACATCACCTAGCCAAACAATAGGGTGTATCGATTTTTATTAGCCTCTGATTACACCATTATTTCAATTTTATTAAAATTTATATTTAGAGTGATGAGAAATTTATTTATGTTTCACAATGTATTTGAATCTACAATGGAGTGTGAAAAAATATTTAATTAAAATCTTAAACCATTCAAAATAATCTGATAACTTTAGGGCCTAGTGGACGGGTTTCTACTCAACTTTGTAAGCGGGAATTTAGAAGGGCACAACACAAAACAACTTCTGAACTGATTTTGGTGGGGAAATGTTAGTTTTGTCAGAGAAGATGGCGATATACAAAGACGGTATGATGTGACCGATGTGTAATGCGACAAAGTAAAACGCTATATTGGCCTTTTCATTGCTTATTTATTTTTTCCCCCAAAAGGAAGAAATAGCGAAAACAAAACATCAAATTTTAAAATTAGTTTAGATATTTTTCTAACTCGCTAGAATTTTTTTGCCACAAATTGTAACATTCAAAATGCCAAAAAAGCCGCTGGACGATAGTTATTATCCCAGCAAAAAAATGGAAATGCTTCTAAAGGCACTTCCAAAAATGTTCTCTCAAAGATGTTCTTTATTTTAACTACTCAAGAAGTTCTTTTAATTCAATTTTTTGTATCTCGCTTTTTTCAAATTTTTGAAAGGATACTTAAAATTTTTTGTTTCAAATAGGTTAAAAACAGAATAAGGAGTAATAAAATGGAAAAAATTATTAAATTTTTTCGAAAAAAAATGCTTAATCCATTCTAGAAAAATTGCCAATTTTTGAAAATATTTGATTTCAAACGTTTCAGACAAGCGGTACAATGCTTTAAAATCATAAAAAAATATAAAAATTATTTATTTGGCAAATTATTGCAAAATTTTCTAATTTACATCCAAAATACTGAATTCGGATTACACCCTAAGAAGTGCTGCAAATTCAGTGCAACAGCATTTGAAATGGTGGACATCCGTCCTATGACAAGCCCGTGTTAAATTCATCGCTTCTGCGCCAATTTTTCACCGCTTCCGGATCCAAAAAGAACATTTTCACAATTTTTTTGGCGCCGCTTTTTTGCTGGGATGCTGTATTTTGGTCTATTCGCGACGAAACGTCGTCTTAAGATGATCAACGCATTAAAACTAATGCCACAGTTGGTAGAATTCATCCAAAAATTTTTGATTTTTTACTGCTTGGTAGATTGGTAGAATCTTTCATGTTTTGGTAGATTTTACAAAATATTACTCTCCACTTAAGGGTACTTCACAAATTTTCTATAGATATAAAATTTTGACAACATTTTCTATAGAAATAAAACGTGGACAACATTTTCTATAGAGATAAAAATTTGAACAAAATTTTCTATAGAAATAAAATTTGGGCAAAAGTTTCCATAGAAATAAAATTTGGACAAAATATTCTCTAGGAACAACATTTTGACAAAATTTTCTCTAGGAACGAAATTTTGACAAAATTTTCTCTAAGAATAAGATTTTGACAAAATCTTCTCTAGGACTAAAATTTGGAAAAAATTGTCTATAGAAATAAAATTTTGGCAAAATTTTCTATAGAAATAAAATTTGGACAAAGTTTTCTTTGGTAATAAATTTTGACATATTGTTCTCTAGAAATAAAATTTTGGCAAAATTTTCTTTAGCAATAACATTTTGGCAAATTTTCTTTAGGGACAAAATGTTGACAAAATATTCCCTAGCAATAAGATTTTGACAACATTTTCTATAGAAATAAAACGTGGACAACATTTTCCGTAGAAATGAAAATTTTAACAAAATTTTCTATAGAAGTAAAATTTGAGCAAAATTTTCCATAGAAATAAAATTTGGACAAACTATTCTCTAGGAACAACATTTTGACAAAATTTTTTCTAGGAACGAAATTTTGACAAAATTTTCTCTAATAATAAGATTTTGACAAAATGTTCTCTAGGACTAAAATTTGGAAAAAATTGTCTATAGAAATAAAATTTTGACAAAATTTTCTATAAAAATAAAATTTGGACAAAGTTTTCTTTAGTAATAAAATTTTGACAAAATGTTCTCTAGGAATAAAATCTTGGCAAAATTTTCTTTAGCAATAACATTTTGGCATATTTTCTTTAGGAACAAAATGTTGACAAAATTTTCTCTAGGAATAAGATTTTGACAAAATTTTCTATAGAAATAAAAATTGGACAACATTTTCTTTAGAAATAAAATTTGGACAAAATTTTCAATAAAAATAAAATGTTGACAAAGTTTTCTATAGAACTGAAAGTTTGACAAAATTTTCTCTAGTAATAAAATTTTGACAAAATATTCTATAGAAATAGAAATTTTCTATAAAAAATGTAGAAGGTGGACAAAATTTTCTATAGGAATCAAATTTTGACCAAATGTTCTATATAAATAACATTTTCATAAAATTTCTCATAGAAAAGAAAATTTTCTATAGAAATAAAATTTGGACAACATTTTCTCCAGGAACAAAATTTTGACAAAATTTTCGCTAGGGATAATATTTTGACAAAATATCTCTCTAGGAATAAGATTTGGACAAAATTTTCCGTAGAAATAAAATTTCGTTTAAAAACCATTGCGTTGACTAAACTACAAGATTAGCTTAACCAACAGAGGAAAATAATCTTTATCAAATTTATAAAGCCCTATAGACTGCAAGATGGTTGGATGGACGCACGTTACGGAATTACCACATTCCTCATCAGCATACTCTACTTGCAGCAAAACTATCAACAAATTATCAGAATAAATTCGGGTAGTTCACAAAACCCAAAGTAAACCACACTTGAACCTTCGGAAACGTGCACCCATCCAACCATCTTGCAGTCTATTCGGCTTCGCCCAAATAATTCAAAACATTCTTTTCCTCTGTTGGTTAAGCTACTTTTGTAGTTTAGTCAACGCAATGGTTTCTAAGCTGAGATCAAAACAACAAATATGAAATAAAATCTTGACAAAATTATCTCTAAGAATAAAATTTGGGCAACATTTTCCATAGAAATAAAATTGGGACAAAATTTTCTACAGAAATAGAAGGTGGACAGAATTTTTATAGAAATAAACTTTTGAGAAAAGTTTCTCTAGGAATGGTGACGAAAATTCTCTATAGAAATAAAAATAACATAAATTTCCTATAGAAAATAAAATTTTCTATAAAAATAAAATTTTGACAAAATTTTCTATAAAAAATAAAATTTTTAAAAAATGTTCTTTAAATTTTTTTAATTTTCTATAAAAATAAAATTTTTACAAAATTTTCTATAAAAATAAAATTTTGACAAAATTTTCTATAAAAATAAAATTTTGACAAAATCTTCTATAAAAATAAAATTTTGACAAAATTTTCTATAAAAATAACATTTTGACAAAATTTTCTATAAAAATATAATTTTGTCAAGATTTTCTATAAAAATATAATTTTGTCAAGATTTTCTATAAAAATAAAATTTAGACAAAATTTTCTATAAAAATAAAATTTTGAAAAAATTTTTCTATAAAAATAAAATTTGGCAAAATCTTCTACAGAAATAAAAGTTGGACAAAATTTTCTGTAGAAATAAAAATTTGAGTAAATTTTCTATAGAAATAAAATTTTGAAAAAAATGTTCTACAGAAATAAAATTTGGACACAATTTTCTATAGAAATAACATTTTGTAAAAAAATTTCTATAAAAATAAAATTTTGAAAAAATTTTTCTATAGAAATAAAATTTTAACAAAATTTTCTATAGAAATACAATTTTGACAAAATTTTCTATAGAAAAAATTTTTGACAAAATTTTCTATAGAAATAAAAATTTGAAAATTTTTTTTTTATAAAAATTAAATTTTGAAAAAAATTTCGATAAAAAATTTGGCTTATGTTTCTATAAAGTCAATATTAATACAAAATCTTTAAAAATTTTAATTCTCGTTAGATCATACTATCAAACTCCATTAACTCCATAAGTTTTCCGTTGTTTTAGATCTATAAAAATAAAATGTTGTCAAAATCTTCTACAGAAATAAAATTTGGACATAATTTTCTATAGAAATAAAATTTTGAAAAAAAAATTTTCTATAAAAATAAAATTTTGAAAAACAATTTCTATAGAAATAAAATTTTGAAAAAAATTTTCTATAGAAATACAATTTTGACAACATTTTCTATAGAAATAAATTTTTTTATTTCTATAGAAATAAAATTTTGACAATTTTTTTTTTATAAAAATAGAATTTTGAAAAAATTTTCAATAAAAAAAATTTGACTTATGTTTCTATAAAGTCAATATTTATTCAAAATCTTTAAAAATTTTAATTCTCGTTAGATCATACTATCAAACTCCATTACGGATAAGTTCTCCGTTTTTTAGAAGTAGCAATTTTCCCTTGCTACTTCAAGGAATATTTATACAACCAAATAAATGTTCGCTATTAGAAGTGATCATAAAGTAATAAAAAAAGACTTCTAAACTAAAATAATAAATCATTTCTCTTGAAGAACATTTTTTTCATAATAACCACAAAATTTCGAACAAAAGCTGCAAAATAAGATTTTTTTGGTAAAATTTTCTACAATTTTTAGTAGATTTTTTTGGCTCGAATGACGTGGATGAAATACGGATGTTTTAGTGGCCATTGCGCCGTAGAAATGAAGCGAAGAACTTCCTTTTTAAGCCATTCTTGCTAAGTGCGTCGGTACTGAGTCCACGCTACATGAAATGTCCATGGTCTGCGGCTGAAATGTTTATTTGTCCAGGTCTTCTATACCGCCTTTGGGATATTTTCCTGATAATATTCGGCATTTATTACGGCGGCCAATACCATTACTATCGGAATAGCTTGGGTTTTGGTGGCCCATCAAAGGTACGCATTTTCAGCAGACCTCTTTGGCTACACGGGCGAAAAAGACTGTTTTTCATATGTTTGGGTGTAAAAATTATATGTTTGGAACTCAATTATTTTAACACAATATTTTTAAGTGCAAGCATATAATGTTCATAAACTAGCATAACATGTTTGGGACATATATGTTAATATGTTAGAACATATTATGTTTGGGACATAAACTGTTTGTAAATATAATATGCTTAGATGCAAACATATATTAATTTAGAAATAGCCTATAAACACCAACCAATTGACGCCTTAAAAATATATCCACACAAAGAAAATTTCATTAAAATTCTTTTCTACCCGTGTATGCCCTGAGGTGAAACATAATATGTTTGAACAACAAACATATGCGTGAAGCAAACTGTGTTTGGGGTATATGGCTTCTCATTGGAGGAAACCAAATTCGATAACTGGCCACTTTAGTGTAAGCGAAGCAACCCTTTTGGCTATTTCTAAGTTTTTTGTGTACATCGGTAAGCTCTTTCACTTTTTAGATATACAATGGTTCTAGCCCAAATCTTATTTTTTAATATGTGTTACATTCGTCTTCGAAATATGCTCATATGCAGGTTTTTCACCACTGGGGCATGGATTTCGATCAAATCTGGCCTTTACTTTTTGGATCATTTCTGGTGTTTTTACCGCTTTACCGGGGCATAGTAAATTTGCCATTCCGTTTGTAACACATCGAAATATTGGGAGGTTTCACTGTATATTCTAGATCGTGGTGAAAATCTGAGTCGATCTAGCGGTGTCCATAGCAAATAACTATAGACTTGAAACTTGGCACAAAGAGTTGCTATAGTCGGATGGTATTGCAAACGAGCTATAACCGACCATGGTGGTATATAGGATCATGTGGTGTTACTATATGCCCACTAACAACCATGCAAAAAATTGGTTCCTATCTCTCATCCCAATATTTGAGCCTCTTAAAGGATTAAATTTCATCTGATCCTGTTGAAATTTCGTCACCACATGGTCCATATCGGTTCATAATTCCATATAGTCAAAAACTAAACCTATCTCCAGATTTGACCTCCGGACACGGTTGCCACTCGTGTCAAAAATAATCTACTTAAAATTTAAGAAAATTTTACAAAACATCTACCAAATGAAAAAAAAATCTCATTTTGAAGTTTTTGATCAAGTTTTTGTGTTTAGTATAAAAAATTGTTTTTTGTTTTTGAAAGAAATGCCTTACATTGAATTTATAGAAATTTGTTTCAAACTTTTATTTCTATAGAAAATTTTTGCAAAATTTTATTTTTATAGAAAATTTTTGCAAAATTTTATTTTTATAAAAAATTTTGCAAAATTTTATTTCTATGGAAAATTCTGTCGAAAATTGTACTCCTACAGAAATTTTTTGCAAACTATTTCTATGGAAAATTGTTTCAAAATTTTATTTCTATAGAATTTTTTGCAATTTTTTTTTCAAATTTTTTTTTTCTATGGAAAATTTTTCAAAAAACTTTATTTGTGTAGAAAATTTTTGGACAATTTTTTTTTTCAAAGAAAATTTTTGCACAATTTTTTTTTTTGTATTTCTATAGAAAATTTTGTCAAAATTTGATTTCTAAAGACATTTTTTGCGAAATTATTTCTATAGAAAATTTTCGTAATATTTTATTTCTATAGAAAATTTTGTCAAAATTTTGTTTCTATCGAAAATTTTGTCAAAATTTTGTTTTTATAGAAAATAATTTTTGCAAAATTTTATTTCTACAGAAATTTTTCCAAAAATTATATTCTATAGAAAATTTTTGCGAATTTTTATTTCAATAGAAAATTTTTGCACAATTTTTTTTTTTGTATTTCTAAAGAAAATTTTGTCAAAATTTTATTTCTAAAGACATTTTTTGCAAAATTATTTCTATCGAAATTTTTCGTAAAATTTTATTTCTATAGAAAATTTTGCTAAAATTTTGTTTTTATAAAAAATTTTCGCAAAATTTTGTTTTTATAGAAAATGTTTGCAAAATTTTGTTTTTAGAAAATTTTTGCAAAATTTTATTTCTATAGAAATTTTTCCAAAATTTATATTCTATAGAAAATTTTTGCGAAAATTTTTTTCAATTTTTTTTTCTATGGAAAATTTTTCAAAAAACTTTATTTGTGTAGAAAATTTTTGCACAATTTTATTTCTATAGAAAATTTTTTCACAATTTTTTTTTTTGTGTATTTCTATAGAAAATTTTGTCAAAATTTTATTTCTATAGAAATTGTTTGCGAAATTTATTTCTATAGAAAATTTTGTCAAAATTTTATTTCTATAGAAAATTTTGTCAAAATTTTATTTCTAAAAACATTTTTGCAAAATTATTTCTATCGAACATTTTCGTAAAATTTTATTTCTATAGAAAATTTTGTCAAAATTTTGTTTTTATAGAAAATTTTGTCAAAATTTAGTTTTTATAGAAAATTTTTGCAAAATATTTCCAAAATTTATATTCTTTAGAAAATTTTTGCGAAATTTTATTTCAATAGAAAATGTTGTCAAATGTTATTTCTATCGAAAATTTTTGCACAATTTTATTTCTATAGAAAATTGTTTAAAAAGTTTCGCAGACAGTAGCACATTTGTTTTACTTTTTTGTTCTTACTAAATTTTGAGCTCTCATTTTTACAAATAAAGTCTAAATTAACTTAACCATTATTGTATCTATCTAAATTGCATCAAAAACCATTAACATTTCAGAAGAGATTTCATTTTAAATCTATAGAAAATTGTCTCTGTATATTTTGTTATGAATCTCAGGTTAAGATGCAATTTTATTCAGAATACTATGACTTATTTATCCACAGGACTTGAAATAAAAATCGATACTCCTTCCCTAAAATACAAGCAAAATTTTTCATAATAAATTCTCTGCATTTGCAAACTTAAAATAGTAGCACTTTTTCCCATATAAATTCTGAATATGCTACCACTGTTTTAACTGCTTCTGCTGTCATATGATTATATTCATCTAAATTGCATCCAACCCCCCTTTTTTGAGTTTTCTTTCGCTTTTGTTTTATTCCAGAATTGCTCTTACTTTACTCCTTCACTTCAGCTATCGCTATCATTTCAGCTTTTTGTGTTAGTTTTGCTACCAAATATAAATGTTTAGCAATTTAAAGTAAATTGCTTATTTAGCTCATATTCACTTTAAATGGATACACTTTCTTTCATTTATTCATGTTCCATAATCTTAGAATATACATCAAGATGCACCACTACGTTTGTGCTTTAATACACGCAGTAACCCTATCCGATGATGGCTGTTTTTTTTTACATCCACCACCCCACACTACTCTGACCCAACACTTTGATCTGCCGTATTAAACGCAACGACTTAGTATAAAAGCACAAAGTACACAGAAGAAGAGAAAGAGGATTATTTTGTGAAATATAATAAATAATAGTTGTACAACCAGACGAAGAAGAAGAAGATGAAAATAAGCGTAAAAGTAACTAACATCAAGTTGTCCCGGTTCTTTTCCCTTTGAATGCACATTCCGGATGTTTGCTTAAACGTACACTTAACCAGCTACACTGTATTGCTGTAACAACACCTTGTCCTCAACACAAAGTTAAATGGTCTTTCTTTAATACCCTCTGTTAAATGGCACAAATGGTTTAAAATGGTAAAATAGCTCTCTTGTACTTGGTGTTGTGGTGTTGGCATAAAAGGATGATGGTTTGAAATAGAAAATGAGATCTTGTATATAATTCACAGGAGGGAAGAAATTAACTTAAATTGTATTATATATCACTACACTGAAAAAAATATTGTCGTGAGGTCAAAGTTTCATGTCCTTAACAAGTATATACGGCCGTAAGTTCGGCCAGGCCGAATCTTATGTACCCTCCACCATGTATTGCATAGAAACTTCTACGAAAGACTGTCATCCACAATCGAATTAATTGGGTTGTGGTATCTTAAAACTTCTTAACATCGTTTTCTAAATTGTGAGTTAGTCCATACGTGGTATATATTAGAAAAAAAAGGTATGTATAGGTAAGTCTACAAATAATTACGAATCGATATGGACTTTTGCACGGTACGTAGAGAGCGAGAATTGAAATATGGGGGTCGCTTATATGTGGGCTATATACAATTATAAACTTGATATAGACCAATTTTTGTGTGATTGGGGATTTATTTATCTGAGGGCTATATATAACTATAGACCGATATGGACCTAGTTAGGCATGGTTGTTAACGGCCATATACTAGCACAAAGTACCAAATTTCAATTGACTCGGATGAAATTTGCTCCTCCAAGTGGCTCCAAAATCAAATCTCGGGATCGGTTTATATGGGGCTATATATGATTATGGACTGATATGGACCACTTTTGGCATGGTTGTTAAATATCATGTACTAACATCACGTACCAAATTTCAACCGAATCGGATGAATTTTGCTCTTCCAAGGGGCTCCGGAGGTCAAATCTGTGGATCGGTTTATATGGGGGCTATATATATAATTATGGGCCGATGTGGACCAATTTTTGCATGGTTGTTAGAGACCATACACTAACACCATGTACCAAATTTCAGCCGGATCGGATGAAATTTGCTTCTCTTAGAGGATCCGCAAGCCAAATCTGGGGATCGGTTTATATGGGGGCTATATATAATTATGGACCGATGTGGACCAATTTTTGCATGGTTGTTAGAGACCATATACCAACACCTTGTACCAAATTTCAGCCGGATCGGATGAAATATGCTTCTCTTAGAGGCTCGGCAAGCCAAATCGGGGGATCGGGACAATATTTCGATGTGTTACAAACGGAATGACAAAGTTAATATACCCCCATCCTATGGTGGAGGGTATAAAATACGAATGCAAAGTTTGCTTAGCATAAAAGACGCATTTCTCTATTATAAAGTTTTTTTTTTTCCTTGTACAAAAGTCGATAAACTTTTCAATGAAGTCGTATTATCCTTATAATTAAGTGATTTCACTTAAAAATGGGTATCATGACATGAAAAAAAAAATGTTTTGGCTAAGGTCAACTTGATTTAAATGATTCAGAAAAATTCTTTAAATTTAATGAAATTGTCTTTAAACGTTTTTTACTTTATACATAGCATAATTTCTACTGGAAGTCGACTCTTAATTTGGAAAATAAAGTTGTCGTTAATTCGTTTTTAAAGGACTTTAATGAAGAAAAAAAGCTGAAAAAGCGAAAAATTAAAATTTGCTTCCTAGAAGCATGTACACAAAACCCAAATTTAAAAAAGAATTGTGTATTGAAAGTATCCTTATTTGTATTCTCCGCTTCTTTGGCTCGGAATCAATACCAAAATTGTCAAAGTAAAGACAAAAACAAAATCATTATATTCCTAAAAAGTTTTGGAGGATTTTGAGGAAAAATTTAGAACATTTTGTTTTTATTAATTAGGGGTAATGTTGAACACTTGGCTACCGCAGAACACTATGAACACCTCAAAAATCGAATCTACACTAAAAAAAATTGAACCCTATACGTATTTAACTAAAGCCGATTTAATTGAATTTTAGTTCCTGGAATAAAATTATTACGTTTTAAGAATGTTTCCATGACTTTAATATTTTTTGTGAATACGATAGTTAAATTAACTAAAACAGGAAAAAATTGTACACAAATGTGGCATAAAGATTGAAGAATTTCTTAAAATTTTTAAATGTTACCAATAATGCTCCCATCATGAACTTAGTATGGCACTAAAGACATTTTTAACCTATGTTGTTAGCACCTATATTACCTGTTTATTTTCATAATTCATTATGATTGTAAATATATAAATAAATAAATAAATAAATAAATAACGACATTTTTGCAATTTTGAACTCCAATTTTTTCCTTTACACGAAATTTTCTTTTACAAGTGAAAAAAAATAATTACGTCTAATAAAATTTCTTTATTTTGTCGTGACAACTGCATTTGTAATACAGTTTAGTTAAAATTTTTTTAATTAAAAAAAAAATAATTTAAAATTAAACTAATTTTTCTAAAATTATCCTAACTGTTGCTTCCTGGTGGATTCACTGTTTTTTGAGTGTATAATAACCACGTTTGCCACAGTTGGTAGAATTCTACCCAAAGTGGTAAATTGTTTACTGTTTGGTAGATTGATATAATTCTTGATGTTTTGGTAGATTTTGCAACTTTTATGGGAATCATTTTCTACAGAAATAAAATTTTGAAAAAATTTTCTCTGGAAAGTTGACAAAATTTTCTATAGAAATAAAATTTTGTCAAAATTTTCTATAGAAAAAAACTTGGTCAAAATTTTATATAGAAATAAAATTTTGAAAAATTTTTCTATAGAAATAAAATTTTAAAATAAGTCTTCTATAGGAATAAAATTTTGACAAAATTTTCTATAGAAATAAAATTTTGACAAAATTTTCTATAGAAATAAAATTTGGAAAAAATTTTCTATAGAAACAAAATTTGGTCAAAATTTTATACAGAAACAATTTTTTAACAAAATTTTCTATAGAAATAAAATTTTGACAAAATTTTCTATAGAAATAAAATTTTGTCAAAATTTTCTATAGAAAAAATTTTTGTCAAAATTTTTTATATAAATAAAATTTTGAAAAATTTTTCTATAGAAATAAAATTTTAAAAAAAGTTTTCTATAGGAATAAAATTTTGACAAAATTGTCTATAGAAATGAAATTTTGAAAAAAATTTCTATAGGAATACAATTTTTTTGTAGTTGTTGTATGGTTGACTTTTTAGTATAATTATTTGTAGAGATACCAATGTATAGAAATATAGTTAAAAAATTCAGTAAAAAGTAATAGTGTTTAGTGTAAACTCAAACGCAGTGGCGAGCAAGTCACTTTGTCTTATTAAAAATTGAAAACGTCCTAGTAAATTTTTGTAACATAGTTTTTACATATTTGTCTTTCTGTGTGGTTAATTTGTGTTTATTTTCTTTTAATAAAGTTAATTTCCCTGAGGATGGACAACGATGCTGTTCGAAATATTGGAAAGAATTAAAAATAAAACACTATAAAAAAACTAAGATTTTATTTTGTTTTATTACAACATGATCTCAGGCCACACTCTACAAGAAATAACATTTTGTCAAAATTTTCTATAGAAAAAAATTTTGAAAAAAAAATCTATAGAAATAAAATTTTAAAAAAGTTCTCTACAGGAATAAAATTTTGACAAAATTGTCCATAGAAATGCAATTTGAAGAAAATTTCTATAGAAATAAAATTTGTTTTGTCACAAATAAATTTGAAAAACATTTTTTTCCTCTGTTGGTTAAGCTACACTTGTAGTTTAGCCAATGCATGGTTTTAAGATGAAATACAAAACAACACGAAATAAAATTTTCAAAAAATGTTCTATAGAAACAAAATTTTTCTATAGAAATAAAATTTGGACAAAATTTTCTATAGAAATAAAATTTGGACAAAATTTTCTACAGAAACAAAATTTGGACAAAATTTTCTATAGAAAAAAAAATTTTAAAAAAATTTCTATAGCAAAAAAAAATTTTAAGCTGAAATACAAAACAACAAGAAATAAACAAGACAAAATTTTCTATAGAAATAAAATTTTGTCAAAATTTTCTATAGAAAAACAATTTGAAAAAAATTTCTATAGAAATAAAATTTTGACAAAATCTTCTTTAGCAATAAAATTTTGACAACATTTTGTATAAGAATAAAATTTTGACACAATTTTCAATAGGAATAAAATGTTTACTTCATTTTCTATAGGAATAAAATTTTGACAAAATTATCTATAGAAATGAAATTTTCTATAGAAAAAAATTTTATAGAAATAAAATTTGTTTTGTCACAAATAAATTTGAAAAACATTTTTTTCCTCTGCTGGTTAAGCTACACTTGTAGTTTAGCCAATGCATGGTTTTAAGCTGATATACATAACAACAAGAAATAAAATTTTCAAAAAATGTTCTATAGAAACAAAATTTTCTATAGAAATAAAATTTGGAAAAAATTTTCTATAGAAATAAAAGTTGGACAAAATTTTCTATAGAAATAAAATATTCTTAAAATTTTCTATAGACAAAAAATTTGAAAAAAAATTCTATAGAAATAAAATTTTGACAAAATCTTCTTTAGCAATAAAATTTTGACAACATTTTATATAGGAATAAAATTTTGACAAAATTTTCTATAGGAATAAAATTTTGACTTCATTTTCTATAGAAATAACATTTTCATATTTTTGAGTGTTGTTGAGCTATTTTATGATTATTCTGATTATTAATTTTGTTCGGCTTGAGGTCATAGAAACAATCGATTATTAATTTGTTTTAATATTTATTTCCAATATTTCGGTTAGTGCCACTAACCATCTTCTGGGAATTTGTATGTGAACGAAATTTTGACAAAATCTTCTATAGAAATAAAATTTTGGCAAAATTGTCCATGGAAACAAAATTTTGACACAATTTTCTATAGTAATAAAATTTTGACAAAATTTAATATAGAAATAAAATTTTGACAAAATTTTCTGTAGAAATAAAATTTTGACAAAATTGTTTATACAAATAAATGTTAGCAAAATATTATTATTTTGTTTGGTAGTTTTATGGTAAAATGTTCTCTAAATTTTGGTAGATTATTTTTAGCTCGAGTGGCAAACTGATAATAACCGTAATATACCACCCGATGCAAATCTAACATCGTACATGTTGGCGTATACGTTATTATTTATTTGAATAGAATAACTCATACAACATGGTGTACCGCAGTATCGAAATATTTCTGTGCGTGCGAATGTGCGATGAATATATCATACGTGAGCGTGAGTGAAAAATAAAATAAAATTTTTACAAATTTACACTCACAATCAAAATAATGCTCCAGTCCTTAGCTAATGTACTAATCTCGTCTCTTATTTGAATACTTGGTATTAATTTGGCTGGCGCAACATATTCTTTGTTTATTTTTTTACATTAGCCCATTTTATAATTTGAATTTTTCCTGAGTCACTTAAATTGTCGTGAATCGTACGAAAGTTTTCAATTCGTAAGTGTGTGTGTGAGTGCATGAGTGAACATTTTCCTTCGACAATGTTAAATCGTATCATAAGTGAAATAGAGACATTTTACAGAAGCCCCTATCTTATGTTATGTAGACTGAAGATGATATTTGTGCTCATTTCATTATTCTTTGATATCCTCTACTACACTTATGACTATATAATTCCGAATATAAAATCCAAACCGTGCAGTTTTTGCTTAATATAGTATGTTAACAAAGTACTATACCCTCAGAATGTCGAAATCCTCTTTAATGCATACTAACACGTTGCTGTATAAAAAAACAAACACACAGAAGAATTCAATGTTCAACTCTCAACAGTAGAATGTATTTTACTAACTCTCACTTCGATCTCTCAGTACTCATTAGAAGGCACGTACAGCATGTATGTTCAACGTTGAATGTTAACAACACTAGCCACTCACTCACCCCCACACTCACATAGTAGAGTACTTAACATAAAAGTAAGTATATATACGATAGTGTATGTGCGTGCATGGGATTTGTTATAAAGACCATTCATTCGCATATTCTTTGTATGTTTAAGAGAGTGCAATAATAAAATAAATCCTACCAAAAGTACTATTCACAAGAGTTCACGTTCACACTTCGTAGCACTCAAGTTGCAAGCAATGAAAGGATCAACAGATTTCTTATGCACACCACACACACACAGAGCAGTGTATACATACATACATTTGTGGAAAGAATAAACACAATAGTGCAAAGCATTTTATTTCTAACATTCGTATTTCTTTTTCAGTTTCCCCATGTTGTAGTTAAAAGCCATGTAGTATGGCTGCTGATGTTTTTCATATTTGTTACACAAACCTGTTGTTGATGTTGTTGTTTAGTATTGTTGTATTTTTAATATGCTTCAAAGAATTTAATATTTCTAATCCCTTATTCTCTTCTCCTTACCTTATGCTCAATCACACTCACTTGCACATACTTATAGTGTCTCTCATTCTGTCTCTCTCTCTGTTTTACTCTTTCTCTCTATTACTTATTTCAGACAAATGAATTAGCTTTGTTTTATTACCATTTGCTTTCCATTGTAACTGTTGTTGTTGAATGTTGATTGTTACCTTTGCATTTAATTTTATATACAGCTTTATTGCAATAAAAATAATAACCATAATAATAATCCTGACATTAGAAACCTTTAGAGCTATAATTATAATGATTATTATTCCTAATGAAAATTCCCATAATAATGCCATTGTTGGAGCTTATTATCTACTAGGCGATGGAAATGGTGATAGCATTTGAAACAACAATAAAGTTTTTGGAAACTTGTTTTATATAGCTGTAACAATTACTAGCAAATGAGGAATAAGCTTTTGTAATTCAAAAACATTGTAGGACTCCAGGAGGATTTAATAGTAGGATGTTGATGGGAGTATAATAAGTTTGTCATTACCTTTATAATACATCGAAATGTCTATTTCTGAACTTTTAATTAATACTTTCATCCTATAACAAGCTATAACTTTCATCCGATTTGATTGAAATTTGAAATATTGACGTAATTTAGGTTCTTAAAGAGTTGTGATTTTGTATATATCGGTCCATGGTTTGACATAGCCCTATATAGACCTATCTCCCAAAGCCATTGAAGTCCAAAACATTGAAAGAGCTCAACGATATGCAAAAAAAGGAGACTGAAAATAACCACGAAAGTGATCAGTTACCGAATATGCTTTTCTTCGATGAGAAGCCATTCCAAATTGATCAGTTTGTGAATAAGTAATAGGATCGGGTTTAAAATTATTTAAATTTAAATTTTTCTATAGAAGAAATAAAATTTTGACAAAATTTTCTATAACAATAAAATGTTGACAAAATTTTCTATAGAAATAAAATTTCGACAAAATCTTCTATAAAAAAAAAAATCGACAAAATCTTCTATAAGAATAACGTTTTGACAAAATTTTCTATAGAAATATTTGAAAAAAGTAGAAATAAAATTTTGACAAAATTTTCTATAGAAATAAAATTTTGACAAAATTTTCTATAGAAATAAAATTTTGACAAAATTTTCTATATAAATAAAATTTTGACAAAATTTTCTATAGAAATAAAATTTTGACAAAATTTTCTATAGAAATAAAATTTTGACAAAATTTTCTATAGAAATAAAATTTTGACTAATTTTCTATAGAAGAAATAAAGTTTTGACAAAATTTTCTATAAAAAAATCGACAAAGTCTTCTATAAAAATAAAATGTTGACAAAATTTTCTATAGAAATATTTGAAAAAAGTAGAAATAAATTTTGACAAAATTTTCTATAGAAATAAAATTTTGACTAATTTTCTATAGAAGAAATAAAATTTTGACAAAATTTTTTATAAAAAAAATTTCGACAAAATCTTCTATAAAAATCAAATTTTGACAAAATTTTCTATAGAAATATTTGAAAAAAAGTAGAAATAAAATTTTGACAAAATTTTCTATAGAAATAAAATATTGAAAAAAAATTTCTATAGAAATAATATTTTGACAAAATTTTCTATAGAAATAAAATTTTCACAAAAATTTCTATTGAAATAATATTTTGACAAAATTTTCTATAGAAAAAAAATTCGTATTATATTACATGTTAGCCTGATACCGAAACAGGCAATTGACGTCCAAATGCATTATATCTAATTATACAATTATTATTCGACACAATCTTCTATAAAAGGATAATTTTGACAAAATTTTCTATAGAAATAAAATTTTGAAAAATGTTCCATAGAAATAAAATTTTGACAAAAGTTTCTGTAAAAATAAACTTTTAACAAAAGTTTCTACAAAAATAAAATTTTGACAACATTTTCTATAGAAATAAAATTTTTAAAAAAATTTCTATAGAAATAAAATGTTGACAAAATTTTCTATGGAAATAAAATTTTGACAAAATCTTCTATAGAAATAAATTGTTGACAAAATAGATATTTTGGTTTGGTAAAACATTGAAAGAGCTCAACGATACGCAAAAAAAGAGCTCAACGATACGCAAAAAAAGGAGACTGAAAATAACCACGAAATTGATCAGTTACCGAATTTGCTTTTCTTCGATGAGAAGTCATTCCAAATTGATCAGTTTGTGAATAAGCAAAATGATCGGGTTTACAATTATTTAAATTTAAAATTTTCTATAGAAGACATAAAATTTTGACAAAATTTTCTATAGAAATCAAATGTTGACAAAATTTTCAATAGAAATAAAATTTTTACAAAATTTTCTATAGAAATATTTGAAAAAAGTAGAAATAAAAAAATCGACGAAGTCTTCTATAAAAATAAAATTTTGACAAAATTTTCTATAGAAATATTTGAAAAAAGTAGAAATAAAATTTTGACAAAATTTTCTGTAGAAATAAAATTTTGACAAATTTTCTATAGAAGAAATAAAATTTTGACAAAATTTTCTATAAAAAAAAATTTCGACACAATCTTCTATAAAAATCAAATTTTGACAAAATTTTCTATAGAAGAAATAAAATTTTAACAAAATTTTCTATAAAAAAAATTTCGACAAAATCTTCTATAAAAATAACGTTTTGACAAAATTTTCTATAGAAATATTTGAAAAAAGTAGAAATAAAATTTTGACAAAATAAGCAAAATTATCGGGTTTAAAATTATTTAAATTTAAAATTTTCTATAGAAGAAATAAAATTTTGACAAAATTTGCTATAGAAGAAATACAATTTTGACAAAATTTTCTATAGAAATAAAATTTTTACAAAATTTTCTATAAAAAAAATTGACAAAGTCTTCTATAAAAATAAAATTTTGACAAAATTTTCTATAGAAATATTTGAAAAAAGTAGAAATAAAATTTTGACAAAATTTTCTATAGAAATAAAATTTTGACAAATTCTCTATAGAAGCAATAAAATTTTGACAAAATTTTCTATAAAAAAAAAATCGACAAAATTTTCTATAGAAATAAAATTTTGACCAAATTTTCTATAGAAATATTTGAAAAAAGTAGAAATAAAATTTTGACAAAATTTTCTATAGAAATAAAATTTTGAAAAAATTTTCCATTGAAATAAATTTTTACAAAAGTTTTTGTAGAAATAAACTTTTAACAAAAGTTTCTACAAAAATAATATTTTGACAACATTTTCTATAGAAATAAAATTTAAAAAAAAAAATTCTATAGAAATAAAATGTTGACAAAATTGTCTATAGAAATAAAATGTTGACAAAATAGATATTTTGGTTTGGTAGTTGTTTGGTAAAATTTGCTCCAAATTTTGGTAGATTATTTTTGGCTCAAGTGGCATCTCAATCCGTGGGACTTTTGCGTCTGAGGTATTTTGGAGAGTAATGTTGGTACTAAAAAACTACTAAATTGTCGATCGTCTCGAGACGGTACTTCGCCGAGAATGGACCATAATATCACAGAGCTAGTTTTGTATAGCTTGTGGTGCCTTAGTCGACTGTTGGAAGGACATAATTCGTGTCAAAATTTGGTAATTCGCACAAATCTATACTTGCTCTTAAATATTTTGTTTTGCACAATAAAATTGAAAAAAAAATATATAGCGATCTACTTTGCTACATACATCAGCCAGAATAGTAATTAGAACTTTGTTTACACCCAATGATTTTCAATTTTAAACAAGCAAGTTAATTCTCTGAGCAAAATCGACATTTTAACTGCACAAAATACTTTCCAAACAACGCAACTTGAAAATATTTAGTGAGTAGACCTGTTGTTATAAAAAAAGAATATTAAAATGGGAGGGTCGCGCCCTCTTTTTTCAAAGTAATGGCTGGATGCTATCCAGCAAACTATTTACACGGTACTGAGAAAAAGCTACAACTGCAACAATTTGTTTTGATTTTTGCTTAGCCATATGTTGTGTATTTAGTAAATATCATTTAGAAAATTTGAAAAATCTAAAGTAGAAAAACTAAGTTTTTGCAGCTAAAATTCGGCCATAGATAAGTACCTTCAGAGATTGTGTGCTAATTTAACCTTAAATATGAAGTATTCCAAACTGATTTTTTTATATTTGTATAATGAGTAAACAATTACACTTCTCATTCCTTTTCAATTAAAAAATAAATATAAATAAGTAATGAAATATTTTTTCCCAATTTTTCACTGAACAGCACAGAATATCTGGCACCATTTGTTGTATGTCCAATCAGGGTTAACTCTGCAACCCAACGTAAACTTGATAAATGCAAAAAAACAAATGAATTAGCATCATTAGTCTTTTTGTAGACTAGACCCAAACACATCCACTAAATGCTCGTTTCAATAATGAAACAGACCAAGGATCCTCATCATTCAATTGATGAATGCTACTTAGATTCATTTTCATTTATTTTCTTTTTTTTATTCTTTGTTTCATTTTGATTCTGTCTAAAACGAAATAAATCCATTTATTAGTTACGTGCTAATGGTGATGACTCACTTTGCATTGTAATTCATTAAAAAGATTTTTATGAATGAAGTACATTAGAGCTAATTACAGTTCAGTTGTTACAAATAGCTCAAGGATGACTTTGATTTGTATTCAGTTTTTATTGATGTTACCACTGCATTAAAATACCATGCAACTTAAGTAAAAACAACATGCCAGGTTGTTGTTGCAGACATTTTTCGACTATCGGGACCGGTTGCCACTCGAGCCCAAAATAATCTACCAAAATTTGGAGAAAATTTTACTAAACAAAAAATCTTATTTTGAAAAATATTATTTTTATAGAAAATTTTGTCAAAATTTTGTTTCTATAGAAAATTTTTTCAAAATTTTATTTCTATAGAAAATTCTGTCAAAATTTTATTTCTATAGAAAATTTTGTCAAAATTTTATTTCTATAGAAATTCTGTCAAAATTTTATTTCTATAGAAAATTTTGTCAACATGTTATTTCTATAGAAAATTTTGTCAAAATTTTATTTCTCTAGAATATTTTATTTCTATAGAAACTTTTGTCAACATTTTATTTCTATAGAATTTTTTTTTCAAAATTTTATTTCTATAGAAAATTTTGTCAACATTTTATTTCTATAGAAAATTTTGTCAAAATTTTATTTCTATATAAAATTTTGTCAAAATTTTATGTCTATAGAAAATTCTGTCAAAATTTTATTTCTATAGAAAATTTTGTCAAAATTTTATTTCTATAGAAAATTTTGTCAACATTTGATTTCTATAAAAAATTTTGTCAATGTTTTATTTCTATAGAAAATTTTGTCAAAATTTTATTTCTATAGAAAATTTTGTCAAAATTTTATTTCTATAGAAAATTTTTTCAAAATTTTATTTCTATAGAAATTTTTTTTCAAAATTTTATTTCTCTAGAAAATTTTATTTCTATAGAAACTTTTGTCAACATTTTATTTCTATAGAATTTTTTTTCAAAATTTTATTTCTCTAGAAAATTTTGTCCACATTTTATTTCTATAGAAAATTTTGTTAAAAATTTTTTTCTATAGAAAATTTTTCCAACATTTTGTTTCTATAGAAAATTTTGTCAAAATTTTATTTCTATAGTAAATTTTGTCAAAATTTTATTTTTAAAGAAAATGTTGTCAAAATTTTATTTCTATGGAAAATTTTGTCAAAATTTAATTTCTATAGAAAATTTTGTCAAAATTTTATTTCTATAGAAAATATTGTCAAAATTTTATTTCTATAGAAAAATTTGTCAAATGTTATTTTTATAAAAACTTTTATCAAAATTTTATTTCTATAGAAAATTTTGTCAAAATTTAATTTCTATAGAAAATGTTGTCAACATTTTATTTCTATGGAAAATTTTGTCAAAATTTTATTTCTATAGAAAATTTTGTCAAAATCGTATTTCTATAGAAAATTTTGTCAAAATTTAATTTCTATAGAAAATTTTGTCAAAATTTTATTCCTATGGAAAATTTTGTAAAAATTTTATTTCTATAGAAAATTTTGTCAAAATCGTATTTCTATAGAAAATTTTGTCAAAATTTTATTTCTATAGAAAAATTTGTCAAAATGTTATTTTTGTAAAGATTTTTATCAAAATTTTATTCTATAGAAGATTTTATCAACATTTATTTATTTTTATAAAAAAGTTTGTCAAAATTTTATTTCTATAGAAGATTTTGTCAAAATTTCATTTCTATAGAAGATTTTGTTAAAACTTTATTTCTACAGAAAAATTTGTCAAAATGTTATTTTTATAAAAACTTTTATCAAAATTTTATTCTATAGAAGATTTTATCAAAATTTATTTATTTTGTATAAACAATTTTGTCAAAATTTTTTAAAATTTTATTTCTATAGAAAATTTTGTCAAAATTTTATTTCTATAGAAGATTTTGTCAAAATTTTATTTCTATAGAAAATTTGATCAAATTTTTATTTGTATTGAAGATTTTGTCAAAATTTTATTTCTATAGAAAATTTTGTCAAAACTTTATGCTATAGAAGATTTTATCAATATTTATTTATTTTGTATAAAAAATTTTGTCAAAATTTATTAAAATTTTATTTCTATAGAAAATTTTGTCAAAATTTTATTTCTATAGAAGATTTTGTCAAAATTTTATTTCTATAGGAAATTTGATCAAATTTTTATTTGTGTAGAAGATTTTGTCAAAATTTTATTTCTATAGAAAATTTTATCAAAATTTTATTTTTATCTAAGTTGGAGAAGAATAACTAGCAAAATCTACCAAAACATCAAGAATTATACCAATCTACCAAACAGTAAAAAATCTACCATTTTTGTGGCAACCGTGCTATGGACTCCATTATTATAGAATAGTTTACGAACTTTTCTCTTATTAGTGAAAGCAATTCTAGATTTAGCTCTATGTTAAGAGCTAGATCTACCCTATATACAGAGTTTAACTCCAATCCATCTACTAGCTTTCTTGTATAACAATACACCTATTAAATAACATATCGTATGATAACTTTGTAAAAATCTTAAATCATTTATACTACATTTAATTACAACAAAATATTTGAACTTCGTCTCAAATTCACTAATTAAACAAATGGATCAGATATTAACACATTATTTAATATATTTTTTCCATATAAACCTTTTAATTACAACACAAAACCCTCCATTATTTCTACTGACATCAGCAAATATACGAGTATTGCCTTAAGTTGTGCTTTTAATAAATGTGATTTAATACAATTATAATGAGTTACTCATGCATGTATTCAATATTCATCTGTATGGCATTGTTCCTTGAAAAATTCCTGGTAATGGTAAATTTGTTAATAATTCCTTGTTTACATTGTCTCATTATAAATTGGTAAAATATAATACAAGGGAAACTTAATCCCTGTAGAACACACATACACACACAGATGTGAACTAGTCTATGAAATATGCAATGTTTGCATTATTGTTATAATTCAGAGAGTTGTTAGTAGCAATACCATTGCTTTATTTGAGCTTGGTAAGCAGATCCTTTTAATTTGTGCATGTTGTGTAGCAACAAAATCTTATGTTATTACATATTTACTTATGCTACCAGCAAGATATTTTACTCAAATACATATTACTAAAACTATATGATATCTAAGAACGACCACTCACCCACACACCAACACGTACATATTCTCTATACTCCTAGAACAATGTCGACACTCTTACACTTTTGTACATATGTAACATAGTGATCCAATATAGCAATGATTTGCAACTAAACCAAAGAGAAAACTCCCTTCAATGAGATTTGTTCCTTGTTCCTTGTTTTTTTTTTTTTGTAGTAAACATTTGCCTTTCTCTTTAAATGAATGGATTAAATGCTAAACCAACATGAACAACTGTTACCGTTATCGAATGTGTGTGTGTGACAGAGATAGAGAACGAGAGAGGATATGTAACATATATTGTATTAATCATTTTGTCGTTTTTTTGCAGGTGGTTCCGTAAGACCCACAAAAGGCTGGAAAGCAGAACACAAGGCAGCACGTACCCTTGGTATAATCATGGGTGTATTTCTTTTATGTTGGCTACCATTTTTTCTATGGTAAGTATCAAGTATAAATAAAAACTACGAGTTACCAATAAATTTAAGAGAGTATGACACACAACTCCGTTATATACTGGTGCAAAATAATGAATATCGCCACAAGTAATGAATATGTTGGCGATTTTATGTAATGAAAGCAACGAGAACGATAGATTTCATTGTATTAACGTAAAATTCGTTGCAGCAAATTTTCCCATATGAAAAATAAAACAATTAATGTAAAAACCTTGCTGTAGGTCAAGGCTAAATTGTTACTATTTTTTTTTTGTAGGATGGCCATAAACTACGTTCCCAGTATATTGACATTAAGACAGACGCACGGTGAGAGAATAAAGATCCATTTCCGCTCCAACTATCAAAAATAATATATTTACAATTTTTTGTCGTTCATATATTGAAATGTTAAATAGATTGGAGAACTTAAGTAATTTTTCTACATATCGGACAGACCCTCTACCCTATTCAGATATTGAAAAATGAAAACTACGAGGGTTGCTTTTTATATCTCGGGATTAGGGAGCAAAAAGAAATATTAATAGTCGAAAATCGCTTTTTTGTTTTTAAAATATTCCCCATTAAGATCTATATACTTTTCCATGTGTTTGGACCCATTGCCGAAGTACTTTTGTCACTTTGATTGAGGGGGAAGACAGAGCGTTAATATCAACCACTTTCACATTTTTTAATTTTGAATTATACCCAAGCTACAGCCTTCAATTATGACGCAATCATTCTGAAATTTGGATCATATTCGTTTTTTATCTACACGCTGGGAGCCACCGTGGTATAATGGTTAGCATGCCCGCCTTGCATACACAAAGTCGTGGGTTCGATTCCTGCTTCGACCGAACACCAAAAACTTTTTCAGCGGTGGATTATCCCACCTCAGTAATGCTGGTGACATTTCTGAGGGTTTCAAAGCTTCTCTAAGTGGTTTCACAGTAATGTGGAACGCCGTTCGGACTCGGCTATAAAAAGAAGGTCCCTTGTCATTGAGCTCAACATGGAATCGGGCAGCACTCAGTGATAAGAAAGAAGTTCACCAATGTGGTACCACAATGGACTGAATAGTCTAAGTGAGCCTGATACATCGGGCTGCCACCTAACCTAACCTACACCCTGGTCCCCATATAGACCGACCCCCCGCCCAATTTTGGATCTTGAACATTTAAACAACGCAATGTTTACCCGATTTGCCTGAAATTTAAAACCTAGAAGTATTGTAGGTCCACAAACAATTTTGCTGAATATGGTGAGTATCGGTCCATGTTTTGGTATAACCCTCATATAGACCGATCTACCGATTTGACTTCGTGCACTTTCAGAAACCCCAATTTTAGGCAATTTTCATCTTACACACAAAAAAATAAAATATGAATGTGTACATAAATTTGTACATTTTTATAAATTTATGAACTTTCCATAAAAAAATATGTACACTTACATAATATATTGTTTTCGTAAATACTTGTGAAATTATACATTTTTTAATAATATGGATGGTTTCATAAAATCAATGAAACTTTACTTAATATATCAAAAATACTGGTTTTCTCTTAGCGTGAGAGAACCACAACATAGAGTTACTCTCATATGTAACAAGACAAGCATATAATACGAGACAAAAAAAAAGGAAATATAACGTTTTGAAGGAAACACGTGTGTTTGAGTTTTTCAGTACAGTTTGAGTCGACGTCGCGATTCGAAGAATTTTTATTGCTGTAAAAAATTGACAAAAAAAATATTAAATGGAAGCGTTGGGACCTCCTTTTTATAGCCGAGTCCGAACGGCGTTCCACATTGCAGTGAAACCACTTAGAGAAGCTTTGAAACACTCTGAGGTGGGATAACCCACTGCTGAAAAACTTTTTGGTGTTCGGTCGAAGCAGGAATCGAACCCACGACCTTATCTATGCAAGGCGAGCATGCTAACCATTGCACCACGGTGAGTGCCTAAAAATGGAATTCGTTGAGCCAATGTTTAAAAGCTCACATTATCGTGATGAAAAGTGGGGTCCGTCTTCGGCAGTTGGTTTTCATGATTTCTAGGAAGACAACTGACAAACAAATGTTTGCGTACCGAAAAGTCAGGCGATCATTTGCTTATTTGTTGGATTTGGCACATCTTGAAACACTCACACATTCGACTGCTCTTCACTCTCGGGCTCATATGCGTAAATCCATGATTCATCAACTGCAACGATTTTTGGAGCATTTCCTTCGACCAAACGACACGAGCCTTTTTAGAACGATTGACAAATTGGGTGTGATCGAATGTGAACCGATTTTTTGATGGTCAAATGATCACGCATGTCTTAGGTTGAATTCGTCAAACATTGAATTAAATTCATCGATGTACTGTTGTTGAGTTAATCCACGTCGAAAGTTGTAATGTTCGTACGAAAATGTTTACGATTTAATTCCATTTTTTGGGGCGAGATAATTCTTTTAATTTGCTATAAACAACACAAATAGCACTCGTATATCCAAAACGTTCCAAGTAGGTATAATCCCAAGCTTGAGCCACGCTAGTATTCCGATCACGAAATATAAAAGGCAACCCTCATATTAGACCTCTCCTGTTGTCCCTGTAATTTTCAAGTAAATTTGAAAATGGAAAACTTTCGTATGCCTTCTCTGTTAGAAGATACACACAAAAAAATAATACATTTATTTTATGAATAGTGTTCACAAAAATTTTCCAAACACGGGATTCATAAATTATATGAAAACAATTCATAAAATAAAAAAATACAGGTTTTCATTGACTATGAATGTGTACATAATATGAATGTAATTTTTAATATTATAAACGAAGTATACATATATTTGTCATTGAAAAATATGTATGTACTTTTACATAATATATACTAAAAACGTAATGTATTATATGTAACTTTTCTTTTAAATTTTTTCCCCTGATTGTTAATGCCTGCACAATTGGTCAAAATGTATGAACCAATTTATTAAAACCCGCGTTAAAATCCAGCCAGCAAAGAACATAGTTTTATAATATTTTATATTATTAATTAACATGACCACCAACGCTTCCAGTTAATATTGTTTGTTCGTCAATTTTTTCTAAAGCAATAAAAAATCTTCGAATCGCGACGGCGACTCAAACTGTACTGAAAAACTCAAACACAACAAAATCACGTGTTGCCTTCAAAACGTTACGTTTCGGTTTTTGTCTCGTATTATATGATTGTATTGTATACATATGAGAGTAACTCTATGTTGTGGCTCTCTCAAGCTAAGAGAAAACCAGTATTTTTGATATATTAAGTAAAATTTCATTAATTTTATGAAACCGTCTCTACATATTATTAAAAAATGCATAATTTCATAACAAGTATTTATGAAAACAATATATTATGTAAGTGTGCACATTTTTTATGAAAAAGTCCATAAATTTATAAAAATGTACAAATTTATGTACAAATTCATATTTTATTTTTTTGTGTGTAACTTTAAAAGATGTAAATTTATTATCTCTCCCAGTCATATTTACGCCGAAGCCTATGGAAATTTACTTCTTCACCCATAAAGCTCGATTATAATAATTACATACATAAATCATGGAATTTATATATACTTATTTAGTATAGCAGGGGAAAGCTCCCACTTCCCGGCTACATATAAATAAATGAAATCTCTTATTCTCGTAGGTGTATTTTTGTACTATAAATTTTTCTTATATTAATTTAACTTCAATATTTCATTATATCTCTATCCTTTAAAAGTACCCAGAATACACATATGTGCAATGACTATTCCCCATAAGGAATAACAGAAAATTGCCTTCATTTAAAAGCTTTTAATTTACACAGCAGCATATCAATTGCTATATACATTTAGTAATTCAATTAAATATGTCCTCTCCCCCACCCCATGTCAATAATAACAATGCATTTATATATCCCAAACACCTTCCTCCCCACCTTAAAACTCTTTCAACACTATGGTAAATTGTAATTGCATCAAACTAATTAACTGTTATTGTTTTTACTTTTCTCTTTCTTCTCTTTTACTCTCACACTGTCTGCATCTGTCAACTCTGTTATGTAGGTATGTTATTACATCGCTGTGTGGTCCAGCATGCCCATGCCCTGATGTTGTGGTGGCCGTACTCTTTTGGATTGGTTATTTTAATTCAACACTTAATCCACTCATTTATGCTTATTTCAATCGAGATTTTCGAGAAGCATTTCGCAATACCCTAGAATGTGTTCTACCATGTTTGGAGAAACGTAATCCTTACAATGCTTATTATGTGTAGCAGATGTAAGAGCCAGTAAAGCAACCATCAATCTGTCAGATCAACTTCATTGTTTTACGGTTTACTTCTTAGAACACACGCCACCCCCTCCTCAAACCGAACCAAAACCGAAGATACCACATCAGTAACGAAGCCACAAGTGGATTGGTGAAGCAGCAGCAGCAACAGCATCGGGAGAATTTGCAGTATTTCACACAAAATAAAGATGAAATTCAATATAAATTTATTTTTAATGTTTACGCTGACACCTTAGAAGAGATGGAGTAATGAAAGCTATTTAAAATAGAAGTAAATAACAATGTTGCGTACACTTGAAAAAAAAAAAAAAACAAAATGACTTAATATACATTAGAGGTGTGCACGTGACACGAAATTGTTGTGACTCACGAAAATTTTCGAGACTCACGAGGGAGTCGTGATTCACGCTAACGGCAACGGCGTGAGTGTGCGTGAGTCACGAAAATAATATCTTCGTGAGTGTGCGTGAGTAACGAATTTCGGAAAAACACACTCACGAAAATAATTCCGCGTACGAACATAAAATGCTTACGAGTTGAATTCATTTATAATTTTAGTGACACCCTAGGTGTAAAGAGTTTTATAATGCTCTCGATTTTAATCATGCTCATGTATTCGTGAGTCACGATATTTTTCGTGAGTCACGATGTTTTTCGTCAGTCACGATATTTTTCGTGAGTCACGGCATCTAAAAGATTTTCGTGCGTGAGTGTGCGTGAGTGTGCGTGAGTACAATTTTTCTTTTCGTGAGCGTGAGCCCTACCAAAAAATATCGTGCGTGAATCAGATTTCTCCGTCGTGAGTGTGAGCAAAATATTACTCACGTGCACACCTCTAATATACATATTTCTTATATTATATTAAAATATAAAAAAGCATATCCATTTCTTATATCCTCGTTAGAGAATGAAATAAATAGTCAAGTCGCAGTGCTTATTTTAGACGCCTTCTACCATTTTTCTGTAGCTGAAGCCACCTCCGATTGCATCGACTGAGACCGACCAAAATGTATCCACCAATTGATTATAAATACCAATAGGCTTATTTTTAGTATTTTTTCAGTCGTTGCCAATAAAAATGAGTGGGTTTCATTCACTGTTCGAGGTATTTCTCTATGTCTATGCTCTATAATAAATTAACGGCTCGCCGTTAAGCCGCCGCCGACAAAAATTGAGCGACTTCATTCTCTGATGCTCAACGAATACGATGTCATTTTAAGAAATATAGCTCTAATTATGAGTGTCTTGGTCTAACCACTGATGCCTGGCGAAATTAATAAATCACCCTATTTTTGTGAAAACTGTGAAGTGAGGTTCTAAACTTGAATTAGTGAAATATTTAATGATTTTTGAGGTGATTTAATGATCTGCAATGATAAGGCACTTTTTTGCTGTATTCGCTAACTCACATATTTAAAAAGAAAAAACAGTTATTTATTTTCTCTCTCTCTCTCTCTCTCTCTCTCTCTCTCTCTCAGAAAATCATTTTTGAGGCTTTATAACACACATTTTCTCCACAATGGTTTTAGTTAACGTGGTTGATGCATACACTGAAAGAAGAGTTTTTTTTCTGAGGAACGAATTTTTTTCTTTAAAAGCAATTAAAAAAATTTGAGGCAGTTGTAGAAAGCTTGTCATACAGTTATGTTTTGCTATTGAAAGAAAATAAGGCTTTAAAACACACATTTTCTCCATAATGGTTTTAGTTAACGTGGCTTTAAAACACACACAAACCACTGATGCCTGGCGAAATTAATAAATCACCCTATTTTTGTGAAAACTGTGAAGTGAGTTTCTAAACTTGAATTAGTGAAATATTTAATGATTTTTGAGGTGATTTAATGATCTGCAATGATAAGGCACTTTTTTGCTGTATTCGCTAACTCACATATTAAAAAAGAAAAACAGTTATTTATTTCTCTCTCTCTCTCAGAAAATCATTTTTGAGGCTTTAAAACACACATTTTCTCCACAATGGTTTTAGTTAACGTGGTTGATGCATACACTGAAAGAAGAGTTGTTTTTTCTGAGGAACGAAATTTGTTCTTTAAAAGCAATTAAAAAAATTAGAGGCAGTCGTTACAAGGCTTGTCATTGAGTTATGTTTTGCTATTGAAAGAAAATCATTTTTGAGGCTTTAAAACACACATTTTCTCCACAATGGTTTTAGTTAACGTGGCTTTAAAACACACACTAACCACTGATGCCTGGCGAAATTAATAAATCACCCTATTTTTGTGAAAACTGTGAAGTGAGGTTCTAAACTTGACTTAGTGAAATATTTAATGATTTTTGAGGTGATTTAATGATCTGCAATGATAAGGCACTTTTTTGCTGTATTCGCTAACTCACATATTTAAAAAGAAAAAAACAGTTATTTATTTTTTCTCTCTCTCTCTCTCTCTCTCTCTCAGAAAATAATTTTTCAGGCTTTAAAACACACATTTTCTCCACAATGGTTTTAGTTAACGTTGTTGATGCATACACTGAAAGAAGAGTTTTTTTCTGAGGAACGGAATTTGTTCTTTAAAAGCAATTAAAAAAATTAGAGGCAGTCGTTACAAGGCTTGTCATAGAGTTATGTTTTGCTATTAAAAGGGGAATTTGTCTAAAATTTCGTTCCAGAGGAAATTTTTTTCTTCAGGTATGTTATATGTTCGGAAGCAGTTTTATTTGTACATACCTAATCATTGATATTATTTTATATTTAATTAAGTATTTTTACATAATTTCCAAGTGAATAAAGAATGTAATACATTATTTTTTAAATAAAATATTTATTTAATATTAAAAAAATATATTATTGTTATTATTATTTTTTTTTAATATTAAAAATGCCAAAGCATCACTATAATTTATATGGACAAGCATATTTGTCCCAAAAACGAATAAACCCACAGCAATCCCAAACAACACTTGTTACAAGTCCTTTATAAGACACAATTTCATTAATTGTTATAATCAATCATATCCATATACAATGAATTATACGAATTATATGGACATAGCATAGCTCTCTTTGTTTTCATATTATTTATTTTTATTATCGTATTATTTTTTTGATATTGACATTTTCCTCTTTATTGTGTATTTGTGTACATACCTACATAGAAAAATGTCAATGAACGTACTATGCATATTTACATAAACATATTTGTATGTATTGTAATCTAAGCATCCATTTAAATGAAGAAAAAACAAACAAATATTTATATATTGATTGATGTATGGGAAAATATTTAATAACTAGTATAGTAAAATAGAAATAAAAGCTTTTAAATTATGTATAAACATTATAGCAATATAGAATACAATGATGGCATACAGACCCATACATATACCAAAAAGATATTAGAGTGTCTCAAATAAACAAAAAAAAAATAACAAAAAACTTATGAATATTCTGTCATTTCATTTAACTAGTAAGAAATGGAAAATGATTTAAAGATTAAACTTTCTATCCAGTGAATGAATACTGATTTATTACATATATTTATTTATTTTATTTTTTTTTTTGCATAAGTTATTTATCATATTTGTTTTTCTTTTCTTAAATTCTATTTAATTTAGATGTTAACAAATTTAATTGTTTTTTTTTTTTTTTTTTTGTATATATCCATTTTGGAATCAACTCTATGAGTTTAATTTATTTTATATATTGTCATTAGTTATAATATTTAACAATTATAGGATATCCTTTATTACTTTCTGATGTAAATTCCAAGTTTTTGTTAAAACCCTAAATCTGTTCTTCTTGTGCAGGTGTTATTCAATAAATAAATGTAAAAGTAAATATTCACCCAGTGTGACCGCTCCGGAAGTAGCTACCATTGAGTCTTAAATGGATAGATGATAATTCTTGCCTCTCTACTAGCTGTCAAAAATACTACCAGCCAGGGATGGAAAATACAATTTTTAAGAAAGTAAAAAAAAGGTACTTTTTTGAGTGAAAAAGTATTTTTCACTAAATTTTAACAAAAATTCCATTGGAAGATTTTTGTCAAGAGCTCCCTTAAATTGAATTTTAAAGAAAATAATAATTTTATTTGCCAACTCCTAAATTTTAAATATTTTCTTTTTTTAGTCTTGTATTCGCTTACAAAGACTACCGTAGTATTGTAATCGCAGCTGTCACAGCTCTACTTTATGGTACTACATAAATTTTCTCTGGATAAATAAAAATACATTTTTAACAAAATTTTCTATAGAAATAAAATTTTGACAAAATATTCTATAAAAATAAAATTTTGACAAAATTTTCTATAAAAATAAAATTTTGACAAAATTTTCTATACAAATAATATACTAACAAAATTTTATTTTTATAGAAAATTTTCTGTAGAAATAAAATTTTGACAAAATTTTCTATAAAAATAAAATTTTGACAAAATTTTCTATAGAAATAATATTTTAACAAAATTTTCTATAAAAATAAAATTTTGACGAAATTTTCTGTAGAAATAAAATTTTGACAAAATTTTCTATAAAAATAAAATTTTGACAAAATTTTCTATAGAAATAAAATTTTGACAAAATTTTCTATAGAAATAACATTTCGACAAAATTTTCTATAAAAATAAAATGTTGACAAAATTTTCTATAAAAATAAAATTTTGACAAAACTTTCTATAGAAATAAAATTTTGACAAAATTTCCTATAGAAATAAAATTTTGACAAAATTTCCTATAGAAATAAAATTTTGACAAAATTTTCCATAGAAATAAAATTTTGACAAAATTTTCTATAGAAATAAAATTTTGACAAAATTTTCTATAGCAATAAAATTTTGACAAAATTTTCTATAGAAATAAAATTTTGATAAAATTTTCTATAGAAATAAAATTTTGACAAAATTTTCTATAGAAATAAAATTTTGATAAAATTTTCTATAAAAAAAATTTGGCAAAATTTTCTATAGAAATAAAATTTTAACAAAATTTTCTATAGAAATAAAATTTTGACAAAATTTTCTATAGAAATAAAATTTTAATAAAATTTTCTATAGAAATAAAATTTGACAAAATTTTCTATAAAAATAAAATGTTGACAAAATTGTCCATAAAAATAAAACGTTGACAAAATTTTTCTATAAAAATAAAATTTTGTTGTTTTTTTTATTTCAGCTTCAGTTTTAAGCTGAAATAAAAAAAAAAACAACAACAATGCTTAAAGAACAAAACCAACAATAACAAAACAAAAAAAATAAAATTTTGACAAAATTTTCTATAGAAATAAAATTTTGACAAAATTTTCTATAGAAATAAAATTTTCTATAGAAATAAAATTTGACAAAATTTTCTATAAAAATAAAATGTTGACAAAAATTTCTATAAAAATAAAATGTTGACAAAATTTTCTATAGAAATAAAATTTTGACAAAATTTCCTATAGAAATAAAATTTTGACAAAATTACCTATAGAAATAAAATTTTGACAAAATTTTCCATAGAAATAAAATTTTGACAAAATTTTCTATAGAAATAAAATTTTTACAAAATTTTCTATAGCAATAAAATTTTGACAAAATTTTCTATAGAAATAAAATTTTGATAAAATTTTCTATAGAAATAAAATTTTGACAAAATTTTCTATAGAAATAAAATTTTGATAAAATTTTCTATAAAAAAAAATTTGACAAAATTTTTTATAGAAATAAAATGTTGACAAAATTTTCTATAAAAAAAATTGACAAAATTTTCTATAGAAATAAAATTTTGAAAAAATTTTCTATAGAAATAAAATTTTGACAAAATTTTCTATAGAAATAAAATTTTGACAAAATTTTCTATAGAAATAAAATTTTGACAAAATTTTCTATAGAAATAAAATTTTGACAAAATTTTCTATAGAAATAAAATTTTGACAAAATTTTCTATAAAAAAAAATTGACAAAATTTCCTATAGAAATAAAATTTTGACAAAATTTTCTATAAACATAAAATTTTGACAAAATTTCCTATAGAAATAAAATTTTGACAAAATTTCCTATAGAAATAAAATTTTGATATAATTTCCTATAGAAATAAAATTTTGACAATATTTTCTATAAACATAAAATTTTGACAAAAATTTTTATAGAAATAAAATTTTGACAAAATTTTCTATAGAAATAAATAACAAAATTTCCTATAGAAATAAAATTTTGACAAAATTTCCTATAGAAATAAAATTTTGACAAAATTTTCTATAGAAATAAAATTTTGACGAAATTTCCTATAGAAATATAATTTTTATATAATTTCCTATAGAAATAAACTTTTGACAAAATTTCCTCTAGAAATACAATTTTGACAATATTTTCTTATCTAGATAGTGTTCGTGTGGAAGCGTAATATAGAATCACGTGCTTTTTCGACGAAAACACTATTGAAATTCAAGCAAATCGTATTTGTGACTATGGCTTTTACAATATTGAGATTTTCTTCCCGCATGAACTTGTCTGTTTTGCCAAATTTGTAAAAGACTACAGTCGACTCCGCTTTAGCGCAATGCGCTTTACTGAAAAACCTCGGATAACTGAAATCGATAGCATTCCCCAGTTGTTTTTTCTGTCCATTTCATTTAAATTACTCCGCTTTAGTGAAACTCCGCTTAACTGAAAAAATCGGATTACTGAAAAGTTTTTTGTGTTCAAATGAGTTTCGTCACATTAGTATGACTTCGCTTTACTGAAAATGCCACATTCTCGCTATTGAGAGAGAGTACATTTTCTTCTCCGTATTGAGAACGCTTTATTTCAAGTGAAGATGGCACTTTCAAAACAGTTTAAATAACTCTGTAAATAAAATCAACTGAAAGGTAAAATTGTAGATGGCACACACACGGAATCAAACACCTTGTTTTTATTATTTTATGTACATAGCATTGGTCATAAGTTCGGTTAACTGAAATTGAGTGGATTTTTTTCCAGTTATACGGAGTCCGCTTTACTGAAACTTTTTCAGTTATCCGAAGTTCGCATTACTGGAAGTTTTTTTCAGTTATCCGTAGTCCGCTTTAGCAAAAACTTCGGATAACTGAAATTAAATGGCTGCATTTTTAACGTTTCAGTAAAGCGGAGTCGACTGTATTAGCAAATAAGTTTGTTAAAAACATTCTCAAAATATTAAAATATTTTGTCAAAACTGTTGTACCATATATCTGATATCGGCTCAAAAATGACTACACAAAATGTACTAAACCGAAAACATATAGAGTGGAGAACAGCTTTTTTTCCATTTCATATACTGCATGTTGTACATGTAGTACTCTATGCAGTTTTGTTCTCGCAATGTACTCGACGTGATCACATCAATAAGAGCGAAAGAGGAATATGTGTTTGTTGGTAGTTAAGACATCAGAGTAGAAGTTACTCGTAGCTTTTGGTGTTCATCAAAATATGTACCAATTGTTTTGCGACTCTCTTAAATAGATGTACTCATGTATCAAGTACACGTGTATTCTGCATATACAAATAACATTATGCAGACCTCTGCTACCAACCTATCCTTGGCTAATTAAGTTCATATAATCTCATATAACATCAAGTATTTATTAATTACATGATATTATTATTATAATTTCCAATACTCATAAATGCTAAATTCTCAAATGCTAATAATTTGAAACACTCTAATATCCATACATCATCAATCGGCATTTCATTGTAATTAATAACAAGCGACAATGTAATTGTAGAGAATTAATATTAATTGTACACATTCATAGAGTATGTTGTCTAACACACACGGTGTTCTGTAAATGTCTCTGGTTCATAAGCAATATATATTTATATACATACATCAACAAATTAAATAACAAACAAATATAAATAAATAGCAATTCAAAAAAATAAAAATAAACAAAACTTAACGAATATCGTATACGTACTCTTTAAGTTAACAGTCTTTGGATTTTTTGTCTCAAATAATTTCAAAAAAAAAATTAAACGGTAAATAAAACATTGAATGGTAACATAGACCTTGTATACAATATACTACAGATAAGTACACAGAAAAAAACTTTTTTTCGGATTCAAGCACAAAATTAATTGGTGCAATTATTTGTTTTAATTAAAATTACTTCAATCACACAAATGATAGTTATAGCCATAGAATTAATTAGAAATGAAAAATATACTTGATTTAAAAATGAATTTACTTTTATTTCTAATTCATTTTATTTTTAATTAATTTTTTTCATCGGTACTTTAAATTATTTTTTTTATTGTTTCAATTAAGAATCTAAATGATTTTGGTCGCTAAATTCAAGTTTTTAATTGATACAATCAATTATTTAAAATTTAAAAAAAAATTTGTTGAATCAATTACATTTTTAATTGAATATTTTTTAACCCTGGAAAGTCATCCTTATTTTTTGTACACTAACGTCATCCTTCGTCATTTTGACTACGGCTTATTTCAAGATGCTATAATTTGCATCGTGAGCAAAAATGAGTATCAAAATTGAGTTTATTTCCTTATTCGATTAGTTTTTAATTAGTATAAGACAAAAATTCATAAAATGGTTGTATTGGTATAACTTAAATTTATCATTTCCGAATCGACTAAAATGCATTTTAAATCGAAAATGAAATTACGCGTCGTCATTTTGACGAAGGATGACTGTCCAGGGTTAAAATTCAATTAAGACTTTAATTGGAAAAATTTTCGTGAAATTTTTCTGTGTACAGTCGAACGGTTCCTGCACCACTTTGTAGATATACAGGGTAAAATTCTGGCTTTTGGGGCATATACGAGCATATCGGACGAAAGATATGCACTTATATGTGGCCCAGGTTCAGTGTTGCCAGTATTGGGGTTTTTCCCCAAATTGGGGATATCGCGAATGGGGACGAAATTTCTGAGTTGGGGACTTAGTGGAGAATTTCCATAAAATTTGAGATTTTTTCGAGAAATCGGTATAATTTTTTTTAACAAAATTTTATTTCTATAGAAAATTTTGTCAAAATTCTTTTTCTATAGGAAATTTTTTCAAAATTCTATTTCTGTAGAAAATTTTGTCAAAATTTTATTTCTATAGAATTTTCACAAAATTTTATTTCTGTAAGAAATTTTGTCAAAATTCTATTTTTATAGAAAATTTTGCCAATTTTTTATTCCTATAGAAAATTTTGTCAAAATGTTATTTCTATAGAAAATTTTGTCAAAATTTCATTTCTATAGAAAATTTTGTCAAAATTTTATTTTCTATAGGAATTTTGTCAAAATTTTATTTCTATAGAAAATTTTGTCAATATTTTTTTTTTCTATAGAAAATTTTATCAAAATTTTATTTCTATAGAATATTTTGTCAAAATTTTATTTCTATAGAAAATTTTGTCAAAATTTCATTTCTATAGAAAACTTTGTCAAAATTTTAGTTCTATAGAAAATTTTGTCAAAATTTTATTTCTATAGAAAATTTTGTCAAAATTTTATTTCTATAGAAAAATTTTATTTCTATATATTATTATTTAATTATTTTTAAATATTTTTTAGACGAAATATTTTTTTTGTAATTTTATTAGTTTTTATAATAATTTAGTTATTACAATTTCTTTCTAAATTTTCGATTTATAATTACAGTTTTTTATACCCACAATCATAGAATGATTATGAGGGTATAATACCTTAGCCATTCCGTTTGTAGCACATCGAAATATCGATTTTCTTGTGGGAAATTGTAAGACAATGTAACGAGGTCCCTCTGTCCCTCTGCTGTAATCACGCTACATCCTTCAATAATGAAGCTATTGTACTAAACATTTTTTTTAATTTTGAGGCAAAATTTCCAAAAAGAATACCGCTAATATATATACTCTTAATTAAGAATATGCTAAGATAACAAATTCAAAGTAAAAAAAAAAACAACAATTTAAAGCCAAGATATTATGAAATTAATTAATATAGAAATAATATTAAATAATAAATGTGAAGTAAGTGTGTAAATGTTTGTGTACTGATCTAGGCACTATTAAATATTCTAATTGAAAAACTATATATAAATATATGTATTTAGGATAAAATACCACATATGATAAATGAAAACTAGCTGCAGCCGACTAGTCGTACTATAAATCCTCTAGAATAAATCCTTGATCTTGATAATACTGTTACACAAACATCAAATTTCAATAAATATGATAGCCGTACTATTTTCATGCAGCAAAAGACAATCTTTAAAATGATTCGCAATGTGTATTCTAGATTTAAAACAAACTAAGATCTAATATAAAAACTCTGTTGAAAATTTATTTGATATCAAATATTTTCTGTTTACTGTACTTATATATATTTAAGTTGTTATATATAAACTATTCTGAAAAAAAAAACATAAACAAACTAAGAAAAAAAGGAATTGTTAACTGTGTTTTTATGTTTAGCAAAAAGAAAAACCAAAGAATAAACTGTATATTATTTTCAAAATGCAAAAAAAAAAATATTATTAAAAAACTATCAAAGGTACATCAAACAAAAACCAGAATCATTTTTGATTTTACAAAATTTTGAAAGGTAAGTAAATTGATGGTCGTGTGTTACAATCAACTGATAACTAAATTTTATTTCTGTAGAAAATTTTCTCAACTTTTTTTCTATAGAAAATTTTGTCAAAATTTCATCTCTATAGAAAATTTTGTCAAATTTTTTCTATAGAAAATTTTGGCAAAATTTTATTTCTATAGAAAATTTTGTCAACATTTTAGTTCTATAAAAAATTTTGTCAAAATTTTATTTCTACAGAATATTTTGTCAAAATTTTATTTCTATAGAAAATTTTGTCAAAATTTTATTTCTATAAAAAATTTTGTCAATATTTTATTTCTATAAAAAAAAAGTTTTCAAAATTTTATTTCTATAGAAAATTTTGTCAATATTTTATTTCTATAGAAAATTTTGTCAAAATTTTATTTCTATAGAAAATTTTGTCAAAATTTTATTTCTATAACAAATTTTGTCAATATTTTATTTCTATAACAAATTTTGTCAATATTTTATTTCTATAGAAAATTTTGTCAAAATTTTATTTCTATAGAAAATTTTGTCAAAATTTTATTTCTATAGAAAATTTTGACAAAATTTTATTTCTATAGAAAATTTTGTCAAAATTTTATTTCTATAGAAAATTTCGTCAAAATTTTATTTCTATAGAAAATTTTGTCAAAATTTTATTTCTATAGAAAATTTTGTCAAAATTTTATTTCTATAGAAAATTTTGTCAAAATTTTATTTCTATAGAAAATTTTGTCAAAATTTTATTTCTATAGAAAATGTTGTCAGGAAATTTGTCAAATGTTGTCTATAGGAAATTTTGTCAAAATTTTATTTCTAAGAAAATTTTGTCAAAATTTTATTTGTAAGAAAATTTTGTCAAAATTTTATTTCTATAGAAAATTTTGTCAATATTTTATTTCTATAGAAAATTTTGTCAAAATTTTATTTCTATAGAAAATTTTGCCCATATTTTATTTCTATAGAAAATTTTGGCAATATTTTATTTCTATAGGAAATTTTGTCAAATTATATTTCTAAGAAAATTTTGTCAAAATTTTATTTCTATAAAAAATTTTGTCAATATTTTATTTCTATAGAAAATTTTGTCAAAATTTTACTCTATAGAAAATTTTGTCAATATTTTATTTCTATAGAAAATGTTGTCAAAATTTTATTTCTATTGAAAATTTTTTCAATTTGTTTTTTCTATAGAAAATGTTATTTCTTTACAAAATTTTATTTCTATAGACATTTTGATCAAAATTTTATTTCTATAGATATTGTTATCAAAATTTTATTTTTATAAAAAATTTTGTCAAAATTTTAGTTTTTATAGAAAATTTTGTCAATTTTTTTTTTATACAGAAACTTTTTTTTAAATTTTATTTCTGTAGAAAATTTTGTCATTTTTTTTTATTTCTATAGAAAATTTGTCAAAATTTTATTTCTATAGAAAATTCAGTCAAAATTTTATTTCTATTGAAAATTTTTTCGAATTTGTTTTTTTCTATAGAAAATGTTATTTCTTTATAAAATTTTGTCAAAATTTTATTGCTATAGAAATTTTTATCAAAATTTTATTTCTATAGATATTGTTATCAAAATTTTTTTTTGTAGAAAATTTTGCAAAAAGTTTATATCTATAGACATTTTTTTTTAAATTTCATTTTTATAGAAAATTTTTTCAACATTTTATTTTGATAGAAAATTTTGTCAAAATTTTATTTCTATATAAAATGTTGTAAAAATTTAAATTCTATTGGAAATATTTGTTTTTTTTTTTATAGAAAATTTTATTTCGTTAGAAAATTATATACTATAGAACAATTTGCCAAAAATTTTATTCCATAGAAAAATTTGTCAAAATTTTATTTCTATAGAGAATTTTGTCAAAATTTTATTTCCATAAGGAAATTTGTCAAAATGTGATTTCCATAGGAAAATTTGTCCAAATTTGATTTCTAAAGAAATGTTTGTCAAAATTTTATTTCTGAAGAAAATTTTATCAAAATTTTATTTCTATAGATAATTTTATCAAAATTTTATTTCTATAAAAATTTTGTCTAAATTTTGTTTCTATTGTCAAATTTTTATTTCTATAGAAAATTTTGTTAAATTAGTTTTTTTCTATAGATGTTCGACCGTTTGTCGAAATCACGAAACAAACTGTTGACTTGAAGCATGATAGTATTAATTGATGTGGGCCGGATGGAATTGCAACTGTGGCAAATTGGACCTCATATTGGAATATTGAGCCTTCTGGAAAAGCAAATTTCATGCGATCGGTTTGAAATTTGGTACATGATGGTCCATATGCGTTCTTATAAACCGATCCCCAAACTTGACTTCTGGAGCCTCTGGGAGGAACAAATTTCATCCGATTCAGTAGAAATTTAAATTTAATTACCATGCGAAAATTAGTTTATATCTGTTCATAATTATGTATAGACGCCGATGAAGAACTAAGTTGGCTTATTTAGGTATTTTATCAGCCTTTTAGACTAACCTACAATTTAGAAGACAATGTTAAGAAGTTTGCCATTTTCAATTGTTACCCTAACACAAGTACGATTGTGGATGACAGTAGAACTTTCTACGCAATCCATGGTGACCTAGGCTAGTTTAGATTTTTTATTCTAGAACTAATTTGGATTTTTATTATATCTTACACACAACGAATTATGAAATCTTATCTAGGGAAATTTCAGATTCTAAGTAAATTTTGCTCGACGAATAACTCCATCAGAAGCAGCTATATACACATTATTATCAGAACCACAACACAAGGCATTAACACAAGAACCAACTTCAACTTCTCCCAAAGCTTTAAGTTTCGGTTGATCTAAATCCGTCCATCCCTTGACTTTATTATCATAGCCACCACTATAAAGATATCCATCATGGGCGCACAGGGCATTGATAATCAATTCATGACAATCCTGTCAAAAAAATGTAAGAAAAAAATCATTTATTACAGGGACTTCAACTATTATCCATTTCCTACACTTACCGCCTGTTGAATTCTAACTTTGAATTTATCTTCGGGAGAATTTTGAATTATGAGAAAACCTTTGCCTGTACGATCAGCTAAAGCCACATATTTATGCCTATTCTCGGCTGTAGGAGAAACCAAACACAATGGTGATTTTCCAGGAATTACTCCTCTGGTAACATATTTGCCAGATTTTCCTTGTACCACTTCCGAAATGACCATATCCAAATCTCTCACTGTATAAATCCATCCTTGTTCGGCAGCCAATGATTTCACCTCCTCCACTAAATTATATTTAAAGAGCATTTTGTCATTTTGCCAATTGGAAACAACACCTTTGTCATCGCCTGCATAAAGGACATCTCCTTCACAGTACATAGCTTGAATAACATCATCACAGCGTACAAGTTCTTCGACTTTGTCATAGGGTGGCAGCATAAATTTCACACAGCCATCACAACTGCTGGAATATAATTTACCCTGACTATTTATAGCCAATGCATAAATATACGATTCATGGGCATCTAAGGTCTTAAGGAGATTCAAATCACTATCCCAAATCTGAAAATGAAAGGTGACAACAAATTAGATGTTATTGGTAATATAATTTGTAGTACGCAAAAAAAAAACAGGAAATAGTTCAATAGTATGGGCAGCCACCGTAGTGGTCCACCTTGCATAAAAAGGTTTTTGGTTTCAATCCTAGTTTGAGCTGAACGTCAACAGTTTTTCAGCAGTGGTTTATTATCTGCCAGTAATTCTGAGTCTTTTGTGATGCAAATGGCATGTGCCTGAGCGTTATTAATCAAACAAATATCGTGCAATAGCGTGAGTCACGAAAATAACATGTTCGCGAGTGTTTTTGAGTAACAAAATATTCACGCTCACACACACGTATTGCCTCAATATTAACGGCGCTAAAAGGGCAAAATCAACTGAGGCATAAACCATGTTTCTGACACTCGCACAAAACAGGCCCAGCGACCTCTCGCGTATATGCGTATTTATTGACATGGTGAGATTAAGTTCAAAAGAAAATCATTGCTCACCATCGTCTTAATCTTACCGTGTTTCGAGTACCTGTTGATTTTCATCTCGCATTCCAGTTCAGTTCGTGATCGTTTCTGCTATTATTGCCATAATTTTTAATTTCCATTACTTCTCAACCCAACTCAGCTCACTTTTCCAACAGCGGAGAAAATCGGTCAGTTAGTTAACAAATGCTAAACTCAACTAAGCCCACATCCCTATCAATTAAGAAGTTCGGTCAGTTCATTCATTACTCCTCAACTGAACGCAGATAGCTTCTCCATTATGCCATAGTTGAAAGAATTTTACCAAAATTGTAGATTTTTTTACTGTTGGTGGAATTTTTGATGTTTTGGTAAGTTTGCAAAATATTCCTACCAACCTAAGAGTTACCGTGGTGCAATGGTTAGCATGCCCACCTTGTATACACAAGGTCGTGGGTTCGATTCCTGCTTCGACCGAACACCAAAAAGTTTTTCAGCGGTGCATTATCCCACCTCAGTAATGCTGGTGAGGGTTTCAAAACTTCTCTAGGTGGTTTCACTGCAATATGGAACGCCGTTCGGACTCGGCTATAAAAAGGAGGTACCTTGTCATTGAGCCTAACATGGAATCGGGCAGCACTCAGTGATAAGAGAGAAGTTCACCAATGTGGTATCGCAATGGACTGAATATTCTAAGTGAGCCTGATACATCGGGCTGCCACCTAACCTAAGAGTTACTTCAATTTTATATAGAAACAAGTATATACGACTTCGGCCAGGCCATGAATCAAAAAGTAGAAAACTCTTCGTCAGGTTAGTTGAAAATACATACGAGTATATAGGTGGATTTGACGACAGATACTCTGCTAAGCAAACATATATACTGGCATAGAAATCGGGAGAATTAACATATGGGAGCTATACAAAAACATGAACCGATCCACAACATATTTACTATTACGGACCGAAAATACCTCTTAATTTTGAATTTCCTACAAATCGCATAAAAATTGGGATGTCTACACACTTAAGAGGTCAACCCTGGAGATCGGTCTATATGAGGTAAATACGAAAACATGAACAGATATACACCATATCCGGCGTACCTATGTGTAGACCAAAAATATCTCCAGACTTTGAATTTCAGGTAAATCGATTAAAATAAAAGCCCAAGAAATCAAATCGGGAGATCGGGCTATATGGGGGCTATACCAAACCGTGGACTGATACACACGATATTGGGCACACTTATTCGTGAACCCAAAACACCTCTCGATTTTCAATTTCAGGCAGATCGGGTAAAAGACGCTCAAGAAGTCAAATCGGGAGATCGGGCTATATGGGGGCTATACCAAACCGTGGACCGATACACACCCCTTTTTTGTCCTAAAATGCCTCTAGATTTCCAATTTCAGGTAAATCGAATAGAAAATACGGTTTCTACAAACCTGTGGTCATAAAATAATTCTTGATTTTCAATTTCAGGCAAATCGGATAGAAAATACACTTTCTAGACGCCCAAGAAGCAAAATCGGAACATCGGTCTATATGGGAGCTATATCAAAACATGGACCGATACACACTATTTCCGAAACACTTCTTTGTGGTCCTAAAATATCTCTAAATTTCTAATTTCAGAAAAAAATTGGAAATAAAATAAAATTTTGATAAAATGTTCCATAGAAATAAAATTTTGACAAAATTTTCTTTAGAAATAAAATTTTGAAAAAATTTTCTATAAAAATAAAATTTTGAAAAAATTTTCTATAGAAATAAAATGTTGACAAAATTTTCTATAGAAATAAAATTTTGATAAAATTTTCAATAGAAATAACATTTAGATAAAATTTTCAATAGAAATAAAATTTTGACAAAATATTCTATAGAAACAACATTTTCTATAGAAATAAAATTTTGACAAAATTTTCTAAAGAAATAAAATGTTGACAAAATTTTCTAGGGAAATAAAATTTTGATAAAATTTTCTATAGAAAAAAATTGATAAAATTTTCTATAGAAATAAAATTTTGACAAAATTTTCTATAGGAATAAAATTTTGACAAAAGTTTCTATATAAATAAAATTTTGATAACATTATCTATAGAAATAAAATTTTCTACAGAAATAAACTTTTGACAAATTTTCCTATAGAAATAAAATTTTTACAAAATTTTCTATAGAAATAAAATTTTGACAAAATTTTCAATAGAAATAAAATATTGACAAAATTTTCTAAAGAAATAAAATGTTGACAAAATTTTCTATAGAAATAAAATTTTGATAAAATTTTCAATAGAAATAACATTTTGATACAATTTTCAATAGAAATAAAATTTTGACAAAATTTTCCATAGAAATAAAATGTTTACAAAATTTTCTATAGAAATAAAATTTTCTACAGAAATAAAATTTTGACAAATTTTCCATAGCAACAAAATTTTGACAAAATTTTCTATAGAAATAAAATTTTGACAAAATTTTCAATAGAAATACAATTTTGACAAAATTTTCTAAAGAAATAAAATGTTGACAAAATTTTCTAGAGAATTAAAACATTGATAAAATTTTCTATAGAAATAAAATTTTGATAAATTTTTCTATAGAAATAAAATTTTAACACAAGTTTCTACAGAAATAAAATTTTGACAAAATTTTCTATAGAAATAAAATTTTGACAAAATTTTCGATAGAAATAAAATATACAAAAATAGAGAGCCACCGTGGTTCAATGATGAATTTTCTAAAGAAAAAAATTTTGACAGAATTTTCTATAGAAATAAAATTTTGACAAAAATTTCAAACAAAATAAAAATTTGATAATTTGATTTGTTAGGTCATACTATCAAAGTCCATTGTGAGGAAGTTCTTCTTTATGTAGAAGTAGTAACTTTCCCTTGTTACACCGGCCACAAAAATTTTATCGAAAACTTCAATATAAGAGTTTTTCAATTTGGTAGATTTTTGGTAAAATGTAGCCAGATTATTTTTTGGCACGAGTGGCAACCGTGTCAGTTAGTCCACTACTTCTCAACTCAATTCACTTCCCCAAAAATGAAGGAATTCCGTCAGTTAGTTCACTACTTATCAACTCAACACAATTCACATCTCTATCAATGAAAAACTTCTATCACTTTGTCCACTACTCATGAACAATGAAGAATTTCCTTAAATTAAATCATTACTTCTCAACTCAACTCACACGCAGAGAAGGAATATGATCACCTCAAACATGTTATTTTTGTATGGTGAATATGTAACATGTTTGTCACTAAAATGTTATCTTCTCGTCAAATATAACCTGCTTGCCGAAATCAGATACATGATTTACGAGAAAATGACATGGTTGCGAAAACCATGTTACATGGTCAACACCCAAAAATAACATTTTGCTCTTAAAACATGTTTGAGGTGATCATATTCCTTCTCTGGGTGCAGCCTCATCAATGAAAAAGATCAGGCCACTTCCGCATTAATAAAGAAGTTCGGTCAGTTAGTTCACTACTTATCAACTTAACTACCACTTCTTAACTCAACTCAGCTCACTTCTCCATCGATTGGTTTGTTCACTACTTCTCAATTTACCTCAGCCCACATCAATCTATCGATCAAGAAGTTCGATCATTTAGTTAACTTCTCATCGCAGCCCACTTCCCCATCAATGAAGATCTTCCGTCAGTTAGTTCACTGCTTCTCAACTGTACTCAGTTAACTTCCGCAACAATGAAAAAGTTCTGTCACTTATGTTATGTTAGTTCACTAGTTCATTTTCGATTTGCAATTTTCTTTATTTCTTTGCTCGAATATTTATTCGTTCTTTAGTTCAGGACCGACAGAACTTTCTTTTGTATTATTCAAACTTTATTCGTTACTGTCAGTTCTTTTTTAAGTGTAAGGGAATGAAATTAAGGCATAAAATGGTCATTTTATTAGAAAACAAAATATGAAGATCTAACTTCTATGAGATATGTTTGTATTATTTTTGATTATTGCCAAGAAATAAAATGATATAAATCGATATTGACATTTTGTGCGTTTGATTTTGTTTAGGTAGGAAAATTCTGGAAACATAAACTTCTCGAAATTGAAAATTTGTTTATTCATAAAATTATTGATATAGAAAATTATTAATAAAAATATAAAAAACAAGCTTTTTGTCTCTAATAATTTTTTTTAAATTTTAAATTTTTAAAAAAATTTAAATTTTTAAGAAAGCTTAAATTATTAAAAGAAAATAATAATAGTTTTTTCCAAAATTATAGATGATAGCAAACATTTTTTATTTAAAACATATAATGTATATAAAACTAATTCCAAAATAATTTATAATTAAAAGTAAAAATTTAAGATTTCATTTTTTTTTGTATAAAAATCATTTTTATTTTATAGTGTATGGTATAGTGGGTGAAAACAAAAAAAGTCTGACAAAAACATTTTTGTTTGAGTTTTTTTTTTTTTTTGTTTTGATATTTTCTGTTTTTGTGAACGCAATATTTTTTACGTCAATACATGAAATGATTTTTTGATCTTGTAGATAAATCGAGAATAATGCTAGAATTTTCTTTTTTCTTGGGATAAAAGCCTATTTCATATGTTGCTACATACATAAAACTCTTTAATTAAATTAGTTTATAGAAAAATTGGTTCTTAATTAATATTTTTGTTTTTTTTTTTTAATTTTCAATAAGAATTTATTGAAGATTCTATATATGCATGTACTTTTGTACTAACTTTAATTTTACCATCAGCACCTCCAGAAAAAACTTGATTGCCATAGAAAGCAATGCAGACGACATCTCCTTCGTGTTTTTCCGTTGAAATCTTTTCAATGGAAGGCATTTTTATAACACTACGTAAGATTTTACTTCAAATAAAACTTTCCACAAGAAAACTACACCCAAAATTAGTAAAAAAAGAAAATGTATTTTTTCGATTGTGTTTTGTTTTTCAGGTCTTTTTTATTCTATGTCTAAATACAAACTGATTTGTATTCATTTGTATCATTTTCAAAAAGCAGAGAGATATCAAACCACTACATACATGTATGAGACATTTTTTACGTAGACGATCGGCTATATATAGCTTTTTGACGAAAGATGTTTCCACACAAATGTACACTCAAACAAATTTTTAGAACTTGCTGACAAAATTGGAAAGCAAATCAATGTCCGCTGAAAAACTTAGCCCAGAAAAAATTCAGATTATCAACTAATTTTGGAGGTAAAATAGTTCGAAATTGGGAGCCACCGTGGTACAATGGTTAGAATGTACATATTGCATAGCAGTGTGATAGCTTCAATCCCAGTTTCGACCGAATACCAAACATTTTTTCAAGACTGCATTATTCCCTCTCAATACACACAACAATTTGTTTTTCATATTCAATCACGAAATTAATTGATCCAATTAATTTTTTATGTGAAATGTCTTCAATCAAGAAAATGATATTTTTAATTGAACATTAAAAAAATAATTGATTAAAAAATTAATTGATCTCATGTTTGAAATAAATTTTAGTCAAAAATAAAAAAAAAATCCATCACGTTTTTAATTGACTTATGGTGTTTTCTTTTCTGAAAAAAGTGCTTTGTCTTCATTTTGTCTGTAGAGAATGATCATTTTAAAAATGTTGAATCAGCGGGCAGCAAAGATTCCAAGATCAAACAGGGCATTCGCAGCACTCTCGTTTGTCGGCAGTGTTGAAAATGCCCGCAATTTGCCTCTATGGCACTATTTTCTCAACAGAATTCGAAGGCTTTTCGCCAGTTTTTTTTTAGAAAACAACCTAAAAAGCACATTTTCCGCGCAAAATGCAAAAACAGTGCGCAATATTTACAAGAAAAGAAAACACTATTAGTCTTCCCAGTTTGATTAAGAAGTTAATTTTATCAATAAATGCTTTAATTAAAAATTTTAAAATTTTCTATCATTGACTTAATTATCTTAATGTTTCTATTTTGATTAAAAATTGTATCAATTAATGTATTAATTGAAAAAATTTCAACTTCAATCAATTTAATTAATTGGAAAGAATTTGGTGAGAGTTTTTTTCTGTGTAGCAATTGTGACATTTTCAGTACTTTTTTTTGTATTTTAACTCCCCAATAAAAACATGAATGGGCTTTTTTCATATGCAACATACGAATTCCCAGGGTGGCTCATATGTATTGTAACCAATTTCAGATTGCTATAATTTCGAATCCGCTCGCCTGCCAACTGACATTTTTATTGCAGTAACAATTCATTATACCCACCACCATAGAGCAATGATGGAGTTAAGGTTGAATTACATACCATGCGTTCAATGCGTACAATGCGTCCGATGATTGAAGAGTTGAAATTTCTCTTTGAAATCAAAAGCTCGAAGTCTGCCGCAAACAGAAAAAAATCAGCCCTTCCATCAACGCTCGGATGGTGTGTAATTTAACCTTTATAATATGTTTGTCATTCCGTTTGTAACATATGTAAATATCGATTTCCGACTATATAAAGGGATCAGGGAAAAATTCTAAGAGTGTATAACCATTTCCGTCTGTCTGTCTCTTGTAATCACGCTACAACATTCAATAATGACGCAATCGTTCTTATATTTTGCACAGATTCTTGTTTTGTCTGCCAACAGGTGCAGTTCAAAGATACCCCCCGTCTTGGAGTCTTCAGCATCGGGATGGGATCAGCGTTACCGTTGTGCCACTTTAGTGGCAAATTTGCCACTTTTCTTGGGCGGTGCCACTTTTGCGCCACTTTTTGTTTGTGCCACTAAATGTGATACTTTTTACGATTTTGTGCCACTTTTCCAATAATTCGTGCCACTTTTTCAAAAGTTTAAATATTATGGGTAGTTATCACCATAGATGTGTTATTAAGAAAATTTAATATTGTGCATCAACAGCCTTCGCTCACTAGTTCTTATTACGAGAACAGTTACGATTCAACTTATTTGGTAAACCGTACTTTGAATATGCCAAATTTATTGTGGCATGAAATATCAGGATAAATATGAAAATGTTTAAGGTTTGTATTACGACCGCAGGAAATAATTGATGATGGATCCCATAAGGACCCAGTTAGAAAAAATTGCAATCGCCCTTTGAGACAGATTGTTCCAATTCTACTATATTCCTCAAAATGAATGCTGGAACAGTGGACAGTATTGAAGCATTACCTCATTAGAGAAAAATTGGAAGAAAAGTGTCCTAAGTAATTAGAGAAAGTATATGTTAAAGATCCAAAATGCACTTTCAAATACCAAAGATTTATCTTAAAATTTTAGTTTATATTATCAAAAGTATGAATACCGTTAACAAAACATTCCAAAGCGAATCCTCCTAAACGTGAGTACTATGTTCGGTTTTCGAGTTGAAAATCAATTTATTTTCGCGATTACTTTTCCTGAAATAATCAAAATTATAAATGATTGAGTTATTGAGTTATTTTATCTGCTTTATATTGAACTGTTTTAGTAAAGTAACAGCGAAAATTTCAACTCGAAAATCGAACATAGTGCTTACCTTAAATTGTTTATTAATTATATTTAACAAAAATATTCTATTACAAATATACATAAATTTTTTTAAGAAAGTTTGTAAAAACGTGATTTAGCAGATATCGACTATAAAAATTCTTTGTATATTAAAAGCATTAAAACAATATAGATAGGTCACAAAACGACATCACAATCCGAAAGTTGTGGACAAATTTTACCACGAATTGACATAAATGACAAAAAACTGAAGAAAAGGGGGTTCCGCATTACTTAAAAACCAATGATGATATAAATTATTTTGATATCGTAAATAAATTTAAAGATATAATTGAAAGGCCTGATTATTTTATAGACGCTTAAAAAATAATTTTAAATAGGATTTGTTCACCAATTTGTATGAATTCGCAAAATATATTTTAACTTGACCTCATAGCAGTATTTATTTCTTAAGTTTTTTTTTGTATAAGTTAATAAAAAGAATGTGCCACTTTTTGTGCCACTTTTCAAAAATAATTGTGCCCCTTTTTTCGACGTTTGCCACTTTTTGAAAATTCCCAACGGTAACGCTGGATGGGATAAATCCCGAATGACAGCCCTAATCTATACCAAAACATGGATGGATACACACCATATTCGGTACACCTATTTGCGACCCTAAAATACGTCTAGATATCGTATTTCCGACAAATTGGATAAAAACTATGGTTTCTAGATTACCAAGACCCCCTTTCTCTTCGATTATGGAAATATATACCCCCGTAAAAAAATTATATGTGCAACATGTAAAGTTATGTTCTAGTCTTATAAAGAACTTTTATTGAAAACATTTTTTTCTTATTTTATTTACACTTTTTTACGTTACCAAAATACATAAACTAAATATTTACTTAACGTTTGCTTTGACAGAAAATGCATACTTAAATTTTTAGTCATAGAAAATATTTATATGTGTAAAATTATATTTTAGCTACATCTCAAAATAAAATTAAGATAGTTTGATTAACTAATACGATATAGTATTGGCCTTGTTTATTAGAACTTGCTGTAATCGGTGAGGCATAGAACATACCAAGTTTTTCAGAGTTGCCATATCGATTTATTCCCATTCTGTCGTAATTGCAGACTTCAGTTCTTTGGGTGTTGTATATTGCTTGGACTTCGCAAATACCTTAGCGGATAATATGCCCCAGAGAATATTCTATAGGATTTAGATCGGGACTTAGCGCTGGCCATTCCAGTAAAGGTATATCACTAGTCTTAAAAAAATTTTTTTGTGAGGTGTACAACATGGATGGGAGCCTTATCTTGTTGGAAAGTCCAAACTTCACCATCTACAAAATCTATTAAATTGTTCTCCCATACCATAATTGACATATATCTCTGCGTTCATTTTAGTAGGGACCATTAGCGTAGCTAGACAATTTTCATATAATAATTTATAGACTGTACTTATAGGTTCAATTAATGTTTTATTTTATAAAAATGAATAAAAACTCAGACATGAAAATAACTAGACAATTAACTTGTAATAAATCAACTAAAAGTAGTTCCACACTTTTTTCCAGCAAAAAATTGGGAATTGTTCTAAAGGCACAACTTGAAAAGCCCTTTCAAAAATGTCCTCACAAAGAAGTTAATTATTTCGACTACAAAGGAAGTTTTTTTATTCAGTTTTTAATGGTTAATTTTAAGTCTTTTTTTCAAATAGTTTAAAAAAAGAGTAAGAATTAATTAAATAGTACAAATCATTCAAATTTAGCCGCAGAAATGCCAAGTCCATTCTAGAGAAACAGACAAGCCTTAGAATGCATTAGAAATCATAAAAAATTATAAAAATTATTTATTTGGGAAAATATCACAAAAATTTTTAATTCACATTCAAAACACTGAATTCGGATCACAGCTTAAGAATTGATGCAGTGCAACGTCAGTTGAAATGGTGGACATCCGACCTATGACAAGTTCATATTACATTTACCGCTTCTCCGCCAATTTGGCACCACTTCCGGACCCAAGAAGAACATTTTCACTACTTTTTTGGTGACCCTTTTTCGTAGCATTACTAAGATATTCGTTTTTGCAAGAATAGTCAATTACTATTTTTCTTTTAACTAAATTGACTAAAAATCTGACTAAACAAAATAATAAAGGAGCTTTAGATATTAAACTAAGCATAAATTTAGGAACTTAAATCATAAGTTCAACCACAGCTTTATTTCATGTATATCGACTTACAAGAAGGTAGTGACTCCAAATCGCGATGATAAACAAAATACGACGGCCAAAGCGCGATCCCGGAGGCTGTATCCGACGATGCTGACGAAGTTTGACTGCGTGGTAATGGACGACGAAACCTACGTCAAAGTCGACTACAAGCAGCTTCCGGGACAGGAGTTTTATACGGCAAACGGAAGGGGAAAGGTAGCAGATATTTTCAAGCACATAAAACTGTCAAAGTTCGCAAAGAAATATCTGGTTTGGCAAGCCATCTGTACCTGTGGCTTGAAAAGCAGCATTTTCATAGCTTCCGGGACTGTCAACCAAGAAATTTACGTGAAAGAGTGTTTGAATAAACGTCTGCTGCCTTTCCTGAAGAAACACGGTTGTTCCGTACTGTTTTGGCCGGATCTGGCACGCCAGAGCTCCGCCCAATTGAGAAATACTGGGCTATTGTCAAGCGGAACCTAAAGAAGTCCAAAAAAAACTGCTAAGGACGAGCAGCAGTTCAAGGCAAACTAGCTTTCTGCGGTGAAGAAGGTGGACAAGGTGGCTGTACAAAATCTGATGACAGGTATCAAGCGTGAGGCCCGGCAATTCGGATTTGGAAAAGCGAAAGCCTAACTGAATATTTTTCCTGAATTTTATACTAATTGAACTTGAAAAAGAAATTTAATTTGATTTTTTTAAATAAACGATTTCACCGATTTACACGCGTTTTCCCTTGACCAAATTTTGACCGTATCACCCTTTATTATTTTCGTATTTTAGTCCTATATCGTGCTTGATAATTTACTGAATTCGTTGTCTAGTCACATTCAGACCAAATTCTACTTTTATTTCTCTGCAGATCTTATTTTCATTTGCAGCAAGTTGACTAATATGTGCCCTTTTCCTTTGGTCAACGGTTGGAATGCGCCCACTGCGTTTAGCACAACCATGGTTTGTGGGTTTTTCTAAAAAATTTCTAATTGTATTGCGGTGTCGATTTGTCGCCGATGCAATTTCTCCAATTTTTTGCCATTTGGGTCCATTCCGATAATTTTTCCGCCTTCGCTTCCTTGAGCCATTTTTCACTAAAGATTAAAAATTTGCACTACATTTTTTCTGAATACATAAAAATAACATACATGTAACTCACCCACAATCTACATTTACAACAAAACTGTACACACACAAAAAAAAATTCTGAATCAATCACGAAATTAATTTTTTAATTGAAATGTATTCAATCACAGAAATGATAGTATCAATTATAAAATTAATTGAAGGTCAATTAAAAAATTAATTGATGCTATTAATTTTTGTGATTAATTTTTGTTTCAATTAAAAAATATATTGATTCAATTAAATTTTTAATTGAGTATTTTTTAAAACTCAATTAAAATTTTAATAGGAAAATTGTTCGTTTTTCTGTGTAATGTGCGAAATAATGTAAATTATGTGCAATGCACATATAATTATTTACTACTGAACTTCTAACTTTCATTACAAATTTCATATAACGGTACATCGAATTGGTGTCAAGTGACAAAATCGTTAATGATAATCATAGCATAGAGGGCGATAAACATCGTTAAAAAGAGAAATTTTAAGTACAGTTATTTTCGTCCAAAAGAGAAATGAAACAATTTTAGCGCATATATTTATTCTACAGAGGTACTTCATAGATATAACCGTAAATCGATATTTCGATGTGATACTAACGGAATAGCTTTTATACCTTATGCCTTCTTAACATTCCACATCTTAACAGGTTGGCTGATAAGTCCCCGGTCTAACAAACACTCATAGAAAAAAGTCTGCTAAAAACAGCAGTCGATGTCTGCTGTTATATTTTTGTACCTCAGGGCCAAATGAACTTATAAAATTTTTAGGTTATAAATTTTTCCCCAAAGCATATTTAAGAACCAAAAGCAGTTTTTGGTATATTTTTGCACCGTAATATACTTACAAGCTCCTAAATACGATCAGCAAACATTTTGTTTGCTGTTATGCCTCAATTCGATAAATATTCAGATTTTTGGTCACATACTATAGATATTCATAAAATATTGTTTTAATTATGTTAGGATAGCTCCTAAGTTGACATTTTTATTTGTTTTATCCAAAATAAAACATGTTTTAGAGTAATCGAGATTCAAAAATAGCAAGAAATGTTTGCTATTTCAGCAAACAGTGACTGCTGTCCTTTTCAGCAGACTTTCTGCTGTTTTAGCAGACTTTTCTGCTGTCCCTACTAACAAATTTCTTTGGGTGAAGAAAAACACATTTTTTGTCAAAATTCGTTTTTATTATTCAATATAGTTCCCTTTAAGAGCGATACAACGATTATAACGACCTTCCAATTTTTGGATACCATTTTGGTAGTACTCCTTCGGTTTTGCCTCAAAATAGGCCTCAGTTTCGGCGATCACCTCTTCATTGCAGCCAATTTTTTTCCTTCCGAGCATCCTTTTGAGGTCTGCGAACAAGAAAAAGTCGCTGAGGGCCAGATCTGGAAAATACGGTGGGTGGGGAAGCAATTCGAAGCTCAATTCATAAATTTTTGCCATCGTTCTCAATGACTTGTGGCACGGTGCGTTGTCTTGATGGAACAACACCTTTTTCTTCTTCATATGGGGCCGTTTTGCCGCGATTTCGACCTTCAAACGCTCCAATAACGCCATATAATAGTCACTGTTGATGGTTTTTCCATTCTCAAGATAATCGATAAAAATTATTCCATGCGGATCACAAAAAACAGAGGCCATTACTTTGCCAGCGGACTTTTGAATCTTTCCACGCTTCGGAGACGGTTCACCTGTCGCTGTCCACTCAGCCGACTGTCGAAACTCTTTATCAAGCCAAGTTTTTGCTTCCACCGTATTTTTTCCCTTCAGAAAACAGTATTTTATCAAAACACGAAATTCCTTTTTTTCCATTTTTTCATAATAACTAAAGTTGATTCACAAAAGACGCTCTATCTCACAAACAAATTGACTTACAGACGTCAAATTTTGACACGAATCATTTGATGATTGGTACTATATAAAAATAACATGCATTTAATACTAGCGACGCCATCTATGTGTCAGACCGGGGACTTATCAGCCAACCTGTTAAATGAGCTCAGACACTTTCTAAAATTTATGAGAGAATTTTAATTTAGAATCTGCTTATTGTGAATACTTTTCAAATTCTGGAAATGAAAAAAAAAAAACAAGTATATACTGCCGTAAGTTCGGCCGGGCCGAATCTTATGTACCCTCCACCATGGATTGCGTAGAAACTTCTACGAAAGACTGTCATCCACAATCGAATTACTTGGGTTGGGTCTAAATTGTGGGTTAGTCCATACGTGGTATATATTAGACAAAAAAGTTATGTATAGGTAAGTCTACAAATAATTACAAATCGATATGGACGTTTTGCACGATACGTAGAGAGCTAGAATTGAAATATGGGGGTCGCTTATATGGAGGCTATATATTTACAATTATGAACTTGATATGGACCAATTTTTGTGTGATTTATCTGAGGGCTATATATAACTATAGACCGATCATATACCGGCCATATACTAGCACAATGTACCAAATTTAAACTGACTCGGATGAAATTTGCTCCTCCAAGAGGCTCCAAAACCAAATCTCGGGATCGGTTTATATGGGGGCTATATATGATTATGGACTGATATGGACCACTTTTGGCATGGTTGTTAAATATCATATACTACCACCACGTACCAAATTTCAACCAGATCGGATGAATTTTGCTTTTCCAAAAGGCACCGGAGGTCAAATCTGGGGATCGGTTTATATGGGGGCTATATATAATTATGGGCTGATATGAACCAATTCCTACATGGTTGTTGGATACCATATACTAACATCACATACCAAATTTCAACCGAATCGGATGAATTTTGCTCTTCCAAGTGGCTCCGGAGGTCAAATCTGGGGATCGGTTTATATGGGGCCTATATATAATTATGGACTGATTTCGACCAATTTTTGCATGGGTGTTTGAGGCCATATATTAGCACGACGTACCAAATTTCAACTGAATCAGATGAATTTTGGTCTTCCAAGAGACTCCGGAGGTCAAATCTGGTGATCGGTTTATATGGGGGCTATAGATAATTATGGACCGATATAGACCAATTTTTGCATGGTTGTTAGAGACCATACGCTAACACCATGTACCAAATTTCAGCCGGATCGGATGAAATTTGCTTCTCTTAGAGGACCCGCAAGCCAAATTTGGGGCTCCGTTTATATGGGGGCTATACGTAAAAGTGGACCGATATGGCCCATTTGCAATACCATTCGATCTACATCAATAACAACTACTTGTGCCAAGTTTCAAGTCGATAGCTTGTTTCGTTCGGACGGACATGCTCAGATCGACTCAGAATTTCACCACGACCCAGAATATATATACTTTATGGGGTCTTAGAGCAATATTTCGATGTGTTACAAACGGAATGACAAAGTTAATATACCCTCCATCCTATGGTGGAGGGTATAGAAAATTGGACATTACACGTACGATAAAATGGTAAAAAAGTTCATGCGCATATTTCTTACGGTATATCCATGGCTAATTATGTTTTGAAATCATATTTGCATATAAAATAATTTTTAATCCGTCTAATATTCAAAAATGTTTGAGAACTTGAATATCCCAACCTCATCAATTTCTCAACTCGCTTACTATTGCTAACTTTTAAGAATGATTTCTCCAATGATTGTTTATTATGAACGTGTAAGTAACTTGTATTCAAATGTATTTCAAGCTTTTTGCGTTACTAAAACCCACAAACGTCCAAACCATAGCGTACATAAATGCCGACAGTTTTGATTTAGAAGAGTGCTACGTCGACCAGCTTTAGTAACGAAACGCCGTCTCCAAATTGTAGTTCGACTTTGTTGCTTGTAAACCCAGTAGTGTCGGAAATTTTGATTACTTTTGACTACTCTATACTCTTGAATTGAGTACTCGTTACTTTAATATAAAATTCAAAAAAAGACATTTTGTGTAATTTTTAATATATATTTTCTTCTTTCCAAACAGTTAAGAAAAAGGATTCCATCTTATATATTTGGTGCTTTTTGCATTTCGGGAGTTGGCATCACTGATAAACGGCGTAACAACTTAAACTTAAATTATCAATTCGGGTAATTAGCCTGCCAACATTTTTTGAATTCGACCACGTTGAATAGGATATCCAAAACTTCTCGCAAAAGTGCCAACACTATTGAGAAGTTGTACCACGCCAAGTTACTACAAAAAAGTATCGCATGAGTGCAGTTATTAGGTGCCTTTTTAATAAATAGGGCTGTTTTCTTTTAACACTGGATGCAACATTTGTATGAGCTATCCAGAACATCGTTGCACTGGTGTTCTATCCAGAACATCTCATCAGTGCAAGTCGCGCCGATGTTGCCAGATTGCATTTTGATAAAGTGACGCTTCTTCGATTCACAATAGCACTTTATTGTGTGCGTAAAAGTTTTAAAAGGTCTGTAAATAATAAACAATTTATTTGAGGAATATTTGGAACATATATTAACAATTTTTAAAAGCGATTAGCTGGTTTAAAATTTGTGTACACATCCCTGTTTTTTTGTTGTAGACTTAAATAAATTTTTGCTGCCGAAAATTTCGCTAGAGGTGCATACCGGCCTTAATGTAGAACGACGCCAATAAGAGCCCCTTCAAACTATCAGAAAAAGTGCATTTTAAGATAGTTGTAAAAGAATCATTGTGGTCAAGTAAAACATGATGTTTATTTTTTTGATTAAACATTTATAAAGTCTTATATATATAACATTTATACGACTATCACTTCCCTGCCAGCATTTCAAAGTTCCATTTCATCCTCATCGCTACCACAGACTCGTAAGTGACACTGCAACAATCACCAACTGTGATAATATTTTGCCATCACTATTCGCATGAGAGTATTTTGCCATCACTATTGTTACAAGAGCCATTTTATATTTTGTGGAACACCAAGCACAACTAGCTTCTTATAATTTATTTAAATAAAAACGATAATGAAGTGCTGAAAACATAGTTATTTCGCTTAAAATTGTGAAAGGTATATTGGTGAACAATTTTTGACTTTCCAAATGGAATAAAGTGATAGTTTTTCAAATATTTTTCCAGACACGCTGCCTACATTGGGAATAAAAGCACTGGCTGATAGAGGCTACAACATGTAACTTGCAACTTGTAACTCAACGTCAATCTTTTATTAATGCATAAAAATATGTTAAATGTGATGTGATAGTCGTATAAATGTTATATTTATGAGAATTTATAAATGTTTAATAAAATTAATAAACATCTAAACAATTGTGTTTTACTGGATCACAATGATTCTTTTACAACTATCTTAAAATGCACTTTCTCTGATTGTTTGAAGGGGATCTTATTGGCGTCCATCTAAATGTATCCAGAAGGGCACCTAATAATTGCACTCATGCGATACTTTTTTGTAGTAACTTTGCGTGGTACAACTTCTCAATAGTGACGGCTCTTTTCCGAGGAGTTTTGGATATCGTATACGACTGTTTTCGACGTAGTGGGGATTCTCAGAAGCGCCCCAAATTCAAAAAAATGTTGGCAGGGTTCGCATTTAACATAATTTTTTGCATTAATAAAAGAATGATGTTAAGTTACAAGTAGCAAGTTACATGTTGCAGCGTCTATCAGCCAGTGTTTTTATTCTCGATGGAAGCAGCGTGTCTGGAAAAATATCTGAGAAACTATCACTTAATTCCATTTGGAAAGTCAAAAACTGTTCACCAATATACCTTTCATAATTTTAAGCGAAATAACTATGTTTTCTGCACTTCATTATCGTTTTTATTTAAATAAATTATAATAAGCTAGTCGCGCTTAGTGTTTCACAAAATATAAAATGGCTCTTGTAACAATAGTGATGGCAAAATACTTTCATGTACATTTCATAATTTTTGTTACGTTTCCCCCATCACAGTTGGCGATTGTTGCAGTGTCACTTACGAGTCTGTGGTAGCGATGAGGATGAAATGGGACTTTGAAATGCTAGCAGGGATATTTGCAATACCGTTAATGTTTAGTTTGTCTCACATTGAAAACTGTTTGATACATTTTTGAGTGACGATGAATTTCAATTTGAGAATTATTCTCAACAACATAAACAACAATTTGCCCTCAACAATTTCTCAACATAAATATTCCCTAATTGTTTGAAAAATAGTTGAATTCTAGCTTTTTTCAAATGTTTGTGTTTATTGGGATTGCATTGAAGATATTGAGTACTTATTTAATTGTAACGACTACTCAAAAAATTAGTCAGTAACGAGTACTTGTAATCAAATACTCGTTACTTTCCCAACACTAAAACCCAGTAGCAATCCTAAAATCCAATAGAAAAAAAATTAGGAACAAAAGCATCAAAACAAATCGTCCAATGTCTGCTTGTTATAAATTAGACTCCTTTAGTGTTTCCGTTCCAGCTCCTTTTAATGGAGCTTCAATAAATAATACGAATACATAATTTTAAAGAGTAATATTCGTCTACGATAGATTTCTATTATGTTACAAGAGAACGGGGAGGAGTACCAAAAGGAACGATTTCTATATATACTATTGATGACAGTTAATGTGTCCATAGCATTTGTGATAATGTTGGCGGCGTGCCTCTGTTGCAAGAAAAAATTGCCAAAGTGAGTAATTATGATTAGGGTGTCAACGAAAAGATGTGGAAAACAACATTGAACATTTGGAATTCTGTTGGGAGAGGGAGGTATAATCCCAGCTTCACTTATGAGGTCTGTCTGTCTATCTGTCTACCTCATTAGTGTTAGTGTGAAACCTTTCTAAAACTTAGTATTGACTATCGTCACAGTTATTATTTTAAGTTTTTGTTGTTGTAACACTGCTTGGGTGTTTGCATGTTTGTGGGTCGTATTGTTTTTGTTGGAATGCCACAATTTTGTAAACATCTCACAGAGCTGTGGGGAAAGTATATAACTAAGTAGCTCAATGGGCGACATAGGGTCATAATGGAAATAATATGAAAATACTTTTGTGTTTGTGGATGTGTGCATTGGATGCAACATAATAATTCCATTGGACATAGTGCCCAGCATTTTCGCTATGGTGCTATGATTTTCGCTTTATTCGCTCGGTAATTTGGAGTTTCAATGTCTCATGCTTCGTTTGCTTTCCACTGTGATTAATTACCAACAACAACAACAAAAATATAATTGCAGTTTGGTCAATTTATCTATAAACTAATTTTCTTTTACCATAGGAATGATCTTTTGGGTCTAGAGGGCATGGTCAAATTAAAAAATCCCGATGAAGTAGTTGTGGTAACACAACTAAATACCAGTGAATCGCATGCAGATCTTAATAACTCTACTGTTTCCCAAGGAGACTCGGAGAAAAGGTATGTATTTCGAGTATATTTAGTTACTTTTTGTATTGATTGCTGTGTTTTGATTTATAGAGCCAGTACGGCAGCACATCGATCCTTACCCGATATACCAGTGGCAGAAGCTAATGGAGATACTGGATCCGAGTTGTATGAGACTGTGGCTGACAAAATTCTAATGGATGCACAAAATCAAAATAAAAGTCGTAAGTTAATAGCATAAAACCTGAGAAAAGAGAATCAATATAATATCTCATCCAGATAAAAATATATCACGTTGTTCCTGTTGTTGTGAGGGATCACTACTGTTAAAGTTATCCCTCACAACTATTGGTAATACAGACAGCGCTTTCAATGAAATTTTTTTGTTAAAAATATCCTAAAATAGTTCAAAACGCAACTTTCTCATTTCAGCAACACCCAGTTTAAAGAAACAAATCAGTGTTTCTCAACATAGTTCCATAAGTCAAGCAGATGATGTAAGTTCCCCATACTCACGAGTTAAAAATTCTCCACATGATTATGCAAAGGTAAAACAAAACATTTTAAATTGTAATAAATTTGTATCCATTATCATCATCATCCCTACAAAGACAATAAACTCTAGGAAGATAGGAAATTGGCTAGTGAGGAGGTCAAACCATTTACCGTGTTAATTTCATACTTGAACCGAACGCGTATACGACAAGTATTGACATAGCATTAAAATGCAAATAAAAAAAAATTAAGTGCACGAAATAAATTTCCATAAATGGGAAAATGTAATTTTTTTTGTTGTTGCCTAAAATTTAACATTTTTTTTATTAAAAAAATTAAGTTTTTCATTTAAAAAATAAAAATGAAAAACAAATAAAAAAAATTACAAACACGTATGGAACTAACGTGGTAAATGCAACATTTGGTAGGACGCAAACCAATTTCCTATCTTCCTTAAGTTTATTGTCTTTGATCCCTATTACATTTACAACTGTCTTACATTTATTAGGTACGTCCTACCGAACACCCATATGCCCAGTTAAATGCCCCATCGACATCGCACACGACATCCGCTGCTGTATCATCAAATTCTATTATCGATGGTGTGAATATTCAACAATCGCAACAACAACAACATCATCTATCGGGCACTCAACTTTCCAATAACAATGAAATGCATCAACAGCGCTCTTCACATCATAGTGATAATTCACAACATGGTAATGAAAGTAGCGTCGGTGTTGGTGGTGGTCAACAAGCGGAAATACCTGCTGCATCTGCAATAGCTGGCATGATTTCGGCCAGTCAAGATTTACCCTATATGACACCACCAATAGCCAATCAGCATTTCAGTGGTGATTCCCAAGATTCTTCAAGTAAGACAACATTTTGAGTGATCTAAAATATAAATAATTATTTTTTTTTTATATTTTTTATCAGAAGGCTACACCAGTATAAGTGTACGAGAACCTTTGGCTAATATATTGGCTCAACAGCCTCCACAACCCCCACAACCTGTAACACGAAATACACATTCACGAGATGTTAATGACTCACATTATGCAACTGTATCCGATGATTCAGGTAAGCTTTTTAAATTTTAATTATTATTTTTATTTTTTCAAAAGTTATATGATAGGATTTATTTTATCCATGAAACTCTAGTGGATTGCGTTTTATATCAATAACATGTCTAAGTAATATTGAACTAGAAAATGTCGTGCATAACCTTTAGTCACAACCGTCTGTTTTTGAGTAAAATTGGTTTGTAACCCTTTTTTGGTCAATTAACGTAATTACAATAGACTGCTCTTACCCTCAAAGAAATGTCTTAATAGGCACCGCAGAAAACCCAGCTAAAACAGCAAAAAAGGAAATAAGTGTTTGCAGAAAAAGCAAAATTCGTGTGGTATTTTTTAATTCAATTTCGTTAAAAATTTCCTGACATGAAATTTAGTCAAAAAATATTTTCCGATCACATTTGGAAGACTTTAAGAATATTAGAGAGCTGGAATATAGAAAAAATGCTTTTCTGGTCTCTTGTGCACCATTTTGAAGACTAAAAATTTAAAATGATTCGCTGGAAAAACAGCAGACATCAACTTTTTTTATTTTCTTTGATTTTATTAAGTAATAAAAAGGGTTATAAAATAAAGCTATAGGATAGGATAGGAAGTTCGCCTAGGCTAAATCAATCCGATCGGATTCGCTCCTCCAGGAGACTCAAAAAGTCAAATCTGGAGATCGATTTATATGTAACATGGAATCGGGCAGCACTCAGTGATAAGAGAGACGTTCACCAATGTGGTATCACAATGGATTGAATATTCTAAGTGAGTCTGATACATTGGGCTGCCACATAACCTAACCTATGAGGTCTACATAGAATTATGGACCAATATGAATAAAATTTTGTACAGTTTTTAGAAGCTATATGTTGTCATCACGTAGCACATTTCATCCGGTTTATATGAAATTTGCTCCTATGGGTGGCCCTCAGAGTCAAATGGTGGCTATATAATTACGGATCGTTATACCTCAACTTTTGTATGCTCGTTAGAAGACATTTAATGACATCACATACCAAATTTCAAACGGATCGGATCGAATTTGTTTTTCCAAGAGGCTCCAGAATTGATATCTTGGGATCGATTTATATGAGGCCTAACTACAATAATGGACCAGTATGAACAAATTTTCGAATGATTATTAGGCTAAAGAAATAAAATTTAGGGATCGGGGCTATACCTAAAAGTGGATCGATATGGCCCTAGGAGAATGGGAGTTGACCACTTAATAGAGATTAATTTTAATGTGATCATATATCAAAGATCGTATGAAAAATGTTCACTATTAAGAGGTGTTCACCTTTCAGAGTGTTCGAGTTTGAGAGGTTTCACCGTACTTGCATCAGGTTCCAAGCTGTTAGATTGATAGTGTGGTCTCCACAGACGGACGGACGGACAACATACATACATTAGAGGTGTACACCTGAGTAATATTTCACTCACGTTCACGCACACTCACGACGGAAAAATCTTACTCACGCACGATATTGTTTGGTAGGTCTTCCGCTCACGCACACTCACCAAAAGAAAACTTTTATTCACGCACACTCACGCACGAAGATGTCGTGACTCACGAAAAATATCGTGACTCACGAAATATGTCGTGACTGACGAATAATTTTATGAGTAATTTACCTGAGGGGCGTGTCTGAAATCATGAGCACGATTAAAATCGAGAGCGTTATTAAACTCTTAACATCCTAGGTGTCAATAAAATTGCAAATGAATTTAACTTTTAAGCGTTTTATGTTGGAGAGCGGGATTATTTTCGTGAGCGTAATTCGTTACTCAGGCACACTCACGAAGCTATTGTTTTCGTGACTCACGCACAACATTTTGGTTTGTTAATAACGCACACTCACGCCGTTGACATGAGCGTGACTCATGTGTGAAAATTTTCGTGAGTCACGACAATTTTGTGTCATGTGCACACTTCTAACATACATGGGCTCTGGGACTAATATTTAAATGTGTTACGGAATTTCAAAGTTAGTATCCTATGATAGAGAGTAAAAACATATTTATGGAAAAATTTTAACAAGTTTATAAACATAGTACAATTCCCCATAGCTAAACGTTAACAATTTCTATATAATTCCATTCCAGATGAAACCTACGCTGCAATAGAAGATCCTAATAGTCGGCCTCAGGCAAATGTTGCCACTGATATATATACCAGTGGTTCGGAAACATATGCCCAAATTCAACCAATGCAATCTCCTAATTCTATGATAGTTTCGGTAGAAATTAATAATTCCTACAGTCAATCTAATCACCAAGTGACGCCAGCAAATACAAGCAACAATAGTAATATTGGCAATATAAATCATCAAAATCAATCAACATTATCTACGCATACAGATGCCCATAATTCATCATTTAACTCGCAACATTCCACAAATACAGTAGTGGTGGGTGGTTCAACGGTGCGGGCAAGCTTAGAATTAATTACAACAACACCAATACCACCACCTGTTGATAGTTTAAGAGCCCAAATGCATTCGAGGCAGGCCTCAGCATCATCGAATAATAGTACATCGTTATGCACTCTAGGTTCGCCCAAGCCTGAAAAACGACAAGCCAATTCACCGTTACCGCCAACACCAAAGTCTAATGTTTCGTCTACAAGTCAATTGCAAGCATTGAGTTCTACAAGCAATTTAACTTCGGGTCGAAACTCAGTGATATCTGTTATTGAATGTGCAGGAGAATTAAATGAAGAGACCCTGGCGGAATTGGCCCAAGATGCTTCGCCACAGAGGAGAAATAAAAGCTTAAGTCCTTCAAAAGATATTGAAGGCATGTATGCTAAGGTAAAGAGCAAAGATTTCATAATTTTTATTGCATAATAATAAAATTCACTTTCAAAATTTCTACAGGTCATGAAGAAAAATAAATTTTCTCGCAATTCTCCCTCTTCGCAAAATAGTTCACCCGTTATGCAACGCAAATATCATCCAGATGATAATGTAACAGCTTTGGGCATTAGTCCCTTAGATTCAATGGCAGCTGATCTATTGGAAAATCATAGTATTATTAATTCAACCAGTGAACGTAGTCGTCTGCGTAGTAATAGCTATGGAGCTTCTAAAGATCATGGCTACGAAACTATTCCCGCTGATACAATGCGTACAAATTCTTCTCAAGGCATTGTAGAAAATCGCAAATCCGATTGTTATACGCATATTTTACAAAAAGAAAGGCAACGTGAAAATGGTATGTACTCAACAAATTAAATGTTCGATTTTACTTTACCAAATATCTATATCTCTATTGTCTTCCCTATCATCCTAATTTTGTGTATATTTCCATCCTTTTTCTCAAATCAAATTATAAATTGTCTTTTCTTTTTGGATTTGTTTTTCACCAAAACAAAAAACCTCCAACGCTTATATGCTTTTTCTTCTTTTATTGTAAATCTCACTATACCACATGTTTGTTGTATCCATGTGTTTTTCTCCCTGTGTTTTTGTTTGTTAATCAAATTTAACTACAAATAATTAGTCGTACCAAAATGAAACCAAAAACCAATTTCTATTTTATAATTTGAATTGAAATTTTCCTAAAACAAAAATCGTAAACATCGAATTTCTTAATTTGGAACCTGTGGTTAGTATATATAAAAAAATGGACAAAAATCAAATTTTTGCATTTGCATGACACTTTCCTAGATTAAATGTAGCGACTTAGATACGTAGATATTTTTTAAGTAAATTAATGTGATCCTTGTGAATAGTATGCACATCGATATGAATGAGATGTATAGATTTTTGGGCTCATTTGTGTACAGTTTATTTAAATTTAAGATAGAGTCTTTAGATTTTATGTAATTGGTTATTTATTTTTCTTGGTTTCTGTTTATAAACCCTTACAATTTTATCAAATTTCCAATTCAAACCAAGTTTACATTTAAAATGTAACCCATCAAGCCTATAGCTCATCCCAGAAAATGAGCATAAGTGTTTGTGAAACAATATCAATTCACCTAACTTGTCGAATCTAAAAAAAATTTAATTCAATTCATATATGCAGAAAGAAAATTATAAATAGCCAACATGAGGGGTTAGGCGGGCTATAATGATAATCCCAGATAAACCTGACTTATGCTATGGTCACACTGGGCAAATATTTGACAGAAATCAAAAAAAAAAAAAATCCGTCGCCACAGCCAAACCAGATAACATATTAAGCTCATATTGAATATATAACATTATTATTTTCCAAAAACGGTATTCAGATATTTGGAAACTGGTTGTGGAAAAATGTCTGGACACTCAGTTTGATCAAATATTTGCCTAGTGTGACCTTAGCCTTAGCAATGCTCGCGGACATCTCAAAGATGAAACAATTCGAAAAGATTCGACAATTATAAAAAATTCGTTGACAGTCTTAGCAGAACGACAACATATTATATATAAATATAAAAATATAGTTATAATTATACATTTTTTTTATAAAAACAAAAATATCGTATAAAAATAAGAAAATCTAAAATAAATACATATGTATGTGTCCATATACTGGTTCTCTGGTTTAAGCTCTCATGCTTAGGCTGAATATTTTTCGTTTTTCAAAATTGTTTTATTTTTTCGCAACAAGACATATTTGCATTTTTTTAAACTTTGACGATGACAACAAACCTTTTTTTTAGTTTTGATGACTTCTACAATTATTTTGGTACTTTTTGTTTTGCGTTTATATTATAATCTCCTGTGAGGTCGATTACTTCAATGTACGGTTCTATTAATATACAGTCGTCACCGGATATTCTTTCGTCGAGTTTTGGTTCTATTTTGGGCAAATTAGGCTTAGAATCAACGTCTATTGCCTTTGACGATTCCTTTTCAAGATGGCAGTAATGTAAATTTGCATTTTCAGATTTCGATGATGAGAATAAATCTATTTGTTGGCTTTTTTCGATGACTTTTACTTTTATTGCTTTCCGCTTTCGACCTGACCTCTTCACTTTGTTATTGTCCATTTTTTTTTTTTTCTTGATAAATTAATATAAAATATAATTTGTTTTGGAAACCAATAATAACTAAAAATTTTTCTTTTAAAAATTTTTGATTTTTCAATTATGAATATTGATTGCCTACTATGACAAAATAATTAGTACAATCCTTCAGTACAACACTTTAAAACGAAAATATTCTAAAATTCTATGTAAAAGGATTATTATCAAAATTCCATTATCGCGGTAAAATAGCAATTTTTAACGACTACTTTTATTTAATAATTCATTTTAAAGAAAATGGACTGTTTTCAGTTCTTGCTTTCGATCATTTGTAACGACGGGTTTTCCCTCGTGTGCTAGGGTATGACTCGCGGGGAAAGGGTTCGTCACAGAAATTTATATTTGTAGTCCACCTACAATACAATCAAACGTAAATGTTCTTGATCTACTGGTCTTCCCAGTCCTCGACGTAACATTGGCCGGCACTTCGTCGGTGGCAACACGGCTTCGTGGAAACAGCCCGATCCCTCAATATTCAATGCCGGTGATATATTGACGTGGCCTAGGACGACACTACGTCGGTAGTACGGAGGTTATCCTACTTAGTCCTTGGGAATAACAATTTTCGCCGAGACGTGGCCTGGTACGACACTTCGTCTGTTGGCGTGATGAGTTGGTGGTGTTTAGTTGTCGGGTCTAAGGGTCTGGGGTCTATATGCGTAGCACAGCGTGTAATCTAAGTGATTATGTGACTTCGAAAACGTGGTGGACTGGTGTAGCGAGGACGGTCGCGGTTCTTGATCGTACGGAATGTAGATGGGCTAGGACGGTCGCGGAAAATGTGTTCTATTACTCGTGGCTTACGACAACACACGTTCGAGATGACTTACTACAACACATTTACTCTTGACACGGGGCTTACGACATCACACGGTTCGTGACGAAGTGGCTTACGACAACATACTCCGCAGATTGTTTCACGGGTTTTCGTAACGTACGGCTTTCGACAACACGTAAGTTTGTATTCCGCTCACGTGAGTGGCTTTTGGCAACACGTTTTCAAGAATGAGGCCATGGTTTAAGGCTCTCGATCATAGCAAGTGGTATACGACAACACACTTGGCAGAATGGGATCACGGTAAATGGCTTGCGACAATACACTTGAAAAAACGGTTTAGCAACGTTCACGAAAAAAGGTACAGAAAGTGGATTGCGACCACACACTTGGCTAATAGTGTTATGCGACATGGACACGGCAAGTGGCATGCGAGTTTAGCTATGAGTGTGGAGTTTAGCTAGGAGTGTGGCAACGCGCATTGTATATTCGATGTTTTAACATTTTGTTTTAATGTCAATATATATTCTTACATCATCTTGTAATAAAGCGCGCTAAAGAATATAGCCTTGTTGTTGTAACAGTTTTTAATGTAGTTTCATCCATTTTGTTCTAAGCTTGTGTACTTCAACTAGTAGCCAGATCAAGGAACTCTGCGACAAGGATGGGGTGTGTACAGAGTGATCTGGTGGTGAGACGGGTAAGCTTATCTGGGCAAGCGAAAAGGTGACGAGTGTCATGCGGCCCTTGGTCACAGATGGGACACACGGCAGCTACGCTGCTATTAATCACTGATAAGTAGGAATTGAGGCGGCTGCAATTGCCTGACCTTAGTTGGGCCAAAACTACCCTGGTCTGCTGTGGGAAGTCTCTCTCCTCCTGTGCTATGGGCGGCGGTCGGACTCCGAGAACAGGCTTAACCTTGTAGCTTCTCACCCCTTCAGCTACAGTATCCTCATGAATCCTGTTCAGTCCTGTCTGGTATGCTGCCTGATCTAGAGGCTCACTTTTGTAACGCTGGATCTCGGGCTCTAGAAGGTGAAGACCAACCCTTACATTCCTGGGTGGAGGTTGCCTATCCACAAGATGGTGATTTGGAAACAATTTCGATAGCAACCCAGGAGGTACTGCTTTGACAACATATAATTGTGTCGACGCACCGGGATGATCTTGGTCTCCGCATAAAGGTGATCCAGAGGTGTACTGCGGAGACATTCGTTCTGAAAGGTCTGGATGTTAATCCACTGCGTGTCGCTTGTCTGAGGTGTCCACTAGATAGGATCACGGCCTAAAGGGGAAAAAAGTTGATGCGGTCACCCCCCAGTTTTGTAGCATATTCGAAGACAATTTCAGAACACTAAAACTTTTTTCCGTGCACCCTACGACCCCCCGAAATACAATTTATTGTGCTGTGTCGTCATTTGAAGTCCGATCGAAAAGAAACGCATATCGTTGTTCGTGGTTGATCAGGGGCTATATTTCGTGCATTGGTCATTTTTCACTCCGACGTCAAATTTAATTTTTAATTTTTTTATTTCGCTTCGTATACCCCTATGATGCCCATTTTTTATAACCATTATAAAGATCTTAACAAAATATGAAACTTTTGCTTTTGAAGTATTTACCTATAGTCATAAACAAAAAAGTTATAGAGATTTTAAAAAGTCAATAGGTCACCCTACACACCACCAAATAGTTTTTGCTGTGTTGTCATGATGTCCGATCGAAACCACATGCACATCGTTATTCACATCTACGAAATTAATTTATAAGGCATTTAGAACACAAAACATGTTTATCTGTAAATTTCTAACGGTACCTTTGTATACCGCTAGAACAATTTGAGTGCCTACACAGAAAAAAATTTGACGAAAATTTTTCCAATTAAAATCTTAATTGAGTTTTAGAAAATATTCAATTAAAAATTTAATTGATTCAACAAATTTTTTAATTGAAATAAAAATCAATCACACAAATTAATAGTATCAATTAAATATTTAATTGGATCAATTAATTTTTTAATTGACTGTCAATTAATTATTTAATTGATACTATCATTTCTGTGATTGAAGACATTTCAATTAAAAAATTAATTGGATCAATTAATTTCGTGATTGAATCAGAAAAAAATTTTTTTGTGTGTACAGTTTTAAAATTCTAACAATCACTTTCGCTACATGATTTTTTAAGTCTGTCCTTATTTTTGTGAGAGAAGGCTGTTGTTTTCACTTTTTTCAAATACTATCAACAGCCTTCTCTGACAAAAATATGGACAGACTTAAAAAATCATGTAGCGAAAGTGATTGTTAGAATTTTAAAACAGTAGGCTCTCAAATTGTTCTAGCAAAAACACATGCACTTTGCATAACGCAGAAAATGCCGTAGTGCAAACAACGAGTATGTATACAAAGGTACCGTTAGAAATTTACACCATCGGTGTGCCGAATATGATGTGTATCGGTCCATGTTTATATAGACCGATTTACAGCAATGACTTCTTCTTCAAATTTGGTTTGTATCGTTATAGGTTTGATATAATCCTCATATACTACGGCAGTCTCCCAATGTAACTTCGTGAGGGGATAAAAGTCGCATACAATACATACAAATTGCACGACTCTAAAAGTAAAACTTCCCTATTTTATTTCGTGTTCTCATACGAGTAATGCGGGTAGAAATATATAGAATTTAGATTTCAAATCATATGAGAGACATTATTTAATCAGATTTTCTTGCAAGCTTAGACAAGCTTCGTCTAAAACTCTAACATAAATGGGTCTTATAAATCGAAAGTCAGACATAGAAACTTTTATTTTAACGTCGGAAATGTTACATTTGAACCGATCTGCTTGGAAATGTATCTGTAATCAAATCCACCTGCAATTCTATTCATTTGAAAATAGCACGCTATGACGAAGAGTTTTATAAGGAAACTGTGATATTTGATTCATGGTGGTGGATATTTAAGAACGTATATATTTTAATTATTACTTTCATTTGTTTTTTGTATATGTATATAAATTTGTTGGTGTATAAAACACAGTATTTATTATATAAAATGTAGTCAAAATTTTTAAGTTTTAACTATGTTGAAAAAATATGTATTTGTGAACATGAGCATAGATGTTTTGTTCAAATGCATAGACACTAAATTTGATCAAATTACTCTGGGGAAAACAAATACACATACATATGTGAGAAGGACAAAATTGCACACAATTATCCTAAAATTAAAGGAATGTTTTTTGTATTTTAATTTTCGTTTTATTGCGCACTAAATTCTTAAATTAACAATCCCTAAAATGTGTATATAAATCATAATGAATGTTCATAGACCACATAAAAGCTTTTTTCGTATATTAATTTGCCTTAACATCGATTTCTTCTTTTGAATCTTTCTCACTATTTGTGTTCTAGTTCATACCTCATCCGTACCACCGATTAACGTCTATAATATACAACAATTAAACAATAGCGATAAGCATTATGAAACTATAGCCCAACCGCCTAATGCTAGTGCAAATGATCCTGGTTATGAGACTTTATTAAAACCAAACAAAACGATTACCCATCGATTGGATGATAATGAAAAGAAATCATCCGATTATGATCCTAACTATGAGGTCCTTAAAGGTCCCAGTGAGACTGTAACAATGAATTCAGCTGGAGCTTCAGATGATGGTTATGCTAAGGTATTGGAAAAGAAATCTCTGGTTGTGGATGAGGATTCCCTAGATGGTTATAGTAAAGTGAAGGGCGAAGAAGGCGATGATATACGAAATTTAGCAGCGGCTGGTTATAGTACTATAGCCGATGTGAAAAGACCCGATGCCAATCACAATTATGCCAGTATTCTTGAGACGAAACGTGAAGCTGCTGGCCATGACCTTGATGGTGCCCAGCATCAACATGAGACTGATAGTGACCATTATGCTCGCATTGCTGAGAGAAATGAGCCACCACCACCGCGTACACCACCCAGCTTACCGCTAAGTGCTTCCAATAAATCAATGGTAGATGAATTATTAACACCACGCACCACAGAACTATCCATAACATCACCAACGTCCATAACAAGTAGTTCAATGCTTAACACCACCAGTTCAATAAATTCCACATCCACAAATTTAACAACCACTAGCACAATTAGTTCTCGCCAAACACCTACCTCATCTTCTCAATATGAATCCCTTACAGGTAGTGAAACAGATCCCAACTATGAATCGGTATGCTATCTGAATACCTCATCGGGTGGCCAAGAGAATCCCTACGAACGTCTAAACACTGAAATTTCCGATGACACGCAATTAAGTGGCCCCATAACACCAGAAGCAATATCAACATCAAGTTCGACAATTCTAACACCAAACATCACCGCAGCCCCATTATCACCATTAGAGCATTCGAAAATGTTGGCGACGACGACACCAACCACTGCAAATGGTTCCAAGATACATCTAAATCAGGATACACCAAATGATATTTTGGTTAATGACTATTTTCAAGTATAAATGAATATAGGGAAACGTGATTCCCGAGGATTAATTCATTCATTATTTTTTACACAAATTATATACAAAGATAATTAACAAAAAAGAGAAAAAATTAGGAAAACTGCATAGACATGAATCTCTGGCACAGAGATAATACAAATTTATAGAAATTTGTAAACGTAACACACAAACGTGTAATGCATAGTACAGACACACCCATGTGTAATAAGTTTAGGGCTTTTTTGCTTAGCAATTATTAAGTATTGGCACGAACATATCATTGCAATAATGATAACATTTTTTTACCGAATCTGTTTATTGCTTTCAAAAAGTAGTTGTACATACATACATATTTATGTATTTTATATAAATTTTTTGATTTTTTTCGATTAAGATATATGTGGGTCGGCATTTGATACATCCTTTGTGGATATAGAACTTTATATTAGGTCGATAACGTTTGTTTTTATATATATTTTTTATCTAAAGTTTTGTTTATTATACTGACGTGATTTTTTCAGATTATGAAATAATGCAGCTTAAAGTTTGATGGTCATCATATGCAGCTTAAAATATATAGTGTTTGTAAAACAAAAGCAATATTTCGCAACTCCATATTTAAAAATATTTTGAACCCTTTTTAATTTTCACTTAAGTACTGTTTATTACATATGTAGGTCACAACAAAAATTGTTCTTTTGTTGTTATTTTGTTTTAAATATATCGACCACTTACTACAATTTTATAAATGGAACTCAATAAATCCAAGAACTTTAGTACTAGACAACCAAGCCGTGGCGGACTATAAATTAGATAAACCGGATTTATGCAGAAAAAATACAAGAATGTGCAACCCTGGCATTAGCTGTGTTAAATAAGTTTATGAAATCGTCTACACTTGATTGTATAAAATGCTCAAATAGTAGAAATTATTATTGAAAATGTTTGCTATAATTAACAATAATTAATAATTAAGTGAAATTTTTCAGACCGGAAACTCTTAATGTTGGTGACAAATCTTAAAAAGTGGAACATTTTCATGAGACCCTTGATATATTATCACTGAAAGTCGTATAATATTTTTTCCAGAAAATTCTTATTTTCCAAGTTAGGGGCCCAAAACTTAATTTTCCCTAACGTCGAATTAGGTACACACAAAATTTTTTTTCTGATTCAATCACCAAATTAATTGATCCAATTAATTTTTCAATTGAAATGTCTTCAATCACGAAAATGATAGTATCAATCACAGTTTTAATTGGGCATAGAAAAAATTCTTGATTAAAAAATTAATAGATTTTTTTATCAAATTTCAATTAATTTTTTAATTGATTCAATTAAAAACTTAATTGATGTTGATTGCAAAACTCAATTAATTTATTAATTAAAAAAGGTAACTATTTTTAATTACTTTCTGTATTGGCTTAGAGTTTTTATTTGGATTAACAAATGATTGTTTGAAATACATTTTTAAATTAAAAATTATAAAAAAAAATCAGCACTTTTTTAACTGAATTAGTCTTCCGAATTTGATTAAATAGTTAATTGTATCAATTAATTTTTTAATTAAAAATTTTAAAATTTTGAATCATTGACTTAATTAACATAATGTTTCTATCATGATTAAAAAGTTAATTGTATCAATTAACTTATTAATTGAAAAAATTTTCAGCTTCAATTAACTTTTTAATTGGAAATTTTTTGGTGATATTTTTTTCTGTGTATATATCAAAAAACACAATTAACCCAATTCTACTAATTTTTAACGAATTTTTTAAAAAGCATTTTTTTTAAATCACCGCAAATGATGTGTAGTGAAACCTCTCAGAAGTGGACACTTACAGTTGCTTACATTTTATGCATTTCGTGCCAAAAATAGTCTACCAAAATTTTATTACTCTAGAAATATTGTCAAAATTTTATTTCTTTTGAAAATTTTGCCAAACCATTATTTATATAGAAAAGATTAATTTCTATAGAGAATTTTGTTACATTTTTTCTATAGAAAATTATGTCAATGTTTTTTTCAATAAAAAATTTTATCAAAATTTTTTCAATAGAAAATGTTGTCAAATTTTTTCCTATAGAAAATTTGGTCAAAAATTTTCTTATCAATTTTTTTCTATTTCTTTAGAAAATTTTGTGAAAATCTTATTTCTATACAAAATTTTGCCAAAACCTTATTTATATAGAAAAGATTAATTTCTATAAAGAATTTTATTAAATTTTTTTCTAAAGAAAATTTTGTCAATTTTTTCAATAGAAAATGTTGTCAACATTTTTTTCTATAGAAAATTTGGTCAAAAATTTTCTCATTAATTTTTTTCTATTTTTTAGAAAATTTTGCCAAAACATTATTCATATAGAAAAGATTAATTTCTATAGAGAATTTTGTTAATTTTTTTTCTATAGAAAATGTTGTCAATTTTTTTCAATAGAAAATTTGGTCAAAAATTTTCTTGTCAATTATTTTTTTTTTTAATAGAAAATTTTATTTTTTTATTTTTTTTTTCAATAGAAAATGTAAATTTTTTTTCTATAGAATATTTTGTCATTTTTTTCAAAATTTTTTTTTCAATAGAAAATGTCATTTTTTTCAATAGCAAATGTTGTCAAAATTTTTTTCTATAGAATTTTTTTTTTTATTTTTTTCGAACGGTCCCATCATCCCCATGACGTAGGGACAGCGTACACACCATGATCCGGACCATGGCGGGGTGGAGGCAGAGGGATTTTTGTCAAAAATGTTCTTGTCAATTTTTTTCTATAGAAAATTTTGTCAAAATTGTATTTCTATAAAAATTGAAGTACATCTTAGTTGGAGAGGAATATTTTGCAAAATCTAACAAAATATCAAGAATTCTACTAAACAGTAAAAAATCTACTACCAACTTTGGCAACCGAGCTTATGAGAGGTTAAGTTGTATGTAATGGTCACGAAATAAATAATACAATTATTTTTTTTAATTGCAATGTCTTCAAGCACGAAAATGATAATCTCAATCCCAGTTTTAATTGGACATAAGAAAAAATAATTGATTAAAAAATAAATTGATTTTGTTAGCAAAATTTCAATTAATTTTTTAATTGATTGAATTAAATATTTAATGGATGTTGATTGCAGTTTCATAAAAAAAATACTGTATCAATTATTTTTTTAATTATAAATTTTAAATCATTGGCTTAATTGACTAACGGCCATTTTCATTTAGCTCCGTTAGGCTTTAACTGCCAGTTAACAGAAAGAAAAATGGAAATATCTTTACTCCGGTTAACTTTAAAGGTGGGTATTAAGTTCGAGTTTAAGGTGAGTATTAAGTTCGAGTTTAGCCGCTAAAATCGCTAAAGTGAAAACTAAATCAGTAAGAAAAATGCATGAAATTATACATATTTGTTGCAAATTTTATTATAACTTGATGGGGAAAAGCCCAAAGCAAATTTTCAAGAAGTTTGTATTCCTTAAAATGGATTATTAAAGAAAAGTAATCGTGAAAAAATGACGTTTTAGCGGCTAAACTCGAACTTAATACTCACCTTTAGCCGCTAAAAACATGATTTTTTCACGATTACTTTTCTTTAATAATCCATTTTAAGGAATACAAACTTTGTGAAAATTTGCTTTGGGCTTTTCCCCATCAAGTTATAATAAAATTTGCAACAAATATGTATAATTTCACGCATTTTTCTTATTGATTTCGTTTTCACTTTAGCGATTTTAGCGGCTAAACTCGAACTTAATACTCACCTTAACTGAAAAATTTTCAGCAGCTAAGTTCCTAACTGGCATATGGAATATATACGCAAGTACATAAGTACATAGCATGGCTTAAAAGTTCGTTAGCTAACGTACCCCTAACGGAGCTTCATGAAAATGGGGATAAATGTTTCTGATTTTATTAAAAAGTTAGTATTGTTTAATTGTTTCTAATTGAAAAAGATTTCAGCTTCAATCAAGCTTTTAATTGAAAATATTTTGCTGATATTTTTTCTGTTCAGAGATTTCACTGTATATTTCTTTAAATTTTTAATAATGTTGTCATGGTAACGATAAAATTAAAAAAAAAAACAAAAAACATGAATATTCAAAGCTGGATATCTCGTAAACAAAAATTTTGTAGCTAAAATTTGTAGTAGACATTTTCTCTTTAAAATACACCCTCTTGATGTTAGAAAACGTGCCGAATTTCAGCTCAAAAAAGTCGGGAACAGCTGCAAATACCTAATTCCAATGAAATGGAATGATTATTACATTTTCGGGCGTTCAATACTACATGATACGTTCCATTAAAAAAAAAACTGACCTACTCTTATAAAAAAGTATTGTTATTTTTTCATTTTTACATTAACAGTTTGGCTGATAAGTCCCCGGTCTAAAAAAGAAAAACACATTTTTTTGTCAAAATTCGTTTTTATTATTCAAAATATTTCCCTTCAAGAGCGATACAACGATTATAACGATCTTCCAATTTTTTGATACCATTTTGGTTTGCCTCAAAATAGGCCTCAGTTTCGGCGATCACCTCTTCATTGCAGCCAAATTTTTTCCCTGCGAGCATCCTTTTGAGGTCTGAGAACAAGAAAAAGTTGCTGGGGCCAGATCTGGAGAATACGGTGGGTGGGGAAACAATTCGAAGCCAAATTCATGAATTTTTGCCATCGTTCTCAATGACTTGTGGCACGGTGCGTTGTCTTAGTGGAACATCACTTTTTTCTTCTTCATATGGGGCCGTTTTGCCCCGATTTCGACCTTCAAACGATGTCTCCTTCAAATATAAGTGAAAAAAGTGGAAGCTTTCAAACGCTTGACAAGATTTTTGGTTGCAAAATATTTTTTTACTTTGTTAAATATTCAATATTTTTTTTTTTGGAATATTTAGTATTCCGCAGCATATGCAATAAATGCATATAATACGTTTAGAAAAGTTGTTGTATACAATTTGTTCGTATTATGGGTAATAAATATTTACAGTACTTAATTGCCTCTTAACCAAAGTAAAAGTTAAGTTTGAATAACAATTGGGGAGTTGCCGAATATTGCTTTTATTTTGCACAGTGTTGTATCTCATTGCTTAAAATATTAAAGGACCTAACAACAAATATGAACTGCTTTAGACTATATTTTAAAACATTTAGTCTACAATATATAAGCATAGACAAAGAAATGTATAGACGTTTCAAGTTCAATTGTCAAAAAAAAAGCAAACTAGTTATGCATCCATTTATCAAATATTTTTAAATTTGTTGTTATGATCTTTAGCATTTTAGATGAGAAAATATTATTGTTTTTAATAATTTTTAATTTTTCCATTTGTTTTTTTTTTATTGATATATGCGAAACGTCAGAGCACAAAAGTTAGCGCACTTATATCTTATGCATTTTAGTTAGAGAGAAAAATAAATTTTATTCATTACACTATTTTTATTATTGTATGTTATTTGTGTAATTATTTTAATAAGACAATTAAGTATGTAGCATATTTTTGTATATCATAGTAGTAGCCTATCTTCATAAATGTTTACAAAACGGAAAATTACGTAAAAACAAATTCGTATATATTTTTAAATATTTTATTTAATTATTTATTTTTTTTTCAAGAACAATATTAAAATAAAAGGCCTTTTATATTATGCCTATACAAACCGAAAAATGTGTTTCAATCAATAAGGATAACATTTCTAAGGCAGGAATTATTAACGTTTTTTATATAATTTTATTGGGGGAAACATACTTACATACTTTTGACTTAAAAAGTGATTTAGGGAAATACACTCATAGAATAAAGTCTGCTAAAAACAGCAGTCGATGTCTGCTGTTATATTTTTGTACTTCAGGGTCTAAAATGTTTATAAAATTTTTAGGTTATAAATTTTCCCCAAAGCATATTTAAGAACCAAAAGTAGTTTTTGGTACTGTAATATACTTACAAGCTCCTAAATGCGATCACATTTTGTTTGCTGTTATGTCTCAAATTAATAAGTATTCAGATTTTTGGGTAAATATTATAAATATTCATAAAAATTTGTTTTTTTTTTGTGTTACGATAGCCCCTAAGTTGACATTTTTATTTGTTTCAGCCAAACTAAAACATGCTTTAGTTTAATGGAGCATAAACAAGTATATACGGCCGCAAATTCGGCCAAGCCGAATCTTATGTATCTCCACCATGGATTGCGTAGAAACTTCTACTAAAGAGTGTCATCCACTTTCGAATTACTTGGCTTGTGGTAAGACTTACCGATGGCAAACTACGAGTATCTTAAAACTTCTAAATTGTAAGTTAGTCCATACGTGGCATATAGTAGAAAAAAGCAGATTAAATACGTATGTAATTCAGTTCTTGACCGGTATATATAGAGAAGTCTACAAATAAATACGAACCGATATGAAGTTTTTCGCGGAATTGAAATATGGGGGTCGCTTTATATGGGTGCTGTATACAATTAAGATCCGATATGGACCATTTTTTTGTGATGGAGTATCGGTCTACCTGATGGCAATATATAACTATAGACCGATGGACCAATTTTGGCATGGTTGTTAGCAGGGCTGTGGAGTCGAGCCAATATTGCTCGACTCCGACTCCAGCATTTTTCATCAGCTCGACTCCGACTCCGGAGTCGACTCCGGGTAATATAACTAAATCTCATTTTAATACAACTAATTTGTAGTTCTATTGTGGGGGTACCGTAAGTGGATCAATATAAAGTATCATATTTATTTATGTGTACAACAAAAGGTCTTAATTTCACATTAGATGCAAATTGAACTCTATATTTCAAATTTAGGGCAATGTTTAATAAATAAAATAATGATTTGAATACCCATCATAATATGAGAAGATACCAACAGTATATGTATTTGTGGACCAAAATTATTCATACTATCTCAAATCCTTTAAATTTGTTGCGAGCTATATAAAGGTTTATATTCCCATATGCATGAATTTAAATCTGAATCGATTTAGACAAAATTGTATATACTTCTACAAAATCTATGTACTTAAAATTTAAATCTAACGTTATGGGACGTAACACAATTTTAACAAAAAACAAGTATATGCAGCACTAAGTTCGGCCGGGCCGAATCTTAAATACCCACCACCATGAACCAAATATTAGGGTTTCCTTTGAAATTTCAAGAGGGCTTGTGGACTTGAGAACACTTCCCGAAGATAAATTTAAAGATTTCACCTATGAGGACTATATCAGATTCTGGATTCATAAGAACCATTTTCGTTTGAGGTTTAGAGGAATCATTAACATCTCTTGTAAGGGTGCAAGAAAATTATAAAATGACGTCTTGATTTGAAATCTTTAATCTGTAGAAGTAAAATCTGGAAATTTTACATTGAATTTCAAGAAATTTTCATGATCAGTGCGCCTTCTACGCCCTCAAGAAGTGAAGTCGGTCTATATGGAGGCATTACCAAATGAACCGATAAAAACTTAATCCCATACACGTTTTTGTGAGCCTAAAATACCAGAATATTTACAATTTCAGGCAAATCAGATAAAAACTACGGTTTCTAGAAACCCAAGGAGTTAAATCGGGAGATCGTTCTTATGGCTACGGGCTATACTAAAATATGGACCGATACTCACAATTTTTGGCACACGTATTTGTGGTCCTACAATACCTCTAGATTTCCAATTTCAAGTAAATTGAATAAAAACTACGGTTTCTATAAGCCCAAGAAGTAAAATCGGGAAATCGGTCTATATGGTAGCTATACCAAAATATGGACCGATACTCACCATTTTCAGCACACCTCTTTATGGTCCTAAAATACCTCTAGATTTCCAATTTCAGACAAATTGGATAAAAACTACGGTTTCTATAAGCCCAAGACCCCAAATCGGGAGGTCGTTTTATATGGAGACCATACCAAAACATGGACCGATACTCACAATTTTTGGCACACGTATTTGTGGTCCTACAATACCTCTAGATTTCCAATTTCAGGTAAATTGAATAAAAACTACGGTTTCTATAAGCCCAAGAAGTAAAATCGGGAGATCGGTCTATATGGGGGCTATACCAAAATATGGGCAGATACTCATAATTTTTGCCACACGTATTTATGCTCCTACAATACCTCTAGATTTCCAATTTCAGGTATATTGAATAAAAACTGCGGTTTCTATAAGCCCAAGAAGTAAAATCGGGAGATCGGTCTATATGGGGGCTATACCAAAACATGGACCGATACCCACCATTTTTGGCACACCTCTTTATGGTCATAAAATACCTCTAGATTTCAAATTTCAAGCAAATTGGATAAAAACTACGATTTCTATAAGCCCTATAAACCTTCTATAAACCTGGACCGATATAGCCCATCTTCGAACTTGACCTGCCTGCAGACAAAAGAGGAGTTTGTGCAAAATTTCAGCTCGATTGCTTCATTATTGAAGACTGTAGCGTGATTACAACAGACAGACAGACAGACAGACGGACATCGTTATATCGTCTTAGAATTTCTCCCTGATCAAGAATATATATACTTTATATAGTCGGAAATCGATATTTCGATGTGTTACAAACGGAATGACAAACTTATTATACCCCCGTCACCATTCTATGGTGGTGGGTATAATAAAAATGCAAGGAAAGTCTAAAGTCGGGCGGGCCGATTATAATATACTCTGCACAACTTTGTATTTAGATCTACATTTTGATCAAATCGCAAATCAGACTTCTACAAAATCTCGGGCAATATTTGGGAAATATTTATAATTGTTTAGACAATTTCGCAAAAATGCATTCATGATTCATTCATTGAAAAATTTGAATTATTTCTACAAGTTTTCGACTTAGCAGTGAGTATCAGTGAGCATACAATTTTGGAAAAATTTTTGTCTAGTAAATAAAATTTTGCAAAATTTTGTATAGAAATAAAATTTTGCAAAATTTTCTACAGAAACATAATTTTGACAAAATTTTCTATAGAAATAAAATTTAGGCAAAATTTTCTATAGAAATCAAATTATGACCAAATATATAGAAATAAAATTTTGAATAAAATTTTTATAGAAATAAAATTTGGCAAAATTTTTTATAGATATAAAAGTTTGAAAAAATTATCAATAGAAATACAATAAAAAAATTGTGTAATAAACAAAATTTTGCAAAATTTTCTATAGAAATAAAATTTTGCAAAATATTCTATAGAAACAAAATTTTGACTCAATTTTTTATAGAAAAAAAATATTTCTATAGTAATAAAATTTTGAATAAATTTTTTACAAATAAAATTTTGACAAACTTTGCTATAGAAATAACATTTTGACAAAATTGTTTATAGAAATAACATTTTGACAAAATTTTCTATAAAAAAAAAACAACTTTGAAAAAATGTTCTGTTTTAAGGTATATTTAAAATAAAATAAAAAAAATAATTTCGATTGTTCGAAATATTTCAAATAAATTGATATGGGCATTAAAATGGATCGATCCAGCCCATCTGCTAGTCTAACATTCTAGGAAACATAAAAAGATAGCCGTAATTGGAAGTTGATTTTCACTTACAATCATGCTGTACATTGATCGAATGAATAACGCAATGGAAACTAATTTGCGTAAAAACTTGCTTAGTTACAAAAATGTGAAGTGTTTTAAAAAAATTGGCTTAGCCGGAGTCGGAGTCGAGCAACATTTTTCGACTCCGACTCCAGCAAAATCTTCAGACTCCGACTCCAAGACTCCGACTCCGGCTCCACAGCCCTGTTTGTTCATATGGGGGCTATATATAATTGGACCGATATGGACCAATTTTGGCATGGTTGTTAGCGGCCATATTCTAGCACCATGTACCAAATTTCAACCGAATCGGATGAATTTTTGTTCATATGGGGGGCTATATATAATTGGACCGATATGGACAAATTTTTGCATGGTTGTTAAAAACTGGATACTTAGACCACGTACCAAATTTCAACCGAATCGGATGAATTTTGCTCCTCCAAGAGGCTCCGGAAGTCAAATCTAGGGATCGGTTTATATGGGGACTATATATAATTATGGACCGATATGGGTACATTTTTGCATGGTTATTAGAGATCATATACTAACCACGTATCAAATTTCAACCGGATCGGATGACCTTTGCTCCTCCAAGAGGCTCAGGAGGTCAAATCTGGGGATCGGTTTATATGGGGCCTATATATAATTAAGGGCCGATATGGATCAATTTTTGCATGGTGTTTAGAGACCATATACTAACACCACGTACCAAGTTTCAACCGGATCGGATGAATTTTACTCCTCCAAGAGGCTCCGGAGTTCAAATCTGGGGATCGGTTTATATGGGGGCTATATATAATTATGGACCGATATCGACCAATTCCTGCAAGGTTGTTATAGACCATATTCTAACACCATGTACCAAATTTCAACCGGATCGGATGAAATTTGCTTCTCTAAGAGGCTCCGCAAGCCAAATCTGGGGGTCGCTTTATATGGGGTTTACGTATAGCCCCATATAAAGCGACCCCCAGATTTGGCTTGCGGAGCCTCTTAGAGAAGCAAATTTCATCCGATCCGGTTGAAATTTGGTACATGGTGTTAGTGGTCCAATATGGCATATTTGCAATACCATCCGACCTACATCAACAACTACTTATACCAAGTTTCAAGTCGACAGCTTGTTTCGTTCGGAAGTTAGAGTGATTTCAACAGACGGACGGACATGCTTAGATATGGGGTCTTAGAGCAATATTTCGATGACAAAGTTAATATACCCTCCTATATATAAAAATAGCAGACTATATTTGCTATTTCAGCAAACAATGACTGCTTTCCCTTTTTCAGCAGACTTTATCTGTTGTTTCTACTAACAAATTCCTTTGGGTGTATATAAGCGGTTACAATCACCCGAAGACTGTGTATTTTTTACTTTATTTTAAGGAAAGCTTTAAAATGAAAGCTGATATAGGAGATTCAAGGTGAGTTCTAAAGCAAAATACTAATTAAAAGGCACAATAAGGAGACTAGGCGAAACCCTAGAAGTATTTTAGGCACATAGGCGATGGACAACTATTCTTCTAAAATAATAATATACTATGGATAAGTATTTTTTTGTTTGTTTTTTTGTAACTTAGGTATACTTTTTTTTAAAGGCCGATAAGTTTATTATAAGTTTATTATAATTTGTAATTATAATAAATTAAGTAATAACTAAGTAAAGTTTTCAAAATTAATTATTTTCGATAATTCAGGTATTTTGTTTTGCTATGTAATACGTTTTTTTTGCCTTAGGGTTTTTGTATTACTTTGTGGATAAATAAATTATAGTAGCACTTTGAACCATTAAAAAAACGTATTCAAATTTATTTAAAAATGTTATATCTTATTTGATCAAATTAATTCAAGGTCAACATATTGTCTAATTGCACTTTTAATTTTGATAACGTAAGTAAATGCGCTTACTACTAAAAACAAAAAGAGTCAATACCCAGGTAAGTACGTCGATATTTTTTACCTAAATGAATTAGACAAAGAAATATAGATAAAGTTTTGTTATTCTATCAAAAGTATATGCCGCGCTGCTTTCCATATTGAAGGAGGTCTTATCTATTGAAAATCATATATTTATTTGATTACCGAAACAAAATGTTAATAATAAACAATAAATTTTCGCGATAATAATTGCCGTAATATCTTTTTAAAATAACAACTAACTTAAGTTACTCTGAAGTAGGGTCCGTCATTTTTAAATGCGTAATATTTGATATTCGTATAGGAGAAGAGATGAGCTTTGTTCTGTCATACTCGTTATCTTAGGGTTTTACTCAAGATTCACTATACAGCAAATAATATCTCCAAACTTTTTCCAATAACCATTTTAATTGTATTAAACATAAGATATTCGATTAAAAACTTGGGGTGAAAAAAGTAGAATGGATCCTCTATTTGGACCCCATATACATATATTTAAATCTGAACCAATTTAGACACAATGTTTTACACTCCTACAAAATATCTAGACTTAAAATTTTAATCGGCTTATGCCCTAGGTTGAAAACAATGTTAGTACTAAAGAAAAATAAAACCAAATCCATTTTTATGCAACTGCGCAAAATATCTAGACTTAAAATTTTAATCGGCTTATACCCTAGGATGAAAACAATGTTAGTACTAAAGAAAAATAAAACCAAATCCATTTTTATGCAACTGCGTAAAATTGCATTTATGATTTATCTGGTTTATTTATCAGGTTGGCTGATAAGTCCCCGGTCTAACAAAGAAAAATACATTTTTTTGTCAAAATTCGTTTTTATTATTCAACATAGTTCCCTTCAAAAGCGATATAACGATTTGAACGACCTTCCAACCTTGATACCATTTTGGTAGTACTACTTCGGTTTTGCCTCAAAATAGGTCTCAGTTTCGGCGATCACCTCTTCATTGCAGCCAAATTTTTTCCTGCGAGCATCCTTTTGAGGTCTGAAAACAAGAAAAAGTCGCTGGGGGCCAGATCTGGAGAATACGGTGGGTGGGGAAGCAATTCGAAGCCCAATTCATGAATTTTTGCCTTCGTTCTCAATGACTTGTGGCACGGTGCGTTGTCTTGGGGGAACAACACATTTTTCTTCTTCATATGGGGCCGTTTTGCCGCGATTTCGACCATCAAACGCTCCAATAACGCCATATAATAGTCACTGTTGATGGTTTTTCCCTTCTCAAGATAATCGATAAAAATTATTCCATGCGCATCCCAAAAAAACAGAGGCCATTACTTTGCCAGCGGACTTTTGAGCCATTCCACGCTTCGGAGACGGTTCACCGGTCGCTGTCCACTCAGCCGACTGTCGATTGGACTCAGGAGTGTAGTGATGGAGCCATGTTTCATCCATTGTCACATATGGACGGAAAAACTCGGGTGTATTACGAGTTAACAGCTGCAAACACCGCTCAGAATCATCAACACGTTGTTGTTTTTGGTCAAATGTGAGCTCGCGCAGCACCCATTTTGCACAGAGCTTCCGCATATCCAAATATTGATGAATGATATGACAACACGTTCCTTTGATATCTTTAAGGCCTGTGCTATCTCGATCAATTTCATTTTACGGTCATTCAAAATCATTTTGTGGATTTTTTGATGTTTTCGTCGGTAACCACCTCTTCCGGGCGTCCACTGCGTTCACCATCCTCCGTGCTCATTTCACCACGCTTGAATTTTGCATACCAATCAATTATTGTTGATTCCCCTGGGGCAGAGTCCGGAAACTCATTATCAAGCCAAGTTTTTGCTTCCACCGTATTTTTTCCCTTCAGAAAACAGCATTTTATCAAAACACGAAATTCCTTTTTTCCATTTTTTTCACAATAACAAAAGTTGCTTCACAAAAGACGCTCTTCACAAAAGACAAACTAATTGACTTACAGACGTCAAATTTTGACACGAATCATTTGAAGGTTGGTACTATATAAAAATAATATGCATTTAATACTAGCGACGCCATCTATGTGTCAGACCGGGGACTTATCAGCCAACCTGTTATAGTACCCATATAAACCGATCCTCAGATTTGACCTCCGGAGCCTCTTAGAGGAGCATATTTCATCGGATCTGGCTGACATTTGGTACATGGTGTAAGTATATGGTCTCTAACAACCATGCAAAAATTAGTCCATATCGGTCCATAATTATATATAGCCCCCATATAAACCGATCCTCAGATTTGACCTCCGGGGCCTCTTAGAGGAGCAAAATTCATCCGATCCGGTTGAAATTTGGTACGTTGTGTTAGTTTATGGTCTCTAACAAACATGCAAAAATTGGTCCATATCGATCTATAATTATATATAGCACCCATATAAACCTATCCCCAGATTTGTCCTCCTCTTGGAGGAGATTTGTCCTCCTCTTGGAAGAGCCTCTTGGAGGAGCAAAATTCATCCGATCCGGTTGAAATTTGGAACGTGGTGTTAGTATGTGGTCTCTAACAAACACGCAAGAATTGGTCCATATCGGTCCATAATTATATATAGCCCCCATATAAATCGATCTCCAGATTTGACCTCCGGAACCTCTTGAAGGACCAAAATTGATGCGATTCGGTTGAAATTTGGAACATGATGTTAGTATATGGTCTCAAACAATCATGCACAAATGGGTCCATATCGGTCCATAATTATATATATGTAAAATTTTATTCCTATAGAAAATTTTGGCCAAATTTTATTTCTATGGAAATTTTTGTCAAAATTTTATTTCTATAGAAAATTTTGTCAAAAATTTTATTTCTACAGAGAATTTTGTCAAAATTTTATTTCTATAGAAAATTTTGTCAAAATTTTATTTCTATAGAAAATTTTGTCAAAATTTTATTTCTATAGAAAATTTTGTCCAAATTTTACGTCTATAGAAAATGTTGTCAAAATTTTATTTTGTCAAAATGTTATTTCTATAGAAACATTTGTCAAACTTTTATTTCTATAGAATATTTTGTCAAGCTTAATTATATACGTATTTAATCGGCCTTTTTAGTTTAATATATACCACGTATGGACTACCTTGCAATTTAGAAGACGGTGTTGGGAAGCTTTAAGATACCTTGCCATCGGCAAGTGTTACTGCAATCCAAGTAATTCGATTGTGGATGACAGTCTTCAGCAGAAGTTTCTACGCAATCCATGGTGGAGGGTACATACACGCACAGAAAAAACATGTTTGGACATGGTTGCCGCATCCATTTAATGCTTATTTAGAGTATGTAATTGTCCCGAAAACCATGTATTTTGTTTTTGTAAAAATAATTTTCGAGCGGAGAAAAATATATGTTGGCAATAAGCATTTAAATGGTTCTCAAATGCCGCAAACATGTTCTATTATTTATATGATAGAATTTGAGACCATTATATGGTCAGGAAAATCATGTACCAGCGACAAGAATTTTATAAAAACATTGAGCAGGTACACACGATTTTCATTTTGCGCGTCAGTCGTGTGTTGATTGTTTCTTGGAATGAACGGAGAATACGGAATTATTGTGTTTTGTGTTAATTTATTTATTCAGAAATGGCACGTGGTTTTATGTGAATACAAAAAAGGAAAGTGTAATTGAAAAAAATGTACCTGGTTTTTGTTCTGCATTTTGATATATGGTATAATTTATTTTTATTTGCAGTTACATGATGTCTGCGTTTGTACATTTGATGGGCACGAAGTAAATATGGAATGATTACTTAGTGTTGAAATTGAACCAAACTAGAGTGTGTAAAAATATGTGATGTTTTTGTGCACGACAGTATAAATACAAATAAACAATGAATTAGTTTATAAATATATAAAAACAAATAAACAAAGTTGATTTTGTGTTTTCTTTTCTCAAGTGGCGTCCTTTTTTCGACGACGAAAACAGTTTTTTCATAAAAATCAAAACATTTTAGGTTGTGACCATGTTCTTTTAACTAGAAGAAAAACATGTTTGACGAATAACATAACATTTTAGATCGTGACCATTGTCTTTTAATGGAAACAAAATTCTTTTGATCAATATAATAACATTTTAGATGAGGACAATAGTATTTTTCTTAGAACCATGTTCACTGAGCCAACATGGTTGCAGGTTAAAATGTTACATGGTCGCCGCAAAAATAGCTGTTATCATATTATTTTGCTCTTCGAATATGATTGTGACAATCATGTTTCTTCTCTGCGTGCAGTCTCCTGGTGGTGTGTTTCGTAATCTTGATTTTATTGGAACTCGTTTGTACACGCAAAAAATAATTATTTCCTCCCAAACGAAATTTTAGACAAACAAAGTTCGTTTCTCATTTGCTTTTCGATGAAAGGAAGTGTATTTGGAGGAAAGTATATACTTTTTGTGATAAACGTTTATTCTTTTCCAAAATGTAAAAAAATTCATAAAGACTAACTCAAAAAAAAAATTGTTTCTAGCAAATTGCATTTTTCCTCACATTTTTCTCACTTCCATGAAGTTTTTTAGTTATTAGCACCATTTTCTGTAATACAAACAATGTAGAAGAAATTATACGATTTTATAAATTTTAAAATTTTTTTTACCTTCCGCCTGGACGGAGAATCGAACCGCGGACCACGCAATTTGTAAGCAAACACACTATCCACTGAGCTATGTAGCCATTATTGTCATCAATAGACAATTACCCATATAAGTTATATTTATATAGCATAGCTTGCGGCGCTCACGAGCCGATTAAACAAAGTTTATTTAACAGATAAATACGTTTAGTTGGGCACCGTGGAGCAGTGGTTGCTATGTCCGACTTGCATGCCAAGGGTCGTAGGTTCGAACCCTGCTTCGATCAACGTTTTTTACATATATTCCAGATATGGTCGGAAGATTCCGAAAAAATGTTCAACATTACATTCTACTATATTAAATTTTTACTATGAACTGTAAAATGTGTCTTATTAAAGACCTAAAGTCAGAAAAGAACAGTGTTTGATATAAACGAAATGGACTGTGTTGTTGGTTCAAAAATAACTTTTTTTATTGAAAAAATAAAAATTCTGTAACAAACGATTTTTTTTGGTGATAAAAGTGTATACCTTTCGAAGCAATTCAAAAAACTCTAACAAAAGAAAAACGTTTTCAGTAAACGTTTTCCAAACATTTTTTTTCTTTGCGTGTATGTATGACAAAAACATTTTTTTCCAATTTTTAAATTATTACGGCTTTCTTTTATTTTTTTTTCGTAAAAAATTATCAAAAATTTGTGAATAATTTTAATTTAAATTGGCAATTTTTGGGGATGAAAGCGTTCTACTTGTGGAATAAGAGGCAGAAAAATACTGGCAATACTGCCGTCTTCGTATTCCTTTTGAACTCTATTTTATCTTTATGTTTTCTTGATGTGAGAAGAACAACAAAATGGATTTATCATCTAACCCATAGCCCCCCATTTACCAAAGCCGTTATTTGTACCGCAAATGTAAATCACCACACAATTTTCAAATAAAGATACGCTTTAATTTTTTTTTTATAAACTTCGCCGACAATGTCAATGAAATCTTTAAATAATTTAAGAGTTGTGGTCAACATCAATGCTTTGGAAAATTCCGATGAGGATGATGTGCCCACTGATGAAGCCCTTGAGGAAAAGCATGACATTAATTATAATGAAACAATTGTGTTTAAGAGAAGTGCATCGAAAAAGTTGGAAACACCAATGTCTTCATCAATGAAAGCAGAAATCAAGATTATCGACGAGAAAAATATCCAAATGAATCATTGGAGTACAGACGAAATGCCTTATACGGTTATATCGCATAAAATTGAATTCGATCGTGTTGGCCATAACAGTGTGAATTTAATGAAATCGGAATTTTCTCTGGTGATGGATGAGATTCTAATAAAAAAGAAAAATTGCTGTTTAATACATTTCTCTAATAGCGATGAGATGCAAGCGGAATTATTCCACAAACATTTGGTGAATTTTTTGAATAAACGTTTGCACTATCAAAAGTTAACATTACAAAATATTGAAGTTCTCTGTCGTGATATTGATGGAGGAGGTTCCAATATTGACAAGGAGAAAGGGAAAATCCCGTATCCAGCTGGTCTGGAAAGGAGTAGACCGATATACCACAATGGAAACCAGGGAAAACAACAATTCTATGATACTCAAAATCTATTGTCCTGGATACTTAATGATCATCGCAGAAAACTATCGCATGATTTCAAATTTCATCATAAATTACAAATCACCTTTCATATTTTCGATTCATGGCGTAAGAACTTGTTTGAAGTTAATCTCGATATCTACAATATATACTTGGATTATATGGACTCCAAAGATCGTAATCATTGGCACCAGTATATGGAACACATGGACGGAAAATGTTCCGATTCCAAATGTGATTTCATGCATACAGGTTTGACAATAAGTCTTTCACGTCATTTAGAAGTTGCAAGCGATAATCTTTGTATACTTTTATTCAATGTTCCCAATAATCCCGATGTACCGGAAGATAATGTAGAAATCATACAAATGGCCTATGCCACTATTCATAATCGTAAAAAAAGACAACGTGAATTACAAGTGGACAAACGTAGAACGATGTATTCATCAAAAATTTCCAACGCCAACTCTTTACATGACATATACACAGCTAATGAAAAGACCTTTGAGTATTCCTCATCGTCGAGGGGTAAATGTGGAATAAATAATTCCGAAAATAATTCGAATAGTCTAAAACAAAACGATCGTCGTTTATCATTGCCAATAATTTCCCACTGCGATCCAAATACCTTTCGTAGTAAACAAATACCCTCAATTACTAGAAGCTCTTGTAACATCAACAGCAACAACAACATCAACATCATGAAGAGTGAGTGCCCTGGAGATCTTAACTATTTATCCAGCTGGTATCGTAAAATTGATACTCTCTATTTGATTGTATGTTCATTTTGTCAAGATTATTATAAAATGTATTTTAAAATCCACACTAACCTCTTACTGCACTCTTTCGACATCATGCCCAGTAATGAAAGTGAAGTATGTGCACCATTTCAAATGTCGAAAAAAGATGAATTGAAATTATTGAAAATTTATGAGAATTATCGCAAAGCCGAAAATGATCTACATTCGCTATATAATGAACTGGGTAATATGAAATTTAACGAAGTATTAAAACTCTATTTGGACACCAAATTTTATCAATTAAACCAAAAAACAATGGAATGGAAATTAAAACATTTAAATGACCGTATTAAACACTTAAATATTTCACTAAATAATGTTAATGTTTAAGTCCCAGAGTTTTTTTTTGTCGATATTACAATTATTTTTCTATATAACGGTCATATATATTTTTCTTAACATGTTTTCTTGTATCTGTTTATTTAATTTTTAATATTTTACTTTGTTTATTTATTTTTTTTTTAATAAAACAATTTTATATAAACAATACAAACACTCATAGTCTACTATAAAAAATATACAGTGTCTGCTGGGGGGCTATAGCCCCCTTAATAAGTGATGCAAATTCAATGCAACTGCTGTTGAGATGGTAGATATCCGTCCTATGACAAGACCATGTTAAATTCATCGCTTCTGCGCTAACTTTTGCACCACTTCCGGATCCAAAAAGAACATTTTAACTACTTTTTTTGGCGACGCTTTTTTCGCTGGGTTCCTGTCCTATTGGGCACATCCTTAAAATGCGATCAGCAAACATTTTGTATGCAGCGGATGCTTAAAAGGATAAATTCCGCCTTATAAGAAGCCCATATAAAATGCATTGCTTCTGAGCTAAAAATGCATTTTTTGCTAATTTTCCACAAATTTTTTTTTTTTTTTTGCGGAAAAAGATATAAGCGTTAGGGCGATTATTCAAAAACAAACCAGCAAGTAAAGTAGAAAGTCGGGCGGGGGCGACTATATATACCCCTACACGCAAAAATATAATTCTTTCCTCCCAAACGAAATTTTATCCCTGCTTCGACCGATCTCCAAAAAGTTTTGTTTTTGTTTTTTTTTTTTACATGTATTCCAGATATGTTCGGATGATTCCGAAAAGATGTTCAACACTACATACTACTATATTAAACACATTTTTCTTCAAACATATATATTTTCAAGATTGGTCCACACAAAATATTGTTTGTATTGTTCAAACATATTATGTTTCGCCTTAGGCATACACTGGTAGAAAAAATTTTAATGAAATTTTCTTTGTGCATATATATATATATATATATATATATATATATATATATATATATATATATATATATATATATATATATATATATATATATATATATATATATATATATATATATATATATATATATATATATATATATATATATATATATATATATATATATATATATATATATATATATATATATATATATATATATATATATATATATATATATATATATATATATATATATATATATATATATATATATATATATATATATATATATATATATATATATATATATATATATATATATATATATATATATATATATATATATATATATATATATATATATATATATATATATATATATATATATATATATATATATATATATATATATATATATTTGTAAGGCGCCAATTGGTTACTTCCATTCTTTTACATGCAGCATACTCTGTAGGTCTCTCTTTCTAAAAACATATATGTTTACAGGCTATTTCTAAATTAATATATGTTGGCATCCAAGCAATTTATGTCCCAAACATAATATGTTGTAACATATATGTCCCAAACGTGTTATGCTAGTTTATGAACACTATATGCTTGCACTTAAAAATATTGTGTTAAAAAAATTTGAGTTCCAAACATATAATTTTTGCATCCAAACATATGAAAAAGAGTCTTTTTCGTCCGTGTATGAACTTTAAAATGTGTCTTATTAAAGACTTAAAGTCAGAAAATAACAGTGCTTGATATAAACGAAATGGACTGTGTTGTTGGTTAAAAGTATTTTATTTTTTATCAAAAAAAAATAATAATATAAAAGATTAGAGTAAGCCAACTTTGAGAAAGATCAATTGAAAAATAATGGTTTTACTGTCAAATTTGGGAAAATTGGGCGATACATATATATAGGAGCTACATCTAAATTTGAACCGATTTCGATGATTTTTTGCACATATTGTTAGTACTATATACTATATATATTACAGTAAGCCAAGTTTAAGTAAAATCGGTTGATAAATAGGGGTTTTATGGGCACATTGGGGAAATCGGGGGATGCATCCATATATTAGGGCTATATCAAAATATGAGCCAATTTCGATGGAATTTTGCAGACTTGAATGATGATGAAAAATATTATTTTGTGCCAAATTTGACGACGATCGGTTAACAAGAGTGCGCAACGTGACCACATTTATCGAAATCGGCGATGGTTAGGTTATGTTAGGCGATGGTTAGGTTATCTAAATTTGATCCGATTTCTTCCAGATTCAATAGCGTTCGTCCTTGCGCCCAAAGAACACCCTGTACCAAATTTCATCAAAATCGATTATTAATTGCGACAACACAAATAATTGCGAACAACAAATACATGAACAGACGGACAAACAACAAGCGCTAGATCAACTCAGGAGTACGATTTCCACTCGAGCCAAAAAATAATCTACCAAAAAATTGGAGAACATTTTGCCAAAAAAAAAAAAAAACAAAAAATTTTATTTTGCAAAATTTTATTTCTATAGAACATTTTGTCAAAATTTTATTTCTATAGAAAATTTTGTCAAAATTTTATTTCTATAGAAAATTTTGTCAAAATTTTATTTCTATAGAAAATTTTGTCAAAATTTTATTTCTATAGAAAATTTTGTCAACTTTTTATTTCTATAGAAAACTTTTTTAAAATTTTATTTCTATAGAAAATTTTGTCAAAATTATATTTCTATAGAACATTTTGTCAAAATTTTATTTCTATAGAAAAATTTCTCCAAATTTTATTTCTATAGAAAATTTTGTCTAAATTTTATTTCAATAGAAAATTTTGTCAAAATTTTATTTCTATAGAAAATTTTGTCAAAAATTTTATTTCTATAGAAAATTTTGTCAACATTTTATTTCTATAGAAAATTTTGTCAAAATTTTTTCTGTAGAAAATTTTGTCAAAATTTTTTCTGTAGAAAATTTTGTCAAAATTTTTTTTCTATAGATAATTTTGTCAAAAATTTATTTCTATAATCCCCAAAGAAAAATTAATATAATATTTTTTGTAGATAAATTTCATTCTACAAAAAAGACCGAAGTCACGCGGATTTCACAAAAATAAGTAAGTATTTTTTAACAAATTCCAGAAAATTTATTACACATAATAATTTGTTTTTCACTTGTTTAAGAAAATTTCGAAGTTTGAAGAAAGAAATTGGAGTTGAAAAGTGCAAAAATTTCTTTAATAAAGGGTGATTTGTTAAGAGCTTGATAACTTTTTTTTTTTAAAAAACGCATAAAATTTGCAAAATCTCATCGGTTCTTTATTTGAAACGTTAGATTGGTCCATGACATTTACTTTTTGAAGATAATTTCATTTAAATGTTGACCGCGGCTGCGTCTTAGGTGGTCCATTCGGAAAGTCCAATTTTGGGCAACTTTTTCGAGCATTTCGGCCGGAATAGCCCGAATTTCTTCGGAAATGTTGTCTTCCAAAGCTGGAATAGTTGCTGGCTTATTTCTGTAGACTTTAGACTTGACGTAGCCCCACAAAAAATAGTCTAAAGGCGTCAAATCGCATGATCTTGGTGGCCAACTTACCGGTCCATTTCTTGAGATGAATTGTTCTCCGAAGTTTTCCCTCAAAATGGCCATAGAATCGCGAGCTGTGTGGCATGTAGCGCCATCTTGTTGAAACCACATGTCAACCAAGTTCAGTTCTTCCATTTTTGGCAACAAAAAGTTTGTTAGCATCGAACGATAGCGATCGCCATTCACCGTAACGTTGCGTCCAACAGCATCTTTGAAAAAATACGGTCCAATGATTCCACCAGCGTACAAACCACACCAAACAGTGCATTTTTCGGGATGCATGGGCAGTTCTTGAACGGCTTCTGGTTGCTCTTCACTCCAAATGCGGCAATTTTGCTTATTTACGTAGCCATTCAACCAGAAATGAGCTTCATCGCTGAACAAAATTTGTCGATAAAAAAGCGGATTTTCTGCCACTGATTTTGGTAATAAAATTCAATGATTTGCCAGCGTTGCTCGTTAGTAAGTCTATTCATGATGAAATGTCAAAGCATACTGAGCATCTTTCTCTTTGACACCATGTCTGAAATCCCACGTGATCTGTCAAATACTAATGCATGAAAATCCTAACCTCAAAAGAATCACCCTTTACCATATGAAGTTGATGGTGGGTACATAATTGGTAAAATTTACAAATTTGAAGAAATTCTGGACTAAATTCGTGTCTCCAACATTTATAATGGTTCCTTCTTTTTGAGTTTGTTTAGCGGACGTACATAAAAAGCTATTAAGATTCAAGAAAACTTTCTCAAAGCATAACAATTCGTTGAACTAAAATAGAATTAATTTGGCCTTTTTTAAGTGAAGAACACTGTCATACTTAAAAAGGACTGTGTAAAAGACAACGGGACAGATGAATTCGTAAAGATTGACGTATAACTCTTATTATATTTCGCTTTTACATGTTCTATAATATCACCAGAAAAATCTCCAAACCACGGCTTTATCCCCAACCAAATTCCCAGGGGGCTAATCACGGCATTCGATATCGATAATTTTTGATCGAAATCTAAATTTTTCGGATCAAGGGAGTCGATATCGAGTTTTTTATCGACAATATTTTCGATTGGTAAATTGCAATCGTAAAACATTTTTCACTAGTTTTTATAATTTTTTTTGCCATATAGGAATAGTAAATATATTAGTTTTAGTTCGAATTGTTGCTAATTTGTAGTAAATTTACATATAATGAACATATTTTGAATATTTAGGACTAATGCAAATCCAATAAAAGTTAAACAAAAATTGGTCATAATCGAGTTTGGGAGCGAGCATCCTCGCTTGGCAAAGAACCATATATAAAGTGTACATGCTAGATCGATATCCAAGAGATTGTGATCAACCAATTACCGTACCATTTCGTGACAAACATAACGCTTCCGGACCACCTTGTAAAAATAGTGAATGATGAAGGCTTCCACTGGCAAAAAGTTTTAAGACGGCAGACAATTGTAAAGCGATAGAATTGACGTTGACATGCCACCAAAAATTATTTTCCATTTGAATGCCTCCTTCGTCAGCCGAAATCGTCCATTGAGCCTGCAAAAAGGTGACTTTCTAACAGTGATTGGTTATTCAACCGTCGAACTGAACGGACGTGTTTTCTAATAGCGGAGTATTTCATCGTAATAAGTACTTATTACGAATTTCACGTGTGGTGGAAATAATAAACCACCATGCAGCGAAATTCAAAGTCACCCACTGGGTTGCTAACTTCAGGGCCCAGTGGACGGGTAACGACTGAAGTTATAAATTTGGGCAGCGACCAAGAGTCAGGCCCAATTAGTCGACCTGTAGACGGGTCGACTGGCGGTGACACTTTGGCAAGTCGAACCTTTTCTAAGGTGACGACATCAAAAGGAGGCAATCCCTCTCGAAAGAGATTCAAGGAACGAAGAAATGCTTTGTTTATCCTAAAGAAATTAGGATCAGTCGACCCAAGCACGTTGTCGGCTAAGCAAAGCGATTCCTTAAAATGGGCTCAAGGAATTCTTGAAGCTGGAAAAAGGGAACGATCACCGGATGAGCTACCATCCTCTAAACGGGATCAAAGATCGTTTGCCTCAGTTGCAAAAGACAGCCTTGTGATGGCTATTATTAATAAAGGAGCATTGGACGGTATGATTCCAAGGCAAAAATGGGGGGGAAATTGAGAACGCGATGTCTGGTGTCTACTCAGAGGTGCGAAAAAAGTTTCCCGGACCAAGTCCTCGACGGCAAGATGCTGGATGGTATCAAGGACGATATAAGTTAATAGCTTTTGCAGACCAGAGGTCTATGGATTGCTTTAAAGCTGCATTGATGCTAATTGGTGAAGTTTGGGAAGGAGCCGCTTTGGAGTTAGTCGATAAAAAAGACATACCGGCTAAACCTAGAGCACATGCATGGATACCGGCAAACCCTCCTGATCCTGAGTCAATACTAGAGAGACTAAAAGAATGTAACCCAGATCTACCAACCGCCGATTGGAAGGTTGGTCGTTTGGATGAGGTGGATGGACCAAGACGACATGCGGTGTTTATATTAAACATAGAGTCGCTGCCACATCTAGCCCAGAACCAAGGACGCGTAAGTTATGGCTTTCATGATATCCATATGAAGGTATACAAAAGCGATCAGCCAAAGGATACCGAAACGGACAAGCCTCCGGTAGAGTCAGCAGTGAAAAAATCTCCTAGCGAAGCCGAAGGAGACATAAAACCTACAGACTATGGCGAAAATCATATGCGGGAAGTTTCTACAGGCTCAAGCCTCACCAAAGCTGAACCGCGGATTGTTGCGAGAGTCACCGAGATCTGTGAAGAGGAAGCCCTTGATGACTCAATTGAAGCGGCTGATGTGACGGTGGTTGAAAATTTGGATGGTTCTACGGTTCCTCCAGATAAATCTTCACCATTGTAAGGCCGCTTGTGCTGCCTTAAAAGTTCTCCTGATGAAAGGAGACATAGATATAGTTCTTATTCAAGAACCATACATATATAAGAACAAGATCTGTGAATTAAGCACTCCGGGTTTCAAACTTTTGCATAATACCGGTAACGATATAAATCGAGCATGTATAATTGCTAAAAACGAACTAAACTTGTTTCTGCTTCCTTCATTGAGCAATGCAGACACTGCGTAGCCAGTCTAGAGATATCCACATGCAAATATTGGGTATCTTCGGTCTACATGGGACATGATAGGGATATGCCACCCTGTGCCGTTAAGACCTTAGTTGAGGAGTCACTAAAAACAAAGACAAAACTCATTATGGGATGCGATGCAAATGCACATCATAGTATTTGGGGAAGTAGTGATACTAATGCAAGGGTAGAGTCGCTAATAGAGTTTATTTTGCGTACTAACCTGGTAGTTTGCAATAAGGGAGATGCACCAACCTTCGTCACCAGGAACAGACAAGAGGTTTTGGACGTAACGTTGACCTCTCCGGAACTGAATGATAAGATATCTGAGTGGCAAGTTTTGAGGGAACATAGCTTCTCAGATCATCGCTACATCAGTTTCAGATTGACTGTTCGTACTTCAAAGACCATATTTCCGCCAAATGTTAGGAAAGCTGATTGGAATAGGTATAGGGAATCGTTCAATTTGATGATACCGGAAGTGCCGGAGACAAATATGAGCACTGTGCAAGATATCGAACACGCAGTGGAGCGGATTACTAAGGCCTTCAACATTTCACTGAAAGCTGCATGCCCTAGAGGAAAGCCAAGGGGAAAAAATCGGCCGCCATGGTGGACTACGGAGTTAAGTAATATGAGGAAATCCTGCAGGAAGCTCTTTAACAAAGCAAAGTCCACAAGAGCTCCGGAGGATTGGGACACTTACAAGATGAATCTGAGAGAATATAAACGAGAACTGAGAAGGTCTCAACAAAACTCTTGGGATGATTACTGTAGCAGTATTGAGAATACGTCAGAGGCTTCCAGACTACGGAAGGTACTAGCATCCACTAACACCGCTCCAGGTTTCATTAAAACATCGGAGGGAAATTGGACAACGTCCAGTGAGGAGACGTTGGAGGTACTTTTGGACACACACTTCCCTGGAAATCAGACGGTTGAACCATGTTCCGGCGGTGTAACAGAGGCTCAGCGATCATTTCCTATCGAGGAAATTGTGTCGGAATCTAGAATAAAATGGGCTTTAAATAGCTTTGGACCATTCAAATCCCCCGGACCTGATGGAATTACTCCGGCGGAGTTACAGGCAGTGGCTGAAAGAATTATCCCCTGGTTGACGGTGATATATAAACAATGTGTAAACTTAGCATATATTCCAGAAAAGTGGAGGGAAACAAAAGTCGTCTTCATACCTAAAGCAGGAAAAGCCTCTCACTCGAGTGCGAAGGATTTCCGACCAATCAGCTTATCCTCATTCCTACTTAAGACCCTGGAGAGGATGATAGACATGTATCTTAGAACTAGCGTGGATTCAGGTTTGCTCTCGAAACGACAGCATGCATACTCGAAGGGCAGGTCTACTGAGACCGCATTGCATGAACTAGTCAGCTTTATTGAAAGCTCACTATCTGTCAAAGAATACGCAATCGTGGCGTTTCTAGACATCGAAGGGGCGTTCAATAATGTCCATCCGAGCTCGATATTAAATGGACTGACAACTCTGAATGTTGATCCAGGTATACTTAGGCTGTTAGACGAACTTCTAATGAAGAGACGTATTTCAGCCACACTAGGGCAAGCAAACATACAAAGGTATGTGAACAGAGGCACTCCCCAAGGAGGAGTTCTATCACCTCTCCTTTGGAATGTTGCTATAAACAACCTTCTGGTTTCTCTAGAAAAAGAAAGGATAAAAGTGGTGGCATACGCAGATGATGTGGCGCTAGCAGTCAGGGGAAAATTCCCATCCACAATCAGAGATATTATACAGAGAGCTCTCCGGATGACTGAGAAATGGGCGAAAGATAATGGTCTTGGTGTAAATCCAGCAAAGACAGAAATAGTCATGTACTGCAAAGATCGCAAAACTCCCAAGGTTAGGCCCATTTCCTTAGGGGGTACTGAAATTCCCTTTGGTGAGTGTGCAAAATACCTTGGCGTTATTTTGGACAGGAAGCTGAATTTTAGGCTTAATATTGAAGAGAGGGCGAGAAAAGCCACGGTAGCTTTGTACTCGTGCAAAAAGGCAATAGGGAAAAAGTGGGGACTAAGACCAAAAATTGTGCATTGGCTATACACGGCAGTGGTTAGACCTATAATGCTATATGGTGTTGTAGTCTGGTGGCCGGCACTTCAGAAACCGACTTGTTTAGATAAAGTTCAGCGTATGGCGAGCTTATGTATCTCAGGCGCATTTAGTAAGACAGGAACAGACTCCCTTAATGTCATGCTACATCTATTGCCTTTAGACATTTTGGCCAAACAGTCAGCTGCAACAACGGCTGTGCGGTTGCGCGAGCTATCGCTGTGGTCGGAAAAAATGTACGGTCATAGTTCGGTCCTCAAAGTAATGTCAGATGTGCCTAACGTAGTGGATTACACCCTGGCAAAACCACTTTTCGACAAAAAGTTTGAAACTCTAATTCCCAACAGTGAGGCGTGGTGTACACAGACCCCGGGGAATAAAAGATATATAGATTTCTATACTGATGGCTCCAAATTGAATGGACAAGTGGGGTTCGGAGTATATTCTAAAGATCTGGAAATTCGAATAGCGAAAAGATTACCTAATCACTGTAGTGTTTTTCAGGCTGAAATATTGGCAATAAGAGAGGTGGTGAATTGGCTGAGAAGTAATGTTCCAACAAATATTGGCATTAATATATACTCAGACAGTCAACCTGCAATAAAATCCTTGGACTCTGTGTTCCTTAACTCAAAAACGGCCATAGACTGCCGCAAATCTCTCAACGAGATGGCTGAGCAGTACAATATTCACCTAATATGGGTGCCTGGTCATAGGAACATACCGGGGAACTGTGAAGCAGATGTGTTAGCAAGGCTAGGAACTACCTTACATATTCCAGGGGAACTAGAATCTGTTGGTATGCCTCTGGCCACCTGCAAGCTCTTACTGCGTGAGAAGGCTGTTATGATGGCCAATATTCGATGGGAAAAATGCAAGGGTTGTAACGACACCAAGCAAATATGGCCCCATTTAAACTTAAACCGCACACTAGATATGCTAGTGTTCTCAAGGCGTCAGATAGCACTCCTAATATCTGCTATAACGGGTCGCTGCCTGATAGGCGAATTTGCAAAAACTATAGGTGCGAAGTATAATGACTATTGTATAAGCTGTCATGACGTGGAGGAAAAGGAATCAATTAAACACCTCTTGTGTGAGTGTCCTGCTTTTTGTGTAAGGCGTAAGCGAATTTTAGGAGCATATAGCTTTAGATTACTGGCTGACCTGGAAAACGTTAACTTAAGCAGTTTGTTAATGTTTTTGGAGCAATCTGGTTGGTTCCACAAAAGTAAATAATAGAGAAGGTTCAGTGGTTAAGACTAGAAGTGCCCATATGTAATAGGTACTTTTAGTTAAATGTGGTATCACAATGGACTGAATAGTCTAAGTGAGCCTGAAATTTAATCGGGCTGCCACTTTAACCTAACCTAACCTAACCTAACAGTGCACACCATTTCAAACCCATATACTTACACCAATTACAATGTGCACTTTTATTCCTTATCTGTCGACGAATTATTTTATATTCATCTCATCCTCCAATTAGGATGGAATTCGGAGGAATGTAAATAGAGATATGTGTCCATAATATAAAATGCAATCAAATTTACTTTTTACTTTGAAATCTTCAAAAACTTGTGTTTTTCTACATTCTATTTTGTGCCGCTAACCTAATTTTGTCATTTCATTTTGTTCTGCTTCGTTTTTTGCTGTTGGTAATGCTAGAGAAATTGCATCAAATTTCGATCGAATGGCGTAATCCAAACTTTTAATCGTATCGACAATTTTTTCGATACGATTATGAATTCGATATCGAATGCCGCGATTAGCCCCCAGATCCCCAAAGTCAAAAAAAATATCTCCAACCACGAGAAAAAATCCCCAGTTTAGGGAAAAATCCCCTAACAACCACGAACGATGGGAGAAAATAAAAAAAAAACTAAAGCTAAAAACTAAAATCTCGAGATCTACTTTCCTAAGGATTCTAAATTTCTGCCTACTAGAAAACAACTATTTCATGTATGACAACAAAATCTATAATCAAATTTTCGGAATGCCAATGGGAAATCCCTTATCACCTATAATAGCAGACATAGTATTGGACAACTTACTTGACAACGCACTAGCAGATCTACAAATTAAGGACATAAATATCAAATACATAACAAAATATGTAGATGATATTTTAGCAATAATACATAAGGACGACGCTGAAACTATATTAAATACATTCAACCAATACCATCCGAAAATTCAGTTCACCATTGAAAAAGAAAAGGATAATAAAATTGCATATTTGGACACAAAATTACACAACATAAACGGGAACATAAAATTCGACTGGTACGCTAAAGAAATATCAACCGGGAGAATTATGAATTACAACGCCACACAACCTAGATCCCAAATATTAAACACAGCTAAAAACTTAATATATAGAATATTGACCCTAAGTGACGAAAATTATCATAACAAAAATATAGGGGAAATCCATAAGATATTAACTAATAACAGTTTTCCAAGGACAATAATTGAACGTTTAATAAAGGAAACCAAAAGCAAAATAAGCAAAGATGCATATGATTTTACAATAAAGAACAACAATGACCAAAATGATAACAATGAACGGATTTTTCACGGTGTAAAATACATCCCTGGATTAATTGACAACGCGAACTTGAGAGAAACAATATCAACAAAAAACATATGTTTTGCTTTCAAGCCACACAATACATTAAGCGCCGTTTTCACAAAAGTAAAGACACCAATACAAAAAGAACAACAACATGACGTGGTATACGAAATCAGCTGCAAAGGTAGTGATAAAGAGAAATGTGATCGCATATACATTGGAACTACGAAGAGAGCACTGGAGACAAGAATTGGAGAGCATAAAGCGGACATAGAAAAACGAAAAGAAAGAACAGCATTATCACAACACATAAAGAACACTGGACACACAGCTGATTTTGAAAACTACAGAATACTTGACAAAGAGAAAAGAGAGAAAAAACGAATGACAATTGAAAGCTTAAGAATACAACAAAATATAAGACGAACAATGAACTTAAAAGAAGATACTGACAACATAAGTGCTGCTTACAGTGTTGCAATCCTGAAACCCCGGCTGTGATATTAGTTTTAATTTATGTTTTATGTTGTTTTATATGTTTCGTGTATACTGTAATTCAATGTAACTTAAGTTAAAACAATATTGTAAGTGGATATGTTTATGGTGTTTGTAAATGTACAAAATTATAACGTGTTTTTATTTAATAGACGAATTCCCCTGAAGAAGACAACAAACAATTGTCGAAACGTTGGGAAAAATGCAATAAAGTCTTTTTATTTGCGGAAAATAACCTTAGGTCTGATAGCTTAAACATATGGTAAAATTCTAGAACGAAATTTTAGTTTTACTCAGGCAATTAATATCCAGCGTGATCCCAAGTTACACTACTGATACTTTCTTGAGTCACGACTTTCTAATTGAAATTTTCTTGATGGCTGTGCTTAAAGAAATTATTTTTTTTTTAATTATTAGTAGTTTATTTATTTCAACAAAGTTTTGACGGCACTGAGGCATAATCATGGAAAATAAATCATAATAAAAAATCATAGTAAGCTTTCTCGATTCCCCCAAATACTTAACTTTTATTAGCATTTCGCTGATACTAAACAACAATTTATACATATGTAATATACTGAGATGTATTATTCGTTTATTTCTAAAATTAAAAAAAATAAAACATTTGAGAAATAACAACATACCATCACGAATAAGTTGTCCGATAAAAAAAAACGTTCAAAATACATAATATAGGGTAGGGATAGGGGAGTACAGGTTTGGAATACACAAGCCGGAAATTTTAATCTAAAAAGCACACATAGATAAATAGATATACTACATAAAAATATACTGATCGATAGGGTGGCTTGATATGGAATTTTTCAAAATAAAATAAAAACAACATACTTATTAGTATATACGAAAATTTAAGGGAACGAATAAAATATTTTTCTTTTTTTGTAATTTGTAATCAAAAATAATTTCTAACTATTCTACTATTTGTTTTGTAATTATTTATATAGTGTATATAACCTTTTCAAGGTTGTCTTCCAAGAATATCTAATTTAAGGTGGTTAATAGTTGATGGGTTGTTTTCGTTTTTTTTAGTTAATGATGCCATCAGGGAGCGATAAGAACGCATAGCGTCATAATGGATATATAAAATAAAGTACAAAACATAATACGTAAAAATTTACAGCAACTATCTATGTCATTTAATATGTGGAACACAGTAAATGATGCATGAATACGCCCGACTAACGCCGTCTCTGCTAACGTCGCTACCGTATTTCATTCACTGGCACTACCACCGACATTGCGCAATTGTGTATTGCTTGATTGTCCCACTGATTGTTGGTGTTGTTGCTGTTGTAGTTGCTGTTGTGATACCGATGAAGTGTTATTGATAGTTGATGATAAATTCATTTGATTAATCAAAGCCATATTACTGGACTTAATGCGCGCTATATTGTTGGAGCTGTTCGCCATCCCAGCCAAAGCTGAGAAACATGGTGACATACAAGGCGTTGAGCAGAGGCTATTACTGATCTCACACTGGTCAAGTAGGCGGAGTAGCTCGTTGGTGTCGGGTCCGCCATCGATTTTCTGCTTGTGACTTTCCTCGTTCTTTTTGAAAAATAAAGCCAAAGCTGTTGTGAGATCCCACATTTGTATATTACCATTACAATGACCAGTCAATATGAAGCGTGATCCCATGCGAGAAGACACCTCACACTCATGCACACAAAACGATGTGATGGGTGAACCATCAACCGATTTGATAATGCATACACGTTCTCCATTCGATGCCAGACGGACGTATAGCTGATCCGTTTCGGGAACAACTTTTTGCACAAAGATCTGTTCATCATAATCGCCATAAGGACCAAAATCATTGCCAGCAATGTAACTATAGTTAGTTTCGGTAGCATCCAGTGATACAATTTTGAATGAAGCCTCTGGCATTGAACCGGGCTGTGTGGAGAGCATACCTCGAAATCTTGTAAGACTCCAAGTTCGTACATGATGATATTCAGTACACACGGAAACTAAATACTTTTCGGAAAGTGTAACTTTAGTTACGGGACTTTGATGTACGGTAAATGTTTCGAATAGATGTGGACCATGTCCTGCCGTTTCAGGATGCTGAACTATAATACGCACTATGCCAGTTTTAGTGCCATAAGCAATTTCGATCCAATTACCACTGATGCCTGAAATGAATGTTATTGAAATTAAAATATTCAATGTCATATCTTTATTAAGTCAATACATACTTGATGTTTTCGGTGTTAAATATACTGATATAGCTGTAATCGGATCCAAATTAGGGTCTTTATATAATTCCGTAACTAGGAGATCGTTATCTTTCATGCGTAATGGAAACTTTTGCATATCTAAATTAAGGAGAAAGTACTTAGAAAAATGTTTATAAATCAAAGCCGTTTTCTCTAATTTCATGGAATGCTACTATATCAGAGAATGAAACTACCGAGGGCGATTGCGGATTTTAGCTGCCGCCAGAAATTTTGACGGCATCGAATGACTGAAACGAAGAAATTGGCTAGTTGCGGATTTTAGCCAATGCCGACTACAGTGAAACCTTTTAAAAATGGACACATAGATCGCCTAAATTTTGTCCACATATATAATAATATAGCAAACATCTACCAAAAATTTTCCACTTTTGGGATGTACCTCACGGTTACCACACGTGCCAAAAATAAACTACCAAAATTTTCTCAAAATTTTATTTCTATAGAAAATTGTTTCAAAATTTTCTCAAAATTTTATTTCGAAAAAAATTATCAAAATTTTATTTCTATAGCAAATCAAAATTATATTTTTGTAGCAAATCAAATTTATATTTCTATAGAAAATAAAAAAAATTATTTCTGTAGAAAATAGAAAACATGGTCAAAATTCTATTTTTATAGAAAATTTGGTCAACATTTTATTTGTATAGAAAATGTTCTCAAAATTTTATTTCTATAGAAAATTGTTTCAAAATTTTATTTCTATAGAAAATTTTCTAAAAATTTTATTTCTATAGAATTTTTTTTCTATAGAAAATTTTCTAAAAATTTTATTTCTATAGAAAATGTTCTCAAAATTTTATTTCTATAGAAAATTTTCTCAAAATTGTATTTATATAGGAAATTTTCTCAAAATTTTATTTCTATTTTTCAAAATTTTATTTCTAAAGAAATTTTTCTCAAAATTTTATTTCTATTTTTCAAAATTTTATTTCTATAGAAATTTTTCTCAAAATTTTATTTCTATAGGAAGTTTTATTTCTAAAAAAATTCCCAAAATTTTATTTCTATTGAAAATTTTCTCAAAATTTATTTGTATAGAAAATTCTTTCAAAATTTTATTTCAATAGAAAATTTTCTCAAAATTTTATTTCTATAGAAAATTTTCTCAACATTGTATTTCTATAGAAAATTTTCTCAAAATTTTATTTCTATAGAAGATTTACCCAAAATTTTAATTCTATAGAAAATTTGGTCAAAATTTTATTTTTATAGAAAATTTGGTCAACATTTTATTTGCACAGAAAATTAAAGTACTTCACAGTTGGAGAGGAATTTTTTGCGAAATCTACCAAAACATTAAGAATTGTTCAAATCTACCAAACAGTAAAATAAAAAAATCGACCATTATTGGTAGAATTTTACGAACTGTGGCAATTGTGAGATATCTGTCTTTCAGAGTATCCATTTTGGAGAGGTTTCACTATATTTTCTTCATTTATTATAAGGTGCTAAAGATTAATTTGGTTTGGGAAGATCCACTATCAGCTTGATCCCTTTTTATTATTTTACGTTTGACCTTACAAAAATTTACTAAAAATTTTGCTCAATAAGTGATTGATTCGATAAGTACTTAGCCTACAAATAACAAATCTGGAACAAACTTTCTCATGCAGTACAACAAAATTAAAAAAAAAACAAACAAAAAAACAAATATTAAAAATACGAATGTACTACAGGATTATAGACATTTGACAAACTAATTATGGAACGCTACCATTTATACAAATTTGTATTATCCAACTCCGATTGTGGACTTCATTCTCTGACATATCATTTCCATAAAACTAAGGTAACAGCAAACCGTACCACAATCTCTTTCTCTATCTTCCAATTCTCACCTATATAATATATGGATCCATTATTACAGCCTAAGAGCAAAAATGAACCAGCCGAATCGAAAGATAAAACTGGAACCAATTCCTGTACCTGCCATTTGGCATGGGTCATTGCATGCCAGACTCCAATTTTAGTTTGACACGATGACGAAGATGATGATAATGCTACCAACTGACTTCCAATGAAAAATAAATGCTCTACTCGTACATTTAAGTTAAATGTTCCAATATCCGTTTTATCGCCTCCTTCATGAATGCTCCACAAACGTATCTGACTGCCATAGGAGATAGCAACCATTTTACTAGGTACTTGTTCACCAGTCGACATATTCACTTTTGAATTAATCGCAATACGTTCAATGGTTGAATCAATATACGGTGAGGTAAAAACCAATTGCCAGCCATTTGAATCTTTAACACGATAGCAGGCAACGAAATGAGCATAGGCAACAGCAAACCAATTTTGATGGGCTTTTATAATTTGCACTCTAAGTGGATCTACCCAATTTGAGGTGAGTGTTGGTGAGAATACGAGACCAACATCATTGCGTATGAGCTTATTTAGATCTGCCGAAGAGTTTCGAGAGTGACGCATAAATTCGCGAGAATGTTCGCCACGTGTATTGGAAGACCAGCAGCGATTTTCATTGGCTGTAGAAGAGGCACGAGCGGCCACCCGTAAGTCCCATGATGAATTTCGAGAATGAGATGTATGACGATTCGAGACAACATTTGTTGGTTCTGGTACACGAACCATTGAACCGGGTCTGGCATTGCCATTTAATGATGCTGCCGCTGCAGCAGAAGATGTGGAAGGTAAACAAGGGTCTAAAGGTACTTGTGCTACATTAGCAGTGGCATTTGTATTAATTCTTGCACTATTGACATCTTGACCTGGGTTTGCGGCAACATTGCCACCTTGATGTGGGTTTATAATCAGATTATCATTTGGCGGAATGGCTGGTGCTGGTAAAAACCCATAAAACAGAACATCTCCACATGAGGAATGATTCAAATCTTCACACAATGCCAAACGTTTGACCAATGGCGTCAATCCATAGTATTCAGTTTCATGCCTTAAAGCCCTTATTTCACAATTTTTCACATCAATTTCCTTGGTACGTAAATAGTTTAAAATTATGGAAAATAAAGATGGATCCCGATCAATAAAAATTGCACCAGTTTCATCCCTTAAGCTTGATATGCGTCCACTTAATAATGCTGTAAAAAATGTATCGGGTATCCATGTCAGCGTTTGACGTGATGTAGAGAACCTGTAATCATGAAATTTGTATGTGTTTGATTGTTTACAGATTATCTTTTAGGGAAATGATGACAAGTTTTTAAATGGACATGTAATATCACGTTAGTATGTGCATGGAATTGATTAATGGATGTCCAAAAAGGAAAGAAAAAGTCGATATACATGTATGAAAAATAGATAAAAACAATATTTCAATTATGTATCATTAATACTCCTGAACCAAAAAAAAAATAATTTCTATTCAACTGGATTATATATTTCTTATACTTATTGTTTAAAATTTGCATACATATTTTATTGTTTTTATCCAAATATTGTATATTCTACATAAATTAAACCTTTTCAAATCAAAAACGATAACTAAAAGATTTAATCTTGTAGTGTGTGAATGCAAACAAAATAAATAAATAAAATAAAAATAAACCCCATATTGATGTAAGAAAATGACAAAACTTAGGCTTAGAATTACATGCTCTGAATGAATAAATAAGTAAATAAATAAATAAAACTAATACATGTGATTTATTTTCCTTTAAAATCAACTTTTTTAATGATGAACTGTGTTATCGATTTGGAAATTATATTTCTGCTGCTGAGTCGAATACCAACATAACCATTATCTGTCTTCTGGTAAACGTTTCGTAAAGTGTCTCGAGTGAGGCCACATTTTTGTTACCGCAAATTTCGAATGGCATTATTATTAATATTCTCGCATCAGAAATACACGAAGAACTGTACTATCGGTGCACAAATCCAAATTGTTATATTATTTCTTATAGTGGTAAAGAAAAATCATCAATTATAACGTCGTTTTCAATTTTGTTTCTTACACTTCTTATGTGCACCAAAAATTTCGAAGATGTGCATACCGCACATTAGCGGGTATTACCATGTATACTACATGCACAACAGGTAATCAGTGACATACTACACTCCTTTATACTAAATTCAATATCACATTATTTCTGCAATAGCTTGAATAATTTCCAATACCATATCAATAATAAATAAACCTTTCATTCATTATGTTATTAAATTATTAAATGTGTGTGATTGACTTTAGAATTCCTAGCTGATGCCATTTCTAAAGTATACATATACATACATAGTATATGGCAATGTTGAATAGAATAACATCTTCATTTGAGATGGTTGAATGAATAGATTAGGCCTATTAGTTGATGCTATTGTTTACATGGAATGCTAATCTATTCATTTTCTTGACGTCATAAACACAAAATATATTTAAATGGCTATAGCAAATATAACGACATTACCGTTTTTCTTCATTTTTTTCTGTTAGATTCGCTAAAAACTATTCTTGTAACATAATTTTATTTATTATAATAGTATCTAATATATATATGTTACGTGACTTCTTTATCAGGCTGCATTATGGGCACCTCAATATATGAGAGACTGTAATCAGAATCGAATTGAGTCGTTTTTTTTTTTCAAAAAATTTGCAAGTATTATAACATTGTTGTAGTTACAAAAAAATGAAAATATCTTTGATTATTATGTTCTTATTATGAATGCTTAATTATATACTGACTAAACGTTAATCACAAGAATTTAAACTATTTTGATTTAAACAATAAACAAAGAAGAAAATAATTTTCCAGAAGAAAATTTCCGGAAATAAATAAATTAGAGTAAGGTTTATATGAAAATAGAATCTTCGTTTTTTGGTTCATATGTAGCATTGGGCTAGGTTAGGATCGTTATCAAAGGCACCCTTACTTATACTAACACTTGTGAACTTCTTTCTTATTAAAAAGTGTATTCTATGTTTAAACCAATGACCGACCCTAATCTTATAGTAGTCGTTGTCGAAATGCGTGAAATTGTATCTGAGAAGAGATGTCCACCGCAAAACTTTTTGGTATTCAGTCAAAACTTAAGGGTTTTTTTTTTTTTGATTGATTTTTTTGTGATACCACAGTGGTGATACCACAGTGGTGAACTTATCTCTTATCACTGAGTGCTGCCCGATTCAATGTTTAGCTCAATAAGAAGGACCTTCTTATTAAAGCCGAGTCCGCACGGCGTTCCACATTGCGGTACAACTACTTAGAGAAGCTTTGAAACACTCAGAAATGTCAACAGCATTACTGAGAAGGGATAATCCACTAGTCGAAAACTGGGGTTGAACCCACGACCCTATGTATGCATTGGACCCCGGTGGCTCCCTGCAGACCATAGTACCCGTGCGGCTCTATTACTTCCATTTTTGGTATTTTGATGTTGAAAAGTTTTCCTAAATTTTAAGTCATTTGCAAAATAGTACAAATTTTCCAGATTTAGTAGACTACCACCAATCCATATGTTTATGGATATTTGTATAAGAAAACATGAAGTATCATGTTTATAATTTGCATTTTAAAAATGATGAATCAGTTTTTAAAGGAGATAAACAAAAGGCATTGTATTCTAGAAATATGAGGATATCTTCTTGGAATAAAACTCAAGACGATAGAAGGAGTATGAATACAGAACAAATTGAACAACTTTTGATAAACTGGGATTTGTTTTTAAAATTGTTTATGTGGAATTTGTGCCATTATGGTAAAACATACTTGTCTTCTACTACACGTGTCTGATAATACTATGTCTCCTCCAATGGCTCTTATGTACATACTCCAAAAAAACCTTTTAACCTTTCTTGTATATCATATTATACTTCTTATCATTTATTGCAGTTTATAAGTGACTAAGTTAACACTTTTTACTATTTCCCAGAAAAACAAAAAAAAAACAAAAATATTTCATAGTCAATGAAATGGACAGTAATACTAAACCAAAAATGTGGTCGTACACAAACATATACCCAAAAAAAACATACCACAAAACATGTACTCTACTAAATCCGGAACATATCATCATCATCATCATCATAATAAACATGAGTAGAACTTGCCGTCACTCTGGTTTATTTATTATTCAGCAGCGGTAATATGAGACCACATACTACATACAAGTTTGTTTTGCAATAAATATATCGATTGCATTTATATATGCTGAATGGATAAATACATATACTATAAATATATACATACGCACAGAAGTAAATATATACATATATACCTATTTATACATTAATTAATTTATACAACATAATATTCAAGTACTTTGGCCAACGGATGTCGTCTTCTGTTGTAATCCATTCTCAATTGCAGTTTGATAAGCCAAAGGAAAACAATTTCTATGACCCTAAACAACATATTCTATTTACAGAAGTAAACAAGTACAATCTGGAGTATATGCATACATATGTGCATATACATATAGTAAGATGCACCCGCACCACAGTTACGGATACAATGACATCAATATTACAATAATATCCGAAAATTGTGCCAAGAAATTTTAGTGATTTTTCTGGAATACTTTCAACTTACCTCTGACCACCAACATTAAGATTCACCAAATCACCACTGTGAGCAAAGTAGGACATGTCTCTTGTTCCAAATTCCACCACAAGCTTATCAAATGCTAGTGGGGGTCTCCGGGCCTCTCCGGTGCTTATAATTCTATTTCCTTTATATCCCACTCGCTGCTTCCGATTGTTCTTTCTTATTTAAATGTCAATATTCAAATGAAGATTTTAATATTTTATTGTGCTGCTGCCGACTGATTGCATTCAAACAAAATTATGACAACATTTGCGTTGATTTTTTTTTTTTTTTGCACAAAGAGTAAAAATATTGTTGACGTTGTTGCTTTTTGATGCCTAAATTATGGCATGTAGGCAGAGTTACCATACCTAAAAATAAATTTTCTATTTAGTTTTGAATTAAAAATAGCATATGTTAGCTGTGTGTTTACATGATAGCATGGCATCTCTGAAACCGCTTAATACAATATAATTTTATAAACTGTATGGAATGTTGTTTTATTATATTCAGCAAGAGAATCAAAACTATGCTAAATATATTTCGTTTGCATGCTAATACTGTTTTACCGTGAATTTCTTATAAGAATAGGTCTGGTATATAACTCTAGCAGAACTTTTCTTTGCGCGCCGATAACAAAGTTTTGCCATATATTGCCAGGTGTGGACCTCTGTCGAAATTTTGTTTACGTGCCAATAACATCGTTCAGCCATGTATTCCTTATGGGAGCAAAATGTAAACAATCGATAATAATGTCTCCCATTATTTTTGATGGCAAAAATTTCGTATGCATAGTAAATTTTTATTAAAATCTTTATTATAAATTAATACTTATTAATAAAACAAAAAGCACTAGCAGCTAAATATATCGGTATAAAGGAGAGCACAAATTTTGGCTAAAGGCCGGTAAGGAAATTGGAAGGTTTGCCATCAAAAATTCCGTGAGACGTTATTTTTGATTCTTTACATTTTGCACCCATAAGAAAAATATGGCAAAACTGTATCTGGTATACAACGAAGATTCCGCTAGAGAGTCAGATCGGGGTTTCAAACCGAAATTCGTGTCAGTAAACATACGATGGATGACCGGAAACCGAGATTTCTTGTAGAAAGACGGTTTATCCATATGTTCCTTATTGAGGAAAATATAACAATATTTTACGGGCGAACGACCTAATGCATTAAAAAGATTAACTATTTAAAAACCACGTCTCAACGTATACTTGAATTCCAGGCTTCCGAAAACATAAATAAAACGCACGATTTATTCTTAATCAATATTGACTTTATTTCATCAGTAGTCTGCACCACCGCCATATTTTTCCAGTAACTCTTGTTTTCTTTTCCTCAGAAGTGCTTCTTCGACATCCTTTTGCGTGGGTACTGGAACGTGTGCTGTAAATTTTGGAGCTAACAATTGCATTGGGTTCACCTCATTGTCCGATACTTCAGATTTCTTTGCATCTTCGACTGCTTCCCTAGCAGGTATTGATAACGGATAAATATCTTCTTCCCCATCATCGTCATCTATGTCAATGTGACCATCCCTAGCCATTTTCTCTTTCCATTCGCGGACAGTCGTTTGGACAGCTATCTGTTCAATTCGTTCTTCTAGTGGAATCAAAATGCCATCGTCATCATCGCGATAGCCATAATATTCCGCATCAACATCTTTCATTAATTCTGCCCGAGATTTTCTTGGAGGCGGAGGAGGTTCTTGTTCAAAGAGTTCTCTAACGCCGGGAAGGTCCTTGGCTGCGCCGAAGTATTTGTAACCACGGTTACCTGGGACTTCACGTCCTTCAGCATCAAACATTTTAGGACCATATCTACGATAATGAGGCCCTCCCAGAGCCGATATTTGATTTTCCCAGTGACGCTTTTCTCTCAGAAGTTTGTTGATTTCGTCATTTAAGTCACGTATACGGAATTCACCAAGACCGGCTAAAAGAAGAAATGTTGTACTTTTCTGTAGAGTTCTCATTGTTTATATGAACATTGTCATACCATTTTGAATTTGTGCAACTTTGTTCGAAATTTCCCGTATAATTTCCAATCGATATTTTTCACATTTTGGCAGGTCTTGGCACTCGGAAGCTAAATATGGTCTTCGATCTTTTTCTCCAGATTCAATTTCTTTTGCCGCACGCCATCGGGCCAATGTGGTCCTGAATGTAATTAAAATGTATAATTATATGACGTTTTAATGTGAATGACACAGTTTACTTACATAGCCTTCTCTGCATTGCGAGCCTAGAATTTAAATGCAACATTAAAATAGAGCTCAATTCCTTTAAATTTTATATTTACCATTTCTTTGGAGATTGGTAAACGTTTTGTTTACAAAAAGTAATATGGAGAAGACAGCATTGATTGCGTGCCGGACAGTGATGTCAATATGTTCTCAAAATTGTAGTGAAAATGTATAAGCACAATCATATCGACTAACGATATGAGATATATGTTTCCATTAATGCGCTTTACAGAATATCAGTTATTCCGGACGGAATGTCGGTGTTTGTAAAGAATCTTACAGTGTGTCGAATCGATACGACTTGTCGGCGATGATTAAATAATCGGTAAATGTGTTATCGATCCCATAAACATGCAGCAGTATCGATTATGTCTTCGGACTTAACTTATAATGTGTCCAATATATGGGATATGTTCGACACGAGCACTGTCGTCCGGAATAACTGATAGTCTGTAAAGCTCATTACAGACTATCAGTTATCGATCCCATAAACACACAACAGTATCGATAATGCTTCGGACTTAACTTATAGTGTGTCCAATATATGGGATATATTCGACACGAGCACTGTCATTCGGAATAATGCGCTTTACAGACTATCAGTTATTCCGGACGGAATGTCGGTGTTTGTAAAGAATCTTACAGTGTGTCGGATCGATACGACTTGTCGGCGATGACTAAATAATCGGTAAATGTGTTATCGAACCCATAAACATTCAGCAGTATCGATTATGCCTTCGGACTTAACTTATAATGTGCACAATATATGGGATATATTCGACACGAGCACTGTCGTCCGGAATAACTGATAGTCTGTAAAGCGCGTTACCGACATTATACAGCAATTTGTTTTATTTAGAGATACAGAGTTGTATCTACACTTCGAGAGAATATCAAGGTGAATACCGAATACCAACAACCGGCTTTTTAGTTACAGCACTGTTAACATAATGTAAACAATCTGGGCAAGGATAAATATCTTGTAATGGATTTTAAGAATTGTCTGCACATTCCAACTGTTGCTCTTCGAAAGACAACACGGACCATCCACAACCTAACGCAGAAGTGCCTTAACTATTTTTGTTGGCTTCTTGTTTCCTAGTTGATATTACTGGTGCCTGTAAATCTATAGCCCATATAATCTCTGCCTTTACGACGCTTTACACCGTTTTTTTATTCAAGTTCTAGTCCCAGTTCTTTGAATAAATTGTAAAGGACAATGGCTGGAATAGCTTCATTATCAGTGGGCGTTTTATCGGTAAGTGGCTTCTTATATTTTAGACTTTAAGTCAAAACCCTATGTTGGCATGCTGTTTATTTTCCCCTAATGTCTTATGACTGAAGATCTTTTAATAAATAAATATTTTTCATTCTAGCGCATTATGAATGGCGAGATGGTGGAATTGCCAGTTTTGCAGATATTAGGGGTACTACGTGTTGTTAGCGGAGAAAGCGAACGTATAAGAATTAAAATTTCGGATAGTAAATACTTCAATAGTTTTGCATTGCTAACTACACAATTGACGCCATTGTTCCAGGGAAAACTAGACAAAAATTGCATTGTTCGTTTGGATCAATACGTCACTACGGAGTTGGCGGCAGATTGTCCTCAAAGGTAAGAACTCTTCAATATTATTGGAAGCCATTTGATACCAACTTTTAAAAGCCAACTTGAACTCAACGATAGATAAAAAATTGCTCTGTGTACCGAGAGAATCTTGTTTTTGTCAAAAACTAGTGCTTTTCGATTCAGAGTTCTTTCAACGCTCGTTTATAAATCGTAAAGTATGATTTCATTAAAAAATAAGGTCTTCTGGCAAAAATATTTCATCTTTACTATATTTTTGTCAAATGTACAAAATAGAATTAGTTGTCCAAGGGTAAATTTTTTATAAATATTTAAATCGTTAGTTGCATTCCAGACGAACGATTTAACGCGTATTGATTTTGACGTTGACTAATAGGCACTGTGGTGCAATGGTTAGCATGCCCGCCTTGCATACACAAGGTCGTGGGTTCGATTCCTGCTACGACCGAACACCAAAAAGTTTTTCGGCGGTGGATTATCCCACCTCAGTAATGCTGGTGATATTTCTGAGGGTTTCAAAGCTTCTCTAAGTGGTTTCACTGGAATGTGGAACGCCGTTCGGACTCGGCTATAAAAAGGAGGTCCCTTGTCATTGAGCTTAACATGGAATCGGGCAGCACTCAGCGATAAGAGAGAAGTTCACCACTGTGGTATCACAATAGACTGAATAGTCTAAGTGAGCCTGATACATCGGGCTGCCACATAACCTAACCTAACCTAATAGGCATTAAAAGGACCATTAAATTCTCATAATGACAATTCAGCATTTGAACATTTCTATAAAGTTTTTCTCATTCATCATCATTTAGTTAATGTAAAATCAAATATATTTTGCACTGGACATTTTAAAATTCGATCTACTGGAAAAATACATATTAGCTTAGGTACTTGATGTTTCCGGTACAGTGCTGAATTAGCGAAAAGTTACAACTCGAAAATTGAAACAAATTACACTCATTCTCTTATGAATTTTGAATAATATTAAATTTTTTGTCTAATAAATCTAATGCAGACAAGTCATAAAGGGTGACTCGCATACTACAGGTACATTTGCACAGGGGTACATTTTTATTCTGAGCATCATTCTAAAATGTATTTGTAAATGTAATCGATATGTTGACAATTTCACTATTGTCAATACACCTGCATTGAAGGGATGCTTAAGTGCATTAATTAATGATTTTAGAATTAGAAAATCATACATACTATGATATCAGGATGCGATCGTATAAGTGGCTTAATAAGCTTGTACCTGAAACGACGTCTTTTTTTAGTGATTGGTTACACAAACAAAAGTATCTAGTGTGTATTAGCCAAAAAAAAGTGACAGAGCTTCGAAAAATTTTACCTATACAAAAGTTAGATTTTTATGCTGAACACAACTCTAAAATGAGTTTTTAAATGTAATCCATACGTTGACAATTTAATGCAACTGTATTGATTGGATTCTTAATTGTGCTCCTTAAGGATTGTAAAATTAGATAATCACTATACGTACGTATTATGGAATCAGAGAGATTGTACCTGAAGCGCCTTCGTTTTTAGTGATTCGTCACACAAATAAATTTATCTAGTATGTATTAAGGATTGTGGAAAAGACTATTCGTACGTAGTATGAAATCAACAAGCATGCGATCCTATAAATGGCTTAATGAGATTGTACCTGAAACGACTTCGTATATTAGTGATTGGTCACACAAACAAAATTATCTAGTGTGTATTAGCCAACAAGAGTCACAGAGATTCGAAAAATTTAACGTATACCACAGGTACATTTTTTATTCTGAACATCACTCTAAAATGTCTTTTTGACACAATTTTTAATGCACTTGTATTGATGGGATGCTTAAGGATTGTAGAATCAGAAAATCGCTATGAAATCAGCATGTGATCATACATGTTGCTTACTGAGATTGTACCTGAAACGCCTTCGTTTTTTTAGTGATTGGTCACACAAACAAAATTATTTAGTGTGTATTAGCCAACAAAAGGTATTTGGTCGGTACATTTGCACATAGATACATTTCTTATTCAGGACATCAAAACTGTATTTCTTAATGTCTTCATACGTTGACAACATCATAGGTGTCAATGTACCTGAAATGAAGGTATGCTTAAATGTGCGCTTAAGGGATGTACAATAAGACAATCACTTTTCCTAATGTGAAATCAACATAAGTTGTTGTATTATTTGAAGCAATTCCCAAAACTGTACAAAAACAATACGTAGTGACTATAAAAATAACCAAACATATCTTGTGCTTGGAATTTCAATATACCCTCAATGCCTAATGAATAAATTATTACTTTGATGTTGGGTCTTTTGGGTTGGGTTTACGACCATCCTCGGATATCCACTTCAATTCCATTTCCACTAGTAACGAAAAATCCACGAACCTGACAATTTGGTGTCATGAATTCCAGGATATGTTCTGAACTTTTCTGTAATCAGCTGGGTTGCACAAAACACCAAAAAATCACTAGGGTGGAAGTCAAAATACATATGTGCAATCAAGAGACGTTTTAAATCATTCTTCTTTAAATATACATATATATTTTTTTAATAAAACTCATGCAAAATAAAAAAACACACACACACATTTAAAATTTTTATTTCAGTAATGTTTTAAGCAGAAATGCAACCAACCATCACGGGCATAATTTAACACGAACATTTCGGTGAATATGGAGTGTACACTGAACGGAAAAACATCATCGATATGATGATTTTCAGCATTAATTTGATGAAATGTTTCTTAGATTTTGAGCTTACAACGCATTTCATCATCGTAATGAAGAATTTTACATCAATTTTTCATCAAATATATTCATCAATTTAATGAAATAATTTCATCAACTTGAAGAACAAGTGTCATTTAATTGATGTATTTGTTTCTTCCTTTCGATGAAAAACTGTATTCAAATTGATGTCCGATAGTCTCTATACAATGAATATTCTGCATCATTCCAATGAAAGGTATTCATCAAAAGTACGTAATTTATTCATTAAAATTACATTACTTCAATGACTACATTGCATCAAACTGATATATATTCTACATTCAACCAATGAAACACTGATATCGAACTGAACTTTGGTTTCCGCCTTAGAAACTAGTTCTAAATTTTACAATATCCAATATAATTACAAATATTTTAAGTCAATTAGGAAATATTATTTTTTATAAAAAAATCTTAAAAATATTATTCACTACACTTGCGATTATTAATAGATTATAAATTTCAATATTAATTTAGATTTATGAATGGAAAAAGTATACATATGATATTAATCAAAACTTTACACATATATAAGACGTTTTCAACGTTTCATTATAGTATTAACATAAATATACTTATAGATGAGAAATCTTTTTTATTGGCCCTATTGTAATATAAACCATTATTATTCGCTTAAAATGATTGGTATTTTCGAAAAGTCTTTTGTTTTAGCTGATTTAATATTATAAAAGTACTCTTGGTCTAGATAAACATAATAATTGTAGTCACCATTTTCTAAATAGATATCTCCAATAACAAAAATAAAAGACAGTCATCCTTCGTCAAAATGACGACGATAAATTTTATTTTCGACGTAAAGTGTGTTTTGGTCGTTTGGAAAATGATACATTTAATTGTACTAATTCAATCAAATTATGAATTTTTGTTTATTATTATTTTAAAATAAACTGAGTGACATAGTAAACAAAAATTTGGTTATAAATTTTGTCCACGATGTAGTTAATAGTACAAAAAATAAGGATGACTTTCCAGGGCTAAAAAAAAATGTAAATGGTTGTCTACTTCTTGGATACTTTCTGCTAGAAATATTGACGATTCGTGGGAGTATTCTCCATACGTATTTTCCATTTTTATCATATCGGACGTATTTTGATGTTGGAAATAATAGACACCAAGTCAAACGCATCATAAATGACGAGGTTATAAAGGCAGATTTAAATATTAGTTATTTAATGATATGCATAATTGTACTAACTATTTTTTTATAACAAACCTGCGTTTGGCATATCAATTTTATCAAAACCCTATTTAATGACAGCATTTTTAACATAGTGTTCTTTCTCAATTAAATTGTACCAATACACTATATCAGTTTGGTTACCCAGTCTAATATTGGTGCGCAGTATTTATGCAGTACTCTGAAGTCCATGTTAATCTAAACGAAATAACAACATATACATGGAGTAAGAATATTAAATTAAGGTGAACGTTTAAATTTAGTTACTTACCAACTGTGCTCCTCGAAATTCTTTATACTGTGGGCCTAGGCCCTAAATATATCACTATGGTTAACGTGTTCGTCAAATATTTGATGTATTCAGTACGTCAATATCCCATCGTCAGATCTGTCGATGCGGTGGGAATTCAGTTTCTCATTCAGAAAAGGTTTTCTATGACGGGTACTTCAGCTAATTTTCCATGATGAGAAGTCTCTTCACAGTGCCTCTCGATGCTTTCTTCTTGTGGCATATACTTCTTGTTTACTATATTTTTTTCCAAATCGCTAAACTCGCAGGCCGTTGGAGTTTCTCTTGGAGCCGCAATGTATTTCTAAAAATATATGAAAGTTTGCAAGATGTCTTTTACAGGAAAATTTTGTGTGAATGCGCTGTTACATATCGTACACCTGAATGTATCACTATTTTGGAATCCTTTAAAATGTTTCTGAACGCCACAAATAATTTTATATATTACTAAAATTTCTAGAACTATATAGCACTCCGTTTAAACCTACAACACTTAAAATATCTCCAATGATATAACGGATTTTCTCAAAGGCATTGCTTTTGTGTGTGTGTTTTAGCAATAAAAGCACAAACAACTTTGCAACGCAACCAGTATGTCCCATTTGAAGATTTTTGTAGTTTTATTTTCTATTTTTCAAAATTTTAATTAAATCATCACTTAAAAAAGTTTATAATAATTAAAATATGTGGAAATAATGTAATTGTTAGAGTTTGTCATATATGGGGGGCGGAAAAATATAAATGAATAACATGTGTTGAAAAAGTTCTTCAATTTAATTACTGATTTCATTAAATGAATGAAAAGATTTTCATCAAAATGATGACCAAAAATTGATGTAAGTTTCTCCATTGAGTTGATGACGGTATTTTTCAACTGAAAACAGAAAACATCAAATTTCATCCGATTTCATAAAAAACAATGTAATCTCTACATCAATTTGATGAAGATTTTTTGATGATTTTGTTTCATTAATTTGATGATGTACTTTTCTTTCAGTGTAGTACACAAAAATCGTAGAATTGATTGACATTAACCTAATAGTGTATTTGCAAATATGGGCGATAAGTCCAAAGAAATATTATGAAAAAATATGATTCTTTTATATTTTGGGTGTCCATGCCTTGAAAAAAAACAATTGCACAAAAGGTTACCCATCCGTTTACGCATTAGGGACTTTAGAATAAATCCTTTTCCTACGTAAAATGAAAATCTCCTTGTCTAAATGATTTTATATCTGACCGGTCGCAAAGTATAGGAAGTAAAATTGATTTTAAATTCCAAAGTAGAATTTATAATTCCGAAGAAGTAGAGTTTGTCATTCTGTCCTTCACATTTTGAATTTCGACTTGGGATTTATCGTTGTGAAGAAATTAGTTTAATCCTTTTTCTATGAAACACTGATGTTTTTTTACCATTTTGTATACATTTTCCCATTACTTTGCTTCTAAACTATCGAGATGGAAATTCTGATCACGTTTCCTTATTTTCCATTATTTCCGTTTACTTAACAAAATCCATAATTTATCATCCAAATAGCCCACATAATAATCATTGGGTAGAATCACATTTTCCTAAAAAGTACAAAACACAAAAACCACTTTAATCGTTTTCCATTAAATTCGTTGACATACCAAGAGGAATATTAAAATATTCAAAAAGTCCTATAAAACTAATAAAATTGATATGAAATCTCTAGGATCATTTCACAAGTGAGCTCATACATGCTTATTTCGTTTCAATTTTTGTTGTTGTTCCACAACAGCCTATGTAAACAGTCTCATTGCCTTATACAATTCTCCAAATCTATATGAAAAATCCAAAACGGGGATTACGACAAATAAACATTGAAAGTAAACGTATACAATGCGCTAGTAATTTTATTATCTGACCTACACATTCAAAAAAAAAAAATACCAATTCAACTTGGGTACTTTGGTTTTTTGTATGTTTACATACAATAAGAAACACTTTAGTGGTAAAATTGAATCAAATTACACTAATTCTGGATAACATGGATTATTTATTATTCTTTGTCCGAAAACAAACATTAATGGATTGACAATGTGTACATTCACACATATGTTGTTCTGGGCACCCTTTAAAAATATTTAAGTCCTTCTTTTTGTAGATAATATGTATTATCGATGACAAAATTATGATATTTTCAAGTGTAGAGATAGCCTTCAACTGTTAAGTGTTTAGAGATACAATATTTGAAAAATAAATTATATATGTATTGAATTTCAAAATGGAGTTTGTCATGTCGAAGAATTTATCTTATTTCTCCAAATCACATCTTTGCGATGTCTTTCGAAAATTTATTGCCCGTATTAGCACCCATAACGCATACCGAATATAGTTTCAACTGGCTAAACACTTGCTATATATCTCACCCATTGGATTTGTAAATGAATTAGAATCACAGTATCAGTTCTCTTCGAAAGTGAGCCCAAATACTCATAAATGTGAGTATTAGGTTCGAGTTTAGCTGCTAAAATATATACTTGTGGAAAATTTTATTATAACTCTATGGTGGATGATCCAATGCAAAAATTGAAAATGTTTATTTTCGGTGAAATGTATTAATAAAGAAAAGCAACTGTTCAAAGTTCATTTGAATAGGGGATTCACACATATGGGTTCCACTGTGGATTCATATGTGTGGGTACAACTGTATATGGCGGACAACTTCAATTTCTCGAAATTTCCTTTTGTCCTTCAATTGTTTATTTGGAATAACGACTAGAAAAACTCCGTTTAGTGGGAAGATTTCATGCATTGACAAATGATCAAATGAAGTTAGTTAAATCTTGCGCGTCGTCCACATAAAATCGTTTTTCCCTCATTCTGCTCCCTCCGTCAAATAAAGTATCGGAAGTGGAAAGTGATTCTTTTTTTGTATAAACATTTATAATAAATAACAAACATATAACACTGAAAACATAAATGAAAGTGATGGACACATACAACATACAAATGAAAGTGCTGGACACATCATTAATCTAAAACTTAAATCTAATTAATCTAAGCTTAAATCTAATATTGCACAAATCCGTGTTTATATCGCACATTAAGTTCCTTTTACATTGCCCATGAAATTTCCTAATTTATATTGCACATAAAATTACTAGTTCTTATTGCACATTGAATTTTTATCACAGAGTGGATTATTGCACATTGTTAATAATGAATTTCTTCTCCTAATAAGTATAAGTGAATATTTCTAAATAATTTATTCAATAAAAATTTGTGAATACTAAAACTAATTCCGTCTTATTTCGAAAGGCAAAAAATAGAAATTAGATTGCGTGGTAAACAGTAACCGTGAAAAAATAGCCAATTTAGCGCGACAATGCCAACGTAATACTGGCCTTAAAGGATAAACAAAATTGTTAATTATTTCAGTACTGTAAATTTAATTTACAGTATATTCGAAGACAAACGTTTTTTATATAACCATTACCATCATATTGTTTATGTGAATTGTAAGGTAAACATATCATTTTTTCTTCTTCTAGACGTGCACTTATTATTGCCGGAATGACTGTACTACACAGTGGCGAACAAGTAAAGGAGCAAATAGGAGAACCTGTTTCATACATTGAGACTTTACCCCCAATTGTTCCTACTGATGCACCTAATACGAACGAAGAAAATCCCACACCTAGGTAGAAATATTATTTGCAAATTTAAGCATTTATTTTTGATCAATTATATTATTTTTTTTTTTCTCTGAATTATTTAGCACTTCTACATCGGAATGTCATGATGCCTCCGAAATGGGCGATAATAATAATCCGGAATCTAGGTAAAACACCAATATCGTTTCCGAATACAATAATTAATAAATAATTCTTTACAGTAAACCATCCAATTCTACATCATTATCTGTTGGTGTTATTGCGGTATGTAGTAGAAGTATAATTTTCTTTCAGTATAACCATTAATATTTCACTTTTAAAATTTCTTAGCGCATTATGTCTGGCGAAAGTGTGTTAAACCCTGTAGTGCAAATATTAGGTGTGAAACGTATGGCCGAACACTTAAGAATAATGATATCGGATAGTAAATATTCCAATAGTTATGCACTACTTGCTACACAACTAAACGCCAAATTTAATGAGGAAAACCTTAAAGACAAATCCATTGTTCGTTTAGATAAGTACATAACAACGGTGGTCGTACGCAGTATTCCGGCAAAGTAAGTAAATAATTATTTTTCATCAGCATCCCAAAACAGACAAGCAATGAATACCATCAAATATTCAGAGTGACATGTCACATAGTACTTTCTTACATTTTTTTATTAGTCTACCGTTTGATTTTTTTCTTTTCAGACGTCTACTCCTTATTTTAGGAATGACTGTATTGAATAGTGGCGATCAGGTTAAGGAGAACATTGGAGATCCTGTTTCATACTTTGAGGGTTTGTCCCAATTTGATACTACTGATGCCCCAAATACTAGTGAACCAAATTCGAATTCTAGGTAAAACAATTATTAGCAAATTCAAGTTTACTTTTTTCTATTTTTAATTATCAATTTTTTCTTTACAGTACAACATTTGATTCTAATTCATTATCTGTTGGTGTTATTCCGGTATGTTGTACATGTAAATTTTCTTTCTCACAGCACACAAAAAAAAATCTGATTCAATCGCGAAATTAATTGATCCATTTAATTTTTTAATGGAAACGTCTTCAATTACAGAAATGATAGTATCAATAATTTTTTGTTTCAACTAAAATATTTGTTGAATCAATTAAATTTTTAATTGAATATTTTTTAAAAATCAATTGAGATTTTAAATGGAAAAATTTTTCGTTTCGTTTTTTATACCCACCACCATAGAATGGTGACGGGGGTATAATAAGTTTGTCATACCGTTTGTAACACATCGAAATTCTTGATCAGGGAGAAATTCTAAGACGATATAACGATGTCCGTCTGTCTGTCTGTTGTAATCACGCTACAGTCTTCAATAATGAAGCAATCGTGTTGAAATTTTGCACAAACTCGTCTGCAGGCAGGTCAAGTTCGAAGATGGACTATATCGGTCCAGGTTTTGATATAGTCCCCATATAAACCGACCTCCCGATTTGGGGTCTTGGGCTTATAGAAACCGTAGTTTTTATCCAATTTGAATGAAATTTGAAATCTGGAGGTATTTTATGACCAAAAAGAGGTGTGCCAAAAATGGTGAGTATCGGTCCTTGTTTTGGTATAGCCCCCATATAGACCGATCTCCCGATTTTACTTCTTGGGCTTATAGAAACCGCAGTTTTTATTCAATTTACCTGAAATTGGAAATCTAGAGGTATTGTAGGACCACAAATACGTGTGCCGAAAATTGTGAGTATCGGTCCATATTTTGGTATAGCCTCCATATAGACCGATCTCCAGATTTTACTTCTTGGGCTTATAGAAACTGCAGTTTTTATTCAATTTACCTGAAATTGGAAATCGAGAGGTACTTTAGAACGGTAAAGAAGTGTGCCAAAAATGGTGGGCATCGGTCCATGTTTTGGTATGGTCCCCATATAAATCGGTCTCCCTATTTGGGGTCTTGGGCTTATAGAAACCGTAGTTTTTATCCAATTTGCCTGAAATTGAAAATCTAGAGGTACTTGAGGACCATCAAAAGGTGTGCCGAAAATGGTCCGTATCGTTCCATGTTTTGGTATAGTCCCCATATAGACCGATCTCCCGATTTTACATCTTGGGTTTATAAAATCCCTAGTTTATATACAATTTGTCTGAAATTGGAAATTTACAGGTATTTTAGGACCATAAAGAGGTGTGCCACAAATGGTGAGTATCGGTCCATGTTTTGGTATAGCCCCCATATAGACCGATATCCCGATTTTACTTCTTGGGCTTCTAGTATCCGAAGTTTTTATCCAATTTGCCAGAAATTGGAAATCTAGAGGTATTTTCGGGCCATAAAGAGGTGTGCCGAAAACGGTGAGTATCGGTTCATATTTTAGTATAGCCCCCACACACAAAAAAATATTTTTCTGATTCAATCACGAAATTAATTGATCCAATTAATTTTTTAATTGAAATGTCTTCAATCACGAAAATGATAGTATCAATCACAGTTTTAATTGGGCATAGAAAAAATCCTTGATTAAAAAATTAATTGATGTCATTAGCAATTTTCAATTAATTTTTTAATTGATTCAATTAAACATTTAATTGATTTTGAATGCAAACCCCAATTAATTTTTTATTTAAAAAGGTAACGATTTTCAACTACTTTCTGAATTGGCTTAGAATTTTTATTTTGATTAAGAAATGTTCATCACTTTTTTTAACTGACTTCGTCTTCTGAATTTGATTAAAAAGTTAATTCTATCAATTAATTTTTTAATTAAAAATTTTAAAATTTTCAATCATTGACTTAATTATTAATAATAATTAACCTAATGTTTCTACCTTGATTAAAAAGTTAATTGTATCAATTAATTTATTAATTGAAAAAACATTCAACTTCAATTAACTTTTTAATTGGAAATATTCTGGTGATATTTTTTTCTGTTCATAAGAACTATCTCCCGATTTAACTCCTAGGGTTTCTAGAAACCGTAGTTTTTATCCGATTTGCCTGAAATTGTAAATATTCTGGTATTTTAAGCTCACAAAAACGTGTATCGGATTAAGTTTTTATCGGTCCATTTGGTAATGCCTCCATATAGACCGACTTCACTTCTTGAGGGTACAGAAGGCGCACTGATCATGAAAATTGCTCGAAACTCAATGTAAAATTTCCAGATTTTACTCCTCGGGTGAAAATCTACAGATTTAAGATTTCAAATCAAGACGTTATTTTATAATTTTCTTGCACACTTACAAGATATGTTAATGATTCCTCTAAAACTCAAACAAAAATGGTTCTTATAAATCCAGAATCTGATATAGTCCTCATAGGTGAAATCTTTAAATTTATCTTCGGGAAGTGTCCTCAAGTCCTCCTGAAATTTCAAAGGAAACCCTAATATTTGGTTCATGGTGGTGGGTATTTAAGATTCGGCCCGGCCGAACTTACTGCTGTATATACTTGTTTTTCTGTGAGTATACCAATTTATATTTTGTTTAAATTTTTAGCGCATTATGGCTGGCGAAACTGTGGTAGACCCTGTTGTGCAATTATTGGGTGTAAAACGCATTGGTGCCCCACATAACCGCTGGAGAATATGGATATCGGATGGCAACTACTTCCATACTTTTGTAATGATTGCTACACATTTGAATTCCAAATTTAATGAGAAAAATCTTAAAAACAAATCCATTATTCGATTGGATAGGTACATAACATCGGTGGTCGGCAACGGTACTTTGTCAAAGTAAGTATATAATTATTCTCATCAGCATCCCAAAACCGACAGGCACTTTATACGATTATAATGGTTAGGTTAGGTATAGTGGCAGCCCGATATTTCAGGCTCACTTAGACTATTCAGTCCATTGTGATACCACAGTGGTGAACTTCTCTCTTATCAATGAGTGCTGTCCCGATTCTATGTTAAGCTCAATGACAAGGGACCTCCTTTTTATACCCGAGTCCGAACGGCGTTCCACATTGCAGTGAAACCACTTAGAGAAGCTTTGAAACTCTCAGAAATGTCACCAGCATTACTGAGGTGGGATAATCTACCGCTGAAAAACTTTTTGGTGTTTGGTCGAAACTGGGTTTGAACCCACGACCCTGTGTATGCAAGGCGGGCATGCTAATCATTGCACCACGGTGGCTCCGATTATAATGCATGTCACTGAGAAGAATCACTCTCTTATATCCCAAAAACATGTGACACTGAATTGGGTATTACTCGTATGGGTCATGGGTGCATTGGGTAACACACAGAAATGGGTCACTAAAATTTGTAGAAAATTTTACCAAAAAACTACCAAATAGAAAATTATTTTGCAGTTTTTGATAAAATTTGTGTGATTATTATAAAAAAAAATTCAATTTATTTGTGTGTTTAAATATCCCTTGAATTATAAATGTGAGGAAGTTTTAAATATGTTTAAAACTTCAAAAAAAATTGCTACTTCTACTAAAAAGAGAAAACTTGCCTACAATGGGCTTCGATAGTATGACCTAAAGAATTAATGAGAATTAACATTTTTAGGGGTTCCAAGAGATAATTTTGTCAAAATTTTATTACTAAACAAAAATTTATCAAAATTTTATTGCTACAGAAAATTTTGTCAAATTTGTATTACTAGAGAAAATTTTATCAAATTTTTATTCCTAGAGAAAATTTTGTCAAATTTTTATTCCTAGAGAAAATTTTGTTAAAATTATATTTCTAAAGAAAATTTGTGAAGTAGCACTTAGGTGGGGAGGAATATTTTGTAAAATCTACCAAAACATCAAGAATTCTACCAATCTACCAAACAGTAGGTTTAGGTTTAGGTTAGGTGGCAGCCCGATATATCAGGCTCACTTAGACTATTCAGTCCATTGTGATACCACATTGGTGAACTTCTCTCTTATCACTGAGTGCTGCCCGATTCCATGTTAAGCTCAATGACAAGGGACCTGCTTTTTATAGCCGAGTCCGAACGGCGTTTCACATTGCAGTGAAACCAAACATTAATAAATCTATAATTTTTGGTAGACCAACTCTGGCAACCGTGGTCACCATATTTGAGATTTGGTATAATGATTACCATTACCTATCTTGCATACAAAAGGTTATAGGTTCTGCCGAATAATCGATTAACTGGTAGGTAACGTAAAGTCGTTAACACTAGGCTTCGAAAAGCAAGTACTATCCTCTCATTTGAACTTTTATAGAAGTTCTGTGGGCGAAAGTTTCCTTTTCCCAAGATATATTTAGGAAGGTAGTTTCAAGCTATCAAGTGATTACAATTTTTTTCATTTGAGCAGAACTTTGATTGTCGGTATTTGCTTAATGACATAGGCGTAGCTAAAGGAGTTTTATGGGTTTGTCATCTCCTTTCTTCAAACTATGATTATATATCATTGAATTAAATATTCTGGTTTCTCAAGAATTTATTTTTTCTCTTTTTGAGGTATTTTCACAATGTGCACACATTGTAGCTTTTACCCCTTGTGAAAATGTTGCTAGCTACGCTTATGTTTAATTAACAAATGTGACAAATAAAAATAAGAAATCTAAATAAAATTATTTTATAAAAAAATTGAATTTTCAATTTGCTTTAAATTTATGACAGAAAAGAATCTAAATAAATTGTTCTCATAATTAATGGTAAGAATTCCTTTAATTATTCTTGCGAACCGTAACACATTTCCTCATGTTTCGATGCATACATCGATACATTTCCAGATTTCCTATATTTTAAATTTCCCACTCGTTCAACAAGTGGGAAATTTAATTCAATTTGACTGACAATCAAAGTTTCAATATGGCGACTGACATTTTTGTTTTTTTTTTTTTTTTTTTAATACTAAAACTACCTTACTAAATCTGCCTTGCCCTTTCCCTTATTATTTCAAAATGGTTCTTCATTTATTGAAAATATTTACAATAATGACAACTTCTATATACAATACATTTATTTATATTTATTTTCCCAGACGTGTACTAATTATTTTGGAAATGACTATATTGCATTCTGGCGATACAGTTAAGGAAGCAATTGGCAAACCAGTGTCATACACACAGCATCCTGCTTGTAGTGTACCATCGGTATTATCAGTTGGTGTTATTCCGGTAAGTGGAAGTTATTGTTTTTATTGTATGTTGTAATGATTATGTTCTTTATAATGCAGCGCATTTTGAATGGTGAGCAAGTGGAATCTTCAGTATTGCAGGTACTTGGTAAAATGTGGTATCGGATGGAAGGTAGAGATAGGATGCGATTAAAGATTTCGGATAGTAGGTATTTCTATACCTTTGTTTTATTGAGTACGCAGTTGACTACAGATGACATCGATGACATTTTGCTGCCAAATACAATTATTTGTGTGAATAACTACATAACCGAATTACTCAACGATGGTACCGGAAGGTGAGTATTGACTTTTTAAGCAAACCTTGTTGTTGTTGCTATTGGTACACAACCGATCTTTAGCGTGATGCATACCAGAGAAAAGTTTTAATAAACATCTAGTTCAAATTTCGTTTTAGCGAAAATATTGAATTTTTTTGGGTGGGGAAAATCGAACTTCAGAGTAAATTTGGTTTGGCTATAATGTAGTTGACCATGTATTTGTTATGGGAGCAAGATTTAATAATTGAAAATAGGATATTTCGTGCCTTATTGGAAAGCGAAAGAAATTTTCACTAAAGACCGAGAGGCAACTCTGACGGAAACTTCGTTTGTGTATCAATAACACAGCTTTCCCACGTATATATTAGGGCAATAAAATGTACACAATCGATACAAACATTAACGCCAAACATTAACATCACCAAGCTATGAAAAGAAAAAATAATTTATTATATATCGCTTAATATAATAAATTATTTTTTCTTTTCAAAATAATTTTTATTCACATTTACTTATAGACTAATTCTTGAACCCTTCTCTGTAAATCAAATTAAGGTTTTTTCCCAATTTTACCTACAAAATCGAATTTAATTTAATCAATATAGATAACATTCAAAAATAGTCTTTAATACTATATGTAAACCTACGAAATTTTGTATGAATAAAATGAATTTAATTGTAGGAGAAAAATGCATGTCGATAACAATGTGCTATAAATAGCTGAATTTTTGCCAGGTGGGGGTATAACCGGCTTTCAGTTTTACAAGCTCAAGATCGGTATATCGGAATGACTGTGCACTGCAAATAAACCAAAACTATGGTGAATTATCAAAGTATGTCTCCATATTTTCTTGGTCTATGGATATAAAGGGTGATTTGTTAAGAGCTTGATAACTTTTTTTTAAAAAAAAACGCATAAAATTTGCAAAATCTCATCGGTTCTTTATTTGAAACGTTAGATTGGTCCATGACATTTACTTTTTGAAGATAATTTCATTTAAATGTTGACCGCGGCTGCGTCTTAGGTGGTCCATTCGGAAAGTCCAATTTTGGGCAACTTTTTCGAGCATTTCGGCCGGAATAGCCCGAATTTCTTCGGAAATGTTGTCTTCCAAAGCTGGAATAGTTGCTGGCTTATTTCTGTAGACTTTAGACTTGACGTAGCCCCACAAAAAATAGTCTAAAGGCGTCAAATCGCATGATCTTGGTGGCCAACTTACCGGTCCATTTCTTGAGATGAATTGTTCTCCGAAGTTTTCCCTCAAAATGGCCATAGAATCGCGAGCTGTGTGGCATGTAGCGCCATCTTGTTGAAACCACATGTCAACCAAGTTCAGTTCTTCCATTTTTGGCAACAAAAAGTTTGTTAGCATCGAACGATAGCGATCGCCATTCACCGTAACGTTGCGTCCAACAGCATCTTTGAAAAAATACGGTCCAATGATTCCACCAGCGTACAAACCACACCAAACAGTGCATTTTTCGGGATGCATGGGCAGTTCTTGAACGGCTTCTGGTTGCTCTTCACTCCAAATGCGGCAATTTTGCTTATTTACGTAGCCATTCAACCAGAAATGAGCCTCATCGCTGAACAAAATTTGTCGATAAAAAAGCGGATTTTCTGCCAACTTTTCTAGGGCCCATTCACTGAAAATTCGACGTTGTGGCAGATCGTAAGTCTATTCATGATGAAATGTCAAAGCATACTGAGCATCTTTCTCTTTGACACCATGTCTGAAATCCCACGTGATCTGTCAAATACTAATGCATGAAAATCCTAACCTCAAAAGAATCACCCTTTACAAATTCGATAACGACGTCCTCGAAATTTTATGCAAGCAAAAATAGCTATGCATTTCTGTAATACCAGACACATTAATGTGTTCATTTTTGTACGCTGAAATATAAAAACTGAATGGATTTTTTGCTACTAAATATTCCAAGAGCTGTTGTCATCGATTGTTTACATAATGCGCTTTACAGACTATCAGTTATTCCGGACGGAATGTCGGTGTTTGTGAAGAATCTTACAGTGTGTCGAATCGATACGACTTGTCGGCGATGGCTAAATAATCGGTAAATGTGTTATCGATCTCATAAACATGCAGCAGTATCGATTATGCCTTCGGACTTAACTTATAATGTGCACAATATATGGGATATGTTCGACACGAGCACTGTCCTCCGGAATAACTGATAGTCTGTAAATCGCATAACACATGTATTGTAAAACTGCATTATCAACATGAAAACGAAATATCAACTAAATGTACATACCGGCGTTTATCTGCATAGTTTCTTTCTGTGATTATCTATTGAAAAGCAACTTTTAAATTTTAATTTTTTTTTATTTTCAGAATTGTACTGACCATTACGGGAATGTCAGTAAGGAATACTGCCAATGAAGTAGCAATGCAAATCGGTGAACCAGTTGCCTATAGTCCTGAAGTCAGCCCGATTTTTCTTTATAATCGCATTAAATATCGTTTCATCCGAAAGTTGTATAAGTTTTGATAAGCATCGACGTGTTTGCCGAAACACAATAAATAACAATAAATTGAACAAAACACAATAAACGCTAACAATAAATTAAGAGATTACTAATATTTTTTATCTTTCTTAATAAAAAATAACATTTATTTTCTATAAAACAAATGCATATGTTTTTTTTTTCATATATAAAACAACATGTTAACTGCTTAAAACTGTAACGAAATGAAATCTAATAAAATTTTCGCTACCTATAAGAAATGCATTGCTATATATGCTAACGAAAGTTACGTGGTGCGTTGTTATCGATTGTTTACACACAACAATAATTTTTGTTGCGAGCTGCATACAGAAAAATTTTACTTCGACTGAGAAAGCATTTTCAACCATGATATTTGTATTGGTCGTTGTCATCGATTGTTTACATGCTGTTTCCATGATAAGACCGGTATACATCGCTAATGAAATTTCCGCTATCTATAAGAATACATTGCTATATTTGCTAATAAAAATTTCGTCAAGTGCTTTTATCGACAACCCTGACTTTTTTAGGTCTGATATTGCGCTAGACATCATTTTCCATTTTTAAATTAAATCCCATACAAATGTGTATGCAGCATCCTTTCACCGACCGCCTTGCATACATAGGGTCGTGTGTTCAAACCCAGTTTCGACCAAACAGCGGTGCATTATCGCCTCTCAGTAATGCGTGTTTCAAAGCTTACTTAAGCGGTTTCACATTTACCGATTATTTAGTCATCGCCGACAAGTATCGATCCGACACACTGTAAGATTCTTTACAAACACCGACATTCCGTCCGGAATAACTGATAGTCTGTAAAGCTCATTAGACGGTCGGATAAACACTACGACAGGGGTTCGCCTATTTGTTGTGTGTTCGTTCAAGTTTTACCCTCACATTTCACGAACAATTATGATAACAACATGAAGAAATAAGAAGAAGCATAAACACAAACAATGAAGATGGACGAAAAGTTAGGTGTAAAGCCATTTTTTAATCGATTATTCACATTTTGCTCCTATTACAAAAACATGATAAACTGTGTTATCGGCACACAAACTACATTTTCGTTATATAGGCCTGTTGGCATTATCGCGATAAAACCTACGTTTTCTCAGGTTTCTCTAATTATTATTTTTCAATTATTGCTTTGGGTCATTTCCCATCAAGTTTTAATAAAAATTTGCAAAAAAATTGTAAGTTGATTGCGTTTTTACGGATTAATTTTCAAACTCGAATATCTTGTTTCAAACTCGAATATCTTGTTTGACATCTTGTTTCGTTCAGATGTTAGTTTGATTTCAACAGACGGACATGGCTAGTTCGACTCAGAATTTCACTACGATCCAGAATATATAGATATACTATGTGAGGTCTGGGTCAATGTTTAATGTTGTAGATTATAAAATATTTAAAATGTCGAGGGACTAGATTAACCAGTTATCGATATTTTAAATATAACAAAAATAGCAGAATTGAAATCAAAAAATTCAAGCTAAAACCTCGTATGCACCTCTACCGGAAATTTCGTTTGCGTGCCAATAACACAGTTCTGCAATGTATTTCCTATGGGAGCAAAATGAAAACAATCGATAATAACGCCTCACAAGTAGCTGGATCTAGGTCTAAAACAGCTAAATTGACATCACTTTTTAGCAACACTGCTTTACGGCGTTATTAAAAATACATCAACTTTGTGATCACTTCCCGCCTGATTTTAGTTTGATGCCAAAAACAGAAGAAGTAATCATTGTGCGAAAAGACAACCGCGAGATAGCATTGTTTAACTTATTGTCGTGATTAAAAAAATTACGTACGCTCGCTTCTTGTTTAGAACATTATAAATACTAAAAACTATTCCTATATTTAATATACAACACACCTAAGAAGAGAATTACCATAATAATATGCCTGGAATAGCTTCATTATCAGTTGGCGTCATACCGGTAAGTAGGAAAATTTTGATTTTGGGACATTGTGAAATACATCGATATTGTTTTTTTTTTGTTGTGTTATGTTATTCCAGCGCATTATGGCTGGCGAGGAAGTGGAATCGCCTGTTTTTCAAATATTAGGTGTAAAGCGTATTGCGGGCGGTGACAATGCACGTATGAGATTATTGATTTCGGACAGTAAATATTTCAATAGTTATGCGATGCTGGCCACGCAATTGAATCCCATGTTTGGTGAGGATAAACTAAAGGAGCATGCTATTGTTCGTGTGGATAAATACATAACGTCCGTGGTCAACAAAAACGATTCCGGAAAGTGAGTATTGATGTTTATTTCTAGTTATGTATTATGGTATATAAAAAGTGGGTAGTGAAATTCAGTTTGTCGGAAAAAAAGTATCTACGCATAAAAAGGCATTCTTTATTTATTGGAAAACGAAGAACTGTCAAGAAATTTTCAGACACTTTTTTTGTATCATTCATAATAGTCTCCATGCAATCGAAAATGAATTCCGTTTCCACTCGCAGTAATGATAAGGAAACTACACTTATACATGTCGAAACGACAGTGTGTTTGGCTGTGTGCTCAGTTTTATAGGAGTTTTGGCTTCTCTCAAATACAACCGTAGTAACATTTCTTCTGTAATTCCAAGCTCCGGCCGAGCATCACAGATGTGCTTAAATGTTCTGAAAATTTTCAATTCTAAATATTTAAGCCTTTTACAACTTCCCCCATACGTACCCAATCAAAACTGGACAAGTAGTTGAGGTGAAAACCGTCTTGCCAAGATCGTTTATACCATACCCCTAGAAATACTTGTATGCTTGAGAATAATGCATTTTTCTCAAAGGACATGACCATGAGAAAGTAAATATTTCCATTTAAGAGTAATTGCTTGCCAATTATTTTTTTTTTAACTAAGTTACCTCTAACCTATCACAATGGACTGAATAGTCTAAGTGAGTCTGAAAGTTAATCGGGCTGCCACTTTAACCTAACCTACCTCTAACATTATTGGGCAATAAACGAAAAAAGGATCAACTTCGGGACTGGTCCATACATATTCCCCGTTCCGATCGAAACGGAAGTGTCCGGCTACTTAAACATGAGTTTGCTATTGACGAGGTAAATTTATACCTTAGGCCACGACTTTGACTCATTCCAAAGAACGCATCCTGGGACAATTTAATATGACCATCACATAGACAGGTCGCAAAGAAGCAGTTTCCGCCTAACTATTAGGAACCCATTTAATTTTGAGCACCCGAAGGGAGGCACGTTTGAATATTTTGAACACAATATTATTTTGATAATTCTATTTCAGTAAATTCAGTTGAAAGCAAGAATTTACATAAAAATTTAGAAATTGCTATAAACTGGAGCACCGGTATGATTCCTGTGATAAGTCCGTCAATGGCAATTTGCACCAATTTCGCGTATGGTATTTGTTGCGCAAATATTAAAAAAAAACTATCTTCCAGAACAGAGTTTTAAATTGAAGAGAAAAACTAATATCTTGACTGATTTTAATTGAATTAAAAATTTTTAAATCTATACGTTAACCCACTAGTGTAGAAAAATAGTTTCTAAATCCTAGAATTTCTACATAATGTCTGGGTTATGATGTTTTCTTGGTGTAAATATTGATAGACATAAACGATATGTGAAATGTTTTTTTCATCTGATCAAGCAGTACACTGACGAAGACAAATCTGTGGAATTTTATATATAAGGGATCTATGTTATGTGATTATAAACATATATAACTTTTTTGTGCAGTGTCCAATTTGAAAAAGATCGGATAAAAAATAAACCTCAAGATCCAATATATGCAAAATTTGAATTTTACAAATTGTTCGGTAGACCATGAATATAAGTTCAAACACTGAGAGTATAGGATACCATTGTTATGCCATTTCTGGTAAATTTCGCTTTCCCCATTGAATGCTTCATCATATGTTGTATATCTTGGTGGGAGAAGGATTAACCCCATAGAAGCTGCACATAAGATACTGGCGGCCCATTATCGTGTGTTGTATTGCGTTAATTTTTAAGTTTGAGGAGATGAATGGATGAATTCCCTTCCAGTTTGCTTCTGATTCAAGTAGAGAAAACAAAGTGATACCATTCAATACACGAATTAGTGGAGTATAGCGTGGTAGAATTTTAGGAACTATTCGAGTGTGATACTTTTATCTAAAGGAGCGACAATATGATGTGAATTGTGTGGAATTACTTTGGAATAATTCACCTACTACGAGTAAAGGAAAATCTATGAACCGTTATCTTTTCTCTAGTCAGCAACCAAGACACTTGGCTTTGGATATCGTAGAGTAACTGTGCAAGGGTTTCTGGTGATTTCACATCCGGTCTATAAAACAGGCAAAACTAAGAAGGGAAAGATGTAAAGTCTTTCTAACATGAAAAAAACAAGGAACATATTACATATAGGAAAACCAACTAGTATCCATTTACTATATTGAATTAACTGTAGCAGTTGATAAAATTTGGAACAACATAAGCAGCGAGGAAATTTGATAGCATTTTGATCATCGTAAAGAAGATAAAATGAACTTATAAATGTAGACACATATTTTCCAAGTTGCTACACAATTTTCTTTTTTTTTTTAATTTTATTCACAATTTTTCTCTTAGACGTGTACTCATTATTTTGGAAATGGCTATTCTAAATCCTGGAGAACAAGTAAAACAAAAGATTGGAGAACCCGTTTCTTATACAGAGGCTGCATCAAATGCTAGCGCTCCCACAACCTCTGCTTCCAAACCAGTTGAAAATAAACCAAAACCAATGTATACAAATCATAATAATAACACTTTGGATCAGACCATCAATTCGGGATTGACTCATCCAATTGCTAGTCTTAGCCCATATCAAAATAAATGGGTCATTAAAGTCCGAGTCACAGCCAAATCTCCATTACGTACTTGGAGTAATGCCAAAGGTGAGGGTAAGCTATTCAGCATGGATTTAATGGATGACTCTGGAGAAATTCGTGCTACCGCATTCCGTGAGCAATGTGACAAATATTACGATATGATAGAGGTGGATAAGGTGTATTTCATTTCGAAATGTCAATTGAAACCAGCAAATAAGCAATTTTGCACTCTGAAAAATGATTATGAGATGACTTTCACCAGTGATACCGTAGTCCAGTTGTGTGAAGATGATGATGGAGGCATACCAGAAGTTAAATACGACCTAGTTCCCATATCCCAAATTGCAAATATGGAACCCAAAGCTGCGGTAGATGTAGTTGGTGTTTGTAAGGAGGTTGGAGAATTGCAAGTTTTTACATCTCGCACAACAAATAAAGAATTCAAGAAACGTGATCTCACATTGGTGGACACAAGTGATGCTGCGGTAACCCTAACCATATGGGGTGATGATGCAGTCAATTTTGATGGTCATGTACAGCCAATAATTTTGGTAAAAGGTGGTCGCATTAACGAATTCAATGGAGGAAAATCTATCAGCATGGCTAATGGATCGGTAATCAAAATTAATCCTGATATACCAGAAGGACACAAGCTTCGTGGCTGGTTTGACAATGGCGGTGGTGCTAATATAACAAATTCTGTGTCAGCAAGGTAAATTCAATTAAACAAAGGATAAAATAATCGCGCAAAATTAACTATGTGGTCTTATATTTATCTCAGAACTGGTGCCGGGGGAGGTTTCTCTACCGAATGGCGCACATTCCATGAAGCTCGTAATTTGGGAACTGGTGATAAGGCAGATTACTTTCAAACCAAAGCTGTGGTTCATTTGGTTAAAAGCAATAATGCCTATTATAAAGCATGCCCTCAAGCTGAATGTAATAAAAAGGTTATCGATGAAAACAATGGCCATTATCGTTGTGAAAGATGTAATGCAGTATTCCCCAATTTCAAGTATCGCCTGTTGGTTAATGTAATTATCTAGAACACAAAACAAAAAATATACCGAATATAAATAACATGTCATTGGTTTTAGATGAGCATTGGTGACTGGACATCAAATCGTTGGGTTACATGTTTCAGCGATATCGGTGAGCAGTTGTTGGGTCGTTCGGCCCAAGAAATTGGAGAAGCAATGGAAAATAATCCAGCAGAAGCTGAGGAAATTTTCACTTCAATAAATTTCCATTCGTATATTTTTAAATTGCGCTCAAAAGTTGAAAACTATGGGGTAAATATATTTCATCACGTATATTTTTTTTTTTAATTCCTCTAATCGTTTTTTTTTTTCACCATCATAGGATATGAGCCGTAGCAAGCTAACTGTACAATCGGCTACTCCAGTAAACTTCAAAGAATACAACAAGTATTTGATAAATAATCTCAAAGAATTAACTGGTATTAATAAGGTTTAGTGGGTGGCGTTAGTTATTGTTTTATCGATGAGAATTTATAAGATCCTATATTTGTATTTCATTTATAATTGAATGATCCAAATTGTATGTGTTTATTGTTTAATCGTAGTTTTAAGAACCCTTATTTGTTATCTACCCAAAAATTATACATTTCTGAAGAAATCCACACCCTGGAATTTCTTACATTTTTTGATATACATCCTTATTCGGCATCAATATTCTTCAATAAAAGATATTTACAATCTAAAACTTGTTTATATTTTATGCACACTTGAGGAGAGTTCGACCCAACGTCACTCGGCCATCTTGGTAATGGTCGGTCGAATCCGAAGATTTTAAACAATTTGGAACTGCCGGTTTGCGATTCTAAAAGAAGAAATTCATCTATCATATTTTAAATTTTCGTCGGCTGTTCGGAAATTTTGTACTAATATTTTACTTGGCCAAATTTTAGCCGAATCCGCTGACCCAAGTCGTCAGAAAATGTCCATCCAAAAAATATGTTTTCTCGAGACTTATAATAGGTTTCTTGATATTTTAACTCACGAAAAGACGCTGAAACTTCATCTGATTGCGATCAAAATGGTCTTACGAGGGTTGCCCTTTATATTTCGGATCCGGGTTTATCGATGGCATGGTGAATTCAATCGAGTGGAGAATTCATTAGTGAGACCAGCATACATTCAATATTGCATAAACATTTGACCGTCAAAAAAAAATGTTCACGTTGGATACCACACAATTTGTCAATCGCTTAGAAGTAGGCTCATGTCGATTGGTCGAACGAAATGCTCCAAAAACCGCGGTACCTCGAAGCTCGTCTATGGCATCGTGCCAGGTGATGAATCATGGATTTTCGCATATGAGCCCGAAACTAAACAGCAGTCGACTGTATTCAAGGTGAGTCGAATCCAACAAAAGTTGCTCGCGCACGATATACTACCAAGCAAATGATCGCCTATTTATTGGAAAAAAAAAACTGGACATAGCTGTCAATTCTGAGTGATACGCAACCATCTGTTTTCCAGTTGTCTTCCAAGAAATCAGAAAAACCAACCGCCGAAGATGGATCACTTGTCACCACCATAATAGAGCTCTCACACATCGGTTCAAACAAACGAATTTTTGGGCACTCATAACATCGATTTGATGGGTAATCCTGACTTGGCACGTAAAACATAAAATGAGATGTGAACGCTTTTCGACACCTGAAGAAGCGGTTTATGCGTTCAGAATGGATGTCTGGGATATATCTCAATCAGAGGGGCAAAAGTGCTTCGATAATTGGTTCAAACGGTTCATGAAAAATTGTACAAATGGGGAATATATTGAAAAATAATAAATCGACTTTAGAGTCGTTTATGAGAACATATTACACTATAGCGAATTGCTCCTACAATAGTCTTCCATTAGGCGTCGAAGCTAAGTACTTACGAATTCATCCTTAGGTTAGGTGTAGAGGCAGCTCATTACTATCTGCTCTCTTAGGCTATTTAGTCTACTGCGTGAACTTCTCTCTTATTCACACTTATATGAAGACACCATGGTGCAATGGTTATAGCCAGAGAATGAAGCCGCCGAGTCGCGCCGCCGATTTCAGTCGCCGTCGACCATTTTTTGCCAGTCGACGCCGCCGCCGAATATGTCGACTCATCTCGACTTAAATTTAGCCGCCAAGTAATCAAAAATATCGATTTAAATCAGAAAATTTTTTATTAAATTGTCGTATTTTTTCCAAAATTTTGAACACAGCCAATCATATTTAATCTGCTATAATAATTTAGCAAAAATTTAGCTCAGAAAATTTGAACGAAAAGTAAATTTGTTTGTAAGATAAGTTGTACAACTAATCCCATTACCATTCGATTAACTTCAAATTGATTTTATAATGGATAATTGTCCGCCGCCGAGTGAACAAATTTATATCGGCTCAGCCGTCAAGCCGCCGGAGGCAAAAATTTAGTGTCCGCCGCCGCCGACAAAAATGGGTCGGCTTCATTCTCTGGTTATAGCATGTCCGTCTTGCATGCAAAGCAGCATGGATTCAACTCAAGTTACGACAAAAGATCAGCGGTGGTTTATCCGCACTGAGTAATTCTGGTGAAATTTCTGAGTGTTTAAAGCTTCTCTATGTTAGGTTAGGTGGCAGCCCGATGTATCAGACTCACTTAGACTATTCAGTCCATTGTGATACCACATTGGTGAACTTCTCTCTTATCACTGAGTGCTGCCCGATTCCATGTTAAGCTCAATGACAAGGGACCTCCTTTTTATAGCCGAGTCCGAACGGCGTTCCACATTGCAGTGAAACCACTTAGAGAAGCTTTGAAACCCTCTGGAATGTCACCAGCATTACTGAGGTGGGATAATCCACCACTGAAAAACTTTTTGGTGTTCGGTCGAAGAAGGAATCGAACCCACGACCTTGTGTATGCAAGACGGGCATGCTAACCACGGTGGCTCCCGAAAAAAGCTTCTCTATGTGGTTCACCAAAATGTGGAAGTAGTTTTTGTCAAAATTTTATTTCTATAGAACATTTTGTTAAAATTTTATTTCTATGGAAAATTTTGTCAAAATTTTATTTCTATAGAAAAATTTTATTTCTATAGAAAAATTTTATTTCTATAGAAAAATTTGTCAAAATTTTATTTCTCTAGAAAAATTTCTCAAAATTTTTTTCTTTAGAAAATTTTGTCAAACATTGCTTTGTATAGAATATTTTGTCAAAATTTTATTTCTCTAGAAAAATTTGTCAAATTTTATTTCTTTAAAAAAGTTTTTCAAAATTTTATTTCTATAGAAAATTTTTTCAAAATGTTATTTCTATAGAAAATTTTGTCAAAATTTTATTTCTATAGAAAATTTTGTCAAAATTTTATTTCTATAGAAAATTTTGTCAAAATTTTATTTCTATAGAAAATTTTGTCAACATTTTATTTCTATAGAAAATTTTGTCAAAAACAGAGTGTGAAACTTTGCATACCAGAATAAATCCTTGAAAACGGTTTTGACGAAGTCAACCGAAATATAGGAAATAACACTTAAATAAAAACATCAATCCTATGTTTTTTAATCGACATATAGCCGAAACTATGATAAGTATTGCTTAAAAATTTTATTTCTGTAGAAAATTTTGTCAAAATTTTATTTCTATAGAAAATTTTGTCAAAATTTTAATTCTATAGAAAATTTTGTCGAAATTTTATTTCTATAGAAAATTTTGTCAAAATTTTAATTCTATAGAAAATTTTGTCGAAATTTTATTTCTATAGAAAATTTTGTCAGAATTTTATTTCTATAGAAAATTTTATTTCTATAGAAAAATTTTATTTCTATAGAAAAATTTTTCAAAATTTTATTTCTCTAGAAAAATTTCTCAAAATTTTTTTCTTTAGAAAATTTTGTCAAGCATTGCTTTGTATAGAAAATTTTGTCAAACATTGCTTTGTATAGAAAATTTTGTCAACATTTTATTTCTCTAGAAAAATTTGGCAAAATTTTATTTCTTTAGAAAATTTTTTCAAAATTTTATTTCTATAGAAAATTTTGTCAAAATTTTATTTCTAAAGAAAATTTTGTCAAAATTTTATTTCTATAGAAAATTTTGTCAAAAACAGAGTGTGAAGCTGTGCACACCAGAATAAATCCTTGAAAACGGTTTTGACGAAGTCAACCGAAATATTGGAAATAAAACTTAAATAAAAACATCAATCAATATTGCTTAAAAATTTTATTTCTGTAGAAAATTTTGTCAAAATTTTATTTCTATAGAAAATTTTGTCAAAAGTTTATTTCTCTAGAAAAATTGTTCAAAATTTTATTTCTATAGAAAATTTTGTCACAATTTTATTTCTCTAGAAATATTTGTCAACATTTTATTTCTTCAGAAAATGTTGTCAAATTTTTAATTCTATAGAACATTTTGTCAAAATTTTGTTTCTATGGAAAATTTTGTCAAAATTTTATTTATAGAAAATTTTGTCAACATTTTTTTTATAGAAAATTTTGTCCCAATTTCTTTTTTGTAGAAAAATTTGTCAAAATTTCATTAAAAACAATTAAAATTTTTGGTAAAATTCTACCAACTATGACAACCGTGTATACTTGCCTTTTTTGTTCCTTCATACTATACACTATACGAAATAAAAACAATAACTTCTTTCTTCTGAAATAAAAAACGTTGGCCAGAGACTGATAGAAATTTACCAATAAAAGAAAATTGTGTTTCCAAAGAAGGTATTGTTCTTTTGTGAGTGCTCAATGAAACATTACATATATATATATATTTTTTGGTAATCATTATTATTTTTATTGCAATTAAATTTAAAAACTATGATATTTTGAATTGTATTATGATGAATTTTAACATTCGTCTTCACATATTTCATATTATTTTAATAATATAAATTTTTTGTTGTTATATATGTTTGTTGTTTATTTTGGCTGACTAGTGTATATCTATATTATATGTATGTATGTATGTATGTTTATTTTTAATGGAAAAGACAAATGAACTTATTTTCCAAAAATTTTCACTCTTATACAATTGAAAATTTTTAAAATTTAACAAAATTACATATTTAAACAATACGATATGCTCTATATATTGAATATAAAATAAGTTAATATACAAATTCGAAAGTAACATAAACAGTGGATTATAGTTAACGTAAAAACTAAAACAGAGTAAATAAACAAAAATATCAATCGTTTCGATGATCAGTATTGGAAAATCATTTACCGATAGTTTTTATTGCATAGATTTGTGCGTTGTTTGAGTAAGAATATCTAATTGTGTCTTTATGTATGTTAGCACGTTTTTGTTTATATATGTTTTCTTGTCTCACATTATTATTAATTTAATATCAAATTCGAATCAATTCATTGAATTTAAATTTTATGTTTTTTTTTTGGCTTTATAAAATCTTATAAACAGTATTACAGTATTTTTCATTCGATTAAATATGTACGTACGCATGTATTTTAATTGGGATTTCGTTAAAGTAATGCCTGCATTGCACAAAGTATTTCAATTTGGTTTCTTTTTATTTTTTGTTAAAAATCTATTAATTAAATACTATGTATATTTGTAAATTTAATTTTATATATATATATTTTTTTTTTGTATCCATTTCTCATATGTTTATAAAAAACAGTGGTGTTTAAATATTCTTTTACGAAACATTTTGATTCAATACATTTTTAATATATGTTTGAGTTGTTACAACTTTTAGTTATTAGCTTAGGTTAGCTTTATTTTTAGCAATTTTTTCATGACTGTTAATTTTAGGAATACAGCTTTTGATTAACTTCTTTATATATATATATATATATATATATATATATATATATATATATATATATATATATATATATATATATATATATATATATATATATATATATATATATATATATATATATATATATATATATATATATATATATATCAACATGGAAATTCAATTATGAAGATAGTGTCAGTAGGTCAACAGATCAATGCAGCTGCATGGTTTTATCGTCGTTTGAAGTATATTAACTATATTGAATTTTTGGCAGCTAAGTTTGATGAATCAGCAAACATTTTTGAGTTGAAATAGCTGTGCAGAATTTGCTGTGAATTTCAGCAAAAGAAAGAAACGGTGAAAATACATTCAAATTTCAAAAACACCCGAACGTTGTTCGTCCATATTATTAAAATGTTAAAATGAATATTAAGGAAATGATATTATTAAGTTATTGAACAGAAAATACCAGATACCAATCTTCACAAGCCTAACCAGACATATGTTTCATTGCTGCCCAAAGCAAATTTCCATAGTCTTTAGTGTAGATCTGGTGGGGTGAGATGATTTAATATGGGTCTTAAATTACATACGAGAATTATTCCTCTCGTCCATATTAGATTTCCATATTCTTTAGTGTAGATCTGGTGGGGTGAGATGATTTAATATGGGTCTTAAATTACATACGAGAATTATTCCTCTCGTCCATATTAGATTAGGTTAGGTTATGTGGCAGCACGATGTATCAGGCTCACTTAGACTATTCAGTGATACCACAGTGGTGAACTTCTCGCTTATTACTGAGTGCTGGCCGATTCCATGTTAAGCTCAATGACAAGGGACCTCCTTTTTATAGCCGAGTCCGAACGGCGTTCCACATTCCAGTGAAACCACTTAGAGAAGCTTTGAAACCCTCAGAAATGTCACCAGCATTACTGAGGTGGGATAATCCACCGCTGAAAAACTTTTTGGTGTTCGGTCATAGCAGGAATCGAACCCACGACCTTGTGTATGCAAGGCGGGCATACTAACCATTGCACACTTAAAGAATTTTGTTAGCAGACATAGCAGAAAAGTCTGCTAAAACAGTAAAAATTGTACTGGAAAAGGGAAAGCAGCGATTGTTTGCTTATACAGCTAGTTTTTTTAACTCGATTACACTGAAACATGTTATATAGTATTTTAACTGAAACAAATGAAAAAAAGAAACTATATTGATCACAGTAAGCCATAATGGCGAACAAAATGTTTGCTGATAGCATTTAGGAGCTTTTGAGGACATTATGCAAAATCTTCATAGTAATTCGAAAAATAGGCCTTTTAATGGCCCTGAATGCTTAAATAAATTGCAAAAAAAATATATATTTAGTTCTTAAATATGCTTTGGGTAACATTTTAACATTCGCTACACCCTGAAGCAGCGTTACCGTTGGGAATTTTCAAAAAGTGGCAAACGTCGAAATAAGTGGCACAACTATTTTTGAAAAGTGGCGCAAAAAGTGGCACATTCTTTTTATTAACTTATACAAAAAAAAACTTAAAAAATAAATACTGCTATGAGGCCAAGGCAAAATATATTTTGCGAATTCATACAAATTGGGGAACAAATCCTATTTAAAATTATTTTTTAAGCGTTTATAAAATAATCAGGCCTTTCAATTATATCTTTAAATTTATTTACGATATAAAACTAATTTTTATCATCATTGGTTTTTAAGTAATGCGGATCTAAGAATCCCATTTTCTTCATTTTTTTTTGTCATTTATGTCAATTCATGGTAAAATTTGTCCACAATTTTCGGGTTGTGATTTGGTTTTGTGACCTATCTATATTTTCTTAATGTTTTTAATATACGAAGAATTTTTATAGTCGATATCTTCTAAATCAGGTTTTTACAAACTTTTTTACAAAATTTGTGTATATTTGTAATAGAATATTTTTGTTAAATATACAATTTAAGGTAAGTACTATGTTCGATTTTCGAGTTGAAATTTTCGCGTTTACTTTACTACAAACAGTTCAATATAAAGCACATAAATTAACTGAATTGATGCCCAGTTTCTTGTTCCTCTTGATTTCGGCATGACTTTACGAGAATATGTTTGTTATCATTTATAGGTTTGATTATTTCAGGAAAAGTAATCGCGAAAATAAATTGATTTTCAATTCGAAAACCGAACATAGTACTCACTTTTAGGAGGATTCGCTTTGAAATGTTTTGTTAACGGTATTCACACTTTTGATAATATAAACTAAAAATTTTAGATAAATCTCTTTGTTATTTGAAAGTGAATTTTGGATCTTTATACTTTCTCTAATTTCTTACAACATTTTTCATCCAATTTTTCTCTAATGAGGTAATGCTTCAATACTGTCCACTGTTCCAGCATTCAGTTTGAGGAATATCGTCTGTCGAATTGGAACAATCTGTCTCAAAGAGAGATTGCAATTTTTTCTAACTGAGTCCTTATGGGATCCATCATCAATTATTTCCTGCGGTCGCAATACAAACCTTAAATATTTTCATATTTATCCTGATATTTAATGCCACAATAAATTTGGCATATTCAAATTACGGTTTACTAAATAAGTTGAATCATAACTGTTCACGTAATAAGAATTAATGAGTGAAAGCTGTTTATTGTTGGTGCACAATATTCAATTTTCTTAATAACACATCTCTTTGTGGTGATAACTACCCATAAAAGTTAAACTTTTGAAAAAGTGGCACAAATTATTGGAAAAGTGGCACAAAATCGTAAAAAGTATCACTTTTAGTGGGACAAACAAAAAGTGGCGCAAAAGTGGCACCGCCCAAAAAATGGGAAATTTGCCACTAAAGTGACACAACGGTAACGCTACCCTGAAGTACAAAACCAATAGACAGGGACTGCTGTTTATTGCAGACTATTTTCGATGGGTGTACTAATGAAGTTTACTTTCTGATCAAAGCGGTTGAACTTGCACATTCAAAAAGAAATGGAAATTGTTGCATTATTGAACCTTAAAAAGCTTGAAAAACATTTTCCTAACGTTATGTTTGGATTTAGTTAAAATGAACCCCATGTATAGAAAATAATTATTTCCGAATAAAAGTATCAATTATACTTGAAGACATGTTTTAATATTATTAAAATATTTATTTTAGTTAAAAAATGTAAACATGTTCAATCATTTCATTAACTGACTTTTTGGGTCAATTTGATTAAATAGTTAATTGTTATCAGTTATAATTTATTACGCTTTTGATTTTAATCAACTTTTTTAATTGGAAATATTTTTTTGATATTTTTTTCTGTTTTGGTATCGACATTATATTAAATTTTATTTTTATCTATTAGAATTTGTTTGATCTAAAAACACTACCTCCCATTGTTGTGCCATGAATACATATGTATATATTTCTCATATTTTATTATGCTCGCTTGTTTAAAAAAACTTTGATTCTTTTCTTTTTTTTTGTAAAAAATTCAATTCAATAATTTAAGGTTTTTTTATTTTTCATAGTTACTACAATTCTCTAACAATTCCGAAAAAATGTCTTTCGTTTGTTTTATATTCGTTTAGTATGGTTTTTATTTCCAAGAAAATGTTTACTTATTTTCTAGTTTGAAGACTATGTTGTTTTATAATTGCCATTATAGTCAAATTACGTTGGTTAGTTAATAAGTATGTAGTAGGTATATCTGTAAACATATGAGAACACTAAATAACTGGATATAGAAACAAATTCCATTGTAATATCTTTTGTCAAAGGTAGCGATTGGAAGATATTGTAAAACTCTGTGAAAAAAACGAATTTTCTTCTATGGCTTGATTATGGCGAAAATCCAAATTTACCTATTGAGTGGATTTTTTGAATAGATTTATTTCTCAGTAGACTGACACTGAAAAACCCGAGTTTTCTTCTATGGCTTGATTATAGGGAACATCCAAGATTTTTATGTATATTAGGAATATACTTTTTTTTCAAGTAATTTACCTATTGAGTGGATCTTTGGAATAGATTTATTTCTCAGTAGGTGGACAACATCGATCGCGTGCTAACCATTCCTAAACACTATATAATAAGAAGTGGCATCTCTGAAATACATGATTACAAGTTTTTGATTAAATTATTCTCCAAAAATTATACCAGAAACATTCCTGACATATGACAATATACAAAATTTTTGATACTTCTGGTGCTACCGGAACATTTTATTGGTGTTTACAAATTAGTAGTGTTTACTTTAATCGTGATTTCAAATAGAAGTTCGAGTTAACTGTTCAATTTCATGTAATCGAGGCTCGAATTGTCTGAAAATCGATGTTGTCCACACAGAAAAAAAACATTCACGAAATTTTTTTCAATTAAAGTCTTAATTGAGTTTTAAAAAATATTCAATTAAAAATTTAATTTATTCAACAAATTTCTTTAATTGAAACAAAAATCAATCACAAAAATTAATGGTATCAATTAATTTTTTTATTGGATCAATTAATTTTTTATTTGGATTTCAATTAATTTTTTAATTGATACTCCATTTCTATGATTGAAGACATTTCAATTAAAAAATTAATTGGATCAATTAATTTCGCGATTGAATCAGAAAAAAATGTGTGTGCACATTCCACTGTTATAATGGACTATATAGCCCTAGCACTAGCCGATTTTAAAAGAAAAAAGAGTACGAGAGTTTATGTAAGAATATCTTCCACGTAAATCTTCAATACTGCTAACCATTGCTATGGCTTATAAAAGGTATACGTCAGACGAGTCAAGAATAACTCAGTTTAATAAGAATCACGCTTTATCCAAGCAGCTTTCAACGAAAGAGCTTAAAGGTCATCATTGAACTGAAAGTTGAATATAATGAAGATATCAGCAGACAAAGGGTTAAGAATCTCGAGTTCTCTTTTTATCCTTTGATTACCGGTGAGGCAATCCCACCGATAACACATTATATTCATAGGCGTAGCTGGAGAACTACTCCAGAAAAATTTAGCCTAATCCACGCCCTCACCTCTCTACTGACTATTCCATAGGGGGGATATTGTGATGTCAATCTACCCGATTTTGAGAGAGTGTTGAAAGAGAATCCTTAAATTCGGTTAATCATCTTTTGATATTGACCAACATTGACTAACAACTTTTGATGTTGGTTGTAATTGATGAATTTTAAAACCCATAGAACAGCAATACTAATTTTTTGTTTTAGTAAAAACTGTAAAACTATTTTGATTTTGAAAATGTATGTTTTATATATTTTATTTTATTAAAAAAACAAGGAAATACGACTGAAAGTTTGGTTAGGCCGAATCTTATGTACCCTCCACCATGGATTGTGTACAAAGTGCTACAAAAGACTGTCATCTACAATCGAATTACTTGGGTTTCTAGAGGCTATATAATAACATCTTTTACAGAATTCCAATCCAATTTACTCTTCCAAGATGTTTCGAAGGTTAAATTTGAGGATCGATTTATATGGGGGCTACATATAATTATGGACCGATATGGACCAATTTATGGAGGCTATACCTACAAATGGTCCGATATGGCCCATTTGCAATACCATCCAACCTAAATCCAGAAAAACTACTTGTGCCAAGTTTAAAGTGGATATCTTTTTTCGTTTGGAAGTTAGCGTGATTTTAACAGACGGACTGACACCGCTGGATCGACTTAGTATTTCACCACGGCCCAGAATATATATACTCTATGGGGTCTGAGACTAATATTTCGATGTGTTACAAACGGAATGACAAAGTTAATAGCCTATAGTGGAGGCTATACAAATTGAAGGTTTCAAATTTCGTCTTTTTGTTTGCGTCCTTACAACACTGTTTTTCAAATGATTAGTCGTTTGTGGCCTTCGTAAAAATTCGATGAGAATTCGAATAAAATAATTATTTTATTATTAATCACATTAAATTTGATCCACCCCTACAGGTCTTTTGAGCAATCGTGCATATTAATCCATAAGATATTTTGTCAATTAGTGAAGAGTTTATGATAAGTTGTTCACCATTAAACATATATTTTGGATACAATATAAAATCGTTTAGGGATTTTTAAAGATCATAGAAAGTCGATTATCAAAGGCGATCATCGATTTTCGAATATTTTTTCAAAAGTCGGCTTTTATACCTTTATATGGATACGCTCTCTCCCCATAATAATGAGATTGTTTTTGATGTTCTATTATTTTACGTTACCAGTTCAATATAATGTACATCTTTTTAAATTAAATAAAATAGTTTCGGTTTTATTTGATTTATAACTTCATATTGTTCCACCAATGCAGTTTTTCTGGAGAATCATAAAAGGATAGATGGGATTTGTTCTTAACCTTGTGAACCAGCACAAAATACAAAAACAAGAGTATTAAAAAATTACATATCCATGAAACTTTAGCATTTCCTCGCCATAGGTTATCGCCTCGTAGGTTATCTTTGTTCGTACAATTAAAGACATTCTGAAAATAAATTGACCTTTGATTAACCAAAGCATTTGTATTCCGCTTGTCTTTTCCCACTCATATCTATTCTCATTTGGAAGCATGTCATCGTTGACCATAGGTGAAATCCGTTTGAGCATGAACGTGTGAATGACGATGGCGGCAATTGTGTGAATGAGGACTAAATGCTGTAGTTGTGGTATTTGTTGTAAGAGATTCTTGGGACTCCTGAGAGAAATATTCATGAGTTAGTATTTCCGGTGGCTCCGATTGGTATTGTAATAGTTGTGGTACCGCATACTCATTCTGTGAATCGTCATGCCGGCGTTGGCAATGGCGTGTTGTATGATGGCCATGATGATGGTGATGATGGTATTTGCCTTGAGCCAATGATATTGATGATGTCTGACGTTCCAGCTTTTTGGGCACCTCTGTTGCTAAGGCCTCATCCAAGGAATACCCAGTATTGTAATTGTTTGAAGTATTAAGGCTTAAAAGCGATGTTGACGTTGTGCTTGTTATTAAGTTATTTGTATTTTTATCTACCTTAAAGGTAAGGCCACATGAGCAATGTTCAATATTCGAATTGAGATTGTAGTTTTTGGGCAAATCAAACATGGAACTGGTTACAGTGGAATCCATTGAGGTTGGCAGCGATGATGGTAGTGTGTGTGATAATTGCTTAGAGAAAAAATGTTGGTCTTGATGATGTTGTTGTTGTTGTGGTGGATTATGAGAATGACGATGCGAATGAGAATGGGAATGTGAATGAGCCAGTGCATGACGATGCTGTGGCTGTATCTCTTGTGAGGATGATTTCGTTTGTGTTATCTTTGCCCCCTTATTAAGCGGTTGGGGTGACACATAATGATGATTATTTGAAGTTGTCACCAATGAATTGTTGGTGCTAGTATTTATGGTCAATGATGTCAATGACTGGGAGGCATGTACCACGGCCTGTTCCGTAAACATAGTACGTGTGGGTGGCGGTGATGTACTGTTGGGAGTCGATGATGTCTCTGTCGTATTGAAATCAATGCTAGATGTTGATATTGGTGATTGATGATGGCAGCGACATATTGTAACTCAAAAAGTGTTGCCAACTTCAGGATGAGATTCGTCAATGGCATTTTTGTTGGTCACAGGTGTTGTAGTTGTGTTGTTCGTATTGGAGGCCGTGGTTGTGCTTTTTGGTGATACATAACCATCATTATTGTGTCCATTTTGCGTACTATGATTGTGATGAGAAGAGGGTGGAGGAGGAGGAGGATGATGATGATGGTGGTGTGCTTGTGATTGTTGTATGTGAGTTGCTGTATTATGATGGTGACTCAATGAGTTGGAATGATTAAGAGTATTGCTTTGCGATGAGGGACCTTCGACTGAGGTCGACGATGATGATTCATGCATCAGGGTATTCCCTATAATGTTCAAAGATTTTGGTGGTATGGGTGGGGCTGGCATAGGCAAATCCTCCACATCAAATGAACTTGCAGAGTTCTCCCTTTGATTAGCACTCAAGCCATTGCTATGGGATGCTGACATAAATTGCCCATTCTCCATGCTACCACTTGAAGACAAACGACAATGATCGCGATGATGCACCGTACTCATTGAATTTGTCGATGATTCCTCACTCAAATTATTCAAATGATTCAATTCATGGGCACTGGCAGTTGATATGCCAGAATCACGATAATCATTGGAAGCATAAGCAAGACTCAAATGATGGCTATCCGCCGCCGAGGCATGACAATTGAGAGAATGAGTTAACGATGGAGGTCCTTGTTGTTGATCTGCTTCGGGATCATCGAAACTGATATCGACTACATATTTTGGATTATGCTGATGTGAAGTGGAATGTGGTCGCCTTGGCATACTTGAGACAGGCGATTCACAAGGGAAATCATTAAAAACCATTGGATTTGAAGCCCTCTTGTCAGGAGTTATACCCCTTGGTGGTAAAGGAGGGGCTCCCGGAGATCCTGGTATTGTCTGATTGCGTTTGGGTGGCACCTCAGGGCCATCCAATGATAGTGTGTTGGAAAAGTTTTGTGATCTCGGTCGATTGGGTATGGGGGGAGGGCATGTGTCTGGGTTATCTTTAAGGCTATCGCTCGCACTTATATTTAAATTCTCTTTGCTTAATGTTTGATAGGAGTTATTTGCAAATCGATTCATTCCGCCTGCAGCTGCTGTTTCCACGGGCCGCAATGTTTCCCCTGGCCTTGTGTAGATCTCATCGTGCTCATAATAGTTGTTAGCCGAAATAATAGAATTTGGCCCACTGTTATTAATTCCTAAACTAACCGATCGTTTTTCGGTAGGCAAAGGTGGCAAAGGAGTATTCACAATACTCTCTGACGCCTGTCGCTTTAAACGCCCCAAACCAGAAAGACTTTGTTTTAGTTGGGAAAATCTTTCGAGCAAACGGTTATGCAGTGGTTGTACCCCGGGTGGAGCCAATTGACCATGAAGCTCTAAAGCCTGATCTAAAATTTGAATTTTTTCCAAAATTAAAGATTTCAACTTTTGCACATTGGCATGTTGGCCTTGACCCTGGGGCGATTTTAAAAATTGCTCTGTGAAAAAGGCTTCTTGATATTTACTTATACCGCCCATGACATTGGCATCGATAACACCCTGTAGACGCATAGAGAATGGATTAATGTTACGTTTGGGATCCTGACGATATTGTTGTATCAAATCCCATATATCTTTGCCCACATTATGCATAGTCTCACAGGCAAATTCAACTGGTGTCAATTCCTGGACAGATTTGTGTTTAACCTCAAACCAACGTAAAATTCCCGGCAGTGGACAGGCAATGTCCAACGTTGTACGTTCTATCCACAAACTCTTAAATTCGTTATCTTTGTCGACGGGTCCCTTGTGAATGGGACGATCCGATATAAAACGACTCACATCGTTGACTTCATAAAATCGGGCTATTTTTTCCGGTACCGTAACCATTGCTGTTTTCAAAGCTTGAGCATCGGCCACAGGTCTCACATTACTAATTTGTATATATTGTTCCGAGGCACCCAATATCGAATTATCTGGTGGGCTATTTGTGTTCAATGTCTGTGCTGCAGGAAATTCCGTTTGTAAGCGTTGAGTGAAAGCACTAATACGTTCATATTCCAGGCCACGATAGACGAATTGTTTATTCTGCAAAGTATGTAGTAATGAAGTTGGATTTCTGATTTATTTAATTGTATTACTTACCCTAACAAATAGGGGAAAACCCAAGCCATAAAAGCCTACACGAAAATATTCGGGCTCTGGCCTCAATTGAGTTAGAATATTTTGGAAAAATTTAGCTTCCTGTATTAGAATATCACTTAGCTTATTGTAATCGAAGCGTTTTGTCTCATATAAAAGAGCCAATTCCTTACACAGGGGTATTCCCTTTTCCCAGCATTTGCCTTTGTCGAAATATTTTAAAATCTGAAATGGCAAAATAAAAATTATTTATTTATTCAACAACGTAATATAAAATGCCGAAACAGGCCAAATAAATTGTATATATAAGATATAAGAAATTTGTCTTTTTTTATTGAACTTATTTTTGTAGAAATCTCATTCTAACTTTAAAGATAAGGGAAAGTAAAACAATGTCTTTGTATTACCTCATGATATAGTCTTTCTTTGCGTTGCCATTGTGGTTGACCATCATTATCATTTGGTGATAAACTGATAGATTCTTTGTCCCAGCTCAACATATCAGCATAGAGTTTTAAAGTGAATCCAGCCTCAGTATAGTTTTCAGCTTGTAAATGTAAATCATGTAATTTATAAATGTACCTAGATTTACAGAAAAGAATATGAATTTTAAAATAATGGAGAAGATGTCAATTTAGCAAATTTACCTTAAATACATCTCTTCGCGATTGATTTCATTTTTATAGAAATTTAAAAGATTTACAGTACAAGACATGCGTTTATCTCGATTCTCTTCACCTTGCATCACACTACGATAATCTAATAGGCGTTCCAATAGCCGTGTTACCGATGCAATGAAAGCCGTTCCGGCATCCTTCCAACTGGGATTTTCATTATGGACTTTTTCTAAGAGACTTTAGAGAAGAGGAATTAAATTAATTAAATCCAAGATAATAGTAAACCTCTTTAGGTGTCCTGTGTATATATACAAACATACATATGTGTGTTAAATAATAGAAATATAATTATCAAGTAGACTCTGGTAATATTTACTAAAATGTTTGATAGAACAAAATATCATAAAATTTTGATAGGCAAATATCTGAAGGTTTTAATGAGTGTAATAACTTGTTCGGATGTTTTCAAAATACCGGCATAACATAAAATAAGCTCATTTTTGCATTTTTTATTAGTTAGAACAGATTAGTACTATTCTTCAAGGTCGATTTTTCCTTGTGATTTGGGCCAACATGAAAAATCGATTACAAGACGTTGGTCAAAATCAAAGAGAGAAAAATAACAAAATTCAATTGGTCAAATTTGAAAATTACAAAAATTTTCGTGATTTTTAGGATTTGTGACCAAAGGGCGATGGGTTAAAAGTTGATTTTGTATTGTACTGGGAGCCACGGTGCTGCAATGGTTAGCATGCCCGCCTTGCATACACAGGGTCGTGGGTTCAAACTCAGTTTCGACCAAATACCAAAAAGATTATCCCACCTCAGTAATGCTGGTGACATTTCTAAGTTTTTCCAAGCTTCTCTAAGTGGTTTCACTGCAATATGAAACGCCGTTCGGACTCGGCTATAAAAAGGAGGTCCCTTGAGCTTAACATGGAATCGGGCAGCACTCAGTGATGAAAGAGATGTTCACCACTGTGGTATCACAATGAAATGAAATGTCGGGCTGCCACTATACCTAACCTGACCTATCGTACATATGGAAAAGCAAAAAAGTTTGCGGAATATGAAGATTTTGAATAACGATTCATGTGCTGATTTTTATACCCTGCGCCACTCTGTGGAACAGGGTATTATAAGTTAGTGCATATGTTTGCAACACCCAGAAGGAGACGAGATAGACACATGGTGTCTTTGGCAAAACTGCTCAGGGTGGGTTCCTGAGTCGATATAGCCATGTCCGTCTGTCCGTGAACACATTTTTGTAATCAAAGTCTAGGTCGCAGTTTTAGTCCAATCGACTTCAAATTTGGCACAAGTATGTGTTTTGGCTCAGAATAGAACCCTATTGGAAGAAATCGGTTTGGAAGAAATCGGTTCAGATTTAGATATAGCCCCCATATATATCTTTCGTCCGATATGGACTTATATGGCCAGAAGCCAGAGTTTTACCCTGATTTGCTTAAAATTTTGCACAAGAAGAACAATTAATACTATAGTCAAGTGTGCCAAATGTTATTGAAATCGGTTCAGATTTAGATATAGCTCCCATATATATCTTTCGCCCGATATGGACTAATACGGTCCCAGAAGCCAGAGTTTTACCCCGATTTGGTGGAAATTTTGCACTAGGAGTACAATTAGTAGTGTAGTCAAGTGTGCCAAATTTTATTGAAATCGGTTCAGATTTAGATATAGCTCCCATATATATCGTTCGCCCGATTTACACTCATGTGACCACAGTGGCCAATCTTTTACTCCGATTTAATTGAAATTTTGCACAGGGAGTAGAATTAGCATTGTAGCTATGCGTACCAAATTTGGTTGAAATCGGTTCAGATTTAGATATAGCTCCCATATATAGCTTTCGCCCGATTTACACTCATATGACCACAGAGGCCAATTTTTTGCTCCGATTTAGTTGAAATTTTGCACAGAGAGTAGAATTAGCATTGTAGCTATGCATGCCAAATTTGGTTGAAATCGGTTCAGATTTAGATATAGCTCCCATATATATGTTTTTCTGATTTCGACAAAAATGGTCAAAATACCAAAATTTTCCTTGTAAAATCGCCCCTGCTTAGTCGAAAAGTTGTAAAAATGACTCTAATTTTCCTAAACTTATAATACATGTATATCGAGCGATAAATCATAAATAAACTTTTGCGAAGTTTCCTTAAAATTGCTTCAGATTTAAATGTTTCCCATATTTTTTACTAACATTGTGTTCCACCCTAGTGCATTATCCGAGTTAAATTTTGAGTCTATAGATTTTGTAGAAGTCTATCAAATTCTGTCCAGATGTTTCCTTAAAATTGCTTCAGATTTAAATGTTTCCCATATTTTTTACTAACATTGTGTTCCACCCTAGTGCATTATCCGAGTTAAATTTTGAGTCTATAGATTTTGTAGAAGTCTATCAAATTCTGTCCAGATCGAGTGATAATTAAATGAATGTATTTGGGACAAACCTTTATATATAGCTCCCAACACATTTGACGGATGTGATATGGTATCGAAAATTTAGATCTACAAAGTGGTGCAGGGTATAATATAGTCGGCCCCGCCCGACTTTAAAGTATGATACGGTCAAAATTTGGTCAAGGGAAAATGCGTGTAAATCGGTGAAATCGTTTATTTAAAAAATTTAAAAAATTAAATTTCTTTTTCAAGTTCAATTATTATAAAATTCAGGAACAATATTCAGTTAGGCTGTCGCTTTTCCAAATCCGAATTGCCGGGCCTCAAGCTTGACACCTGCCATCAGATTTTGTACAGCCACCTTGTCCACCTTCTTCGCCGCAGAAAGCCAGTTTGCCTTGAACTGCTGCTCGTCCTTAGCAGTTTTTTTGGTCTTCTTTAGATTCCGCTTGACAATAGCCCAGTATTTCTCAATTGGGCGGAGCTCTGGCGTGTTGGGAGGGTTCTTGTCCTTGGGAACCACCTGCACGTTGTTGGCGGGGTACCACTCCATGGCCTTTTTACCGTAATGGCAAGATGCCAAATCCGGCCAAAACAGTACGGAACAACCGTGTTTCTTCAGGAAAGGCAGCAGACGTTTATTCAAACACTCTTTCACGTAAATTTCTTGGTTGACAGTCCCGGAAGCTATGAAAATGCTGCTTTTCAAGCCACAGGTACAGATGGCTTGCCAAACCAGATATTTCTTTGCGAACTTTGACAGTTTTATGTGCTTGAAAATATCTGCTACCTTTCCCCTTCCTTTTGCCGTATAAACTCCTGTCCCGGAAGCTGCTTGTAGTCGGCTTTGACGTAGGTTTCGTCGTCCATTACCACGCAGTCAAACTTCGTCAGCATCGTCGTGTACAGCCTCCGGGATCGCGCTTTGGCCGTCGTATTTTGTTTATCATCGCGATTTGGAGTCACTACCTTCTTGTAAGTCGATAGTCCGGCTCGTTTTTTTGGCTCGATGCACGGTTGTAGACGATACACCCAGCTTATTTGCGGCATCTCGGAGAGAGAGGTTAGGGTTTCGCTTGAAAGTACCGGCAACTCTCTTTGTCGTCTCAGCGGCTTCCGGTTTTCGATTTCCCCCCGATCCAGACTTCCTGGCTGTCGACAAACGTTCCCCAAACACTTTAATTACATTTGTAACGGTTGATTTGACAACTTTTAGTGATTTTGCCAGCTTTGCGTGCGAGTAGCTCGGATTTTCGCGATGCGCGAGCAAAATTTTGATACGCTGCTCTTCTTGCTTGGACGGCATTTTGACAACTGAAGAGTGAATTCCAAAATCAAAATAGGAGCAACTTTCTACACACACACACCTTCAAAATGAGGGGTGTTCAGGTTTTTTAAATGCAAAATTGAAAGAAATACGTCAAGTTTATATTGACCAAATTTTGACCGTATAGCCTTTACTATCATTTTTGTGATTGAAGACATTTCAATTAAAACAAGTATATACAGCAGTAAATTCGGCCGGGCCGAATTTTAAATACCCACCACCATGAATCAAGTATAATAGTTTACTATGAAAACTCTTCGTCGTAGTGGGTTACTTGATAATATATAGAATTGTAGGGGGTTTGATGACAAATCTTCTCCCAAACGAGCCAGCTCCCGGAGACAAACTTTAAAGATTCTACCTATGAAGACCAGATAAGATTCTGGATTTATGAGAACCAATTTTGTTTGAGTTTTAGAGAAAATATAAACATATCGTGTATATGTTGAAATTACGCCTTGATTTAAAATCTTACATCTGTAGATTTTTCCGCATTTATTTAAATACGATGAGTAAAATCTGGAACTTTTACTTTCAGTTTGGAGCAATTTTCATGATCAGTGCGCCTGCTATACCCTGAAAGAAGTGTTTTCTTTTTTGAGAAACGTAATTTTAGACAAGCAAAGTTTTCTTTAGACACAAATTTTAGAGACAATCTTTAAATAAACAGAAACACTTTATAAGAAAAAGAAATTTCGTTTGTCTAAAATTTTATTATAGATTACTAATTTCCAGCAAATTGGATAAAAACCACGGATTCTAGAAGCCCAAGAAATAAAGCCGGGTGATCGGTGTATATGGGGGCTATACCAAAACATGGACCGATAGGCACCATTTGCTTCTCACATACTTGTGATCTTAAAATACCTCCAGATTTTCAATTTCAAACAAATCGGCCAGAAAATATAGTCTCTAGACGCCCAAGAAGTAAAAATCGAGAGATCAGTCTATATGGGGGTTATACCAAACAATTGACCGATATAACTCAATTTCGGCACTCTTATTTGTGGTCTAAAAATACCTCTAGATTTCGAATTTCAGGCAAATCATGTAATAAATACAGTTTATTGTAGCTCAAGAATTTCAGGCAAATCAGATGGTTAATATAGTTCATAGAAGCCCTAAAAGCAAAATCGGGATATCGGTCTATATGGGGGCTATACCAAAACATGGACCGATGAGCACCATTTTCGGCACACCTTTTTATGGTCCTCAAATACCTCTATATTTCCAATTTCAGGCAAATTGGATAAAAACTACGGTTTTTATAGGCCAAAGACTCCAAATCGGGAGGTTGGTTTATATGGGTGCTATAACAAAACATGGACCGATGCGGACCATTTTCGACAAACCTCTTTTTGGTCCCAAAATACCTTTAGATTTTCAATTTCATACAAATCGGATAGAAAGTACTGTTTGTAGACGCGTAAGAAGCAAAATCGGGAGATCGGTCTATATGGGGGCTATACCAAAACAAGGACCGATATGGACCATTTTCGACACACCTCTTTATGGTCCTAAAATACCTCTAGATTTTCAATTTCAGGCAAATCGGATGGTAAATATAGTTTCTAGACGCCCAAGAAGCAAAATCGGGAGGTTGGTTTATATGGGGGCTATATCAAAACATGGACCGATGCGGACCATTTTCGACACACCTCTTTTTGGTCCCAAAATACCTTTAGATTTTCAATTTCATACAAATCGGATAGAAAATACTGTTTCTAGACGTGTAAGAAGAAAAATCGGGAGATCGGTCTATATGGGGGCTATACCAAAACATGGACCGATATGGTCCATTTTCGACACACCTCTTTATAGTCCCACAATACCTCTAGATTTCCAATTTCAGACAAATCGGGTAGAAAATACTGTTTCTAGACGCCTAAGAAGCAAAATCGGGAGATCGGTCTATATGGGGGCTATACGAAAACATGGACCGATACGGACCATTTTCGACACACCACTCTACGGTCCCAAAATATCTCTAGATTTTCAATTTCAGGCAAATCTGATAAAAACTACGGTTTTTATAGGCCCAAGACCCCAAATCGGGAGGTCGGTTTATATGGGGACTATATCAAAACTTGGACCGATATAGCCCATCTTCGAACTTGACCTGCCTGCAAACAAAAAACTAATCTGTGCCAAATTTCGGGACGATAGCGCCATTATTGAAGGCTGTAGCGTGATTACAACAGACAGACAGACAGACAGACAGACGGACAGACGGACATGCTTATATCGTCTTAGAATTTCTCCCTGATCAATAATATATATACTTTATATAGTCGGAAATCGATATTTCGATGTGTTACAAACGGAATGACAAACTTATTATACCCCCGTCACCATTTTATGGTGGTGGGTATAAAAATAATTAGAAATTTTGATTTTATTCGATCTTTCTTTTATCCAATAGAAAATAATTAATCAAGCTTGCGATCGTTTTTGGTGTGTATTGGTTTCTTTATTTTTCAATATTTCGCAATTACATTGAATTGCTTCATCAGGAGTCGATTTTTATTTTAATTGGATTAATTAATTTCGGTTTGTGTCTCCGCTAAGATAAAGTTCACTTTAACACCACGGACATCTCTAACTGCTAATATTCAAAAACAATTGTTTACGAATAATTCGCAATCCACTATAGAAAATCAACAACAACCTATTTTGTTTTGTCAAAAAGTCGAATTTGTCATATCTTGACTTATATCAATAGTCCACAGGTATAATAAATATTTACAGCTAACTAATTAAAAAAATAATAATAATTACATTAAAATATACAACTAAATAAAAAAATTGAAAATTATTATTTCAATTGGATTTTCGTTGACCGTTTTGTTTTATTTTTAAGCAGGTCAATTTATTTTGCTTCTCTTTATTTCACTCACATTTGAATTGTTTCTTCAGAGGTTGCGTAGTACACAAAAACAACACAAGCGTATGTAGTTTCAAATATGGAAAATTGCGAAATATTGGGTGTTATAGCTAATGAGAAACAAAATAAATAAACCTTTGAGCTTGAAAATAAAATCAATGCATCATATTTTGAATATTTGTATACTTAACATACATATGTTTCGTTTCCATTACAAACAAATAAAAAGTTTTATAAAATTAATGTAATTTTTCAATTAAATTGCAAATTCTAAATAAAATAAGCGATGAAGTTATATACAAAAAATGAATTTCTACCATAGCAAATAAATGGGATTGTACTGAACTTACACCAGGCTTAGATGTTCCCTTTTGGTATGGTTCATTATCATATGGGTGGGTATGCATTGTTATTGAAATAGTTAATAATAATAATGATTATGAGAAGCATGTTGTAATAAAAATGTTGGTATGTTTAGTAAAAAAGTGTGTAGACATATATAATATTTAATAACATTTGCAACATCATACAACATCAAATAGCACAGGATGGCAGTGAAGAAGTGAATGCCACGTTTTCATAGTGCCACTGCATAAACTTGAAAAGAAAAATTAACTTACATTGTGCTAAATAGTTCACGATATTCATCATCGCCCTTATTTTCACTTATGAGTAAATCCAATTTATCAATAAGTTCACTTTCAACTAAACGGAATGATCCACGTGCAGCCTGAAAGTAAAATAAGTAATTATTTTTTTCAAAATTCCAAATAAGAGAATCTGCTAAAAATGAATTTATCAATTCCATAAGTTGAAATTAAAAAAAAAATCTTAAACAGATACACAGTAAAATACAACTGAAAAAGGGAAAGCTGTTAATTTTAGGATATTTTAACTGTTAATTTTAGGATTTTTTAACTAAGATGTATTACAAGCGACGATACAATAAAAATAAGTAAGGTTCATAGTACGACGACAGTCTTGCATGCCATTTCAGCACACATTAATATGGGACTCAATCAGCCCAAGCCGTGTCACAGGACGGTCCTAGTAGTGGCGCTTGACCTATCGAAGGCATTCGATACGGTCAACCATGCCACACTATTCGAGGACATCGAGAATACGTCCCTACCGGCAGCAACCGAGCGTTGGGTTCTATGCGGACGCCAGTCGTACGTGGAATTCAGGGACAAGAAGTTAAACAGGGACTTCCCCAGGGTTGGGTGATATCTCCGGCACAATTTAATCTCTACCTGTTCTCAATTCCACCCCCTCCTGACGGCGTCCAGATTGTATCATATGCGGACGACCGTACAATCCTGGCATCCGGGCCCATTGTTGATGACATATGCGATCGTTTAAACGTCTACATTGCTGATCTTACCAGTTTTTTCACTGCTAGAAATTTGAGGATATCCGCCACCAAATCCTCAGCCACACTGTTCACTACATGGACGGCGGAAGTACGTAGGCAGTTGAATGTTAGATTCGATGGCGGAATAATTCCGACAGTGAACTACCCCAAGATACTCGGGGTCACATTCGACAGCCTTTTTAACCCTTTCGACCCCGAGTTTTTATAGGTATCGCTAAATTTTTTTTACTTTTAATCATGTTGAAGTCATTTAAGAAGCGTCTAGCCAAAATTTCGGGTCGCCACGCCCATTCGTTTAGGCGATAGAGAATGTTGCCTGTGGGCAACTTTTGGCAATTGTGACTACAAACTATTTTGTTTTGTAATGATAGACGTATTACGTTTTATTGGATTTTTGTTAAGTTTTTTGTTATTTTACAGTAAATATATACTTAGATGCGCGCGTGAGTGGAATTTCAATCACGCTCAAACACATTCACGAAGAAATATTTGTACTCACGCTTGCCATGTGGGTAGGAATTCACGGTCACGAAATGAAAAGTCATACTCGCACACGCTCACACATGAAAAATGTTTATGTCTCACGCTTTCGCACGATTCACGACAATTTCCGTAATTCACGACAAATCTCGTAAGTCACGAATATTTTCGGAACACGACAATTTTCGTGGCTCAATAAAATTCTGGTAATTAACGAAATTTCTCGTGACTCACGCTATTGAAATCTTAAGCGCGGTTAAATATGTAAAGGTGATTAAAATCGTTGAGCTTGAATTTAACCCTGAACGTGAATTTGTTCGTGATTGTGACTTTTTGTGTCTGTTTTACCGTGAGTGCGAATTTTATCGTGAATATGAATTTTATTGTTAATGTAAATTTTATCTTGAGCGTGAGTTGGATCCTGAGCGTGGGTTGGATCGTGAGAGTAAATTTTTATCGGGAGCGTGATTTCGGAGAAAGTTTACTCACTCACAATCACGAACACAATTTGATTTTTACTCACGCTCACGCGCCACACATTTTTCTTTAATCCCGTTCACGCACATTCAAGAGGTTTCGTTTAAATTTCATTCTCGAGATTTCGTTTAAATTTCATTCACGGCTTCGCGTGAATCACGCGTGACTCACGAAAATGTTTTTGTCAATTTAACTGACGGTGTAAAAAACCAAAGTATTATAAAGCGTCAATATTCGTGCTAATCCACTAGTATGTTGCTAAGAAGTGGCTTCCTCCCTTTTTCCCGATTCCTTCCAAATTCCCCACTGCACTGCAGATATGTTTTCCACATCATCGCCGCATTTCTCGTCACTGGGACATCCCAATTGAAGTTCAAAATTTGTTCATAATCATTGTTTTTCAAACCTTTTTTCTCCAGGTCTTATGTTCAAAAATATGTAATTTTACTACCACAATTGCCCAAAGTTGCCCACAGGCAACTTTTCAATTTTAAAAATTTCAAATCTGTTGTTTTTTTTTTCAATTCTAAGATTTGACTTCCAGAAATATTTTATTTGACATGTACTACAATAGATTTAATAAAAACTTTCAACATTTTAGTTGTAATTTTTGAAAAAAGTCACATGTATAAAAACCTCTTTTTAAATTCGCAAATATTTTTTTCTTGAGGTACGTGCGTATTAATGAAAAAAATTTTGCTAATTGACAACCAAATTAGCTGATTTTTCATTCAACTTGAAGAAAAACACTTGTAGCTTTTGATACCGTTACAGTTTTATGAACAAAAACAAAAACAACGCTGACAGTGAGTCTCAAAACACAAAAAGTTGCCCACCGGCAACTTTAGGGTCGAAAGGGTTAAGTCGTCTGCCCATGCCACTGCAATTTGTAACGAGGTCCTCAAGTCAAAGGACAAAGAAAACTTGTTGCTACCTATAAGGCAATTGGCCGGTCAGTGGTAAACTATGCCAATGTGGACACCTCAGACAAGCGAAACGCAGTGGAATAATATCCAGACCTGTCAGAACGCTGCCCTTAGAACTGCAACAGGATGTCTCCGCAGTACACCTCTGGATCACCTTTATGCGGAGACCAAGATCATCCCGGTGCGTCGACACAACTACATGTTGTCAAAGCAGTATCTCCTGGGCTGTTATCGAAGTTGTCATCCAAATCACCATCTTGTGGATAGGCAACCTTCACCCAGGAATGTAAGGGTTGATCTTCACCTTCTAGAGCCCGCGTTACAAAAGTGAGCCTCTAGATCAGGCAGCATATCAGACAGGTCTGAACAGGATTCATGAGGATACTGTAGCTGAAGCAGTGAGAAGCTACAAGGTTAATCCTATTCTCGGAGTCCGACCACCGCCCATAGCATCGGAGGGAAGAGACCTCCCAAAGCAGACTAGGGTGGTTTTAGCCCAATTAAGATCAGGCAAGTGCAGCCACCTCAATTCCTACCTATCAGTGATTGATAGCAGCGTAGCTGACGTGTGTCCCATCTGTAACCAAGGGCCACATGACACTCGTCACCTTTTTGCTTGCCCATCTAAACCTTCCAAAGCAGACTAGCGTGGTTTTAGCCCAATTAAGATTAGGCAAGTGCAGCCACCTCAATTCCTACCTATCAGTGATTGATAACAGCGTAGCTGACGTGTGTCCCATCTGTAACCAAGGGCCACATGACACTCGTCACCTTTTTGCTTGCCCATCTAAACCTACCCGACTCACCACCAGATCACTCTGGACACACCCCACCCTTGTCGCAGAGTTCCTAGATCTGGAAGTATCAAAACATTGAACAAATTGGATGAAATTACATTAAAACTGGTACAACAACAACAATAAGTAAATATTTTTCTATAACTTAGAAATGGGTCATGGGAACGGTTGCCACTCGAGCCAAAAATAATTTACCAAAATTTGGAGAAAATTTTACCAAAAAAACTACTAAACAAAAAATTTTATTTTGTAAAATGTTATTTCTATAGAAAATTTGGTCAAAATTTTATTTCTATAGAAAATTTTGTAAAAATTTTATTTCTATAGAAAACTTTGTCAAAATTTTATTTCTATAGAAAATTTTGTCAAAATTTTATTTCCATAGAAAATTTTGTCAAAATTTTATTTTTATAGAAAACTTTGTAAAAATTTTATTTCTATAGAAAATTTTGTCAAAATTTTATTTCTATAGAAAATTTTGTCAAAATTTTATTTCTATAGAAAATTTTGTCAAAATTGTATTTCTATAGAAAATTTTGTCAAAATTTTATTTTTATAGAAAATTTTATCAAAGTTTTATTTCTATAAAAAATTTTGTCAAAATTTTATATCTATAGAAAGTTTTGTCAAAATTTTATTTCTATAGAAAATTTTGTTAAAATTGTATTTCTATAGAAAATTTTGTTAAAATTTTATTTCAATAGAAAATTTTGTCAAAATTTTATTTCTATAGAAAATTTTGTCAAAATATTTCTATAGAAAATTTTTGTCAAAATATTTCTATAGAAAATTTTTGTCAAAATTGTATTTTGTCAAATTTGTACTTCTATAGAAAATTTTGTCAAAATTTTATTTCTATGGAAAATTTTATCAAAATTTTATTTTTATAGAAAACTTTGTCAAAATTTTATTTCTATACAAAATTTTGTCAAAATTTTATTTCCATAGAAAATTTTGTCAAAATTTTATTTCCATAGAAAATTTTGTCAACATTTTACTTCTATAGAATATTTTGTTAAAATTTTATTTCTATAGAAAATTTTATCAAAATATCTATCAAAATATCAAGAATTCTACCAATCTACCAAAGAGTAAATAATCTACCATTTTTGGTAGAATTCTACCAACATTGGCAACCGCTCAATAACGCTGGTGACATTTCTGAGTGTTTCAAACCACTTAGAGAAGTTTCACTACAATGTGAAATGCCGTTCGGCCTCGGTCCCTTGCCGGCTATAAGCGTAACGTACGAGTGTAGAATTTTCCAGAGTTATGAGATGTTTAGTGAGTCACGAAGAGTCTCCAGAGTGAAGACCTGATTTTAATCCCTATTGAGTACTTTGTACGTCGACATTTAGATTTTACGGCGTGAAAAGTCGATATTGATCTTAACACTTTCACTACCGATGTCCACTTGGAAGGACATTCGAAAACGACACCAAACTCTATTTTCCCACTTAGTTTCGATTTATTTCTTGATGTTATTTTAAAGTAAAGACTTTAATATAAATAAGCTATAAATATTTTCCATATTGGTGAGCACTAAAACGAATTTTTATAAACTTCTTTAAAAATAAACAAAAAATACGAAATTTTGAGTCCATTTTTCTACTGTATGTCTTTAGTAAATGGACATTCATACATAAACTATAGTTGATATTTTTTGGGCTCTTTTTTGTATTTTTTCTCACACTTCGAAATATATTATAGACCAAACAGCGCTTATTTTCGTCAGGCCATTAAGTCCAATTCAAAAATCAAGTTTTCAGAACAAACTCATATAGGTCTTGAAGTAATTGAGGTAGGTTCTCAAAATGACAATTTTTGTTCTACATGATGTTAGTACTAGTAAACCCAGAAGAAAAATTAAAATTTTTTTACATTAGGTTTATTTCGGTAGTGAAAGGGTTAATCAATTACTTGAAAACAATTTGAAGAAATCTAGTAGTCGATAATATAAAACAGCAAAAGTCGATAAGTCGAATCTGAAGATTACAACATTTACAACGATTAGAGAAATTTTCATCTCTACCTCAACTTTATCCCTCTATTCCGATTTACGAATTCGCAAATGGAGAATTAATTAATTTTTGTTTTAATATTCTCTATTGATTTTACATACCTGTTCACATTGCATCATATCGTAGAATACAGTGAGTGTGGCTTTTCTCAAAGACGGTTCGGGTACTAGAGTCACTTCAAGGAATGGACCTACCATCGATGGTATAAAATGCAATTTCTGCTCTCCCAATTGCGACCACATGCTCAATATTTGAAAACCCATTAGAACACGCATGTCACCATGTGAATGTAGTATCTTACGTCGTTTCGGTTCACGATACTTTTCCAATTGCAACGAGGGTTGTGTGAGAAATGTTACAGCTAAACTAAAATAGGTCCACCATAATTGTGAATCAAAAGATTTCGATCCAAGAAATCGATAGACTAAAGGTTTGGCAAATTCTTCCAATGATCGACGTAGAACATCATTACAGGCCAATTTCATGATTAACCAATCGCCAGGGAAAACCAACCAATCTTGTGATAGAAGTTCTTCGAAAACTAACATTGATTTGGCCAGAAATTCTTTGAGATCCCGAGGATCCTTATTGGGGCTTAGTTCGTCCCAATAGCGTTTGTAGTGGGTCTCATCTAATAACTGCAACAAACCCAAACAGCATGCCACCAATTGAGGTAAAACCGGATTTGATCCCTCGATAATAATGATAATGGTTTTGATTAAAATGCTTAGAATATTTTTGCATAATGAATCCAAATCATGCTGCAGTGTATTGGTGACTTTATCCTTTTGTTCTCGCTGCAATTCATAAAGATGCGTTAGAATTTCCGAAAGAATTTCGGCGCAAAGTTTCAATTCATCGCGACGGCTGAGATGCATGCGTAAATGTTTACAGGCCACCGAAAGGATAACTGTGCGGGAATCTGGAATAAACAAAAAATACAGAAAATATTATTCAATAAGACGAATGATCGTCAAGGCTTTATGACGCGATACAATATTTTTAACGAAGAAATTTTAATTTTTTTGAGTATGTCTCAAACATTTTATGAACTAAAGCAGAAGAAATTTTCCGTACGATTCCCAAAAATATTAAGAATGAACTACCGTGAGGTTAAAATGGTCATGATTTAATTTTTTTCTTTTTTCGTGAAGTTTGCATTTAAAAAACCTGAATACCCCTCATTTTGAAGGTGTGTGTGTGTAGAATGTTGCTCCTATTTTGATTTTGGAATTCACTCTTCAGTTGTCAAAATGCCGTCCAAGCAAGAAGAGCAGCGTATCAAAATTTTGCTTGCGCATCGCGAAAATCCGAGCTACTCGCACGCAAAGCTGGCAAAATCGCCAAAAGTTGCCAAATCAACCGTTACAAATGTAATTAAAGTGTTTGGGGAACGTTTGTCGACAGTCAGGAAGTCTGGATCGGGGGGACATCGAAAACCGGAACCCGCTGAGACGACAAAGAGAGTTGCCGGTAGTTTCAAGCGAAACCCTAACCTCTCTCTCCGAGATGCCGCAAATAAGCTGGGTGTATCGTCTACAACCGTGCATCGAGCCAAAAAACGAGCCGGACTATCGACTTACAAGAAGGTAGTGACTCCAAATCGCGATGATAAACAAAATACGACGGCCAAAGCGCGATCCCGGAGGCTGTACACGACGATGCTGACGAAGGACGACGAAACCTACGTCAAAGCCGACTACAAGCAGCTTCCGGGACAGGAGTTTTATACGGCAAAAGGAAGGGGAAAGGTAGCAGATATTTTCAAGCACATAAAACTGTCAAAGTTCGCAAAGAAATATCTGGTTTGGCAAGCCATCTGTACCTGTGGCTTGAAAATCAGCATTTTCATAGCTTCCGGGACTGTCAACCAAGAAATTTACGTGAAAGAGTGTTTGAATAAACGTCTGCTGCCTTTCCTGAAGAAACACGGTTGTTCCGTACTGTTTTGGCCGAATTTGGCATCTTGCCATTACGGTAAAAAGACCATGGAGTGGTACGCCGCCAACAACGTGCAGGTGGTTCCCAAGGACAAGAACCCTCCCAACATGCCAGAGCTCCGCCAAATTGAGAAATACTGGGCTATTGTCAAGCGGAAGCTAAAGAAGACCAAAAAAAACTGCTAGGGACGAGCAGCAGTTCAAGGCAAACTGGCTTTCTGCGGCGAAGAAGGTGGACAAGGTGGCTGTACAAAATCTGATGGCAGGTGTCAAGCGTGAGGCCCGGCAATTCGGATTTGGAAAAGCGAAAGCCTAACTGAATATTTCACCGATTTACACGCGTTTTCCCTTGACCAAATTTTGACCGTATCACCCTTTAACCAGGCCAACGTAAGCTACAGAAAAAATCTTCAAAGATTTCTTGACTACAGTGCGCTAAATATGCATTATATTGGGTCGGATTTTCGACATCTTTCCGAACTTCCCAATGGGGACATTAAAGTTGACATATAAGATGGATGAGATTCAGAGATTAATCTCCCTCGTTCTTACAATTCAGACATTGGGACCAACATGCAACCGCATACAATCGAGGAAGGTAGTGCGAGGCTCTCGAGGAGTCGATTTAACTTCTCCATTTCGATTGGGTCGTAAACTCAACGGGAGTGCATGGTGAATGTCTTTTGACGATAATTAGTCGAGTACCTCCAGGTTGTTCATCGTGCAAGCAGGTGGCTGACTTTTCGGAGCCAAAGATCTTCGGCTAGGAGGAAAAACAAAGCGTGGTGGATTACTGTCCTCCATTGTCTTTAACTTCTACACGGCAAAGGTCTCTTTTCTACCACCTGATGTTTAATTTATGAGCTGTACGTCAAAGTTACGTCAGGTCGCGTTGTAAAGGAGCCTGAGGTGTGGGACTTCTACAACTTCCCGTATCTAACTGGACAGCAACCTTATTTATGTCTGGTGAAGAGATGAACCAGGCGACATCCACGTCTGTGGTAAGAGCGTTTGCACGTCCACGAACCCAATGTCCAAAAAGACTCATACGGCAAACCAAACTACACCTGGCCTAGTACCTTCAGGATAAACTCTCTGAGGGAACCAAACGAGATACGTGTACCTGACACGAACACTGCCGTGACTCACGCTGAAGGCAACAGCTTGAGTGTGTGATCGTGATACAATAGTCAACTGCTGTGCGTGAGCACGCTTACCAAAATACTCACGAGTTAACTTCGCTTACAATTTAGTCAATCCTATGTTAAGATATTAACCGTCAAGCCAAACGTATGACTTTGAGTGAGGCGAATTTTTTTGATACACGTGATTGTTCGTGAGTCATGAGAATGTTAGTGACCAGAGTCTTCGCGATCCATGACATTTCTGTGTGTTAGTGTCTTCTTCTAATCGTGAGTATGCGTGAATAAAAATGTTCCACTCGTGAGTGCTAGACTTTTTTTTTTCGCACGTGAGTGTGAGTCGTAACAAAAATATCGTGTGTGAAGATTCCGTCGCGAGTTTGAGAGAAATATTACTCAGTGGTGCACCTCTAAACTAAACCAATCAGGTTCGACTTTAAAAGAGACCGTGATCGGCGCACATATAGCCTTGTGGAAGTTACGCACAGAGAAGGTTGAAAAATCCATCACATCCTACCAGTCCAGCATTGTACTGAGGGGTGAACTATCACGCGTTGGCGAACGGAGACAACTGCCCAAAAGAACCAGTTCGGTGCTACGTCCCGGCACCTTTAATTGTTGGAACAGCTAGCTCTTAGTTGTGAACACGACATTTCAAGGTAAATGTCCGAAGTAAAGCCACCCGCCTCACAACGCGAGGCACCTTTTTGGCTTATCCTGCTATCTTAACAGACCTAACACTAACTTCACTCTGGACCTATTCAATATGGGGATGCTCGCTACCTAGAACAGTATATAGATATATAAGCTGTACTTAATTGTCACATTCTTTCTTTTCCAATTTCTATTATTGTCCATACGATATCCAAGGCGCAGTAATGCTGTGAACCTCTTCACGTTAAAAAAATAATTATCTAGGCCATACGATTCATAGAAACTCTGGGTTTATTGTTTCATTGTTGCCCCCCTTAGGATCTTAAGAATTTTCTTTGACTTACCATCTTCATGGAATAGTTCTCCCGACACCAAATCCTTAACAGCTTGTAATTTTGCTTGTATTAATCGAACGGGAGCATCTCTCGGTATAGCATCCAACATATTGCGAGCTAACATTCCCAATTCTGGTGCAGGCAGTGTATCCTTCAATTGTTCCAGCACAACACCTGTCGAACTGAGTAATGCTTCTTGGGTAGGTATAATGACATCGTACGAAGGTACAGCTAACATGCCATTCAATGCCGTAAATAACGAATGTAAATCCCTGCGAAATGAATCCTCGTATTGCCCACCAGTAGCTCGAGCAAATAATTTTCGCGATTGAATTAAAAGTTTAAAGATATATTCCAAGGAACCAAAACATTTCTGAAATGGATCTGGATGTTCGGCTTTGGTCAGGAACACAGCCATGTGCTCCACTGAAGTGATGAGTCCCTTGTAGACTAAGGCAGCAGCAAAGTGATTTTCGATGTATTCGTTCATAACCGGTCGGAAATGTTGAAATTTATTGCTTTGGAGTAAACTGAATATGCTAACTAGCACATGAAAGACTAGGCCCGAGTGTTGGGTACTATTACCCTCCTCATTGGAGAACATTGCAAAGAGAGCATCTAGAACATCTTGAAGAAATTTCACAAGTTCCTCATCGTTTAATCGCAGGACACCGGTTAGGGAATCTTGAATCTTTTCGGGATGGGCTCGCCATTGCAGTAGCGAGAGTAAGTCAGCATTTTGCGTTAATTTCGTTGAACACAATAGCGAACGCATGACAAATACTTCTTTGGAACTTCGATGGAATATTGAACTACATTCCACCTTGGCATGAGGATCTTTGGGTTTACAGGGTAGAATCAAATAGTTGGCTGTCATAAGCTTACCGGCATCCTCACACTTATACACATACAATTCATGTTGGCCATCGGCCAATGTGGCACCACTAGGATCCATTAAACGAGCAAAACTAAAACCAAAAAGTTTCGGTTCTGATTTCTCTCTTGTCGAACAATGGCGAAACTCGAAACGTACATGCGCTGTAGAGAATTTATCAATGGGCACACTCAAACGTAGCATTTCATTCCAGCATGGAGCATTCTGGTGATACAATATCATCGATTTATAACAATTTTGGCTATCCATACCCGAAGCTCCCCACAAACATTCCGCTAGGACATTGCCAGCAACATCCAAGACCACAACCGTAACGAGTATATTTTTGGCTGTATTTTTACCACCACGTTCGAATTCTCCCCTTTCCAAGGTGATAAACATATCGTTGCGAACATCACCGGGCATAATGACATCGGGGAAACCCATTTTCCGGGTTATCGTACTGCCTTGGAATAAGAGCGGTTGTTCTTGTCGTGCTTGACCTAGACCACCGTGTAATAGCTTCAACGATACCACTATACCTTGATTGCTTTGATTGATGGTGCTAATCGGTTGGAATTTGCTGCTAGATTTTTTGATAATCAATTCGGCCAATTGATGAAAGTCTTTCTCATCATTGTGATAGACCAATTTGATATTGTGCTCTTTTTCTTCAGATTCTATGGCGGTATCATATTGACCGATATCTGCTAGTGGCAGTACACCCACGCCAAAGGGACGACGGTAGGCACTGACACCAGTGCAACATGTATTACTACTGGATTTTTCTGAAGGTAAAATTTTTCCCACACGCATAACAACGGCTACCAAATATAGATCATCATTCAAGTCTGCTGCTCCTGCAAGAAAATCAGATACATAAATTTATATTTTATATATTAATTAATTACAAAAAATACTGAATTTGATAGTAAAAATTATAAAAATGGTCGCATATACGAGTGTGGTCCGATATGTACATTTTATTTCCTGAATTCTGACTTTCCGGAGCGATTCTTTCTTATCTACTGCAAAAAACGGTGATTTATATTGCGACAGGCTTCGTGTGGTGAGTCGGGTAGGTTTAGCGGGACGGGCAAAAAGATGACGCGTGTCATGTGTCCCTTGGATGAATACATATAAGACCAATTGCCTTATATGTAGTCAATAAGGATTCTTTTTCCGTACCCCAAGTGCTGCCGGGAAACGCCTTGAGGACCTTGTATCTACCGCGGAGCTTATCACAAATTGCAATGGCATTGGTTGAGTCTCCCATTTATGTATGATGAAATGGCATGGAAAGCTGCTGTTCCGTAAAGTGCTATGCACCATGTTGATGGTTGGCAGCTGGAAAAATCCTGGGGAGGAGTAGTGCTTCTAGTGGCTTGGCTACTTGCGAGAGAAGGGAGATTGGTCTGTATGAATCACCATTGCTCCAGTTTTTGCCTGGTTTCACTAGAATAATCCTACCTTTAGTGATTCCAAGGAAAATTTGAGGAGTCTGATCAAGTACTTAATTCCCAGATACTTCAGCATTACCATAGAAATACCGTCGGGACCCAGCGCCTTGGATGGTTTTGCGATATTGATGACTTTGGCAACTTCTGCTGGGGTGGTATGTCGCTGGTTCAGATACTACGGACTGCAATCCCATCATCTATTGTAGCGGATTCGAGAGGCCTCCAACTATTGACCACAACTTACCTGTGCCTGTGGCTAGGTTACATTGCCAATCTTTAGATTCAGTTCTCTGATTCTTGGATCAGAAGGCTTAGTACGAAGGCGTTCATCACGCTCGTCTGCGAGTTCCGCCGCTTTTGCTGGGAAGTTGCTCCTTACACCCTCTGGCAATATGAACATGAGAGGAGGACGAGAGCTCAGTGAAACGGAGATATATGTATTCTCTGAAGCCGTCCTAGTTGGCATTCTTTTAGTTGATGAACGTCCGGCTTTCAGAGGTTATGAAATCGGATGGTCGGTCAATGGTGAGAATTATGGATCCAGTGAAATGACGGGTTGCCGGGATACGTGATTTATCAGACAAGGTGAAGCTAAGGATATATCTGGCGAACTGCTGCAATCACCCATAATTCTCGTGGAGGCCTCTTCGTTGACCGTGCAAAATGTGGAGTAATCTTTCTGTCATGTCAAAACTATGCCCCTGTGGTCATTACCCAGGAGAGAATGCCAAAGTGCATGATGGGGATATAGGCTATAGTTAGACCCAACCTCAAGGTCGATGAGCCAAGCCGGATGTAGCCACAATGTCCAAAGTACACATGACTATATACCTACAATCAGAACATATGGCGCCCAACGTGGATCATATCTTGTGGAAGGTAGTCATCACCTTTCTGTACGATGGGACAGTCGTCGCATTCATCGAATCATGTTAGAACTGATTATTCTACGGTTTCGACCGTTCCGTGGTCTCCAAGGTATGTAAAGGTAACAGAAATCTTGTCGATAGCTTTATCAAAATTTCGTAGAAGAATTTGATCACCTTCGCAGTCAAGCAGTATATCCTTATTTGCTATCGCAGTAATCATCCAAACCACTATCTTATGGATAGACAAACACTACCCAGGAAGGTCTGAACAGAATTCATGAGGATACTATAGCTGAAGCGGTGAGAAGTTCAAGTTTACTCCTGTTTTAGGAGCTCGACCACCACCCATAGCACCGGAGGAAAGAGACCTGCCACGGCAGATTAGGGTAGATTTGGTGGATCGGGCAAGTGCAGCCGCCTTAATCTGTATCAAGGGCCACATGACAAGCGTCAAATTTTTGCTTGTTCAGCCAAACATACTCGCCTTACTATCAGATCACCCTAAACGCATCCCATATGAGTCGCATCCAATTTAGTCGATCTGGATACAAGCTAATGTACCAAAGGGCAACACGAAATTGATGACAACACAATCACTCACTCACTGTTACATCAACAACAAAAACTGATCTGAAATGGTCTCTTGTTTTCCGGAATGATCAGTATATGGCCATTCATGTTTCACATATTTCGACTGGTCCTTGGTGCTGGATGTGTTTCAGGGAATCCATGAAATTTTTTATATCGTTCTTGCTGGTACAATTAGTTGCACCGCCTGAGGACGAACCACCTTGTTTAACGCCCGCTTTATAGAAATTCAAAACTTACCTAAATCGGTAAATACTGTGCAATTACTGTTAACTCTTTCATAGAAATTGGCAAAACCATCTTTGCACATTTTCACCACAAATCTCTCCGAGACGGCTCTCATCGTATTTGCATCGTACAAATAAAAATAAACTTCGGCATCATCACCACCGGCAATGCGATAACCGAATTCACGCATACAAAAATACAAATGGTGTGTAAGGATTTTTCTTTGAGTTTTGCGACGCAATGTACCACGACTCTGTAAATAGTCCAAAATAAAGAATTGATGGGTTATAATGCATCTTTTTTAGTTTTGTGGATGTTTCTTATTTAACAAAAATCACTTACAGATGATGCTTTGGCATTATCGGCACTTGTAACATGGACATTATATAGACCAACAATTCCAATATTATGAGGATCAACAGCCAATGGACCAACTCGTGGCACCAAATCGAGACCAAGTTTTCTGAAAGAAAAAAAGTATAAAATGATTGTAAGTAATAAAATACAATATACAAATAGCATAAATGAAAATTTATTTCGGTTCATAAAGGGTTATATCCTATAAATATGGGTCCAATGAAAATTAGTTCCAAGGCCTAAATGAAGTAGTCCCCCCAAAAATAATATGGAAAACAACAACACCAAATTTTGATGTTTTCAATGAAGTAACTTCATTTTATTTCTGGGGCTTTTGGATTAGGAAAATAATATCTTTATGGGATTGTGCTCTGTTTTCAAGTGGGCATATTTTCGCATTCAAATGGTGGGAATTATACACATTTTTGTTGTTCCAAATAGCATTGTATCGCATAAGATTTGCGTTTTGCGTGGACGGCCTTCGGTCGGACTGTGTCTAAAGTGAGACTAATGCGATTCCCAAGAGTTTCGTACTCAGGCACATATATTTTTTTCTTAAAACTTTTCTAGGATTCATCTCCATTAGTTGGAGTTCATTTCTGTTAAATCAAAAGTGAAAGTGAGCCCTAATTTTATTTTGGGGTCGAGTTTCATGTTGGGACTCATGCTCATTATGAAACGTCTCCCCATTCTTGTGGCCCTGTTTCATTTGGGTTTTAGGGATAATTTTTGTTGAGGCCCATTTTTATACCGTAGTGAATTAATAAGAATTTAGCTGAATTAATAAGAATTTAAAAAGATCAAATGGGCCATATATTCGTGATTTGGCACCGAAGGACTTCTTTTCATTTCCCATTCAGATTTTGGAAACATAGACGATAAATATAAATGGGAGCTAACTATATCTAAATCTGAACCTATTTGAATTATGCTTTACAGGAATAGTTAACATTATAGGCGATTAGATTTTGCCAACTTTGAGTTAGATCGGGATTGAACCATCCCAACTTATTTCTTCGGCTTTTAGCTTGCTTCCGTACTAATTGTTTCGGTAGTTAGCTTACTGCCGCACTAATTTCGTCTGCTTTTAGCTTGCTTCCGCTCCTATCGATCACGGAATCAATGAAACATCAACGATGAACGTATCAACAAGTCGCCAACGGTAATCCCGAAACCGAACCATCATTCCTGTGCACCGTATCAATAAAGGCCTGGCTATGCATTTAAAAATGTAGCGTAGCCGTAACATACGGCAACGTATGATTTTTTGGCGATTTGCGAACTTAAAAACAAAAACGTACCATTAAGGCATAAATCGTATGTTTTTATTTTAAGGTTTGTGGGTCCTTAAAGGTAATCCTGGACAACTACTAGTCTAAATTAGCCTGTGAAAAAACGACGTTATAAAATAGCGCCCGAGCAGAAAATCGAGCGATATATGAGAGCTTTTTATATATAAATCTGAACTGATTTCGATGAAATTTTGCATACTTAAAGGGTGGTGAATTAGATTATATTGTGCCGACCGATTAGTAAAGAAGCGCAATCTGATTCAATTTATCGATATCGGGCGATAAATATATAATTATGTAAAAAGTAGTGAATTTAGTGGCATAAATCCTTGAGAAACGCGGAAAATGTTCGCGATCGATAATCTTCGATTATTATCCATATACACCACAAATTCTGCAAAATTCAAACCAAATTACAAATTAAATGCATATTTATTGGTAATAGTAGTGATCCCACTCTGAAATCATTAATCTTAAAAATTTACTGCACCAAAGCACAAAGATTGTAAACGAGTGTATTTCTACCGTAGTTCCCATAATCCCAATTGTTTTCATTGAGAGACGGAGGTTTATAAACCATTTTGATTTTAACCATTTAAGATTTAAAATGACGTATGATTAATTATGTGTTGACTAACAAACTCTGCCTATGGTCGTAGCACACAGAAACACTGTTTGACTGTTAGGGGGGCTTTTGTATCCTCTCTCGCATCTCTTGACTGACTTGGCCAACACATCAAGAGTGATAATTGTTCAAACGTTTATCTTTTTCAACTAAAACATACAAACGAACGCACAAACAATTCTATAGATGGATGGACAGACAATAAAGCGCCAACTAAAGGAAGAACCAGTATCAAATATTGTTATTGGAACAAGAAATAAATATAATGGAGAAACCACAAAAACCACTGAAATCGAATATTTTGACATGAAACCCATTTAAAACTAATGGCTTTTGCACTCCTCTATGTGGCATCATGAACATCAATTGGAAGCGTATTTGGAGAGGACGAGTTTGGTATGTGGGAACATTAGATTGTATCGCCATATGGGAAAACGAATTTTCAAGTAGCTTTCATTATGGACATATGTTGGGGTACCAAAGTCAACCTTAGGCATTAGTAGGACCATCGAAAAATTTAGTTAAAGTTGTATCCCACACAATTTGTCAATCGCTCGTGTCGATAGGAGAAATGCTCCAAAAATATGATCGCGCAAGCGAATTTGCAAATGTCATCAACAGCGTAAAACCATCGAAGGCGCTAGGCCCCGTCGGAATTTCTACGCTATTGCTGAAGCATCTGGGAATACTGGGAGTTGAGTACATGACCAGACACTTCAATTTATCCTTGGAATCACTCATTACACCCGATGTCTCAGGCAAGGGTGATTCGAATAGACTGATCTTCCTTCTCTCGCCAGTAGCTAAGACACTAGGGGTACGACTTTCTCCAGCTTTTTGGAAAATTTTCCAGCTGCCAACTATTCAACATGGATTCCGTAAAGTGTATAGCACAACAAAAGCTTTGCATGACATTTAATCAAACATAAATAGAGGACTCAACTGGCCCAAGCCGTGTCACAGGACGGTCTTCGTGGCGCATGACCTATCGAAGCTCAGCCTGGCCACACTGTTCGAGGACATCTAGAATAGGCCCTACCGGCAGAAACCCACCATTGAGTTCTTAGTTATCTGTGCGGGTGCGAGTCGTGTGGGGAATTTATAGATAGAAAGTCGAGACCACGTAGGTTGGGTTAGGTAGAGTGGGGGCCCAATATTTCAGGCTCACTTAGACTATTAAGTCCATTGTGATACCACAGTGGTGAACTTCTCTCTTATCACTGAGTGCTGCCCGATTCTATGTTAAGCTCAATGACAAGGGACCTCTTTTTTATAGCCGAGTCCGAACGGCATTCCACATTGCTGTGAAATCACTTAGAGAACTTTGAAATACTCAGAAATGTCACCAGCATTACTGAGGTGGGATAATCCACCGCTGAAAAAACGTTTTGGTGTTTGGTCGAAACTGGGTTTGAACCCACGGCCCTGTGTATGCAAGGCGGTCATGTTAACCATTGCGTCATGGTGGCTCCCATGGAAACTCCGTAGAGTGAAACAGGGAATTGCCCAAGGTGGGGTGATACCTCCGGCACTATTTAACCTCTACCTATCCTATATTCTGACTACATATAAAACAATTGGCTGATCAATGGTAAATTATGCAGAGGCAGTGTGGACACCCCAAACAAAGTGACACGCAGTGGAATACCATACAGACCTGTCAGAACGCTGCCCTGCGATAGGATGTCTCCGCCGTACAACAATGGAACATCTTTGTGTGGACAAAAAGATCCTTCGACTACAAACTATCCCAAGATTCTCGTGGTTACATTCGACAACAACTGCAAGTCGTTTACCCAGCCACTGCAATTTGCGATCCGCGCTAGAAACAAGGCCTTCAAATCGCTTGCCGCCAGCACTTGCGATACGGACAAAGAAACCTTTTCGACTACATATAAAACAATTGGCTGATCAATGGTAAATTATGCAGAGGCAGTGTGGACACCCCAAACAAAGTGACACGCAGTGGAATACCATACAGACCTGTCAGAACGCTGCCCTGCGATAGGATGTCTCCGCAGTACAACAATGGAACATCTTTGTGTGGACAAAAAGATCCTTCGACTACAAACTATCCCAAGATTCTCGGGATTACATTCGACAACCTCTGCAAGTCGTTTGCCCAGCCACTGCAATTTGCGATCCGCGCTAGAAACAAGGCCTTCAAATCGCTTGCCGGCAGCACTTGGGATGCGGACAAAGAAACCTTGTTGACTACATATAAAACAATTGGCTGATCAATGGTAAATTATGCAGAGGCAGTGTGGACACCCCAAACAAGTGACACGCAGTGGAATACCATGCAGACCTGTCAGAACGCTGCTCTGCGATAGGATGTCTCCGCAGTACATCAATGGATCATCTTTGTGTGGACAACAAGATCCTTCGACTACAAACTATCGGAAGACTCTAGGGATTACATTCGACAACCTCTGCAAGTCGTTTGCCCATCCACTGCAATTTGCGATCCGCGCTAGAAACAAGGCCTTCAAATTGCTTGCCGGCAGCACTTGGGATGCGGACAAAGAAACCTTGTTGACTACATATAAAACAATTGGCTGATCAATGGTAAATTATGCAGAGGCAGTGTGGACACCCCAAACCAGTGACACGCAATGGAATACCATACAGACCTGTCAGAACGCTGCCCTGCGATAGGATGTCTCCGCAGTACATCAATGGACCATCTTTGTATGGACAACAAGATCCTTCGACTACAAACTATCCCAAGACTCTCGGGATTGCATTCGACAACCTCTGCAAGTCGTTTGCCCATCCACTGCAATTTGCGATCCGCGCTAGAAACAAGGCCTTCAAATTGCTTGCCGGCAGCACTTGGGATGCGGACAAAGAAACCTTGTTGACTACATATAAAACAATTGGCTGATCAATGGTAAATTATGCAGAGGCAGTGTGGACACCCCAAACAAGTGACACGCAGTGGAATACCATACAGACCTGTCAGAACGCTGCCCTGCGATAGGATGTCTCCGCAGTACATCAATGGACCATCTTTGTATGGACAACAAGATCTTCCCGGTGCGTAGACAAAATTATATGTAAATGTGTCTGGGTTGTTTTCGCAGTAATCATCCAAACCACCATGTTATGGATATACATCCACCACCCAGGTGGTGGAGCACGAGATCTAGCGCTACAAAATAGAACCTACAGATCAGGCAGGTCTGAACAGGATTCATGAGGATACTGTAGCTGAAGCGGAGAGAAACTACAAGGTCTCGAGCCATAGCACCGGAAGAAAGATACCTTACGTGGCAGACCAGGGTGGTTTCGGCCCAACTATGATCAGGCAAGTGCCGTCGACTTAATTCCTAACTATCAGTGATTGATAACAGCGTAGCTAACATGATCAAGGGTCACTCGTCACCTTTTAGCTTGCCTAGCCAAATCTACCAGACCCACTACCAGATCACTCTGGACACATATCATAATCGCAGATTTTCATGATCTGAATACTAGCTGATGTACCAAAGTGTAAAACAAAACTGGATGAAATCTGTTACACCAACAACGTCTGAAGTCAGCACAGTTGTTTGAATACCGTAGATAGCGACTGTCCTTCTGAAAATTAATAATTTTTTATTTTCATGGTTATCTGATATCGAAACAAGCGAATAACGTCCAAGTACATGATTTTGTTTATAATTAATAATTAATTGAACTTTATGAACAAAGAAGATTAAGGAACTTGATGAATTGAGTCATAGAAATTGTTCACATCATCTTCTTTGTCCATAAAGCTCGAATAATAATTAATAATAAATATATTTTAATTTGTTTTCAATTCTTTGTCCTTTAATTTTGATTGACAATATTTTTAAAATGATATAAAACTTTGCACATCTAAATCTGTTTTTTTTAATAAGAAAGAAGACAAAATGAAATTATAAATTTACAAAAGAAAAGGGTCTCCCTACGATGAGCGAACCAATGATAGTGGTATGAATTGACCTGAGATGTCTATACCTTTCTTGGTCTATGGTATAATTCTCAATCACACTACAGTTTCCGGATACTGCCACCTTGAATCCGTAACTCTACCCATTCTCTCATTCAGCACATTTATAGTATTAGCATTTTATATGCGCATTTTTGTGAGCATATAAATCATAACGTTCCAATGTACATGAATCTATTAGTACAAGCAATGAAGGCTATTGTCCTATAAGATTAATTACTGGAATAAAGCGCACCTATCCAATTGTGGAGAAATATTCTGGGCATTTATTAAAATGCTCATTTAAACCGCATATTTAAGCTGGAAAAGAATTTGCTAGGAAAACGAATATTCACACACGCACACACATTTTATCCGCAAGCTATGGTTTCCAGCAATCTTTCTTCAAGTTATCATCATCAGTTTCCAAAATTTAAATTTATGTGGATAACCGCTTTGAATTTAAGCATTGCAAACTCCCCCTGCGTATATGAAAGTCATGCAATTGTGGATTCCTTAAGAATCCACAACAACATGCTCACTGCAAGTCAATGAAGCGTTACAAAACCTTTGAGACGCATATTTTCATTAAAGGAATGAGCATCATCAACAGAAGGAACGAGCTACCAGTTACATGCGTTTGTTTGTAACTCCTACTTACTTTTCCCTTTGGAACATTATAGTAAGCAATTTCATCACATAAAAGGATCATCGAAAATATCGTCCTACCGCATATTACACACTCGCACTCACATACACATCCGTAATTGAACATATATCCATTGGGCATGTATATCACTATGGATGAGTGAACACATGACCTATGCATTGACCATTTTCCTGTACGAATCTGGTTAATATGATGTAGTTGAGTATGTACGTAGATCCATAAATGTACATACGGAAGACGTGCCAAAGTCACCATTGCCTTCTGCTCAATTCAACCATATGAATACATAGTATTATGATTTTGTATGAAGGAATCAGCATACACATCTTATATTGGGTTTTGACCATGTTTCTGATGGTAATGATGTTGGAAATCCTCTGGTACCATTGTCATGGTATTACCATGATGCGCAATTTAACTACTGTGCATGGATAGTTTTTATCGTTACTTTTGAGAGAAGACTATTTCGTAATTCGTAATATGCAATATTTTGATAGAGGAGACAAGAGGAACTCCATTCTTTAACAATATGTTGAAACAGACAATTTAATTGGTTATTTAGACGAACAATATATGTATGCTCCAAAAGATTTCTAAATTTTCTTCCGTCGTGTACTCATTATAACTAACGTGTGGCTGATATGTATTGCAAACGACTTCACGTTGCTATCATTTCTAAACCGCTCATCTTAAAGCTGACAGATTTTCATAATGTAAACCTGTGATGGGTACCTGCGCACTGTATAATAATGGGATATGAAAAAGCGGATGTACTGGCTAAGGAGGACGCTCGTGGAACGAATAAGCCTTGCGGACGTTTTTCCTTCGCTGACTGTATGTTTTTACAGGACTCCTGTCTAACAGGATGGACTATGACGAGAACGTTAGGAAAACCAAGTGGATATGGGACGAAAAGATCCGTAGAAATTTCAAAATTCTGATGGCGATGAATAGATAGGAGTTGAGAACTCTAATTGGAATTAAAATTGGACATAACACACTTGGGAAACATATGGTAAGAATGGACCTCAATGATGACGACGTTTGCAGATGGTACATGGACGTGGAAGTCAGGTTAGGTGGTGAACACAGTGGTGAACTTCTCTCTTATCACTGAGTGCTGCCCGATTCCACGTTACGGTCAATGACAATGGACCTCCTTTTTATAGGCGAATCCGAACAGCGTTTCATATTGCAGTGAAACCACGTAGAGAAGCTTTGAAACACTCAGAAATGTCACCAGCATTACTGAGGTGGCATAATCCACCGCTGAAAAACTTGTTGGTTTTCGTTCGAAGAAGGAATCGAACCCACAATCCTGTGTATGCATTGCACCACGGTGGCTCTCAGTTACGTAAGACTCGTACCACTTCCCAAAAACCAAGTGGCTATGGGACGAAAAGAATCCCTAGAAATTCCTAAATTCTGATGGCGATGAATACATAGGAGTTGAGTGAGCCCTTTAATTGGAATTAAAATTCGACATAACGCACTTGGGAAACATATGGTAAGAATTGGCCTCAATGATGACGACGAGGTTTCAGATGGTATCTGGACGTTGAAGTTACGGAAGACTCGTGCCACTTCCCTTGACAGTGTCCAGAATTATCATTTAGAAGAAACAATATACTGGGCACCTTTTTCATTCAGGCTCTCACTGATCTGCGGAAGTGTAGCTTAAGGAACATACTCGCCTTTTCCAGGGTCTCTATTTGGATGTTTTAAGCAACTTTAAGGAAGTTGGATAAATTGAAGTTCCCGAGCGATTTTATAGCAGAGCATTTCAGGATGAAGTGGAGGAAATTATCTTGAAGGATCACAATGGACCTAGAGTGGCCTAAGTGAACATCAATTCGATCCAAGAATTATTGTCATCCCCTAACTTAACCTATCTTGGGAGGTCACCAGCATTTAAATGTTAAACAAAAGATTTAGTTTCTCGTACCATTGCTTACCGTGGTACTGGCAGAGTAGCATCGCGTCAAAAAATCCGGTATCAAGATCAGAAATGATCCGAAAATCGACCCTAAATATAAAGGAAGAACTTAAGAGTTGGGAATTATAGTTCCCTTAAGTGATCGCTCCTTTTAGTTCCGTTCCGCAATAGGAACTAGTTCCTTTTTTTTAGTCACGTTCCCCATGTCAGTGCCTCTCATTTTCTTCTCATAGTTTTGTACACTACGTTTTTATTAACAGAAGAAACAACGAATCGGGTGATTGTTCAACGCACAAAAGGAATATATTGAAATCGGGTTTCATAAGACGCAACAAACATATCTGGCAATAATTTCAGGCCATGTAAACCCTATGGGAGTTTTTCTATTAGAAATTCCCAATAGGTTTACATTGCTCGTAAAATGTTTACGAGAGCATAGTATTACAGAAAAAAGCAATCTAAAAAAGCAATCATTCATGGAAAGAACCAAGGAGCTGCGTCGCTTGCACAAAATACCCAATTTACACCTTCAATAGAACTCTATCGGCGCCTATGGTAGTGGTGTGGGCCACCATAACGGCCGACGGTTGCTCTCCGCTCATATTAATCGATCGTGGGGTCAAACAAGTGCCGAATATTATCGGGAAAATGTCTTATGTTAGAAACAACTGAAGCCCTGGGCAGAGAAACCCTTAAGCTGCAAACCATGGACATTCCTATATGACTCATCAGTATCATCGCAATCAGCTAGCGTCAAGAATGGTTCGGATACGGATGCTCCTCGCTTCATTCCTACCGCACAATGGCCATAAAAACCCCGGATCCCAAAGCATTGGATTTTTGCACCTAGGGGGCATTTTGGATAGTATGGTTGGCACTATAAAATACCAATGTGTCGATCATCTCAACACGGTGCTACAATACCGAAGAGCCACTTTCGTGCAGGGTGTAATATCTTTGTCGGCCATTTTAAGGTCATAATTCATGTCAGAGGTAGCCATTTCGAACAATTCTAAACTGATTATAAATTTTTTGTGTAATTTAAAAAAGGTAATATTATAGCGCTTTACTTTGTTACATTACATACCAGCCACCATGTACGCTCCCGCAGAAATACCAAGCCAGAACTGTTCTCAGAAGTTTTAACGTTGACAATTTCCAAAAAGTGACATTTACACTATAAGGAACCACTTTTTCTCATAAGGAAAAACAAATTAACCCTCTAATGTCCGAATTTTTTTTGCCAGCTGATTAAATATTCAATGTTAACGACACAAAAGCAAGAAAACTAAACAAGAAAAATTTATAGGATAAAGTTCAGTATATTCTGCAAAGCTTCTTGAACAGTTTTAACAGCTTGCAGATTTAACGAAGACCGCCTAAAGGCGGGATTGGGCATTAGAGAGTTAATTAATTTTAATTTATTTTATTTTCATATGTAACTAAGCCTTACAAAGGCCTTAATTAAACCCATTAATTTTCCATTACCTGGTTAAGTCAAAATATTTACAATATGATTATAAAATTAATAAATTTTATAAAATTTCGATTTATATCACATTCAAAATTAACGCTTATATACAATATTTCTTCTCTATATGTTATGAGGTAAAAGTAAGCCTTTTAGATTGCTTCAATCATTTTACTCGGCAACATTGACTCAAGAAGCTGCCGGTTATACGCTAGCGTCGAGTCGTTTACCTGTCTTACGCAAAGACAGAGATAGCAAGTTCCAGTCAAATCAAAGAAGAACCTCAAAATCAACTGAGTTTTCGTTGTTCTTGCCATTTGCTGCCGCTCGTTACTCTGATCTACACCAACCAACAACATTTCAACAGCCATAACGAAGCTGCTGTTCAACGAGAGCCGGAGGTTTGGTATACGATCATTGGGATTGATGATCGTTATAAATGTGTGTATTTTTACATAGCATGCCGTGTATTTTATATGAGTGTATGTACACTACTGGTTCTCCGTGTTGAACTCGCTACTTCTTACCCACTTGTTACACTTACATTAGTTTATGAACCAATGAGGGTAATAAAATTGCCTGGATGTTATACACAACTGGTTGGGACCCTTTATAAAAGAGTAGTGTTGTATGAAATGTTTCTCTTTTAAGAGAAACGATTGTATGTTATCTCTTATAAGGGAGTATAACACTTAACTATAGATACATTTTTGATTACTTCCTTCGTGGTGAAACTCAATTGTATGTGTTTTCCATGACTTTGAGTGGATTATTTAAAATGTTGTTTCTCAGTAGTTGTCGAATAAATTACATTGTGTCATTAGATGTGCTTTAAAATAGTCCAATGATGTTAGAAGTCACATGAGATTTGAAATAATCAACTGCAAATGGGTTATGGTTGACAGGAGATCAGAGTTGCCATCACCGCATTATATTGTAGTTTGGCATCATTCTCATAATGTATATGATTACACGAAAATATCGTGACTCACGAAAATCCTTCTGATTGAAGTGTGATTCGTAAAGTCTTGTGTAGGTTTAATACCGGCCTATACGAAGAAAATTATTTGAGATTTCAGAGTGAACAGCTGTTTGTTGTTTGGTCGATAATAGGATTGAACCCATGCAAGGATTGAACCACTCCGAATATTCGGATATTATTAATAACACTACGCAAAACTTAGTTTTCTCCAAAAACTAGGATGAGTTGATGAGAAATGTTTGGCTATGCTCAAGCGTAATAAACTAGACTTTATGTTATTAAGCTGCATACGATGAACCCTAACAGTTGGCAGGCAAGGTATGTATTTTGGGATGTGCATAGAATAATTTTCTTTGGCTACCTTGAACCTTAGACAGCGAATATTGTATAGTGCTATTGGACAATTTGAAGGACAAAATAATGAAAAAATCGGGCAAAATTCAAAAAGGAGAGACTTGCACATAAATTTCTCAAAATAATGCCAGATGTGCCAAACGTAGTGGAGTACAATCCGGCGAAACCGTTTTTCATTGCACGAGTGGGGCGCGATGCTCACAGACCCTGAGGAATAAACGTTATATAGATTTATTTCAGGCTCAACAAATGATTCCAAATTGGATGGAGAAGTGGATTTCTGAATACTGGAACTTAAAATAGCGAAAATATTGGAACTTAAAATAGCGAAAAGTTTACCTAATTACTGTTGTGTTTTTCAAGCTGAAATATTACCAATAGACGAGGTGGAAAATTGACTGAGAAGCAAAATTCTAACATTAATATACTCAGACTCTATGTTCTTTAACTCTACAACGGTCATAGACTGCCGAAAATCTCTCAACGATATGGCAGAGCAGTACAGTATTCACTTAATATGGATGCGTGTCCACATGAACATACCAGGGAACTCCGAAGAGGATTAGTTAGCAAGGGTATGAGCTGCTTCACATATTCCAGGGGAACTAGAATCTGTTGGTATGCGTCTGGCTAGATGTAAGCTCATTCTGCGTAAGAAGGCTGTTACGATGGCGAATAGGAGAATTCCAAGGGTTTCAACGACGCAAGCAAATATGGCACCATTTAAACCGCACACTACATATGGTAGTGTTTTTAAGACGTCCGATAACACTCCTTATATCTGCTATAAACGGTTGCCGCTTGATAGGAGAGTTTGCAAAAACTATTGGCGTGAAGTATAAAGACTATCTACTGTATGAGCGATCATGATGATCGGGCTGCCACTTTTACCTACGCTTCACCTAGATAATGCACTGTATCGGAAGAACATGCACTGCGTCGGAAAATCCATAAATTTGAAGAAGTTCATCTATATTGCTCCATTCCGAAATCTTTCATGAGCTCAGTGAAAGCAACAGATGATGAAGAGATTATTGAATATGAGCTACTGATCTAAGTAACTTAATTAATCTTTGGAAGGAAAGTGCTGAAGAGAGCAATCACATCAATGAAAGAATCCATGATTTTTCTCTGCAAGATGGACACCTTACCCATTGAAACGTAGCGTCTCATAGACCTTTATATCCATTAGATTTGATATTTTACATCCATAGAAAAAATCATGAACGGCGTGCACGTTTCAAAACGATTCGTGATAAAAGAGAGCCTCTAAAGCAGGCAGCATACCAGACAGGTCTGAACAGGATTCATGAGGATACTGTAGCTGAAGCGGTGAGAAGTTACAAAGTTAGTCCTGTTCTTGGGTCTCGACCACCGCCCACCGTAGGAGACAGACCTCCCACGGCAGACCAGGGTAGTTTTGGCCCAACTAAGATCAGGTAAATGCAGCCGCCTCAATTCCTACTTATCAGTGATTGATAGCAGAGTAGCTGATGTGTGTCCCATCTGTAATCAAGGGTCACATGACACTCGTCAACTTTTCGCTTGCCCAGCTAAGCCTACCCGTCTCACCACCAGATCACTCTGGACTCAACCAATCCTTGTCGCAGAGTTCCTTGATCTGGTTACTAATTGAACTACCAAAGCATAGAACAAAATGGATGAAACTACATTAAAAACTGTTACAACAACAACAAAACGATCCGTTCACGAAATGTCAAACGGAGAACATACGGTGTCAATCTACGATAATCAATCAACTGTAAAATGACACCAAGCGTTGTCAATAGAACAACCAGCGTTCATGATCTGAAAACGTAATGGTTACGAATTTATAAGAAAAAAATCAGCTCCCGTGACTCGAACCTGGATTGTCTGTTTCACACGCGTTAACAGTTGCCTTAGCACATTGCACCACCGACTGAGTTATCATAAGAACGTCTAACAAATATTTTAAGACTTTTCACACCCAAAAAACGAAATCCGTTCATGAATGTGTCCGTCTCACTTTGTTACCGTCCGTTCAGTTTTTCTGTTAGTTTATCATCAGCACGAGAGTTACTAAAGCCGTTGGTGCTTTAGCAACTCTAAACCCTTGTATCCATAGATAAGATAAGTCGCTCTACGACCAGAAAATGTTGAAGAAGCCCAAATGAATTTTCTAATATGTATTTTGTTTTGTGTTTTTCGTAAAGAGAAAATTTCCTCAAAATTAAATTTTGTATATTCGCAATTTTGGTCGCAATTTTATGTGCAAATATAAACTTTTGAATATTTAATTTGATTATAAATTATCTGGTGTATCAAAAATGTTCAAATTGTGGATAAAATAGGAAAATTGTAGAAACGAATCTCAGAGAGAATTTGAAATTATCCATATTTTCTTCGTTTATTCTTCATTTTGGGAACTATCAATCCACGTTTGATACCGATGGGACATCTATTACTTAGTTATCTAAGCTTGTCTCTGATCGTTAAGATAGATTTCTCTTGGAATTTCATACAACATGGAAACTCTATAATCTAAATCTTGTTAAAGATATTGACACATATACAGCGACAATAAGAGATGCCACACTAAAGAGAACGAGTTCCAAATAAAAACAAAAAAAAGCCATTTGTTTTTTTGTATCTCAAAACTTGTTTTTGTATTTCAAGTATGCGTCATCTAAACAAAACACGAATATTGTCTTGTCTCTGTATAGGTGTGTTCAACACCGGCAGCACTACCAACAGCGGCAGTTAGTCAACCGCCGAGATATGCAGAGTATATCGAAATACATAATATGGATGGATGGATGGTTGGTTGGTTGTTTGGTTGAATAAAGGACGGACATGCCTGCCAGTCGGCCAGCATCGATAGTTGGTATGCTTGGACAAAATAAACCAAATTTAAAACCGATATCATGCAAACAAAAGACGAGAAGTTGAAAAACAACGATCGCAATGAAGTTCAACTCCCCGAAAACCTTAAAAGCGGCACGTTTAATGCTCATGTGTGTACACTCATTATATCGCAAGGTAGTTTCAGCATTTCAGAGGGAGCTATCAGCCAAGTGCTGTCAAAGAAGGAGGAGGATACCCCAACCGAAAATGAAACGAACTTACCACTCAAACGAAAAAAGAGACGAAACGATGCCATAAACTTAGCTAAATACCAGCAGCACAGTAGCAGAATGGTAGTAATGAACTCTTCTTTTTTTTTTAAGTCAGTTTTAATTAAGTACCTTTTTAAGTAGACCAGTCGTCGGTTGTGGAGTTTGGTTTGACTCACGATCGACATCCATACACCACTATATAGGTTCCAGTCATGGAATGGAATACCATCGACCAAGAAAGCCAACTGGCATAATAAACCACATAGAAGACTACCGTATTGTTTATAACCAATGGACGTTTATCACTGTATTACGTCAGTTAACTGTTAAACTCGCCCAGTTGTCCATGATGATAGCTTTTCACGGGAATTCAAGAATCTTTCTCTCTTCTAAAAGTTTTTTAAACAATAGCTTAAAAACATAACACACGTGCGACACTCTATTGCAAGTATTCAATTACAAACTTAAATACGTTTTCCATACTCCTCTTCAATAACAATCACCTATATAAACTAAAATAATAACAACAAGTCATTTAAAAGTAACAAATTTTTTTGAAATGCAAATAGAAACTCATATGCATATGGGTTGTGTTCATAGACCTTGTATAAATATTTGTTTTAAACAATAAATAAATGTAAAATGTATGTGCCAATAAAAACAACTAAAACGTTTACAAACTGCATCATTCGTTAGGTTAGGTTCACTCAAAGAAAAAAAAAAGAAATCCATAAAATATGTACACACAAAAAATGTAATTCTTTCCTCTGAAAGGAAATTTTGGAACAACGAAGTTTTCTTTCTTGTTAAAGGGAAGAAATTCTTTATTTAATGTACTCGTTGCCACGTTTGTTCCCAACGAAGTTTATTAGTCTGAAAGAAAACTTTTACAATAATAGAAAAATTCGTTGCACTATAATTACGTTCCTGAGAAAATAAACTGTTTTTGTGTATAGTCATATGTATAATTAATAGAACCATACGGTATCAACATGTAGATAATAGGTTTTGAATTGGTCAGTACTACCAGTATTTTGCGAGATATTGTCCCCAAATTGGGATTCTTTCACCCCGAAGAAATCCCTATTTTTATTATTTCCTCACAAATGGAAATACATTAAAAAATATTTTTTTTTTATAAAAATTGGTATTGAAATTCTCGGAACAACCAAACATTTAAATTTATGCCTGATGAAAAATATCCTTCATTCAAAAAGTATGAAGTCCTTGTCCTGCCAGTTTCCGAGTTCCAGCTTACAGAAAGTCGCATTTCAAAATAGAATACTAGGAGACCTGTGAGCAAAATATTCGATACACACTGTCATCCGAATATAAATTTATGGTTATAAAAAAACTTCGAATTCGTATGTCAGGCAAATCGCCTTTAAATGCTCGAGAAATAAAAATGGGACATCACTCAGCATATATTTATGAATCAATATTTTTTATAAAATATTAAGACCTAGGTTAGGTTAGGTTAGGTTAGGTGGCAGCCCGATGTATCAGGCTCACTTACTATTCAGTCCATTGTGATACCACATTGGTGAACTTCTCTCTTATCACTGAGTGCTGCCCGATTCCATGTTAAGCTCAATGACAAGGGACCTCCTTTTTATAGCCGAGTCCGAACGGCGTTCCACATTGCAGTGAAACCACTTAGAGATGTTTTGAAACCCTCAGAAATGTCACCAGCATTACTGAGGTGGGATAATCCACCGCTGAAAAACTTTTTGGTGTTCGGTCGAAGCAGGAATCGAACCCACGACCTTGTGTATGCAAGGCGGGCATGCTAACCATTGCACCACGGTGGCTCCCTATTAAGACCTACATATATTTGGCTTATCGGACGGCTTTTTCTCCATAACGAATAAAGAGGAGCAAAGTTGTCTTTATGTTTTAGCCATTCGTAGTACTTCTATAAGCAACTCCTTATCAAATCCCCAACTTAAAAATTTCGTCCCCATCCTCGAAAAACTCCTCAATTTGGGGAAAATTTCCCAATACTGGCAACACTAATAATGGCAATCGAAAGGTGGGAAAAGTTGATTCTCGATCATTCGACCTTTAAAAAAAAAAATTGAAGAAGTCATCTTTCGACTATTGCGATTTTTTTACTTCGTCACTTTCGACTCGGTCGTTGAAGTTGGATTAGTTGATTTTGTTCACTATCGAAAAGTTGATTTTCGCATTTTTATACCCTCAACCATAGGAATACCCCCCATCCTATGGTTGAGGGTATAAAAATTATCTTTGTCATTCCGTTTGTAACACATCGAAATATTGCTCTAAGACCCCATAAAGTATATATATTGTGGGTCGTGGTGAAATTCTGAGTCGATCTAAGCATGTCCGTCCGTTTGTTGAAATCACGCTAACTTCCGAACGAAACAAGCTATCGACTTAAAACTTGGGACAAGTAGTTGTTATTGATGTAGGTCGGATGGTATTGCAAATGGGTCATATCGGTCTACTTTTACGTATAGCACCCATATAAACGGACCCCCAGATTTGGCTTGCGGAGCCTATAAGAGTAGCATATTTCATCCGATCCGGCTGAAATTTGGTACGTGGTATTAGTATAGGGTCTCTAACAACCATGCAAAAATTGGTCCATATCGGTCCATAATTATATATAGCCCCCATATAAACTGATCCCCCGATTTGGCTTGCGGAGCCTCTTAGAGGAGCAAAATTCATCCGATCCGGTTGAAATTTGGTACGTGGTGTTAGGATAGGGTCTCTAACAACCATGCAAAAATTGGTCCATATCGGTCCATAATTATATATAGCCCCCATATAAACCGATCTCCAGATTTGGTTTGCGGATCCTCTAAGAGAAGCAAATTTCATCCGATCCGGCTGAAATTTGGTACATGATATAAGTATATGGTCTTCGACAACCATGCGATACCCAGATTTGTCCTCCGGAGCCTCTTGGAGGAGCAAAATTCATCCGATCCGGTTGAAATTTTGAACGTGGTCTTAGAATGTGGTCTCTAACAAACACGCAAGAATTGGTCCATATCGGTCCACGTATGGACTATGTGGTATATATAACGGTGCTAAGAAGTTTTAAGATACCTTGCCATCGGCAAGTGTTACCGCACCCAAGTAATTCGATTGTGGATGACAGTCTTCAGTAGAAGTTTCTATGCAATCCATGGTGGAAGGTACATAAGCAACGGCCTGGCCGAACTTACGGCCGTATATGCTTATTTTGTCCTAGAGTACTTAAATGTAGCTTAGGAAAAGTCTTGGTATGAATTTTGTATCGATGCCGCATCGTTCTCAAACAGGGAAAATAATCAAAACATGGGTTGTGAGCACGGTTGACACTCGAGCCAAAAATAATCCACCAGAATGTGGAGAAAATTTTACCAAAAAACTACCAACAAATTCTATAGAAATTTTGTCAACATTTTTGACAAAATTTTCTACACATATAGAAAATTTTGTCAAAATTTTATTTCTATGAAAAATTTTGTAAACATTTTATTAGAGGTTTGCACTTGACACGAAATTGTCGTGACTCACGCGTGAGTCGTGAATATAAATAAAATAATTTTTCGTGAGTGTGCGTGAGTAACGAATTTCGGAAAAGCACTCTCACGAATATAATCCCTCCCACGGATATAAAACGCTTACGAGTTGAATTCGTTTACACTTTTAGTGATACCTGGGATGTTAAGAGTTTAATAACGCTCCCTATTTTAATCATGATCATGTTTTCAGACACGTCGCTTAGGTAAATTACTCATAAAAATTATTCATGAGTCACGACATTTTCGTGCGTGAGTACAAATTTCCTTTTCGTGAGTGTGCGTGAATAAGATTTTTCCGTCGTGAGTGTGCGTGAGCGTGAGTAAAATATTACTCACGTGCACGCCTCTACATTTTATTGCTATAGAGAATTTTGTCTGAATTTTATTTCTATAGAAATTTTGTTAAAATTTTATTCGTATAAAAATTTTGTCAAAATTTTGATTTCTATAAAAAAGTGTGTCAAATTATATATTTATTACTTCATTTCAATAAATAAATAAATATTTTGACAAAATGTTGATTTCAATAGAAAATTTTGTTAAAATTTTGATTTCAATAGAAAATTTTGTCAAAATTTTATTTCTATAGAAAATTTTGTCAAAATTTTATTTCTATAGAAAATTTTGTCTAAATTTTATTTCAATAGAAAATTTTGTCAAAATTTTATTTCTATAGAAAATTTTGTCAAAATTTTATTTCTATAGAAAATTTTTCAAAATTTTTATTTCTATAGAAAATTTTGTTAAAATTTTATTTCTATAGGAAATTTTGTCAAGTGTATTTCTATAGACATTTTGTCAAAATTTTATTTCTAATGAAACTTTGTAAGGTACCTCTTAGTTGGAGATAAATATTTTGAAAAATCTACCAAAACATCAATAATTCTACCAATCTACCAAACAGTAAAAAATCTATTATTTTTGGTAGAATTCTACCAACTGCGGTAGCCGTGGATGTGTGAGCATTGAAATAGGACTCTATCGAGGGAATGACCTACTTATTCGAGTGATATTTCTGACTTTTCAAAGTTTGGAAACTTTCAAAAGTCACTATTGACTCGGGTGGCAATCCGTGACAAGGCGCGAGTGGGCTTTTGTGCCTCAATTCAGCTTTTAATCGGCCCAATAATTCTTCAGAACACAGCTCTCTTATAGTATGTAGACACAATCATAGCGACTGTCGATAGACGAAAACTTGTATTTATTATGAGAACCCCCAAAAAGGCGCTAAAGAAATTCTCGACGCACAGCGGCGTATCACCACATAAAAAAAATTAAAGTGCTTCCAATGATTCATAGTTTTTGTTTTCTACACTATATTTTAATTTCATTTAAATATCAATTATATATTCCATTTTAATAACCTTCTACTACAAAAAAATTTAAATAAAGTATAGCCGTCCCAATACTTTAAACTTTGTATACCACCTTTTCATCACATCTCCCACAATATCAGCGATTCCCAACCTATTTTTCTTTTCAAAAATGGTTGTGTCTAGAACTACATTATTATTGGTGTTCAATTATGTTCTGTTTCGCGTTTAAATGTACTTAATGAAAATAATTAATTATAAGGCAGATAATGCCTTATGCATATAAGGCCTTTTTTACAGAAAGATGTTAGTTTTATTTTATATATTCAATAATTTAAAAAAAAATATTACAAAAATTAGAAGATTTTCAACTCGAAATTCGAACATAGCCCCACCGAATCTGGGATAGAATTGTTTCCAGCTAAAGTTTAAACTTTTTGAAGGAATTCCAAAAACTATAACCAAATGTTTTTTTCAAATGCTTGTTTTTCTTAGTCCATAATAGGAGTTGTTTGGGAAGCCCTGAATTATATACATATCTCATTTTTATTTGTAGTGCTATTAAAATATAAAAATAACAACAACAACAACAAATTAACATTGCCGACAAAGAAGATAACTTAAAAAACAATCATTATTTACACATCGATAAGCAAAGGTAACAACAGCCATAGAGGCAACATTTGAAAGGAAGTCTATGTGTGGCATCATGTGAAAGTATTTAGGGAACAACATTCATATGTATCCAAATAAGCGTGTTTTTTTAACCCTTGCACAACCGAATGAAAATTACATTTTATTTTGATTTTTGTAGTAAGGCAAAGTCCTTTTAAGCATTTATCTTAATTGAATTGGATTGCATTCAATTTAATTTAATTTAATTTTGGATAGTTACATACATAATTTAAACATTTAAAGAAAACTACCCGAAGGAGTTGATAAATATTGAACAAAGCCAACTCTTGCCAGCTCTTGTCAAGCCAAAAATATCGATACCGTCATCAGACCAGTGTGTAAGGCCCACACAAAGCGCATTTAAAGAAATTTCGTTTAAAGAAAACGAACAAATTTAGTTGCAAATATCTTGTCCTCTGTTTCCTACAAATGATACAACATTTGGGTAGAACAAAAATGAAAAAAAAAATAATTAAAAATACATATTAGCGGCCATGATTCCTATCGGAAAATAACATTTTGATCTTCAAACATGTTTAGGGTGATCATATTACTTTTCTGAATGTACTTGAATGACATAAGCAAAAATTCTATTTTTGGTATTTTCTAAAATTTTGAAATTTTTTTAAAACTCGTAAATTTTACTTAGATTATGTCCATACGTATCTAAAATGAAAATTGTCATTTAAATTGTACCTGGCTTAATCTCGTATAACGCTAAAGACATTTTAGAAAAATTTTAACTCCCAATTTTTCCGTAAAAAATGGAATATTCTTAAACAAACGAAAAAATTTATTTATTTTTTTTGGGTAAATTTTCTACATTTTGTATCACTTTGAAGTTAGTAAAAATGTTTGTTAAAATTTTCTAAAATAAACCTAAATTTTCTTCAATGATGCGTTAACTTTTTTTAGGTGAACCAACCGATTTTTATAATCGGTGAATTCAACTCCTGAAAAATGGTTTTGATAGTCCACTTTGCCTTCATCATTCTCATAAATCATTCGTTAGAGGTTGCAATAACAAAATCCGTATTCGTCTTCATTTTCTGTTCGACTATTAATTTTGAATGCCATCAAACAATTCTAAATTCAATCAAAATCACTAAACCCCTGTGCTGGATTTCCTGGAGTATTCAGTTACCACCCCATATCCTCGAAAGTGAACAACGGTCGACAAAGGGTTAAATAGTGAGCATACGTACACACAAATATGCTGTACTCTATGAATATTACGCCCACTTACATTTTTCTTCGTTCTTGTCTCGAGTAGAAAGAACAATTTTCAAAAAGCCTCTCTGTGTGTCTGTGTCTTAAATAGAAAAGTACCAAACAAAGATTTCGAAATGTAAATACGAATGTAGCATACATATACCTATGGTATTATCTTCATATGTATGTAAAGATATTAAAACAAATGTCTTTATATCTGACAGTCAATGACATTTCATAGGCACTTTTACCTGTTTAAGTGGACGGATGATCTTCTACAGTTTTAACAACATTGCGGTAATTATCTTGAAACTATCGTAGATTTAACTACAGATAGTTGTGACTAAATTGTCGTGGAATCCTTGATGTACTATATTTCATAATTAAAAAGAAAACTGATTAACCAATTGAAGTACGAGCGTTTCTTTTTTTATATTTCGGGATTAGAAAATTTCTTTTCAATAACTTAATAATACCAATTAAATTGAATTGAAGTACTAGAATCTTACTACTTTTAGTTTACGAGCTAGTTTGTAAGGATAGACTTAATAAATAAATATATAAATTCCTTAATCTTCATGTCCAATAAGCTCGTATGAAAATGGTAATAATATGTAGAACACATATTAATTATTGCAAATCGCTTTATTGCAAATATTCCCCATTAAGATCTATACACTTTTGCATGCGTTTGAACCAACTATCGATTCACTTTTGCCACTCGGATCTAAATGCATCTTCCCAAGGCCCACTGTAATCCTTCACCTTTTCTTTTTGTCTGTACAAAAAAAAAATTGACAATATTTTGTATAGAAATAAACTTTTGACAAAATTCTCTATAGAAATAAAATTTTGACAAAATTTTCTGTAGAAAACAAAATTTTTTATAGAAATGGAATTTTGACAACATTTTCTATAGAAATAAAATTTTCTATAGAATAAAATGTTGATAAAATATCTTATAGAAAAGAAATTTTGGATGAAATATTCTATAGAAATAAAATTTCGACAAAATTTTTATATACAAAAATTTTATATACAAATAAAATGTTGACAAGATTTTCTATAAAAAGAAAATTTTGACAAAATTTTATATATAAATAAAATGTTGACGAAATTTTCTATAGAAAAGGCAATTTGGACAAAATTTTCTAGAAATAAAATCTTGATAAAATTACCTATTGAAAAGAAAATTTTGACAAAATTTTCTATAGAAATAAAATTTTGATAAATTTTCCTATTGAAAAGAAAATTTTCTATAGAAATTAAATTTTGATAAAACTTTCTATAGAAATACACATTTTTATAGTAATACAATTTTGACAAAATTTTATATACAAATAAAATGTTGACAAAAGTTTATATAGGAATACACTTTTGACAAAGTTTTGTATAGAAATAACATTTTGACAAAATTTTCTATGGAAATAACATTTAGAGAAAATTTTATATAGAAATAAAATTTTTACAAAATTTTCTATAGAAATAAAATTTTGACAAAATTTTCTATAGAAATAAAATTTTGATAAAACTTTCTATTGAAAAGAAAATTTTGAAAAATAGAAATAAAAAATGTTGACAAAAGTTTCTATAGGAATACAATTTTGACAAATTTTTGTATAGAAATAAAATTTTGACAAAATTTTCTAAGGACATAACATTTTGAGAAAATTTTATATACAATAACATTTCGACAAAATTTTATATACAAATAAAATATTGACAAAATTTTCTATAGAGATAAAATTTTGATAAAATGTCCTATTGAAAAGAAAATAAAATTTTGATAAAATTTCCTATTGAAAAGAAAATTTTGACAAAATTTTCTATCGAAATAAAATTTTGATAAAAATTCCTATTGAAAAGAAAGTTTTCTATAGAAATAAAATTTTGACAAATTTTTATAGAAATAAAATTTTGCCAAAATTTTCTATAGGAATTAAATTCTGACAAAATTTTCTATAGAAATAAAATTTTGACAAATTTTTCTACAGAAATAAAATTTTGACAAAATTTTCTATAGAAATTAAATTTTGACAAAATTTTCTGTAGAAATAAAATTGTGACAAATTTTTCTATAGAAATAAAATATTGACAAAATTTTCTATAGAAATAAAATTTTGATAAAATTTTCTATAGAAATAAAATTTTGACAAATTTTTCTACAGGAATTAAATTCTGACAAAATTTTCTATGGAAATAACATTTCGACAAAATTTTCTATAGAAATAAAATTTGACAAAAATTTATATAGAATTAAAATTTGACAAAAATTTGTATAGAAATAAAGTTTTGACAAAATTTTCTATAGAAATAAGCTTCTGACAAAATTTTTTATAAAAATAAAATTTGGACAAAATTTTCTATAGAAATAAAATTGTGACAAATTTTTCTATAGAAGTAAAATTTTGACAACATTTTCTATAGAAATAAAATTTGAAAAAAATTCTATAGAAATAAAATTGTGACAAATTTTTCTATAGAAGTAAAATTTTGACAAAATTTTCTGTAGAAATAAAATTGTGACAAATTTTTCTATAGAAATAAAATTTTGACAAATTTTGTCTACAGGAATTAAATTCTGACAAAATTTTCTATGGAAATAACATTTTGACAAAATTTTCTATAGAAATAAAATTTGACAAAAATTTATATAGAAATAAAATTTGACAAAATTTGTATAGAAATAAAATTTTGAAAATTTTCTATAGAAATAAACTTGTCACAAAATTTTCTATAGAAATAAAAGTTTAACAAAAATTTCTATAGAAATAAAATTTTGACAAAATTTTCTATAGATATAAAATTTTCACAAAAGTTTCTATAGAAATAAAATTTTGACAAAATTTTCTATAGAAATAAAATTTTGATAAAATTTTCTATGGAAATAACATTTGGACAAAATTTTCTATAGAAATAAAATTTGACAAAAATTTATATAGAAATAAAATTTGACAAAAATTTGTATAGAAATAAAATTTTGACAAAATTTTCTATAGAAATAAACTTTTCACAAAATTTTCTATAAATATAAACTTTTCACAAAATTTTCTATAAATATAAAATTTTCACAAAAGTTTCTATAGAAATAAAATTTTGACAAAATTTTCTATAGAAATAAAATTTTGACAAAATTTTCTATAGAAATAAAATTTGGACAAAATTTTCTATAGAAATAAAATGTTGATAAAATTCTGTATAGGAAAAAAAATTTGACAAAAGTTTTTATAGAAATAAAATTTTGACAAAATTTTCTATAGAAATACAATTTTGAAAAAATCTCTATAGAAATAAAATTTTAACAAAATATAGAAATAAAATTGTGGCAACATTTTCTATAGGAATTAAATTCTGACAAAATTTTCTTTTTTGACAAAATATAAAATACAAATAAAATGTTGCCAACATTTTCTATAGAAAAGGCAAGTGGGACAACATTTTCTATAGAAATAAAATTTTGACAAACTTTTCTATAAAAATAAAATGATTGGGAATTTGTAAATTAAATCTTTAAAATATTATCGATTTGAAGTGACACCAAAAAACAACCCGTATCCTATTCATTCTAATTGCAAAACTGGAAATCCATTTAGTCCACACACTAATTCCTAAGAAATCTATTTTTTTTCGCTGTAATCAGGACGACGATGTTAAAACACCGCACATTAAGGATACTTCCATCACCATGTACAACACCTTAATAATAGCCAATGTCTTTATAAGCGCTAAATGTCGACTAATAATGGTATTTATGGTCCTACATTACAAATGGGGAAGGATTACCAAGGGCATTTATACCCAAGTGTTGATGTTGTTGTCTCAGCCGCTAGTGTTGTTGTTAATATTCAGAATTCTTAAACATTTTTGTTTATAACCCAAACAATAAAGCCGACGGCATACACATACAGACATACACACAAATATCTGTCATTAAAACAAAAAACGACATCTTAATGTAATATAGAATGTGTTCTACGTGAATGCATCCATGCAGGAAAGAGTCAGTGAGAATTCTGGTTGATGTTGCCATTGCCGTCATAGCTATAACCATCATCTGCATCATTTGTGAGTTGGGCTGGCGGTTCGCGCATCCCATTTACTGCTTTACTGTGTGGCAGGTATGTGTAATAAGTTATGAATGTATTTAGAGGTTACTCTAGGAGGTGCGCTCACTACAGGTAACAGAGGAGGCAACAGGCCAAAATTAAATCAGGTTGGTATTTCCTAGGGTGGCGTTTTTGTAGCAATCTACAGTGTTGGAAATTTAAACATGGTTATCCAGCATAAAACTTTTCTTAGCTCTTCGCAAGTCATTAATTGTAATAATTGCGAAGAGCAACCATGTATATGTTCGGCGAGAACACAAAATTTTTACGACAAAAATGTTCATCGTCCGGGACATCATCAACGCCACAGCCGCTCGTTTGCCCAATTGGGCCCAAATTCCCAGCCCAAGCGGCGGGACTCGCAGACGAGCGTGATGAACGCCGTTGTGCTCACCCTGCTGATCCTAGAATCAGGGAACTGAATCTAGAGATTAGTAAGGTAGTCGACGAACACAAGCGGAACACTTGGTTAGAACACCTGAAGCAATGTAACTTAGGCACAGGAACAGGTAAATTGTGGTCAACAGTGAGAGCCCTCTCGAACCCCACCACAAGGGGTGATGGGATCGCAGTAAACTTTGGCGGCGTGACGGTGACTGATCCGAAGAGATGCGCCAGATTTTTCAACCGACATTTGTCGATCATCCCGAGAGTAATAGAGCGAAAAGTAGAGCCACTCGTTGCATACGTGGTCTCCGAGCCGTTGACACACCACAATTTACATCAGCCGAAGATACCAATGTCATCAACAACGCGAAACCATCCAAGGCGACGGAATTTCAATTCGAATGCTGAAGCATCTGGGAATACTGGGAGTTGAGTACCTGACACCGTGGTGCAATGGTTAGCATGTCCGCCTTGCATACACAAGGTCGTGGGTTCGATTCCTGCTTCGACCAAACACCAAAAAGTTTTTCAGCGGTGGATTATCCCACCTCAGTAATACTGGTGACATTTCTGAGGGTTTCAAAATTTCTCTAAGTGGTTTCACTGCAATGTGGAACGCCGTTCGGACTCGGCTATAAAAAGGAGGTCCCTTGTCATTGAGCTTAACATGGAATCGGGCAGCACTCAGTAATAAGAGGGAAGTTCACCATTGTGGTATCACAATGGACTGAATAGTCTAAGTGAGCCTGATAAATCGGGCTGCCACCTATCCTAACCTAACCTGACCAGACTCCTCAATTTGTCCTTGGAATCACCCATTATACTCGATGTCTGGAAGATGGGTAGGATGATTCCACTACTGAAGCCAGGCAAAGATTCGAGTAAAGGTGAATCGTTCAGACGTATATCCCATCTCCCGCCAGTAGGCAAGACACTTGAGGCACTACTCCTCCCCAGCCTTGTGGAGAATTTTCCAGCTGCATACCATCAACATGGATTCCGTAATGTACATAGCACGATAACAGCCTTGCATGCCATTTCAGCACACATTAATATGGGACTCAATCAGCCCATGCCGTGTCATAGGGCGGTCCTCGTGGCGCTTGACCTATCGACGGCATTCGATATAGTCAACCATGCCACACTACTCGAGGACATCGAGAATACGTCCCTACCGGCAGGAACCAAGCGTTGGGTTCTGAATTATCTGCGCGGATGCCAGTCTTACGTGGAATTCAGGGACAAGAAGTGAGGACACCGTAAATTTAAACAGGGAGTTCCCCAGGATGGGGTGATATCTCCGGCACTGTTCAATCTCCACCTGTCCTCGATTCCACCCCCACCTGAAGGCGTCGAGATTGTATCATATGCGGACGATTCTGAAATCATGGTATCCGGGCCCATTGTTGATGACATATGCGATCGATTGAACTTCTACCTCGCTGATCTTACCAGTTATTTCACTGCACGATATTTGAGGATATCTCTCACCAAAACCTCAGCCACACTATTCACTATATGGACGGCGGAAGTACGAACGCAGTTGAATGTTTTAAGTCGTCCTCTCATGCTACTGCAGTTTGTGATAAGTTCCGCTGTAGAAACAAGGTCCTCCAGTCGATTGCCGGCAGCACTTGGGGTGCGGACAAAGAAAACTTATTGACTACATGTAAGGCAATTGGTCGGTCAGTGGTAAACTATGTGGACAACTCAAACGAGCGACTCGCAGTGGAATAACATACGCAGTGGAAATACAGAACGCTGGCCTTAGAACTGCAACAGGATGTCCCCTGGATCAGCTTTATGCGGAGACCAAGATCATCACAGTGCGTCGACACAATTACATGTTGTCAAAGCAGTACCACTTGAGTTGCTATCGGAGCTGTCTTCCAAATCACCATCTTGTGGATTGACAACCTCCACCCAGGAATGTAAGGGATGATCTTCACCTTCTAGAGCACGAGAGCGTTATAAAAGAGAGCATCTAGATCAGGCAGCATACCAGACAGGTCTGAACAGGATTCATGAGGATACTGTAGCTGAATCCTGTTCTCGCAGTCCGACTACCGCCCATAGCACCGGAGGAGAGAGACCTCCCACGGCAGACCATGGTAGTTTTGGCCCAATTAAGATCAGGCAAATGCAGCCGCCCCAATTCCTACTTATCAGTGATTGATAGCAGCGTAGCTGACGTCTGTCCCATCTGTAATCATGGGCCACATGACACTCGTCACCTTTTCGCTTGCCCAGCTAAGCCTACCCGTCTCACCACCAGATCACTCTGGACACAACCCATCCGCCTACCCGTCTCACGACCAGATCACTCTGGACACACCCCATCCTTGTCGCACAGTTCCTTAATCTGGCTACTAATTGAACTACATAAGCATAGAACAAAATGAATGAGACTACATTAAAATCTGTTACAACAACTGTCCAAAAATAACATTTTGCTCTTGAAACAGGTTTGGGGTAATCATATTCCTTCTTTGGAAGCAAAGAATTATTTTTGTTTTCGCATGTAGTCTTGTAATTTGAACCGTCTATTACTTCAAAAGATGAACTTAAATTAATTTTCTTAACTGTAATTCACCAATGCGGTAGGGTATAATGAATGGTGATGTCTCTTTATGACAATATGTGTGTTTGTGTGCGTGAAATATGTAACTTTTTTTAATGAAATTTTCTAAAAAGTGATAAAACTAAATAAACATTTCATTATGCTAAGAAGAAAAGACATCAGAGAATAGAGTGCTGTGCCAATGCAAGAATAACCAAAAGAAGAGCAGCAGTTACGCGGACTGCATTTATGCACTTTTCAAAGGAACACATTACCAGATGGACGGACAAGGCATACACATGGGCAGTGAAGCAGACAGACAGACAGAGAGACACAGGCAGGCTGGAAACTTCGTTTTTTTTTTTACGAAAGAAGGATTGAATAGATAACTTATACTGGCACTCACATTCGCATACAAAGCGTGTCCCTTAGGAGCAAAAGACAACAAAACGGGTATATTCCCTCACCATCGATGCCATCCTACATCCAAATATGGAGCTTCACTCATATGTATGTAAGTGCGACCAGAGTAAATGAATATTTGTCATATCGTTTTCTTATTTGAAATAATGCTATATCATACTTGGAGAGCTGCACCCGTTTCTTTTCTTGTTGCCACTTTTCCACTACCTCATATTTGTGTCCCTATATTCGTGGCCAACAAAGCCTGTTGTCTGTTATGCTCTTTCTTCTAGTGCTCCATAGCTCCTATTATAAAGGGTCACGGATGCACAACTTCAAGAACAGCAAACCGGAGTCGAATGTGGAAAAAAGGCCATGGTAACAAGCTACTTCACGAATACGAAAACCGCCGTTGTGGCGACAATCATAATAATGGTGGCAATGGAAATGTTGATGGCAATAAAGGATATCATTTGCCACACATTGCCAACCTATTCGGCGGCAGTAGGCAATGAGTGCATTATTTTTTTGCCAATTTGAAAGGATGTCTCAGGGGGTATCATCATGGTTTTAATGAAATTTAATTTATAAACGAACTATAGGATGGTATTCGTTTAGAAATTTTTATCCTGTTGCACTCATAAGAGTTTAAGAATGCACAATAATTAAAATAGTTTGAATGTCTACTTTTCACATTGGGATGCACTCCGAGAAATGTCATTATAAGTGACTTGGGTAGCCAATATGGGAGATACTCCCACCCTTCGAGACACGGACAATATACTCGTATTGTATAACGTATGGTACACTAATAAAACAATTACGTTCCAAAATCGTGAACGGACGGTAATAAAATGAAACGAAAACGTTCACGAAAAATCAAAACGGAATGTTCACGGTTTCGTCCACGGGTGATCACAATTTCATGGCCATGAAAATTCTTAAAATATTTGTTACACGTTCTTATGGCAACTCCGTCGGTGGGGCAAAGTGCTAAGGCGAATGGAGCAAACAATCCAGGTTCGAGTCACAGTAGCGGATTTTTTTTTTAAATTCGTAGCCATTACGTTTTCAGATCATGAACGCTGGTTGTTGTGTTGACAACGCATGGTGTCATTTTATCATTTTCCGATTGACACCGTCTGTTCTTCGTTTGACACCACATGTGTGTTGATTCACTTTCATGAACGCATCGTTTTGAAACATGCACGCCGTTCATGACTTTTCTATGGGTGTATGTATCTGCTACGGGTCACCTTAAAATATGGGATCAATGTCTAGTGAGGAGTCATTGGAGATTGACCGTACATATTCCTGAAAATAAGACGGCTTAATCATATACACCTGGACCTCGGTTTGCGTCGTTTTACTTTTGCGTTGTTTCGAAGTTGCGTCGCTGTTGAATTGGACTAGTTTTCACTTTGCGTCGTTAGATTTTCAAAGTTGCGTTATTATCTATCTCCAATCTTTGCATAGTTTGCCATAGAAACTCATAATTCACTTTGCGTCGTTTCAGTTTGCGTCGTGGTTTTTTGGAACGTATCTGCGACGCAAAGCGAGGTCTAGGTGTACTGGCAATACCTTGATACTCAAGGTAAAGGAATACAGGACCTGATTGGGAGTGCAATAATCAGGTTCTGTAGACGCATTTTTGCCACTCTAGAGCAAGCAACATTTCGAAGGTATGTGAACGGGAAGGAGACGTTGGAGATGCTATTCGACGTACATATTTCTGGAATTGATTCTTAAGATAAAGGACGTATTATAGCCCCTCTAGAGCAAGCAAAATGAAGAAGGTATGTAAACATTTAATTTAATTTAAGGAAAATAAGCCTTAGTTCAAAGACATTGGACTTTAACGGAGGGACGCAAATATACAAAATTTGTGTCGTAAATTTAATAAAAAAATTTTGTATAAATTTCCTTTAATTAAAATGCCATTATTTTAAAGAATTTTGTCCTTAATATTATATAAATTGCACATCCTAAAATTTAAGTTGCGTACTATTTAATACCACGTAAATAGTTTTTCAGTGTATAAAGAGATTCCACCACCTTAACCTTGGAATGTTGCTATAAACAATTTTTTTTTCATTTCTGGTGTTATTCGGATGCCCAAAATTAAACAGATTCCTAAGAGTTTTCCGGAGACTGGTTCATGCATAAATTGTCCCAGGACGTGTCCTTTGGAATACGTGTCCTAAAGTGTAAATTTACTCCTCAATGACAAACCCATTTTAAAGTAACCGGTCCCTTCTATACGTTTTGACCAGAAATGGGACTGGGTCCTTACACACCAGCGACAAGTCCTGTACTGGTCCTGTGGTTAATCCATTTCCCGTAGGGTACTTTCGCAAATGTGTGAGGTGTCACAATGGACTGAATAGTCTGAACCTGAACTATTCAGGCCATTGTGATACGGTACCAAGTAGCCTAACCTAACAATACTGTAGCCTAAGTTACAATGCTCTGTTCCGCCACAGCATAGTTAGTACAACATTCCTGGAATCCCGTGAACCAATTAGTATAAAACGAGTGCCTACTTCAGAAGTTCCTCTAAGCTACATGAGACGACGAAAGTTGACTAAAACTTTGATTTCTAACTCTCTGAAGCAATTGGAATCGCCTTTTGATTTATATAAATATGGATTTCTGGGATGATGCAATCGGAAGGTCGGTTAATAGTTAGGGGTAGGGGTCATTCAATTAATCCGGCTAAGTAAAGAAAATAAGCGATTGATCATTTTCGGGCACGTTTTCAGTTTACGTCACCAGAAATTATTGAAGTCCTGTGATATCCGCTTCCCCGATCCAGGAGATCTCTAACAAAGGACAAGAGCTTACGAACTTCAGGTGTTATAACCTCAATTTCGGGCTATGATTCTGATTCTATTATCAGCATGGTTTTTACAACGAATCATATAACACTCACCAAAAAGATGGAATTCTAACTCTCTGAAGCAGTTAAAATGTCTTCTGATTTATATACTTTGAGGATATCCGCCATCAAATCCTCAGCCACCATGGTGCAATGGTTAGCATGCCCGCCTTGCAGACACAAGGCGGGCATGGTTCGACCCCAGTTTCGACCAAACACCAAAAAGTTTTTCAGCGGTGGATTATCCCACCTGGTGACATTTCTGAGGGTTTCAAAGCTTCTCTAAGTGGTTCCAAACGCCGTTCGGACTCGGCTATAAAAAGGAGGTCCTTGTCGTTGAGCTTAACATAGAATCGGGCAACACTCAGTGATAAGAGAGAAGTTCACCAATGGACTGAATAGTCTAAGTGAGCCTGTAATATCGGGTTGCCACTATACCTAACTCAACCTAATCCTCAATCACACTTCACAACACGGGCAGTATAGTTGAAACTTGAAGGGATGGCAGTTGAATGCCAGAATCGATGGCGAAATAATTCCGACTATAAATTACACCAACATTTTCGGCGTCACATTTGACAGTCTTTTCAAATCGTCTGTCCATGCCACTTGGGGTGCGGACAAAGAAACCTTGTTTACTGCATACAGTGCCAGTGTGGACACCACAAACAAGCGACACGCAGTGGAATAACATACAGATCTGTCAGAACGCTACCCTTAGAACTACGACAGGATGTCTCAAAAGAACATTTCCTTTATGTGGAGACCAAGATCATCCCTTTGCGTAGACACAATTACATGTTGTCAAAGCAATATCCACCATCTTGTTGTTAGGCAACCACAACCCAGGAATGCGCGAGATCCTGCATTACCAAATAGAGCCTCTAGATAAGCCAGCATACTAGGCAGGACTGAACAGGATCCATGAGAATACCGGTACTATGACGACTGGTCATAGTACCGGAGAATAGAGTCAACCCGCGACAGACTAGGGTAGTTTTGGCCAACTAAGATCAGGCAAATGCAGCCTCATCTGTAACCAAGGGCCTCATGACACTCGTCACCTTTTCGCTTGCACAGCTAAATTTATGCGACTCAACGCCATATCACTCTGGACAAATCTCTTCCTTTTCGCCGACTTCCTTGATCTGGATATACGCTGATGTACAAAAGCGTAAAACAAAATGGATGAAATCACAAAGGACTGTTACAATAACAACAACTGATGTCCTGTGCCATCCTCTACTGCTCCTGATCCGGGAGATCTCTACGAAAGGACTCAGTGCTAATACCTGGACTTTATGATCAGCATGGTTGTTACAACGAATCATTATCCTCTCTCAGTAATGCTGGTGACATTTCTGAGTGTTTCGAAGCTTCTCTATGTGGTTTCACTGCAATGTGGAACATCGTTCGAATACGGCTATAAAAAGGAGGTCCCATATCATTGAGCCATACAGAAGAAAAGTCCACTACTGGGGTATCACAGAAGAAAAGTCCACTACTGGGGTATCACAAATGAGTGTTGAACATTTTTGGGCACATTTTCGGGTTACGTTACTGACTCGTCATCAAAAAAGACTGATGCCTTCCGCTACTGCTATCTGAGTGTTATCTACCACGATCCGATGACAAAAACTTGCAAACTGCCACATGTTTGGTTTATAATACTTGACTCTTGTTGTAATATATGGACTCAGTTTCTAGGCCATATTTGTTATTACAAGGAATCATATAGCACTTGTCTATAAGGCAACTTCCCCCATCAGTTTAAGATAATGAAACCCCTCGTTGATGTTAAGTCATTACACCCAATCTGAGGGTAATGCAATGAGTAATGACAAAACTCCTTTAGCTAAACCTTTTTCACCTTAACTACTTACCTATTTTTTGCAGAGAAATTTTCTCCAAGCGATGATTGTCTCGTTTCATCTAGCCACCATCTACGATCTCGTGTTACACATAGGTGCCGAGGAAAATTGGTAAGATAATATGACAATGGCAATTGCATCTATACCATTTCAATATAGATTTTCAATAAAAAAAAGATCCGTCTGGTCTTGGATCCCTCTCTCTCTCTGTCTGTGTCAGGGCCAAAGTAAGACAAACGCAACAACAACAACAATACAAGAAAACAGAAGAGGGGAAAATATGTGAGATTATGCGAGATAACAGACCCCGCCAATAATGCTCTCCAAATCGTACCACACCTTTAGACCAAGTTTCCAGTCTAACATCATCATGCCTAGCTAACTATTAATATCGGCCAAGTGGGGGGGGGAAATAAAGAAGTGGCTGGGGGAAGTAAAAGCAGAAAGAAAACGAAACCGCCAATGTGACCAAACAGCTAAGTGTCAGTGTGACAAACCGGCCCAAAGCAATGGTTTGTTGGTTAATCAAACTGCTCCAACGAACGGTCTATCTGTCTATCTGTACGGACGGACGTCTGACCGTCAGTGGGTCTGTCAGTATCTTGTCGTTACAATAGACATTGTCGCCATTGATGCTGGGGGAAAAGAGCAGACTTGTTGCTCCGTTCACCATGATACAGAAGGTTTTTTTGGGGAGAAATGGATAAATGGCTGTTCGGTCGGTTGGCCGGTAGTAGTGGGATGGATACCACATGCATGTATTCATTTCATCCATTCTTTTTGGTATTCTTGAGAATGTATGTGCGTGTGTCTCTCGGTCTTGGTTTTGTCCAATCTTGAAAAATGAAAAGCCAAGCAGGTTTTTTATAAAGCCATAAATTTTAAGTTCACAACACCAACAACAACAACAAAAAACCTTATGTTCTCACAATACCACCATGTCACATAGACCCCATAGCCCTTTTCAAAGCAAAGCATCTCTTCCTACTTAGCCACAGTACGACGACGACAAAGACGACATACACGCTTGAGATTTGTCGCATAGAATTCAAAACAGATTTCGAAGTCTGCATGAGATTGCTGGTTGCTTTGCTTTGAATGGTGAAAGAAAGATATCGATTAATTTTTTAAGAAATTCTTTGAAGATGTCTGTTATTTTTTTTTCATTCTATCCTCAAAAGAAACTAATCTTTTGTTTGTCCAAGCAGCAGTCAGTCAGCACACACAGAACAAATAAAACTAAATGGCAGACAAAAAAGAAAAAAACTAAAACCAAAACCTTACCATCATCATTCATTGCCACGAATAAGCGAATGGAGAGCGTGTGTGGGTTGGGAATGTTGGCAAGTGAGTAAGCTGAAGAGACTAGCGGATGTACTTCAGCCGTGATTGTAACTCCTTTTGTACATTTACCTATCATATGCCTTATGACCATTTTAATTCATAACCAATAATGTCTGTTGGGATGTTAGTTTTCCAAAAGGGAATTTCTTTAAAAGATATATCCATTTCATTGGATTGACAATCTTTAGTCATTGTATGAACTTCCAGTGTAGTCTGGATGCAAAAGGCAGGAACTTCTAAAGGGATTGAACTCATGACAAGAAAATAATAAAATCGACAGCCAGGAAACCCACGGCAAGAAAATTCACAGAATAGAATATTTTTAGTTTTAAACACGAACTTAATTGATCCAATTAATTTTTAATTGATATTGCGCTTCAGTCACGGCAACAAATTCACGGAATAAAATATTTTTAGTTTCAAATACGAACTTAATTGATTCAATTAATTGTTAATTAATATTGCGCTTCAATCACGAATTACTAATATGAATCAGCAATTAAGAAATTAATTTATCCAATTAAAAATTTAATTGATACAAGATATTGTTGTAATTAATTTTTGTAAATCAATTAGTTTTAAATTCAACATTTTTCCAAATTCAATTAAAATTTTAATTGAAAAAATATTCCCCCATGTTTCGATATTTTTTCTGCGTTTGTGAATTTTTACACCCATAAAAAAAAATAATGAACGGCAAATATAAAAGGCCTCACTCATACTCCAACGCCTCTCTCTCTATCATGCGTGAGTTTCTCTATATGTGTGAGTTTCCTCCAGGATAACAACTTTCGATTTTTTCAGCCGGGTACACAGAATAAAATCTTTTTTGTCTTTAAACACGAATTTAATTGATATGTCTTCAATCACAGAAATGATAGTATCAATAAATAAATTTCTGTGATTGATATTTATTTCAATTAAAAATTTTGTTGAAACAATTCAATGTTTAATTGAATATGTTTTTAAATCCAATTAAAATTTTAATTGGAATAATTTGGGTGAAATTTTTTCTGTGTAGGTTAGGGTTCACAAAGTGAATTCCGAATAATTGCACCGATTTCAAGCTGAATGAATTGAATAATAATAATAATTCATACACTGAAAAAAATATTAAATGAACGTGAGAGAAGTTCACCACTGTGGTATCACAAAGGACTGAATAGTCTAAGTGAGCCTGATACATCGGGCTGCCACATAACCTAACGTGAGGCCAAAGATTTCATGTTTAAAACACAAATGCAAATTTTGCTTAGCATAGAAGACACATTTCTCTAATAAAGGGTGATTTGTTAAGAGCTTGATAACTTTTTTTTTTTTTAAACGCATAAAATTTGCAAAATCTCATCGGTTCTTTATTTGAAACGTTAGATTGGTCCATGACATTTACTTTTTGAAGATAATTTCATTTAAATGTTGACCGCGGCTGCGTCTTAGGTGGTCCATTCGGAAAGTCCAATTTTGGGCAACTTTTTCGAGCATTTCGGCCGGAATAGCCCGAATTTCTTCGGAAATGTTGTCTTCCAAAGCTGGAATAGTTGCTGGCTTATTTCTGTAGACTTTAGACTTGACGTAGCCCCACAAAAAATAGTCTAAAGGCGTCAAATGGCATGATCTTGGTGGCCAACTTACCGGTCCATTTCTTGAGATGAATTGTTCTCCGAAGTTTTCCCTCAAAATGGCCATAGAATCGCGAGCTGTGTGGCATGTAGCGCCATCTTGTTGAAACCACATGTCAACCAAGTTCAGTTCTTCCATTTTTGGCAACAAAAAGTTTGTTAGCATCGAACGATAGCGATCGCCATTCACCGTAACGTTGCGTCCAACAGCATCTTTGAAAAAATACGGTCCAATGATTCCACCAGCGTACAAACCACACCAAACAGTGCATTTTTCGGGATGCATGGGCAGTTCTTGAACGGCTTCTGGTTGCTCTTCACTCCAAATGCGGCAATTTTGCTTATTTACGTAGCCATTCAACCAGAAATGAGCCTCATCGCTGAACAAAATTTGTCGATAAAAAAGCGGATTTTCTGCCAACTTTTCTAGGGCCCATTCACTGAAAATTCGACGTTGTGGCAGATCGTAAGTCTATTCATGATGAAATGTCAAAGCATACTGAGCATCTTTCTCTTTGACACCATGTCTGAAATCCCACGTGATCTGTCAAATACTAATGCATGAAAATCCTAACCTCAAAAGAATCACCCTTTAAAAAGTATTATCCTTGTCCAAAAGTCGATAAACTTGTCAACGAAGTCGTATTGTCCTTATAATTAAGTGATTTGGCTTAAAAATGGGTAGCATAATATGAAAGAAACATTTTTTGGGGAAAAGTCAACTTGACTTCAATAATTCAGAAAAAAAATCTTTAAAATTAATGAAATTGTCTTTAAATTTGTTGTCTTTTTGCATCTTGACTACAAAGCAAAAAATCGTTCAAAAATAGGACATGTGTTTCAACACATTATTTTAAAGACGTTTTTACTTGAAACATAGCATAATTTGTACTGGAAGTCGTGTCTGAATTTGGAAAATAAAGTTGTCTTTAACTCGTTTTTAAAAGACTTTGATAGCATATGAAGAAAAAAAACCTGAAAAAAGGGAAAATTAAAATTTGATTCCTAGAAGCAAGTACACAAAACCCAAATTTAAAAGAGAATTGTGTCTTAAAAGTTTCCTTACTTGTATTTTCCGCTTCTTTGGCTCGGAATCAATACCAACGTTGTTAAAGTAAAGACAAAATCTTTGGAACAGGGCATGCTTTTTTTCGGTTTACGATAGCCATTACTTATATTTGAGTGTGTGTTGCCAACTATATAAAATATAGTTGGCAACACATTCGAAAACGATGAAGTTAAATTTTTAGGAAATTAACTTTTTACACAAAGCGAAATGTGAGAAAATTAATTTTTGCTTGTCGTGGACAGCACGTCTATGTATTAATTATTTACGGTTTTACAGTATAATGAAACGCCTTACGTACTTGGTTGTCAGAAGGAAGTCCCTTGTCATTGAGATAAACATAAAATAGGGGGGCACTCATAGATAAGAGAGAAGTTCACCACTTGTGATATTACGATGGACTGAATAGTCTAAGGCAGTCTGAAATAATGGGCTACCGCTATATCAAACCGAGCCTATCATAGAAGGAGGCTATGATGAATAATAAATCATCCCTTTTCAAAAATATTTGTTCTTGTTTGATGGCTAGGTATACTAATCGGACTACCCTTATCCATCTAAAATATGGCCAAATCGTGTACCAATCTCACTGGAAAACCTAACGTAGTGCACAATCAACATCAGCAAAGAAACCAGAACGACATAAAGAATGCAAACACGTTAAAACAAAACCAAAAAAAAAGGAATCGTGAACAAATAAGACAAAAAATCGTCTTCCAGTAATGAGAAGCAGGTAGCAACAGGTTCCGTATTAATCATTTATTAAATAAATTGGTTTGCCAACAAACTCCAGCCGATGAAAGAGTGATCGTATAACTGATACAACTCTACACGCTCTCAATTCGTCCCTTTTGTGGCATTGTTATTGCAACAACCTCTTATCATGAACTTCACCAACTCTGGCAGAGACGATCACATTGTTGGGAAATATGAAATTGAAATGAAATTTATCTTTGGTAAATAAACAATTGTTAAACAAATACAATGAAGTAAAAAAGAGATAAAAAGTTAGCGAGAGTATTGATATAGCAATTTTCTTATATTCGAGAGTATACACACTCTCTTTTGATGAGTAGAGTTACCTTCTCTTTTATACAATTGATATCAGAAGGTTTGTTTACTGTGTTTGATTGGATTTTTTTTTGGGTGACAAAAAATAATTTAATTTTATTGATCATTTCAAATTAATTTAATTTAAAAAATGTACTTGTTTAACTAAATTTAATTTATTTACATTTGTTTATTTACTATAGTTGGCAACCCTTTTTTAACATCTCACAAATCTATAGAGAGATGTATTTGTGCCCAAGCTATGGATTGCAGTTAGAAATGTTAGTATGAAGTAAATAATAAGCTGTGATTTCTAAAGAGAGGAAGAGAACATGAATTTAAGAGAACACAAGAGAAATGAAGTTACATTCGATATTTAAGCGAATGACGATTACTTGTTTAGAGTTTGAAAGAAATGTGTTTATGCCAGTTTTAGTTGAAACGGCGAGAAGATCGGTAGTACGTGGAATAGACCACGCTTAGATACACATTGCCCTAAGCGTCGATCCGAAACGTGAAACATAGCTACTACCTATTGGTAGGGGGAAAATTACATTACATTAATGCAGAGTGTTTGTTAAATTTATGTTCATCGTTGTTCTGTCGTTGTTGTTGCTGCTGTAGCTGTAACAACCAACATTGGAGTTTGTAATTGCACATTTCCATATTCAGATATGCAATAAAAGAAGAAGAAGGAGTAGTGGCAACGAAATAAACGCCACTGTCTGTTCTATGTACTGAAAACACATCTGCATTTGAAATGAATTCGGGTGTATATATGGATAAGATTTAAAATAAGTAAGAGGGGTACATTTTTGCAAACTCGGTGGTATATACAACAACAACAAAAATTTGTGCATATTGTTGTTTTTAGTTTTCGTCGTTTGCCTGACTATCAACCACCATCTCGTGAACTACTAATACTACCTCTTGGGAAGCCAGTAAAACAAGCAGCATTTGCCTTCAACCGACAAAAAAAAAAAACACCAGCAGCAGTTTCAAGTAGCACAACAGCAGACATTTGCAACAGTAGTTAGATGCGCCGCGACAACAGCAGCCAATTTTTATTTGTTTGATTTTCGTGTCGTTTTTGTGGTGTTCGTTTAAATGTGCAACGGTGCATAAAAACGTATTTCGGAGAGAGAAAACAAAATGTTTTAAAAAACGTGATAGAAAAGTTTAATTAAAAGCATAAAAACTTTGTGAAATTAAGAAAAAGGTGAGCCCTTTAAAACCCCCCACATAACAGGTATACTTAAAATTACCACCACTTGAAAAATATTTAAATTTCTTTTTGGCTGGTTAACCAAAAAAAAATCAAGTTTTTATAAAGTGTCTACAATTCCAAATCAAGTCCACTTAACAAAAGCTTCTGTACATTATTATCTGGTAAATCTAAATGCTTGATTGAAAAAGATAATCCATTAGCAAAAGAGGAAAATTAAAATTATTTTAAAAAAATATTAAAACCAATGTGACTTTTTGAATATGTAAATTGAATTAATATGCTTGCTAATGATGTCAATCAAGAAATACGCCCAAATATACAACAAGACAATCCCCATGATTTTAGACAAAGATCTTTGTTTGATACATGAACTAGACCAGTCAATATTAAATTCGACTTAAACACACGAAAGCAACGAGTAACCCGCCACCAAACAGCAGCAGCAGCACAGCAGCTGAACAAAAATCCCATCTCAAGTTAAGCAAGAGTCAAACAATCACACTCACTCATACTCTCACAAAAATACCTTAAAACCAGTTTCTAAAAACAAAAGCAATCAAATTCAAAAACTACCTATAATAAGAAGCATAACACAACAAATCCAAGAAAAAACAACAACAAGTTCAGCAAATTTGCCGCTGCCACGGCCCTAAGATAAAAGAAGAGCAAATAAAAGAAATTTATTTTTAGTGGAGAGTGCGTAAAGTTCGGTTATGGGTTTTTCTACCTATAAACTCACGTATATCCTACCTGAGAGTAAGCAAAGTAAATAACATTGTAATATTTATGGTGTGCAGTGTTCTTATGCTGAAGTCCCACCTAATGTACACACAAGCATACATATGCTCTCATTGCATATGACTGTAATTGAAAGAGAGCATTCAATTAAATCTCTCTTCATTCTATTCCCGTATTGATAAAGTATTTGGTAATCATACATAAATAAAATCTTGAGATCTCTTAGCTGAGCTCAAGACCACATCAAGGACAATCGAAAAAAGGAGAGATCACATTTCTAAATGAACCTTCAAAATGCAAAAGAATAATATGTAAAAACAAATTTTAAATATTTATTCACGGGTGCCATGATTCACGTTGAAATTCAATCAGGTGATTGCTATGAGTAAAATTAAAAAATCATGGTTGTGTTTGTGTGAATAAGAGTCTGGGTTCAACTCAAAACCCCCGGTAAGGAACATTTGTGTTAATGGTGGTTAACAACTTGTCCACGAAACCCAAAAAAAAAAAAAATAACTTTAGATACATTTTCTACAAGACCTCTAAATTTGCCATCCTTTACGATTCATTATCGAACATCGAAACATTTTCGATAAGACAGACTCTAGTTTTCGAGGTATTAACGAGTGATTTTTGACATTTCGTTCGTCTCGAGGCGAACGAAAATTCCATAGACAGTAAAACTCTCAGAAATGTTCGTCTATTGGCGAATTCCCGGCTATAAGAATAAGGTTCCATTAAGGTACAAATAGAATAATACTGCACTCAATGGTATGGAAAGTTTTTACAAGGAGGGTCCGATACGAACATAACCTCACCACTTGATGTAAAGAACATCGAAAGATCAAGTTACTGCAGTGTTTAACATTCTCTTAAACCTGTTCGTAGCGAGACTCTTAAAAAGCTGGCAATATCGGTCAATGATTTGATTCTCGTGAAGTCAAAGTGTGTACGATGAAATGTAGACAGATGGCTGAAACATCACCACTATATTCCTATTGAGTGAGGGTAAGAAGTTTTGGGTCTAATTTTTTGGGTGCGATTACGAGCATGGCTGGGTGGGCAAATTGAAGGATTACATCTTCCTTCCAGTCTGGGTGAGGTGTGGTTATAGCACGTGCAGTTCTGTCGGTCGTTAGCCGGGAGAAAAGGATGAACTCACAACTAAGAGACTCCGGATTAGGTAGCTTATCAATATCATCTCCAACGTCATGAGGCATATAACAATATGGTTCTCCTAAATATGCTACCACAAAGGATAAACGAGAAATATCCATACACCGCCAACTGAAGGTGCAGAAGATATGCACGAAATTTTTTAACAAGAGAAACCTGACAGCCCAAATGCAATGCCCCAAAGACCATATACTTATATCGATGGTTCTTCCATGTCAAACTATGTTTGGCAGTTTCGAAAATTAAGAATAAACGAAGAAAATAAGATCACGCTTTCCTTATCTTATTTTGCACAAAATTATAACATTTATGCTGCACCAGACGATTTATAAATAAATTAAAAACTCAAAAGCTAATGTTGCACAAAAATTGTGATCAAAACCTGCGAAATTTAATTTTGAGCAGCTGTGCTCTTTACGAACAAGACAAAAGCAAAAACCGGAAAATTAATGTTTGGTTGGGAACTGACCTTTTAAAGAAAAAATCAAAACGAAATGTCATAAAATTAAGCGGCATGTAACAATATTGTTCTCTGAAATATGCTACCACAAAGGATAAACGAGAAATATCCATTCACCGCCAACAGAAGGTTTGGAAGATATGCACGAAATTTTCAACATGAGAAATCTAACGGTGCGAATGCAATGCCCTTTATACCATATACTTATATAGATGGTTCGTCCATGTCAAACTATGTTTGGCAGTTCGAAGATTAAGAATAAACCAAGAAAATAAGGTCACGCTTTCGTTCTCTTTCGTTTTCCTTTTTACAGTTTTCCAATTTTACACAAAATTATAACATTTATGATGCACCAGACCATTTATTAAATTAAAAATTCAATAGTTAATGTTTGCACGAGAAATTGTGACCAAAATCGCTGTGAACCAAAACAGCTGTGCTCTTTACGAACAACACAAAAGCCAATACCGGAAAATTAATGTTTGGTCGAAACCTACACTTTAAAGAAAAAAATCCAAAACGAAATGTTACAAAATTAATTTGTGGAACAGACACAAATTTTTTCCTGGAGGAAAATGAATCATCTATCTCAGTCTGTTTATGCAACGGCCAAGTAAGAGAAACGAAATAATGGACTTAGCTCGGTGTAAACGCTCCAAAGATGGCGAAGACTGTCCACGATTTTTTAAAATATATTTCAATAAGAAAGAGTTTCATATATCCATATGAATGCTTAGAAAAACATTTTTTCTTGTAAACAATAATTGGTTATAAGAAAAAAGTTCTGTTTTTTCTAACTTTCTTATATCCGCAATCTACTGTATATACTTATGGTTTGCTATTGTTTACCACATTAAACGTGCGTAACTAGACCCAGACGTTCCATCAACCCAAACATTAAACAACAAATAATCCAGTGAAAAATCTTAGCTATTATTAATTGAAATAAACGAAGCTGAAACCTCAATTCATGGAGACCTACTTAAACCAGAACACCAAGAAAGGCAAAGCAAAAAAAAAAAAAAACAAAAAGCACACATCAAGTAATAATAAAAAATGATTACAAACAAATCATAACACAAAAGCACATTGCGAATTTATATGATTTATACAATTTAAGTAAAGAATAACAAGAAAAACAAAAACTAAAAAAAAAATAAATAAATAAAACAAAGAAAAACTAGTAACCTAAAATAAATTTAGAATGGATTTGTAACATCAATGTTAACCAGTAGCAATGAGTAATAGAATCCTATATACAGCGAACGTCAAAATAAAGTGTAAAAAGGGTTTGTTTTAATAAACAGTCTAAGTCTGTGCTATTTCAACAACGCAAAAATGTTGAAGTTGCCTTGCTTTTAGAAGATTTCATTAAAATAAAATTTCAGAAACGTTAACATACCACAATAGACCTTTACGGTTACAGGTTATTTTCAAAAGCTGAATAATGTTTCTGTCGTTGAAAGAGGTTTTGCAAAAATCTTAAAAAAGCGCCTTTGCAGTGAAACCACTAGGAAAGAAAATAAAGTTTATTTTAGAAAATTAAAAAAAAAACATCAACACTAGCATTTTTCATTAGTCCATGACCTCAAGCCAAACAAATAATCCCAAAATTGTAAAATTTTAAAAATTAAAAAAAAAAATTAAATTAATATATTAACAAAACTTTATTACATATCTCGACAGATTCAAGAAGAAATTTATAAGAACCTGCTAAATGAGTTCTTATAAAATTACAAACACGTATTTCATCTAAATAAATTGCATCAATTAAATAAATAACTGAGTTTCAAATTTGAAACTTAATTGGAATAATCAACTAAAGTGCCCAAGAAATTGATTTTTTTTAATCGAGTATATTTTTATTCCTAACTAATTCAATGATTGGTACTATAATATTCGTGATTGAAGCCATTTCAATTAAATTAATTGGATAATGTTTTTTTCTGTGCACTGATTTGGTATTAAGGTACTCTACGTTATACGAAGGCTGCCTTTTATATTTCGGGATTAGGGATCAAAAAAAAAAATATTAATCATGGAAAATCGCTTCATTTTTTTTTTCAAAATATTCCCTATTAAGATCTATACACGTTGAACAAATTGTCAAAGAAGCTCTGCCACTCTGATTTATATTTTCCATTTATTCTGAACTTATCAACCGGTTCTTAAGGTGTCGAAAAACTTGGACCTCTCATTTATTTCTTACGTACGGAAATAAAAAGAAGTCATTCGGTTCCAAGTCAGGACTATACGGTGGATGACCCATCAAATCGATGTTTTGAGTGCTCAAAAATGCATTTGTTTGAGAGGCGATGTGTTAGAGCCCACATAGTCATGGTGAAATGTGATCCATCTTTGAGGATTGGTTTTCTTGATTTCTTGAAGACAACTAGCAAACAAATGGTTGTGTATCGCTTAGAATTGACTGTTGTGCGTTGTTCTAGTGATACGATTGCGACATGTCTAATTTTTCCGAAAAAAAAACGGACGAATCATTTTCTTGGCAGTACTTCGTGCGTGAGCAACTTTTGTTGGATTTGGTTCACCCGATGTATCAGGCTCACTTAGACTATACAGTCCATTTTGATACCACATTGGTGAACTTCTCTCTTATGACTGAGTGCTGCCCGATTCCATGTTAAGCTCAATGACAAGGGACATTCTTTGTATAGCCGAGTCCGAACGGCGTTCAACATTGCAGTGAAACCACTTAGAGAAGCTTTGAAACCCTCAGAAATGTCACCAGCATTACTGAGGTGGGATAATCCACCGCTGAAAAACTTTTTTGGTGTTCGGTCGAAGCAGGAATCGAACCCACGACCTTGTGTATGCAAGGCGGGCATGCTAACCATTGCACCACGGTGGCTCCCTTGAAAGACCCATACAGTCGACTGCTATTGTTGTTTCGGGCGTAAATCCACGACTCATCATGCCGTAGACGTGCTTCGAAGCTCCGCGATCGTATTTTTGGATCATTTCTTTCGACCAATCGAATGAGTCTATTTTTGAGCGATTGACAAATTGTGTGGGATCCAACGCGAACAAATTTTTTGACGGTCAAATGTTCATGCAATATTGAATGTATGCTCGTCCCACTAATGCCTTAGGTTGTATCAATCTCCCCATAGGTTACATGACGATCTTGCAATATCAGTTGGAACTTCAATGGTTTCCGGAACAACAATCGATTTTGGACGACGAAAATTTGTTTTGGAGTGAACTACGACCCCGGTTGAATTCACGATACCATCGACAAACACTGGCCCTTGACGGAGATTCATCGCCTAAAATTTAATTAATTTCATCGATGCGCTATTGTTGAATTAATCCACGTCGAAAGTTGTAAAAAATAATCGAACGAAAATATTCACGATTTAGTTTTGTTTTTTTAGGGCGAAATGAATCTTTAAATTGCTGTAAATAACACAAATAGCGCTTGTATGTCAAAACGTTCTGAGCTCGTATAATCTAAAAAATGTCAAGGTTTACGGTAGAGCTGTCATTTGGTATATTGCAACACTAGGGTTACCAAATTCCGCCTAATAAAAGTCAACTCTCTTAAGGTTAAGGTGAATTACACACCATCCGTCAATCAGTGGGTTGATTGGAAGGGTTGATTTTTTCTGTTTTCGGCAGACTATTCGAGCATTTGATTTCAAAGAGAAATTTCAACTCTTCAATCATCGTACGCATTGAACGCAAGGTATGTAATTCTTAAAGGACTGTGTTGTTGTTTCAAAAATAACTTTTTTTATTGAAAAAATAAAAATTTTGTAACAAACGAATTTTTTTTTTGAGATAAAAGTTTAAAATTTTCGAAGCAATTCAAAAAACTCTAACAAAAGAAAAATGTTTTCGGTACACGTTTTCCAAACGTTTTTTTTTCTTTTCCGTGTATTAAAGATTTGAATTTTCTCTTTGAAAGTAACAGTTTTGTTAGAGTGATTCAAACCGAAAATAAATATCAACCCTTCCATCAACGTACGGATTAACCCATGATATGTAACTCAACCTTTATTCTCTCCCCTTAATCTCACATTTAAACTTGAACAGAATAAAAAACAATATCATTGAATATAGGTGAATTTAAAATGTTGATAATTTTATACTAATAAAATTGAATTCATTTTTGAATTATTTTAAAAATAAAAGTATTTTTGATTGAATTTAGTTGTAACTAATTAAAATTATTTTACTCTAATCTAATTAAAATCGTAAATCGACTAGCTTACTGCAATCGCGGTAATTGTAGTTGTCAATATTTTATAACATAAAATTTTGTATATTTTAAAATAAAACTATGTTTATCTGTAATTGGTTTAAAAAAAAAACATGTAGGTAGATATAACGCATTCACTATTCAATTGATCATCGTCATTATGCGGTCATATTGCATTCAAAAGAATTTTTACAATTTTAATTTATGTCATGGTTGTCCAATTGATGATTTGTTTTGCTTGCTGTGGTCGATATTTATTTGGACGTTTAGAATTGAAATGATTAAAATTCATAAAAAAAAATCTGCTGACTTTATGGTTAAAGATTAAAAGTTGCATTTATGTAAAATGATGGAATTTACATAAAGAAAAAAAAATTCAGTTAAAAAATAACTGACATAAATGGAAATCAAGTGGTGGTCGAATAAATTGAATTTATATGTATATTTTTTTATTAAAAAAAAATAAATTTTATTTATTATTATTAACAGTCTACTCTTTTTTCAGATTTTTGTTATTGGAATTTCTAAAAACAAAACTTCATGGCATTCATTTAAGGATTCCGTACCACGCCAGACCGTAGAAGTTTTCCATATAGGATTAATTAATTTATAAATAAAAAGTACACACACAAACACAACCACAAATACATCGTCATTGGTAAACGAAATTAAACTCAAATACAATGGCTGTCTTTGGTATGGTATCAGCCGTATCCGGCTTTATAAAAATTCGATATCTTTTGGATAAAGCGGTTATAGACAATATGGTATTTCGTTGCCATTATCGGATAACAACAGCCATATTATTTGTCTGCTGCATTATTGTAACGGCCAATAATTTAATCGGTAAGTACACCACTAACACAATTGTAAAATGTACAACATAATCGCGTGGCCATAACAAGAGTGTGAATAAATACCACTCATAGTTTTATGAAAAACAAAATATGTTAATTAATTAATAATAACACATAAAAATGTACATTAATAAAATAACCACACTCAGGAAGATGTTAATTAATTTGTTGTTAACAAAACAAAAAACAAAAGTTCTTTCAACTAGCGTTTTTTTTGCTCAAATTGATAGTCATTTTGATATGGACTATAATCAGAGTATAAACAGAGTGGGTTCTCTTCAGTTCTCTTCAAACAACCCAGTTGGAAGGCTTTCACCATAAATAAATATATTTGTGTTTGTTTTGTTTCCTTTTTGTAATTCGTGCCCATTCGTTATTTAACACTTTAAGTGTTGTTTGTAACAAAAAAAAAAAAAAAACAAAAAGGCTATCCATAAATGCATTATTCAGCATTTAACATGGTGTAATAAAGCAATGAAAATGTGACTGAAAAAAAAACTATACAAAGTTAACCATGTTTAAAACGTTAATTAGAATGCATATGTAAAATAGCATATATGTTGAAATATGATCCAAAATAGTTTCTTTTGATGTCATAAGTTTTTTTTTACTATTTTTACCACTACTAAGTTTTAACACATTTTCGTGTAACAATCATGAAATTGTGAGCTAGCACTGGGAGAAATCAGAATATTGGAAAATTTGATATTCTAAAATTTGAAAAATTCGATATTGCACTGAAAAAAATATTGTCGTGAGGTCAAAGATTTCATGTCTTTAAAATACGAATACAAATTTTGCTTAGCATAGAAGACGCATTTCTCTAAAATAAAGTTATTTTCCTTGTCCAAAAGTCGAAAAACTTTTCAATGAAGTCGTATTGTCCTTATAATTAAGTGATTTGACTTAAAAATGGGTATCTTAACATGAAAGAAAAAATTTATGGGAGAAGGTCAACTTGACTTTAATATTTCAGAAAAATTCTTTAAATTTAATGAAATTGTCTTTAAATTTGTTGTCTTTTGGCATCTTGACTACAAAGCAAAAAATCGTTCAAATATGGGACATGTTTTTCAACACTTTATTTTAAAGAAGTTTTTTACTTCAAACATAGCATAATTTATACTGGAAGTCGAGTCCTAATTTGGAAAATAAAGTTGCCGTTAACTCGTTTTTAAAGGACTTTGATAGCATATGAAGAAAAAAAGCTGAGAAAGCGAAAAATTAAAATTTGCTTCCTAGAAGCAAGTACACAAAACCTAAATTTAAAAGAGAATTGTGTCTTAAAAGTATCCTTACTTGTATTCTCCGCTTCTTTGGCTCGGAATCAATACCAAATTTTTTAAAGTAAAGACAAAATCTTTGGAACCGAGTATACTTTTTTTCAGTGTAGATGTCGAATACTAAATAAAACTGTCATATTAGGCTCAAGAAGTTTAATTGTCAGGTGTCAGCTTTTGTGGGGTTTATACCTAATAAATGTGGTCCGATATGTCCCATACACTCAAAAAAAAAAGTTTACTTTGATCCAAAGATTTTGACCTTCCCTTAAGGATTCTGGTATTGATTCCGAGCCAAAGATGCAGCTTCTTAAAAATAAAGAAAATTTTTAGCAACCTATCTGGCTTTAAATCTAGAACCAATAAAATTAAAATTAGGATACAAATCTCATTTATCAAATTTTCATTCTCTTTTTGTGGTTTATTAATAATGGTACTGACATACAAAAAAATGCCAGTTTAAAAATCCAAATTATAAAAGTTACTTCAAAGTAAAAAATTGTTTCTTAATTCCAAAAAAAAAAACTTTAAACCAAAGACGCTAAATCCTCAAAATAAGTCTTAGACTATATTTGAAGCGTTTTTATCTTAAATCTAAAGTTTCAATATTTCAATTAATTTAAAGGCAATTTCTTTAAATCAAAAATGTGTTTATTTACTTTAAGGAAAATTAGCCTTAGGTCAAAGACATGCGACTTTAAAGGAGTGACGCAAATTTACAAAATTTATGTTCTAAATTTAATGAAAACAATTTTTGAAGCAAAGATTATAAACTTTATTTTAATTAAAATTTCATTATTTTGAAGAAATTTGTCCTTAACATTTTGTAAATTTCGCATCCTAAAATTTGGGTTGCGTAATCTTTAATATCACGTAAATATTTTTTCAGTGCATATTACAAACATTAAATAACCCCAAAAATTATGTTTTCGTAAAATTTGGTTTTCAAATTTTCATAATCGATAGCTCGATATTCCAAATTCAGTATTTGTACAAATTCATTATTCCTACACTTATAAAAAAAAAAACATTGACCTAATATGAAAGATTAAAAAACCTAAATTTTAGGACACGCCATTTACACAATATTATATATTATTTAATTGAAATAAAGTTCATAATCTTTGGTTTAAAAATGTATTTATTCATTTATTACAAGACTTACAATCATAATAAAATATGAAAATAAATATAAAAAAAGTTTAGGTGCTAACAAAAAGGTTTTTGACCTAATAGTTTAAAAATTATTTTCTTTAAATTTAGGGCACGAATCTTATAAATTTGCATCCCTCCGTTAAAGTCATATGTCATTGAAGTAAGGCAATTTTCTTTAAAGTGCAGAAAAACATTTCTGGTTTAAAGAAACAATCTTTAAATTAACAAAGATATTGAATCTTTGGATTAAAGATAAAAAAATCTTAAAATATAGGCTAAGTTTTATTTTGAATATTTTGCATATTTGGTTCAGTTGTTTGAGGTTAAGAAAACGAAACATTGGCATTTGTTTATACATGAATAGCTTTGTTAATATATTGTAGAACAAGAATAAATTTTCGATAAACGAATTTTGTATCCTAATTTTAATTTTGTAGAACCTAGGTTTTAAGATACTTGATTCCATAAAAATGTCTTTATTTTCAAGAAGCAGCTTCTTTGACTCGGAATCAATACCCAAATTTTTGGATTGAAGTAATCGTTTTTTTAGTGTAAAACAGTTATCGGATATTTGAAAAAAATCAAGAAAATTTATTGCACATAATTATTTTTGTTTTCACTTTTTAAAGAAAATTTCGTAGTTTGAAGAGAAACTTGGAGTTCAAAATTAAAAAATGTCTTTAGCGCCATACGAAGTTCACTTAATTTATGTTAACTAAAATAGAGATAAATTGGCTTTAGTGCCCGGAGTGTTAACTTTTTTTTCAGTGTACCATTTATGAAATTATCCCTTCTCATAAAAGCAAGAATAAACTAAAAGTAACGAAAAGATCATTGAATCTAAATAATTACAATATTAACCACCCTATAGTTAATTATAAATATATTTGGAATAAAGAAAAAAAGGGAAACAATTTCTTAAAAAAAAAAAATAAAATTTAAATCCAACAAAATAATTTTTTTTTTCAATAACCATAAGGTAATTTTAGAATCAGACAGAGATACTTATATCCGATATTAATAAAAAATTTCAAAAAACACAATTCGAACATTTTGTTCTACATCCCAGTAAAAAAAGCGTCGCCAAAGCAGTAGTTGAAATGTTCTTTTTAGATCCGGAAGTGGTGCAAAAATGGCGCAGAAGCGATGAATTTAACATGGGCTTGTCAAAGGACGGATGTCCACTATTTCAACAGCCGTTGCACTGAATTTGCATCACTTCTTAAGGTGTGATCCGAATTCAGTGTTTTGGATGTGAATTAAAAAATTGTGTGATATTTTGCCAAATAAAAATTTTATAATTTTTTATGACTTTAAATACATACTAAAGCTTGTTTGAAACGTTTGCTCTCAAATATTTTCAAAAGTTCTCAATTTTTCTAAAATGGATTTAGCAATTTTTCGGCAAAATTTGAATAATTTATACCACTTTATTAATTCTTACTCTGTTTTCAACCTATTTGAAAAAAAAAGTTAAAAATTCCCATTAAAAATATGAAAAAAAGTGAGTTATAAAAAATTGAATTAAAAGAACATCCTGTGTAATTAAAATAAAGAACATCTCTGGGAGAACATTTTTGGAAGTGTTTTTAAAGTCATGCCTTTAGAAGAACTTCTAAATTTTTTTGCTGGGTATATAATTGAATTTTCATATTCAATGGTAAATCGGTGGCCTAAAAATTACATTACTTACAAATTTATAGAAAAATTAAACTTCATATAAGAAATATTTATGAATTTAATTTTTTAATAAATAAATAAAATAACAAAAATAAAAATAGAAAAATAGAAAAATGAAAATTATAAATTTTTCTTATATGATGTTTAATACGAAATTTGCCAACAGTTTTTGATTATTATTTTTTTATTTTAGTCCAGCTCGAGGTCATAAATGAAAAACTCCCGATGTTTTTATTTGAGTTTTATTTTATTGGAGTTTTTCATTTATGGTATGATCTCGAGATGGACTAATAATAAACACAAGTCAACAATCGAAATTAAATAATTTTCAAAAATTTATTAACAAAAAAAATATATACATTTTAATATGCGAAAAATAGATTTTTCAAGAATTGAATATTCGAAAAAAATTAAACACGCCTCCATTCTTAACAAAATAGTTGTTCGAAACCCATTATTTGGCACATTTCCTACAGTGTATGACTCATTCCAGAACACCGAATTTATGCAGACATCATCATGTAATACAAAACTACCTGTAAATTGATGAATCGCCATCAATGCCAGTTCATAATAAAGAAAAAATTTGCTATCACAGCTTCTTTTAATTTAGTCAGTTCAGTAGTCTATCAGCCAAAAGTCAATGGCTTTTTGTGCGAAAATTGTTAATGTTTGCAATTCAATCGACACATACACGTTTGTCAGTCAGTGAGTCCATGTATACAATCCATCCTTCGTTGCTGTCGTCCATCCAAATATCTCAGTTTTCTTTTGGGTATTTTTTGTTTTGGTCTACATTTGAGTTTAAGTTTTTTTTTGCTTTGGTCAGATTTTGCATGTCGTTCTTTTTTCACTTGGTCCAAATGGATTGGCTAAACAATTTAATGTATTCCAGCCACTCACTCATGGAGTGGTTTTTCATGGAATCATTTATGAATCATTTGGGGAAACTACTTACAAGATAATATATCCTACATTTGACGAATATCTTGATTGGGGGAAGGTTGAGTATGAGTATATCTGAGTAATCGCCCACAAAAGAAGAACAGACAAAACAAAAAAACAATTACGTGTGAAAGAATTTTTTTCGATGATTTGGTTTTTGTATTTCGAACGAAAAACAATTGGAAAATCATCATGCTGAGTATGGAATCAGCGTTAATGAATATAGCATTTTTGCGTTTATTTGACCATAAAAGTTATAGTCAGTGGTGAACTAGATGAATTTAATGTAAAAAAGTAGGGAATTTTAGAAGTTTGTAGAAATAATTTCTATTCAATTTACATTCTAATAATTTTAAGGTAATTCAATTTAATTTCATTTTAATTTAAATTTATTTGTAAAACCAGAATATCATTTATCTTATTAAATCCAAATCCAACAACTAAAATCAATCTAAAAATTTCATTTTGCCATAAATCTTGGTAATATAGTTCTCTTTAATGAGAAGTTCAAATTAAAATTGTATTGGACTCCGAGAGTATCTCCATTTTTTCGTTACAAGAAAAATAAATTGTTGCGATTTGCGATTCCGAATATCGGAACATGGAGAATAGATATTTCAGTTTAAATTGATTTTTATGTAATTTAATTTAATTTTATTAATTTTAATTAAATTTTAAATAAAATTTAACTAAATTTAATTGAATTTCTCAGAATATATTTTTGCTTACAATTATATTCAAATTAATATATTATATTAAAATTTTATTAAAATTATTATATTAAAATTAAATACTTTAATTAATTTTCATGTAATTTAGTTTAATTTATTTTTTTTTTAATTTAATTTCATTTAAATTTATTTTAATAAAATTTCACTACATTTAATTATATTTCGCAAAACGTCTTTTCTCTAATTATTATATCGAAATTCCTTAAGTAAAATCAATCGAAGTATTTCTAATTAGTGATTTTAATTTGATTTTAATTTAAATTTGTTTGGAAAAAATGTAACTAAATTTAATTAAATTTCCAAGAATATCATTTTTTTATTATTATATCCAAATCAATTAACTAAAATTAATCGAAGAATTTTTAATTTAATTAATACGTTTCAGCTTAAATTGATTGATTTTTATTCTAATTTAATTTTATTGATTTAATTTAATTTCATATAAAATTCAATTTATTTGAATAAAAAAACTAAATTTAATTATATTTCCCAGAATATATATTCTCTTAAATATAATATACAAAATCCAATAACTAAAATAAATCGACAAATTTGCAAACATTTGAGCTTAAATTAATTTAGTTTAGTTAATTTTTATATAATTTAGCTTAGTTAATTTTTATGTAATTTAGTTTAATTTAATTTTTATTGATTTTAGTTTACTTTAATTTAATTTAAATTTATTTTGATAAAATTTACCTGCATTTAATCATTTCCCTTATTCCCCACTGGATTTTAATATAATTTAGTTAAATTAATTAATTTCGAAAAAAATTTCTATTAATTTACAGACAGATATTTCAGCAAAAAATGATTTAAATTTTTATGTTATTTAGTTTAATTTAATTTTATTTAATATTAAAATGTAATTTTATTGATTTAAATTTAATTTATTTTAATAAAATTTAATTACATTTACTTATTTCGATTATTCCTCAACTAGATTTTAATATAATTTAATTAAATTAATTATTTCGAAAATTTTTTATTAATTTACAAACATATATTTCAGCTAAAATTGATTTAGATTTTTATGTACTTTAGTTTTATTTATATTTTTTATATAAAAAAATAACTTTATTGATTTTAATTTAATTTAAATTTATTTTATTTTGATAAAATTTACCTACATTTAATCATTTCCCTTATTCCCTTACTAGATTTTAATATAATTAAATTAAATTAATTAATTTAATTAATTCCAAAATGTTTCTATTAATTTGCAGACAGATATTTCAGCTAAAATTGATTTTGATTTTTTTAAATTTAATTTATTTTAATAAAATGTAGATACATTTAATTATTTCCCTTATTCCCCTACTAGATTTTAATATAATTTAATTAAATTGATTATTTCCAAAAATTTATATTAATTTACAGATAGTTATTTCAGCTAAAATTGATTTAGATTTTTATGTAATTTAGTTTCATTTAATGTAATTTTATATAAAAAATAACTTTATTGATTTTAATTTTATTAAAATTAAAATTTATTTTATTTTGATAAAATTTACCTACATTTTATTATTTCCCTTATCCACCTTCAAGATATCAATACAATTTAATTAATTAGAAAAATTTCTATTAATTTACAGACAGATATTTCATCTAAAATTGATTTAGTTTTTTATGTAGTTTAGTTTAATTTAATTTTATTTTATATAAAATTAAATTTATTTGAGTAAAATTTAAATAAATTTAATTAAATTTCCCAGAATATCTTTTCTCTTATTATTATATACAACTTAATATATTATATTAAAATCAAATCAATATTGTTATATTAAAATTAAATTGTTTAAATAATTTTTATGTAATTGAGTTTAATTTTATTTATATTTTTTTATTTTAATTTAATTTAATTAAATTTCCCAGAATACGATTTCTTGTTATATCCAAATCAAATTACTAAAATTAATCGATGAATTTTTAATTAATTTATATACGAATATTAAATTGTTTAATTAATTAAAAAATTAAATTTTATTTCCCTTATCCTCCTACTAGATTTTAATATAATTTAATTACATTGATTATTTTGAAAAATTTCTATTAATTTACAAACACATATTTCAGCTAAAATTGATTAAGATTTTTATGTAATTTAGTTTCATTTAATTTTATTTTATATAAAAAAATAATTTTATTGATTTTAATTTACTTTAAATTTATATTATTTTGATAAAATTTACCTACATTTTATTATTTCCCTTATCCCCCTTCAAGATGTCAATACAATTTAATTAATTAGAAAAACTTCTATTAATTTACAGACAGATATTTCATCTAAAATTGATTTAGTTTTTTATGTAGTTTAGTTTAATTTAATTTAATTTTATATAAAATTAAATTTATTTGAGTAAAATTTAAATAAATTCAATTAAATTTCCCAGAATATCATTTCTCTTATTATATCCAACTTAATATATTATATTAAAATTAAATCAATATTGTTATATTAAAATTAAATTGTTTAATTAGTTTTTATGTAATTTAGTTTAATTGTATTTATATATTTTTTATTTTAATTTAATTTAAATTTGAATGTATTTTAATAAAATTAAATTAAATTTCCCAGAATACGATTTCTTGTTATATCCAAATCAAATAACTAAAATTAATCGATGTATTTTTAATTAATTTATATACGAATATTAAATTGTTTAATTAATTAAAAAATTAAATTGTTTAATTATTTTTTAAGTAATTTACTTTAATTTTATTTATATTTTTTAATTTTAATTTAATTTAAATGTATTTTAATAAAATAAATTTAATTTTTCCAGAATACCATTTTTTGTTATATCCAAATCAAATAACTAAAATTAATGGATGAATTTTTAATTAATTTATATAAGAATATTTTCGCTTAAATTTATTTAGTATAATTAATTTTTATTCAATTTAGTTTAATTTAATTTTATTGATTTCAATTTAATTTAATTTCATATAAAATTCAAGTGGCTGGATTAAAATTTAACTAAATTTAATTATATTTCCCAGAGTATTTTCTCTCTTACTATCATATCCAAAAACCAATAACTAGAATCAAAGAAGAATTTCTAATTAATTTATATGCATACATTTTAAATTAAAGATTGGTACTATGTTCGAATTAAAAATCACATTATTTTCGCGATTACCTTTTAAAAAATGTTTATACTTATAAATAAAAATCAAAATATTTCTGTTAAATCTTAACGAAATCTAGATGATTTCACAGGTTTATTCTTTAAATAGAACTATTTGAGCCAAGTAACCGCTAAAATTTCCACGCGAAACCCGAACATAGGGCCGGCCTTAAATTGATTTTTATATACAGTGAAACCTCTAAAAGGTGGACACGGTCGCCTAAATTTTTAAAATTTTAATGTGATAATATAGCAAACGTCCCTAGACACCACGTTTGGGAGGTGTCCGGTTTTCATAGTGTCCAAGTTTGAGAGGTTTCATTGTATTTTAGTTAAATTAGATTAATTTTTTTTATGTAACCTTATTTATTTAATTTTAGTAATTTAATTTCATTTAAATTTCAATTGATTTTAATAAAATTGAACTGCTTCAAAAAAAAAAAATCCCCAAACTATCATTTCTCTTATTGAATTCCTATAACAAAAATCAATCGAAGAACAAAGTAATGACATTCTACACTGATAGCTGGTAGCTGATAACAAGGTATGCTAAATCCTATCCCTAAAAATGGGTGTGAGCAACTTTCTACAATGTCACAAAATGTCGTTTACAAATGCATGGTATTTTCTTTCTGGTCTTGTCGCCAATGTTTATGTCTTTCCCTATAATTATTCCAATAAAAGTGGCACTCCTAAAAAATGCTCACAAAAACTCTAAGGTAGAATGAATGCAGTGGCCACAAAAAAGTCAGTTGTTGGTTTGGGAATAAGTTAAAAGCCCAACTCACGTCATTACAATGCAGTAAAGGTTTTTCGTTTTTTTCACCAACATAATACTTGGGTAGATTGTATGCATTTCAAGTATCAAAAACCATTATGCATAGGTATCTTCTATATTCTGCTGGGTATATACACGGAAAAAAATTAATTTCTTTTCTGGGAAACGAAATTTTAGACCAAACAATGTTTGCGAGAGATTTTTTTTTTTTCAGAATAAACAAAATTCGTTGAGAACCTACCTAGGCAGATTTATTTGAACTTTCCACTAAAAAACCGACTCCAAAGATTTTGTCAAAACTAGCATTCATATTTTAATGACTATAAATCTTTGTGCTTATGACAATATTTTTTTCAGTGTACCTATAAAAGAAAACTTTGTTGGTCTAAAATTTCGTTTTGGTGAAAAGAATTATTTTTTTTGTGTGTGTGTATATGTTACCTCCTCCATATATGTATGTATGCAGCATTCCATGCACATATATACAATATAAACTTGAAGTTTTATAAGAAGGGGTAGAAGTAGCAAATGGAAATGAATAAAACTTTTGCCGAAAAAAAAGTTAAAGCCTATTAAAAAAGTCATTTTGTTAGGCCAGCAAGGAAGCAACTTGAAATTTCGTAGAGTACATTGAAATGTTATGGGAGCTAAACCACCCATATTTCTGGTGCATTCCAAATGATAATCCTTGAATATGAAAGTACTTGGAGAACCAATATTACCATTGATGAGTTGGAGTCCTATCACCATCGGGCAATAGCATAAGAGCCCTTGGAACAAACAATAAACAAAACTTTTATGCTTTATTCGACTCCATTGGATTTTCAAAAAAAAAAAATGGTGGAACTTTTGATAATACTTAAAATAGGATTGTCAAACTTTGTATATATGGAAGCATCTTATTCATTGTAGTGGCGATAAAAAACAAATATCATTAATTTTTGAAAATTTAATAAAAAATGCTAAAATTTACCTTCTTTTAAGTAAGGGAAGTAAGGTTTTTTTAAAGTAATTTTCAATTTAAGGAAGAAATTTTTAAATTAAAAAAGGGGAAAATTATACACAAATGAAGATTTATTCGTATTTCCCACAAGATAGTTCAAAATTTCATAAAATTGGTAAATTTTACCACAAATGCGCCAATACTGAACTTCGTATGGTGCTAAAGAGTTTTTTGCAATTTTGATTTTCAATTTTTTCTTTCAAACTATGAAATTTTCTTTAATTATAATTATATCTAATAAACTTTCTTGAATTTATCGAAAAATATTTACTTAGTTAAAATTTTCTAAAATTAGCCTAATGTTTCTAAAATTAAGCAAATTTGTCCTTCCTGGTGGATTTAGGTTATTTTTTAGTATAGGGTTTACAATAAGAAACAAAATGTCGACTTTTCGATTTATTAAAAATGTGGAAAATTTGACTTTTCCATATTTCGACATCTTCAAAAATTGGAAAAAAATCGACATTTAAAATTGTGAGCTACGGTTAAGTCGTAGCTTAGTATTCACCGTATGTCATATGTATCCCGCTTAAATAAATTGTATAATAAATGATTTTATCTACAGATTTATCCTTATGTACACGCTCACAAAAAATCGCTTCTGTAACATATACTCCCAAACATATTTTGCTTCAAGCATATACATTTTTGGATATTGCCCAAACATTTATATGTTTGATCTCTTCCAATATATAATATGTTTGAAAGCATATTGGTCTAAACAATATATGTTTGGGTAGTCTAAGTTCCAAACATTTTGTATTTTTGCATCCAAATTCAATAATGTTGTCTTCCAAAAAACAATATGTTATTATGTGAACATATAATATGTTTGGAAGCATTTTGCACCCAAAAATATTATATGCTTAAAAAAAATTCTCCCAAACAATATTGTGCTCAAAATTTTATTTATTTATTTATATATTTACAATCATAATGAATTATGAAAATAAACAGGTAATATAGGTGCTAACAACATAGGTTTTCGAACTGAATGCTCAAAATTTTGTTTCTGCCTAATTGTATATTCCCCCACATCTTTCTCACTTCCACGAGATTTTTTAGTTCTTAGCACCTTTTTCTGCAATACCAACATTGTAGAAGAAATTATTCAATTTTATGATTTTTTTTATTTTAATTTTACCTTTTGCCGGACGGGGATTCGAACAGCGGACCACACAGTTTGTAAGGATCAAAGAAGTAGCTGATCAATTGCCCAAGGAAAAATAAAATGTTAATTTTGTAATAACAAGCAACAACCACCAACTTAATTCAATAAATAGCGCTCCAAGCTACTAAACACATATATGTTTATAGGCTATTTCTAAATTAATATATGTTTGCATCCAAGCATATTATATTTACAAACATTTTATGTCCCAAACATAATTATATGCTTGCACTCAAAAATATTGTGTTTAAAAATTTGTGTTCAAACATATAATGTTTATAGCCAAACATATGAAAAACAGTCTTTTTCATCCGTGTACCCTCCACCATGGATTGCGTAGAAACTTCTTCGAAAGAATGTCATCCACAATCGAAAAAAATAAACTAATAATCCAAAATCTTAAAAATAAGTATTGGCTTATATTTGATTTTTTTCTAAAAGCTAAATATTTCATATATTATTTAATTCATATATCATTTCTTTAAATAAAAATTGTTTTTCTTTACCTTGAGGAAAATTTGGGTTACTTTAAAAACATATGATTTTAACGGAGGGGCGCAAGGTTCTTAGGTTGCATAATGGGAGCCACCGTGGTGCAATGGTTAGCATGCCCGCCTTGCATACACAAGGTCGTGGGTTCGATTCCTGCTACGACCGAACACCAAAAAGTTTTTCAGCGGTGGATTATCCCACCTCAGTAATGCTGGTGACATTTCTGAGGGTTTCAAAACCACATAGATTTCACTGGAATGTGGAACGCCGTTCGGACTCGGCTATAAAAAGGAGGTCCCTTGTCATTGAGCTTAACATGGAATCGGGCAGCGCTCAGTGATAAGAGAGAAGTTCACAACTGTGGTATTACAATGGACTGAATAGTCTAAGTGAGCCTGATACATCGGGCTGCCACATAACCTAACCAACCTAACCTAGGTTGCATAATCCTTCATATTAGGTAAATATCGATTTCTTTAATTTAGGAAAGCAGTGTCATTAGCTGTTAAGGTGAAAATCTTTGGATCCAAGTAATTTTTTTTAGTAAAACCTAGTTTTTATAAAATTCAAATGAGTATACAGATTTAAAAACCACCATAGTTTTAATTATGAAAATGTTCAAGTTTAGTTTTTTCCTTAAATATCTTCTTTTGAAAAAAATCATTCATATAAATGAAATCGTCTTTAGGTTTGTAGGCATTTTGTATATGTTGTTGAACCCACTGTTCACCAATGAAAACTTTTCGTTTTTATTAACTTGCTACATTAATTATTAGAATTCTTATTATTTCATTTTGTTTAAAATTACCTTTGTATTCAACTTGAATTCAAACTTTAGTTATATTTTTATTTTTGTATTACTTTGATCTCATTTATCCTCAGGTATTTCATTTCATTACTTTTATTTCTTTAACATATTTGTATGTAATAGTAACATAAGTAAATAACGCTAGGAGCGTATATAGTTTGAACTCGCCATAGTTAAGTTAGTTCTAAGTGAGCAGTCAATAAAGCAAGAGGCTTTCAATTGTTCATCAAAAGAAATATTATAACTTGTTTTTTTTTTCTTTGGGAACTCAATTTTTAACCCCCTGGATTCTGGGACCTACACGCAAAGAAAAAAAACGTTTGGAAAACGTGTACCGAAAACGTTTTTCTTTTGTTAGAGTTTTTTGAATTGCTTCGAAAATTTTAAACTTTTATCACCAAAAAAATTCGTTTGTTACAAAATTTTTATTTTTTCAATAAAAGGGGTTATTTTTGAAACAACAACACAGTCCATTTCGTTTATATCAAACATTGTTCTTTTCTGACTTTAGGTCTTTAATAAGTCACATTTTACAATTCAAAATTTAATATAGTACAATGTAATGTTGAACATTTTTTCTGAATCTTCCGAACATATCTGGAATATATGTAAAAAAAAAAAACTAAAAAAAACTTTGGTCGAAGCAGGGATCGATCCCACGACCCTTGGCATGCAAGTCGGACGTAGCAACCACTGCTCCACGGTGCCAAACTAAATGTTTGTTTCTGTTAAATAAACTTTGTTTATTCGGTTCGTGGGCGCCGCAAGCTATGCTATATAAATATAACTTATATGGATAATTATCTATTGATGACCATAACAGGTACATAGCTCAGTGGTTAGTGTGTTGGCTTACAAAGTGCATGGTCCGCGGTTCGATTCTCCGTCCAGGCGAAAGGTAAAAAAAAATTTAAAAATGTATAAAATTGTATAATATCTTCTACATTGTTGGTATTACAGAAAAAGGTGTTAAGAACTAAAAAACCTCGTGGATGTGAGAAAGATGTAGGGAAAATGCAATTAGCAAGAAAACAATGTTTTTTTTGTGAGTTAGTCTTTATGAAATTGTTTTTACATCCTGGAAAAGAATAAACGTTTATCACAAAAAGTATATACTTTTCTTCCAAATACACTTCCTTACAGCGAAAAGCAAATGAGAAACGAACTTTGTTTGTCTAAAATTTCGTTTGGGAGGAAAGAATTATTTTTTTGCGTGTATATACCAGAATTCTTCATAGGTTTTTTAATTCTTTATTTTAAAGAGTTTTTTTTTCTCCAAGAATAGCAAAATATCTTGACTTGAAGTCGAGTCTAAATTTGGAAATTTAAGTTGTCGTTAATACGTTTCTAAATGACTTTGATAACACATGAAAAATAAACTGATAAAAATTAATTAATTAAAATTTGTTTCCTAGTATCAAATACGCAAAAATCAAAATTTAAAAGAGAAATGCATCCTAAAAGTATCCTTACTGCAAATCTCTGTGTCTTTGGCTTAGAATCAATACCAAAATCATTAGTATAAAGACAAAATCTTTGGAACCGGGCATGCATTTTTTTTCAGTCTTTATCATAGATTTAGTTGAACATTATCCAATGGAATATTTTTCTTTACTATCCACTTCGATCAAGTCTTATGTGATTTCTAAAATCTTTCTTTCAATTTGATTGGCACTTCAATAAGTTTACTTTTGTTTATGTTTACAAAATTCGCCACACCAAAAAAAAAGTATATGAGAAATAAACAAATATGAATATATAAAACAAAAAAAATCCAAAGCATGTGTTTGGAGTAGTACAAATGATGATATGATACCCGTAATATTGAGTCAGAAACTACAGCATAAAATACTTCATTCTTCTTCAACCAAAAAAAAAAAACTCACAATAATAAACCTATTAAGAAGTTTCTACTCTTGCTATGAACATCATACTGCATATGTGTATATTGGGTAAATTTCATACTTTTAAGACCCCCATATGGTAACCATGCCACAATCAAAACAAATAATCAGACTAAGGGTATGTGAATGAAAAAAAAAAATCATGGAGAAATGGAATAAAGTTGAACAACATTTCTGGACATACAGTCGGACATATGAATACCATATGAATTGTCATTGTTAAAGGGTATCATCATCATCATCATCATCGTTGTCTGTACTTGGATAGGAAATGAAAAGCATCACTCTTAGCAATGATTCTGTGTGTAGGTGACCCGGACCAAACCACCTCTACCCCATGTTGTCTTAGGTTTTGTTAGACTTTAAATTCTCTCAGCTCATGGGGTTGTAACAGGATTAACCCATGCAAACTGAAAGAAGTTGAAGAAAGTGCATTATCAATTTTCATGGAAGCTTAATTTGTCTAATTTTATAGGGTGCAAAAATAGGATTTGGAACAATGAGAACCAAATTAAAAGTAAAAAATAAAAAAATGGGTATAAAATGTTTAGTAAACATGGGCTTTATAACAAAGACTACACTGAAAAAAATATTTACGTGATATTAAAAATGACGCTACTTAAATTTTAGGATGCGAAATTTACAAAATATTAAGGACAAATTTCTTTAAAATAATGAAATTTTAGTTAAAATAAAGTTTATAATCTTAGCTTCAAAAAATTTTTTTTTTCATTAAATTTATGACACAAATTTTGTAAATTCACGTCCCTCCGGTTAAGTCCCATGTCTTTGAACTAAGGCTAATTTTCCTTTAAGTAAAAAAAAATTTTGATTTAAAGAAATTGTCCTTAAATTAAATGAAAAATTGAAACTTTAGATTAAAGATAAAAACGCTTCAAATATAAGCTAGGACTTATTTTGAGGATTTAGCGTCTTTGATTTAAACTTTTTTTTTAGAATTAAGAAAATCTTATTTTACTTTGATGTATCCGTTATAATTTGAATTTTTAAAGTGGCATTTGTTCGTACGTGAGTATAAACCGCGAAACGAGAATGAAAATTTGATAAATTATATCTATATCCTAATTTTAATTTTATTGGTCCTAGCCAGATAGGTCGCTAAAAAATTTCTTTATTTCAAAGAAGACGCATCTTTGGCTCGGAATCAATCAAAATCCTTAAGGGAAGGTTAAAATCTTTGGATCCAAGTAAACTTTTTTTTGAGTGTATGTAGCCCTCATTTTTTAAGAAAATACCTATGGTATGATGTAGAATGCAGGTTTCTAAACATACACGATTTTGGAGACAAGGCCTTGCACTGAAAAAAATTGATCTAATATCAATGATGTTAGGTTAGGTGGCAGCCCGATGTATCAGGCTCACTTAGACTATTCAGTCCATTGTGGTACCACATTGGTGAACTTTTCTCATAATCAATGATTATGCAACCTAAATTTTAGGATAAGCAATTTACGCAATATTAAGGAGAAATTTCCATAAAATAAAGAAATTTTAATAAAAAAATTAAAAATCTTTCCTTTAAGATTTGGTTTCTTTCAATTTAGGACACAAATCTTTGCTATTTGCGTCCCTCTGTTGAAGTCGTATGTCGTATTACTAATAAAGTAAATTTCCCTTCAAATAAATAAACATATTAAAGAAATCATCCTTAAATTAACTGTGACATTGGATCTTTAGATTAAAGATATAAAAGCTTCAAAAATAAGCTAATACTTATTTTGAGGATTTTGCATAGTTGATTTAAAGTTTTTTTTGTTTGAAATAAATAAAATATTTTTTGCTTTGAAGTATCTGTTATAGGAGATATATTTCAATGCTTTTTTAAAGACGTTTTTACTCGAAACATAGAAAAAAATTTTACTTTAAAAATTCAAGTTATCGTTAACATGTTTTTAAAGGACTTTTTCGTGTGCTATACATGAAGAAAAAAATGGAACTGAAAAAAACGAATAAATGAAAATTTTATTTCTTAGAAACAACCCAGCAAAAAAAGCATCGTCAAAAAAGTAGTGAAAATGTTCTTTTTGGATCCGGAAGTGGTGCAAAATTGGTCCTATGACAAGTCCATGAATTTAACATGGACTTGTCATAGGACGGATGTCCACCATTTCAACAGACGTTGAACTGAATTTGCAAAACTTCATAAGGTGTAATCCCAATTCAGTGTTTTGGATGAGAATTAAGAAATTTTGTGATATTTTGACAAATAAATAATTAAAAAATTTTTTTTTATGATTTTTAATGCATTATAACGCGTGTCTGGAATTTTTAACATCAAATGTTATCAACAAATCGCAATTTTTCTAAAAAGTATTTAGCATTTTTTGTCGGCAAAATTTTAATAATTTGTACCATTTTATTAATTCTTAAATGTTATTGACCCATTTGAAACAAAAAAAATTTAAATTTCCTATTAATAATATGAAAATAGCGAGTTATAAAAAAATTGACTCAATTGAACTTCCTCTACAGTTAAAATAAATAACATCTTTTGGAGGACATTTTTGGAAGTGCTTTTAAAGTTGTACCTTTAGAAGAACTTCCAAGTTTTTTTGTTGGGAAGTCAAAGAATACATTGAAAAAAATATTGACTTAATATGAAAGACTATTCAGACTAATTTTTGCGATACGCAATTTACACAATCCCAGCAAAACATTTTTGAAAATCTTCGAAAGGCACAACTTCAAAAGCACTTTCAAATATGTCTTTCCAATGATGTTCTTCATTTTAACTCCACAGGAAGTTCTTTTAATTGTTTTTTTTATAACTTTATTTTTTCATATTTTTAATGGGTAATTTTAACTTTTTTTGTTTCAAATAGGTTTAAAACAAAGAGTAAGAATTAAGAATTAAGAATTAATGATACAATTTATTCAAATTTTGTCGAAAAAAATGCTAAATCCATTCTAGAAAAATTGCGAATTTGTGAAAATATTTGAGGTCCAACGTTTCAGACAAGCGTTAGAATGCATTAAAAAATCACAAAAAAAATATTAAAAATATTTATTTTGCAAAATATCACAAAATTTTTCAAATTCAATGATTCAATTTCAGTGCAGCGGCTGTTGAAATGTTGGACATCCGTCCTATGACAAGCCCATGTTAAATTCATCGCTTCTGCGCCCATATTGCACCACCTCCGGATCCTAAAAGAACATTTTCACTTTATTTTTAGCGACACTTTTTTCCTGGGATATTAACGATTTTTTTAATAATGAAATTTAATTTATACTCTTTGCTTCAACATTTTTATTCATTAAATTTAGGACACGAATCTTACAAATATAAACTAAGAAAAATTTTCCTTAAGAGGAAATCATTAAATTAAATTAAAGAAATTAAATTCACTGATATATTGAATCTTTAGATTTAATATATAAGCTAAGTCTTATTTTGATGATTGTGCATCTTTGGTTTAAAGTTTTTTTTTTTTGGAATTAAGAAAACATTTTCTACTTTGAAGTATCTGCAATAATTTGGATTATTAAACTGTCGAGCAAAAAAATTTGGAAGTACTTTGGAAGGCACAACTTTAAAAGCACTTCAAAAAATGTCCTTCCAGAGATGTTTTTTTATTTTAACTACTCAGGAAGTTCTTTTAATTCAATTTTTTTATAACTCGCTTTTTCATACTTTTAAAGGGCAATTTTAAAATTTTTTGTTTCAAATATGTTAAAAACAGGGTAAGGATTAATAAAATGGTATAAATTATTTAAATTTTGTCGAAAAAATTTCTAAATTCATACTAGAAAAATTACGACATTTTTAAAATATTTGACAAGCGTTAGATTGCATTGAAAATCATAAAAAATTATAATAATTAATTATTTGTCAAAGTACCACAAAATTTTTTAATTCACATCAAAAACAATGAATTCGGATCACATCTAAAGAAGTGATGCATATTCAGTGCAACGACTGTTGAAATGGTGGACATCTGTCCTAAATATGACAAGCCCATGTAAATGTGAAATTCAAAAATATTGACAAATTCAAATTAATTAATATAAAAAATTGATATAAAAAAGATATGAAATTAAATGAATTGATATATACAAAAATATAAGAACTTTGAAAAATCAAACCACTGTTGAATGTCAATTCAACAGGATCAAAAGATTTCGACCTTACTTAAGGATAAGTCTTAGCCTATATTTACAGTTTTTATCTTAAATCTAAAGATTCAATATTTCAGTTAATTTAAGGACGATTTCGTTTAATCAAAAATGTGTTTTTTTACTTTAAGGAAAATTTGCCTTGGTTTAAAGACATGCAACTTTAACAAAGGCACGCAAATTTTCAAAATGTGTGTCCTAAATTTAATGAAAAAAATTTTTGAAGGAAAGATTATAAGTTTTCTTTTAATTAAAATACCATTATTTTAAAGAAATTTGTCCTTAATAGTGTGTAAATTGCGCATCCTAAAATTGAGGTTGCGTAATATTTAATATAACGTAAATATGTGATATGTACAGTGTAGTATCGGCGTGAAATCAGGATTTTTGTGTTAGTTAACATTTCCTAAGTTTAAGCTAAATTTTCTAAAATTAACCAACATTTTCCTTCCTAGTTGTTTTTGAGTGTGGCCTTTATTTTTTAATATAATTTTTGTGTATAACTATGTTAGTAGGTTTTTAATGGGTTAAATTATTTGATTAGAAAGAAAAAAACTTCCATCCAGAGTTTAGATACTATATTATACTCTATGAAATAATATGTATAATTTATGTTCTACTTAATGTATAAAAGGATATACATACATACATACGAACATTTTAAATTGATTGTACACAATGTATTTAGTTTAAATGGAATTGGAATCTCTCCATGATGAACACAATAATGCAAATAACCATAATGTTGATGTATTCAAGAATTCTGTTTTAATAAAAATTGCAATAAATTGAATAATCTTTTCAAAATTGTTTTTTGTTTTTGTTTTTTATTTTGTAGGTGATCCGATTTCTTGCATCAATGATGGTTCCATACCCATGCATGTCATCAATACATTCTGTTGGATTACCTATACATTCACAATACCTGGACAACAGCATAAACAAATTGGTACTGAAGTTGCCTCCCATGGTTTGGGCAATGAATTTGGTCAAGAGAAAAGATATCACAGCTATTATCAATGGGTGCCATTTGTATTATTCTTTCAAGTGAGTATATACGGAAAATATGTATATGCAATATTATAAAATTAATTAATTTTTAATTTAATATTTATAGGGTCTTATGTTCTATATACCTCATTGGATATGGAAAAATTTGGAAGATGGTAAAATGCGTATGATTACCGATGGCCTAAGGGGTATGGTCTCTATACCCGAAGATTATCGTAAAGATCGTCAAAATCGCATTATTAAATATCTAATGGATAGTTTGAATTCTCATGCTGGTTATTCGTTTGCCTATTATCTGTGTGAAGCTTTGAATTTCGTCAATGTCATTGTGAATATCTTTTTGGTGGATAAATTTTTGGGTGGTGCTTTTATGACTTATGGCACCGATGTCATTAAATTCTCGAATATGGATCAAGATAAACGTTTCGATCCCATGATTGAAATCTTTCCACGTCTAACAAAATGTACATTCCACAAATTTGGCCCTGGTGGTTCACCACAGAGACACGACACTTTGTGTGTTTTGGCTTTGAACATTTTAAATGAGAAGATTTATATTTTCCTGTGGTGAGTATTGAATATATTTTTTATCATATTGAAAAGTTAGAAAATGTTAGAAAATATTTAGAGGAAATTATTAATATTAGGCTTTAAGGTTGGCTAACCAAAAATAAATTTATAACATAGTGAAGAATGATAAAATAGTGAGGAGTCAACTCTTCCAAAATTTGAAGTAGTCTAATTACCCTCTGTCGATGGTTCTTATGTATGTTGGCTTAGAGATTGTGAACACAATTAAAACTTCAATTATTAAATTTTTTGGCAAAGATAATTATTTTCGACTTTTGCAAAAGGTTTTCCCCTAACTGAAAATCCAAATTACAAGAAAGTTGACTTTTAGACTTTTGAAAAAGTCGACTTTCGATTTTTTCGATTATTGAAAATTTAACTAAAATGCATGGCTTTTTAAAAATTTGGTCAAGTATCAAAAAAACTTAAATCTCGCTGATTAGGTAGGATTTGCTTTCAGAGCACAAACATGAAATTTGAACTAACCAGTAAATTTAACTGTAATTAAATAATTTTTTTCTATTAGGCCATATAACTAACTGCATCGTCGATAGATTTTTCTGTTTCGACTTGGGGTCAGTCAATTGGTATGTTTTATTTTTATGGCGTTTAGAGTAAACTAGTCGATTTTATCAATATCAAATTAGTCGATTTTGGCCAACATACAAAAATCGATTACATAAAAAGTTAATCGACTCAATTTACACACAAAAAAAAATATCACCAAAATATTTCCAATTAAAAAGTTGATTGAAGTTGAAAAAATGTTCAATTAATAAATTAATTGATACAATTAACGTTTTAATAAAGATAAGTTAATTAAGTCAATGATTGAACATTTTTAAATTTTTAATTAAAAAATTAATTGATATAATTGTCTGTTTAATCAAACTCGGAAGACTATGCCAGTTAAAAAAAGTGATGATTTTTTTTATTGAAAATTTATTTCAAACAATAAATTTTTAATCAAATAGTTACGTTTTTAATAAAAACAATAATTGAGTTTTTCAATCAATTGAATTAAAAAATTATTTGAAATTTGCTGATGAAATCAGACATTTCAAAGCTTTACCACTTGATAAAGCTTTGAAATGTCACCACCATAACTGAGAGGGGATAATTCACTGCTGAAAATTTTTTTGGTGTGTGGTCGAAAGTGGAATTGAACCTATGAACCTTTGTATGCAAAAAATAATTGCAGAGTAGAGAAAAAATAATTTTCAACATTGGCAATCTATCTAAAGGGTGATACGGTCAAAATTTGGTCATTATAAACTTGACGTATTTCTTTCAATTTTGCATTTAAAAAACCTGGACACCCCTCATTTTGAAGGTGTGTGCGTGTAAAATGTTGCTCCTATTTTGATTTTGGAATTCACTCTTCAGTTGTCAAAATGCCGTCCAAGCAAGAAGAGCAGCGTATCAAAATTTTGTTCGCGCGTCGCGAAAATCCGATCTACTCGCACGCAAAGCTGGCAAAATCGCTAAAAGTTGTCAAATCAACCGTCACAAATGTAATTAAAGTGTTTGGGGAACGTTTGTCGACAGCCAGGAAGTCTGGATCGGGGGGAAATCGAAAACCGGAAGCCGCTGAAACGACAAAGAGAGTTGCCGGTACTTTCAAGCGAAACCCTAACCTCTCTCTCCGAGATGCCGCAAATAAGCTGGGTGTATCGTCTACAACCGTGCATCGAGCCAAAAAAACGAGCCGGACTATCGACTTACAAGAAGGTAGTGACTCCAAATCGCGATGATAAACAAAATACGACGGCCAAAGCGCGATCCCGGAGGCTGTACACGACGATGCTGACGAAGTTTGACTGCGTTGTAATGGACGACGAAACCTACGTCAAAGCCGACTACAAGCAGCTTCCGGAACAGGAGTTTTATACGGCAAAAGGAAGGGGAACGGTAGCAGATATTTTCAAGCACATAAAACTGTCAAAGTTCGCAAAGAAATATCTGGTTTGGCAAGCCATCTGTACCTGTGGCTTGAAAAGCAGCATTTTCATAGCTTCCGGGACTGTCAACCAAGAAATTTACGTGAAAGAGTGTTTGAATAAACGTCTGCTGCCTTTCCTGAAGAAACACGGTTGTTCCGTACTGTTTTGGCCGGATTTGGTTAATGAAAATTAGTTAATTTTTAATGAAAATTAGTTAATTTTTGGTTAAATTTAGCCAAATGCGAGAAGTTTTTTTTTTATTTTAATTATTTTTTGCTTACTTTAATGACGTGAACTAAAAATGAGAAAAAAAAACAAATTAAACCTCTAATGCCCAATCCCGCCTTTAGGCGGGCTTCATTAAATAAGGAAGCTTTTAGTAAAACACACCTTAAGACAACAAAAATGAAAAAATAAAACTTAGTTGAACCTGTTCAAGAGCCTTTGTAGCGTATACTGAATTTTACCGTAAAAATTTTTCTTGATTAGTTTTCTTGCTTTTGTGTCGTTAACATTGAATATTTAATCAGCATACAAAAAAAAAATGGGGCATTAGAGGGTTAAGCACACGATTTTGCTAAGTAGGAAAATAGTTCATATTTTCCTAAAATTACTGAAGATTGCTTAAATTACGTTCATAAATTTCTAAAATAAGTACATTTTTCTTAAATTGTGTCTGTGTTGAAATTCACATAGCCCTAAAGACATTTTAAAAATTTTTAATTCCAATGTTTTCTTACAAAATATGAAATTTGCATTGATCAGCTATGATGCGCGCATTCGAGACTGTTGTTGTATGAAGTACATTAGTGTACTCTAGTACATGTAATGATATTATGGCTCATATATATGAGCCTATCATTACTCATTTTTTTATGATGTTATGGAAGAGCAAAAATGTTGTCCAAAATGGTTGGGAAGACAGCTGTACAATAATGTACTTCGCACAACAACAGTCTCGAATGCGCGCATCATAGCTGATCAATGCATTTTGAAACAAACAGACTGAATAAAAACAAAACAAAAACAATATGAAATTTTGTTAAACAACAGAAAGAAAATTATTATTTTTAATAAATTTTCTTCAATTTGACAAAAAAAATATTTGCAATTACTAAAATAGTCTAGTTAAATTTTTCTAATATAAACCAACATTTTCTTTCATGGTGGGTTCACTTGTTTCTGGGTGTAGCCATTATCTTTATCTCCGGTGGGAAACCATTCTTCGGAGCCACCCACTGAAATGTTTAGTGTTGAAATGGGACTTAGCAGACCAGGACCAGAGAAATTTCTTTTTTTTTAATTTTCTATTGAAAAGTTTCTATTTCAATGTTAAAATTCGAAAATTTTATGCCCTTACCATAAACGGTAAAATTATACATCACTTGTCAACGAATGATATTAATAGTAGATATAAATTACATTATTTCTTTTTTTTAATCTAGGTTCTGGTTTATCATCTTGTCTGTCATCTCCGGCGTTGCATTGATTTATTCATTCATGGTCGTCACTATGCCTACTACCCGTGAAACAATCATCAAACGGTCTTATCGTTCGGCACAAAGCAAAGAAATTTCAAGTTTAGTAAGGCGATTAGATGTAAGTTTGCAAGCTTTCACAACAATACGGAACACACACAATTTCTAATTTTGTTTTTATAAAATTTTCCATATAGATTGGTGACTTTTTACTCTTACACTTTGTGGGACAAAATATCAATACGAAATCCTACTCAGAAATGGTTCAAGAACTATGCAATCTCTTGGGTACATCAAGGACACCATCGGCCCCATCAACATTGGAAATGCATCCCATATATCCACAAGTGGATAGCTTTGGTAAAGAGACCGAGACATAAACAAAAGCAATTGCAAGGCAATTGTATAGAGAATGTGACCCAAAATCCAATCAACCAACCAATGCAGCTGCGGCTGCTGCTGCTATATAACTACTGCACATATAACGTAACATAAGCAAAATATCCAATGCAATGAAACAACAAAATCGAATCGAAACGAATCGGATGCACGATAGAAACGCAACAAATGATTTCTCATTTTATATACTACTTTTTTTTAAATAATTTAGAAATTATAGTAACTATTTAAATGTAATTGAAAGAAAGAGAAACGTAATGTTTTATATATAAATTTTTTTCTATAAAAGAATTATGCCCTATGAAATGTTTGTATGGTTTGTCCTTATTTCACAAATTTACCGTTTATCTTAAAACTGTGCAATTATTTCACTTTGATATAAATTCTAAAGTAAAATTTCAAAAAAAAATCTAAGCAGCTTTTTAAAATGGTTTTGCAAACAAAGACCTATTGAGAAAACCCTTTGAATAATTTTTACACATAGAGAAATAATTCTTTGCTTGGAAATGATTTTTTTTTTTCAAAAATCTTTAAGGGCAAACATATTTCGTTAAAAACAAATTTCAATACTATTGTCATAATATCAGAGTTGGTTTAAGTTTTTTTATTTTTCCATTTTGACAAAAAAAAAAAAAAAAACGCGAAAATATGGTTAATGTTTTCGAGCCTGTTATCACTCAACAAAGTTGTCTTTACACAATGGAATATAAACTTTGTTTCAAACAAACCAACCAACTTTTTGAGACAATTGATTTTAGTTCATCAATGACTACAGATTTTTTTCTACTCCGTTAGTTCATAACAAAATCTCTTTGAGTGTAATGAAACCTTCATTAATTACAAATGCCCTTATTTGTTTATCCAAATTTTCTTTTTCTTCTCGAAGCCTTACACTATGTTTGCTTGCAATTTTTAATAACAATATATTAAATATAAAATTTTACATGTAAACCGCCATTTATATACAAATAGATACATACACTGTTTGTATAAGCTATATAGTTTTATTAAATATATACATCATATGATTTCTATATGTTTATTTTTGTACTAATAGAATTCTATTTTTTTATATTATTTTTATCATATTCTAACTCCTTATAAAGAGGCGTTTTATTTTTCATAATAGAGTATATGCCAAATGGAGGTAATTCTATAGAAAACATAATTAAATTATATATAAATATATTTATATAGACAAACAATTGCAATTGTACACACGCATTGCCTCTTCATTTCATTAGGCATATTAGTTAAGTAATATTCTTAAAAGCGTTTTAATATTAATGATGAAAATTTAGAAATTTTGTTTATAAACAAAAGTATTGTGATTATGATGATAGATACCCGATAAATTTTTATGCTTCTTTTTTTGAATAAAAATTTATAATTAAATTTAATTTTTTGTAAATATTTGGTTTTATTTATAGCTGACATCATGTATGGCTAATTCAAACGATCCTATTTTTTGTGCGAAAATATTTTTGAATAGGTTAAATCACAAAAATCTAAAGGCTGCCCTTTGTCCAGATTTGTGATCTGACTGCAGCTTCGATCTGTAAGACCCTGTAATGAGGAATGGGGGTAAGTAAGGTCTAAAATGGCCCAAATAGAAAATCGTCCATAGAATTGCACATTTGGCAAATTTGACAACTAAAGGGTGGCTAAATTGTAAGGGCCGATGTTGAATGTGAACCACACTTAAACGCCAAGTTTTTCCGAATTTTTTTTGACATTTCTCTATTTCAGACTTACTCAATCCAACAACGTGTTTAATGGCTCCAAGAAATGGCAACAGTGGATGATCAATTTTCGAAGAAAATCATCTTCAGTAATGAGGCACATTTTCACCTCAGTGGATTCGTCAATAAACAGAATTGCCGCATTTGGGCGAATGAGAATCCAAGAGTGATTGTCGAAAAACCAATGCACCCACAAAGAATGACTGTTTGGTGCGGTTTATGGGCTGGCGGCATCATCGGGCCGTATTTTTTCCAAAATGAGGCCGGTCAGGCAGTTACTGTGAATGGTGTTCGATATCGTGAGATTATAACGAACTTTTTATGGCCATAATTGGATGTGGACGATATGTGGTTTCAGCAGGACAGTGCCACTTGCCACACAGCTAACGAAACAATGGCTCTTTTGCGCAACAAATTCATTCATGTTATCTCACGTAATGGCGATGTCAATTGGCCGCCAAGATCATGTGATTTGACACCGTTGGACTTTTTTCTTTGGGGTTATTTGAAAGAAAAGGTGTACGTCGATAAGCCAGCAACAATTCAAGAGGTAAAGGATGAGATAATTCGGCACATTAACGGCATAGAACCTCCATTATGCCTCAGCGTCATCGAAAATTTGGACCATCGGATGAAGGTGTGCCGCCGAGGTCGCGGCTCCCATTTGGCCGATATTTTGTTCAATACATAATTGAGTAATACCAATATATCATAATAAAATAAAATTACAATAATTTCCTAAATAGTTTGTGTTTTATTCAAAATCAACATCGGCCCTTGAAATTTTAAGCACCCTTTATTATGTGAACGAAACGAAATGGGACACATGTGTTTTTAGCCATTCCTGAGTAAAACGCGCTATATGATGGTACAGAATCTTAGTATGTCTATGGACTACCTACTAAAATAAGTGCTAATTATTTCGACTATAGGCTCGATGAAAAGGAATCACTCATTATATCCGGTGTCTGGAAAATTGGTAGTGTGATTGTACTGCTGAAGAAGAAGGCAAGGACTCGCGCAAGGGCGAATCGTACATACCGATATATTTCTTTAGAGCTCGACCGAAGCATCGACTTCGGCATTCGGCCAAAAGTCGATAATCGGCCACGAACCGACCTTCAGCGTCAAGACGCCGATTAACCGAAGCCTTTTGAATAATTTATTTCATATTGAATTGTCCAAGTGTTGAATTTGTCTCAGTCAAAACACCCAGTACAAATAAAACGTAAAAAAAAAATATAAAAAATCCTTTTTTGTTATAATAATATCAGACTACTGGACTGAATTACATTTCATTATTGTATTTATGCATTTGTTGAAAAAAATTCTTATATTGAACTAAAACACACCAAATTTCTTTAATTACAAATGTGAGGAAAATAATCGACATCGGCCGATTATTGCTTTTTTTTGCCGAATATCCGCTTCGGCTTCGGCGCAAAAAACCCGTTTCGGTCGAGCTCTACTATGCTTCCCCAGGGAGTCACCGTGGTGCAATGGTTAGCATGCCCGATTTGCATACAAAAAGTCTTGAGTTCGATTCCTGCTTCGGCCGAACAACAAAACGATTTTCAGCGGTGGATTATACCACCTCAGTAATGCTGGTGACATTTCTGAGTGTGTCAAATCTTCTCTATGTGGTTTCACGGCAATGTGGAAGGCCGTTCGGACTCGGCGATAAAAAGGAGGTCCCTTGTCATTGAGCTTAACATGGAATCGGGCAGCTTTCATTGATAAGATAGAAGTTCACCACTGTGGTATCAAAATGGACTGAATAGTCTAAGCGAGCCTGCCACCTAACCTAACCTTCCCCAGTCTTGTGGAGAATTTTCCATCTGCCAACCATCAACATGGACATCGATAATACGTCCCTAGCGGTAGGAACCAAGCGCTGTGTTCTAATTATCTGTGCCGACGTCAGTCGTATGTGGAATTTAGGGATACGAAGTCAAGACCCTAAATATTCTCTATTCCACTTCTCCTGGCGGCATCGAGATTGCATCATATGCGGACGAATGTACAATAATGGTTCGATTTGCTGATCTTACCAGTTATTTCACTGCTAAAAATAGAATATCCGCAAGCAAATCCTCAGCCACACAATTCACTACATGGATGGCAGAAGAACCTAGGCAATTGAATGTCAGAGTCGACGGTGAGATAATTCTGTCGACAAACTTCCCAAAGATTCTCGGGGTCACACACTTTTCAAGTCGTCTGCCCATGCCACTGCAATTTGTGATAAGCTCCGTGGTACACACAAAAAATTTTTTTTCTGATTCAATCATGAAATTAATTGATCCAATTAATTTTTTAATTGAAATGTCTTCAATCACAGAAATGATACTATCAATTAAAAAATTAATTGACAGTCAATTAAAAAATTAATTGATCCAATTAAAAAATTAATTGATACTATTAATTTGTGTGATTGATTTTTATTTCAATTAAAAAATTTTTTGATTCAATTAAATTTTTAATTGAATATTTTTTAAAACTCAATTAAGATTTTAATTGGAAAAATGTTCGTGAAATTTTTTTCTGTGTAGAAACAAGGTCCTTGTGTGGCTTGCACTTGGGGAGTGGAAAAAGAAACCTTGTTAACTACGTATAAGGAAATTGGCCGGAGAGTGGTAAACTAAATATGCAGCGCCAGTGTGAACAACTCAAACAAGCGACACGCAGTTGAATAACATACAGACTTCTCAGAACGATAAAAAACCGAAACCCGAATTTTTATAAAAGCGGATTATTTGGACTAGAGGTGTGCGCGTGACACGCGTGAATCACGTGAGTCGTGAATAAAATCTGAAGCAACTTTCGTGAATCTGCGTGAATGGGACTAAAAGAAATATGTCGTGCGTGAACGTACGTGAGTAATAAAATAGGTTCGTGAATGTGCGTGAATAAAATTTCTGCAAAATAACGCTCACGAAAAAAAAACAAGATTTAATTCTTACTCGTATGTTAACTGAAATTAATTTAGCTGTCGAACTACATTCTATTCATGAATTTTGTTACCTTTGCTCATTCCTGGTTGGAAAATGTCGTGAGTCACGTGAATTGTCGTGAATCGTGCGTGAACGTGAGACTTTAAAAGTAGTTCGTGCGTGACCGTGCGTGAGTACTGGTTTTCATTTCGTGCATGTGCGTGAGTGGGACTGGCTACCACAAGTATCGTGCGTGAATAAATATTTGACTTCGTGAATGTGCGTGAGTGTGAGTGAAATTACACTCAGGCGCACACCTCTAATTTGGACCCCCCTACACTTACTCCTTTCAATGACATATGACCTGGCCGATCATCATTTTAGTCCCAAAGGTGGGTACTAAGTTTAGCCAATAAAATCACAATTTTCCACGATTACTTTTCTTTAATAATCCATTTTAAAGAATATAAAGTTGCTTTGGACTATCAAGTTATAATAAAATTTGCACCAAAGATGTATAATTTTATAATGTTACTAATTTGTTGACTTTAGCGGCTAAAGTCGAACTTAATACCCACATTAATGAGGAAGCCAAAAATTTGGTCTATTCGCAGATTGAGTTAAAAGGTCAGACGTTTTTTCGTCATGGTATCCATATGCTGCCAAAAAGAAAGAAGTAGTGGCTACCGATGGACAATACATCGTGGCATTAATCTGTTACAATTTTTTTCGGAATATACTCTCAAAAAAAAAAAAAAAAAACCAGCACTTTTAATTTTCGATCACAATATATTCGATGTAAACTATGTAACACTCCGTGTTAGCTGGGTTATATCGAAGTGTTAGAATTGAAAAGTAACATACTCAATTCTAATAGAAAAATAAAAATGTTTAATCACATCAAAACTTTCGACTTAATTTTACATAAAGAAAAACGGGAAACAACGATTTGCAATTTAAAGGGTGATTTGTTAAGAGCTTGATAACTTTTTTTTAAAAAAAAACGCATAAAATTTGCAAAATCTCATCGGTTCTTTATTTGAAACGTTAGATTGGTCCATGACATTTACTTTTTGAAGATAATTTCATTTAAATGTTGACCGTGGCTGCGTCTTAGGTGGTCCATTCGGAAAGTCCAATTTTGGGCAACTTTTTCGAGCATTTCGGCCGGAATAGCCCGAATTTCTTCGGAAATGTTGTCTTCCAAAGCTGGAATAGTTGCTGGCTTATTTCTGTAGACTTTAGACTTGACGTAGCCCCACAAAAAATAGTCTAAAGGCGTCAAATCGCATGATCTTGGTGGCCAACTTACCGGTCCATTTCTTGAGATGAATTGTTCTCCGAAGTTTTCCCTCAAAATGGCCATAGAATCGCGAGCTGTGTGGCATGTAGCGCCATCTTGTTGAAACCACATGTCAACCAAGTTCAGTTCTTCCATTTTTGGCAACAAAAAGTTTGTTAGCATCGAACGATAGCGATCGCCATTCACCGTAACGTTGCGTCCAACAGCATCTTTGAAAAAATACGGTCCAATGATTCCACCAGCGTACAAACCACACCAAACAGTGCATTTTTCGGGATGCATGGGCAGTTCTTGAACGGCTTCTGGTTGCTCTTCACTCCAAATGCGGCAATTTTGCTTATTTACGTAGCCATTCAACCAGAAATGAGCCTCATCGCTGAACAAAATTTGTCGATAAAAAAGCGGATTTTCTGCCAACTTTTCTAGGGCCCATTCACTGAAAATTCGACGTTGTGGCAGATCGTAAGTCTATTCATGATGAAATTTCAAAGCATACTGAGCATCTTTCTCTTTGACACCATGTCTGAAATCCCACGTGATCTGTCAAATACTAATGCATGAAAATCCTAACCTCAAAAGAATCACCCTTTATTATAGACGATTAATAAATTGCAAATGGGGAAATTAAATTTAAAGTTTTTTTTCGTGTTTAAAAATATTGGAAATGCGATTGGAAAGCCAATTAAATACATGCGCTTACTTACCATCAATTTTTCTTATTATTAAAAAAAAAAGCCTAAAAATATGCACTCTTTTTTATAGTAACTGTATGTTTGCAACCGCATATAACTTGCGTGTGCATAGTACTGTTAACAGATATCCCCCATAAAACACGAAGCAGTATATACAAAGATGTATATCAGATTATTCAATAAATATTAATGAATAAATTACTAAAATCGTTTCTTGTACGTGCAAAAAGTATTATTTTCATCTGAACCGAAATAAAATTATGGATTATGTGGAAATAAAACTACTACCTTTTTAATTAGTGGTAAAAAATAATTTCTCTTTATATAAAATTTCGTCAGAATTTCGCTTCATTCAATCCCATTAAGCCCTTATTGACCCGAAACCATAATATACATTGATTTCATTATATCGTAGTACTTACCGATTACCCCAGTCAATTTTTGACACCACTGTCATTTGAAGTTCCAATGTTTGATCCTGCGTTAATGTGGCACCTAATAATTCTCTACGGCTATCTAATATCGAATACATTACTTTGCGTAATGTGGTAAATTTATATGTTTCACGATCCTATGGAAGAGACAAATTTCAGCATTTATTCATACAATTGAGGAGGGAGAACGAATCCAGATACTAACCACAAATAATCGCTTCCATATTTCAGACCATTCTCTTAAAACTTGTGTACATTCCGCTACAACCGGATCTATTTTGTTTAAGTCTTTTATGTGTATATAGGTTTTGGGAAAAATACCAACTGCTCTGGATTTTCTGGGACATGTACCACGAAACCATTTTGGACATTCTTCTAAAATTTCTACAGAATCACCAACATCTAAGGCAAGGCCGCAACGGACATCACCATTCCAATTGTGTATTGCTGTAAATGGAACATAGAAAAGGAAGACACATTTTGTGAGTTTTTTTTTAATAACATAACAAAAAAAAAAATTGTTATGTATGGATTATTTAGGATTCTCTCCGGTTATAGTCATCAGCGGATACGCCATCATACAATCCGATAATATCTCTATTTAAACTATTTTAGAATTTTTAAATAAAAATTCAAAAAGACTGTCTAATTGATAGAAAAATTGGTAGTTGTTTCTCAAGCATTTCTTTTTAAGCACATCCCAGGATCCTCTATCCCACTTTCCATGAAGTTCTTTTTTGGCCGTTTTAAGTGAAAATTTATATTTTGGACAATTAAATCGTCGTAGGCGTGTTTTTTGAGAATGGTCTTTCAAATTACCAGAATTGTCAGTTGAATTTGTCTACGCAAAATAACAAAATAAAACCAATGCATAAAAAAAAAACTTTTGGAAAAATATTTCATAAAGAGATTTCAACCTGTATTCTTTCATAATAATAAAGAAAATCTCGAGAAGTAGTTAGAATATTTTTCTTTAGGGTAAAATTTTGTCAAAATTTTCTTTGTACAGAAAATTTTGTTAAAATTTTACTTCTATCGAAGATGTTGTCAAAATTTTATTCTATAGAATATTTTGTTAAATTTTAATATCTATAGAAAATTTAGTCAAAATTTTATTTCTATAGAAAATTTGGTCAAAATGTTATTTCTATAGAAATTTTTATCAATTTTTTTCTGTAGAAAATTTTGTCTAAATTTGTATTTCTATGGAAAATTTATATTCCCCTATTCTTCCATCAACATTATACCATATTTCATCAAAATCGGTTAATAATAGCGACCCGAATGCTGCGAACAACAAATACATGGTCAGATGGATAGACGCCAAGAGCTAAACCGAGTTTTATGGGGCTTAAAATCAATATTTCTAGTACAGAGAAAAAAATATTACCAAAATATTTCCAATTAAAAAGTTAATTGAAGTTGAATTTTTTTTTTCAATTTTTAAATTAATTGATACACTTAACATTTTAATCAAGATAGAAATATTACGTTAATTAAGTCAATGATTGAAAATTTTAAAATTTTTAATTAAAAAATTAATTGATAAATTAACTTTATAATCAAATTCGAAAGACTAAGTCAGTTAAAAAAAAAAGTGATGAACCTTTTTTTTTTTAATTTTTAATTAAAAATGTATTTCAAACAATCAATTGTTAATCCAAATAAAAACACTAAGCCAATTCAAAAAGTAATTGAAAATAGGATTAAGGGATTGTAGCTATATGAGAAGATGATGCACAGTGGTGGTGAAGAAATGATTCAACTTGGGAGAAATGATTCTCGTATGTAATTTCCATAAGAAATTAGTATATAAGACCCAAATTAAATCATCTCATCCAGCCAGATCTTACTAGACACTATGGTAATGTGGATTAGCCAACACTGAAACATATGTATAGTCAGGCTTGTAAGATGGGTATCTGGCATTTTTTTTTCAATGTCATAATAATACCAATTCCTTAATCTTCATGTCCAATTAGCTCGCATTTAAAAATTGTAATTAATGTAAAGTTACCTTTTTAATTAATACATTAATTGAGTTTTGCAATCAATCAAATTTTTAATTGAATAAATTAAAAAATTAATTGAAATTTGCTAATGAAATCAAATATTTTTTAATCAGGAATTTTTCTATGACCAATTTAAACTGTGATTGATACTATTATTTTCGTGATTGAAGACATTTCAATTAAAAAATTAATTGGATCAATTAATTTCGTTATTGAATCAGAAAAAAAAAATTTTGTGTGTAGGTACATTTTTTGGCATATACCCCGACCACTATGTGATTTATGGTGCTGTACTAATACTTACAGAGAAAAAAATTTCACGAAAATGTTTTCAATTAAAGTCTTAATTGAGTTAAAAAAAATCAATTTGATTTTAATTTAATTGATTCAAAAAATTGTTTAATTGAAACAAAAATCAATCACAAAAATTAATAGTATCAATAATTTTTTTAATTAAGTTTCAATTAATTTTTTAATAGATACTATCATTTCTGCACACAAAAATTTTTTTCCTGATTCAATCACGAAATTAATTGATCCAATTATTTTTTAAATTGAAATGTCTTCAATCACAGAAATTATAGTATCAATTAAAAAATTAATTGGAGGTCAATTAAAAAATTAATTGATCCAATTAAAAAGTTAATTGATACTATTAATTTTTGTGTGTTGAGTTTTGTTTCAATTAAAAAATTTTTTCAATCAATTAAATTTTTAATTGAATATTTTTTAAAATTCATTTAAAATTTTAATTGGAACAATTTTCCTGAAATTTTTTTCTGTGTGTGATTGAAGACATTTCAATTAAAAACTTAATTGGATCAATTAATTTCGTGATTGAATCAGATTTTTTTTTTTGGCTGTATGTGTGAAAAAATTAGCCTAAACAAATAAAATAAATTTTGATGGTATAATGGAAAGGAAAAAATTTTGTCCAAAATAGTTTGCAAGAAAGTTAATTCGGATTTCCACATCCTCGTCAGTTCCCTTCATTGCATGATCTACTCATTTTAATTATTAAACTATAATGGTAAAGCTTTCTTCTAAAGGGTGATTCTTTTGAGGTTAGGATTTTCATGCATTAGTATTTGACAGATCACGTGGGATTTCAGACATGGTGTCAAAGAGAAAGATGCTCAGTATGCTTTGACATTTCATCATGAATAGACTTACGATCTGCCACAACGTCGAATTTTCAGTGAATGGGCCCTAGAAAAGTTGGCAGAAAATCCGCTTTTTTATCGACAAATTTTGTTCAGCGATGAGGCTCATTTCTGGTTGAATGGCTACGTAAATAAGCAAAATTGCCGCATTTGGAGTGAAGAGCAACCAGAAGCCGTTCAAGAACTGCCCATGCATCCCGAAAAATGCACTGTTTGGTGTAGTTTGTACGCTGGTGGAATCATTGGACCGTATTTTTTCAAAGATGCTGTTGGACGCAACGTTACGGTGAATGGCGATCGCTATCGTTCGATGCTAACAAACTTTTTGTTGCCAAAAATGGAAGAACTGAACTTGGTTGACATGTGGTTTCAACAAGATGGCGCTACATGCCACACAGCTCGCGATTCTATGGCCATTTTGAGGGAAAACTTCGGAGAACAATTCATCTCAAGAAATGGACCGGTAAGTTGGCCACCAAGATCATGCGATTTGACGCCTTTAGACTATTTTTTGTGGGGCTACGTCAAGTCTAAAGTCTACAGAAATAAGCCAGCAACTATTCCAGCTTTGGAAGACAACATTTCCGAAGAAATTCGGGCTATTCCGGCCGAAATGCTCGAAAAAGTTGCCCAAAATTGGACTTTCCGAATGGACCACCTAAGACGCAGCCGCGGTCAACACTTAAATGAAATTATCTTCAAAAAGTAAATGTCATGGACCAATCTAACGTTTCAAATAAAGAACCGATGAGATTTTGCAAATTGTATGCGTTTTTTAAAAAAAAAAGTTATCAAGCTCTTAACAAATCACCCTTTATTTGCTGCAGAGATAAAAAATTACATATTTTTATTACCAAAAAATTATTTGTTTGTAGTTAAATTTTATTATTTTTTCGAAATTTTCCACAGCTTAATGAAATCTTTCTTTTTCTAAGTATGTCCCAAATATTTTTTGAACTAAACGTGGGTATAAAGTTCAAAGACCGTATCTATAAGTTCAATATGAACTACAGCAACAGAAACATTTCGTACGATTTTAAAATGTGTTGTACAATTCAATTTTCGCACGACCTATAAAATAGGTCACATTTTTCATTTTCCCCAGTACACAACTCCCATAAATCGATATACTAAATTTGAAAACAAAAGGACTGAAAAAAACAAAACAATGAAGGAAGGCAACGTAAGGCTATAGAATGTCATCACATGATTTGTGGAGAATATTGTTCTCATATGCTATAAAGATATATACAACATCCCATATTAAATTCACCAATCCCCTGATCATTCAATTACAATAAAGAGGATAATAAAGCAATGAAATTTATCTGGAAATTAAAATAAGAACTTCATTAACGCAATATTCCAAGTTAATGATATTGACTTTGCCCTTCTCGTTTTGCATTTCATTGTTTGCCTATTCAATACGACCACAATACAACAGTATCCCGAGAAGAACCACAAACAGCAAATGTATAAGTTTTTACTATTTAAAAAAAATATATGAAAATAAAACAAACGAGGTCAAAAATGATATACTCATCATCGTCACGAGTAGTCTTCGCTACCCTTTCCCTTCTATGCAAACGACAAAAGCTTGAAAGCCACGTATACGTATATACGATAATTTGCTCTTTTCTATATAAAAATATCTTCAATATGTGGTCCTTGTACAACATAATAAATATTTAATCTATTAATATTACTTTGTTTGGTACTTTAAGAATACTTAAACTTCCAACTTGGATGAGATAACAACACCCGGGAAAAGATGGAAGTATCATCTGCATCATCGTCATCTCGAACGTATGGAGGAACACAATGTGGAAATGTGGAAAGAATTGAGTGAGATATTAAAAGTGTTTTGTGAAGTTACCCCCTCTAAAGTAGAGTTTGAAGTAGTTATGGCACACACCATCCATCCATTCAGCCAGTCAGCCAGCCCTTTCCATACAAAGTTTGTTACCGGGAACATTTCATAGCTGTTGTTGGCAAATATTCGAGTATAACATATAGAGTAAAAAAGAAGTGCCCCTCTGAAAATTACCAATATAAGTGCCAATCAATGGAGACGGTGGAGTATGTATGTTATTGTTCTTTTTGTTTCTTTGGGGATGTGATAGGTTTCCTCAGCTATTGTTCTGTGCCCGTGTTGAGAGTATGAAGAAGTTCACAAACAAAGAACCATCAACCGTGAAGTTATGAAATAATAGATGATGAAGAACAAAAAGTGCAGTAGCATAAAGGACTTCATATTTTCAAGTGTCATTAAAATTGAGTTTGGGGATCAAATAATATCAAATTAATACACATATTTGGAAAATAAGCATCAGACAAGGATGTGTCGTGAACACGGTTGCCACAGTTGGTAGAATTCTACCAAAAATGGTAGTTTTTTTTGTAGAAATAAAATTATGACAAAATTTTATATTAACAAAAAAAAAAATGTTGAAAAAATTTTCCATAGAAATACAATTTTGTCATCATTTGTGGTAGTTTTTGGTAAAACTTCCTACAAATTTTGGTGCATTAGTTTTGGGCTCGAGTGGCAACTTTTGTCGTGAAGCGTAGAGGAGAACATTCTTTAGAGGAAGAGGTGGGAAATATTAATCTTTAAAAAACTAATTTACTGTAGAATAAATACCCAGAGCAAACACTGAGTAAGTAGTTGAGGTAACAAAACATTTGACATACCCCCATTAACATTTGAGCCATACCTCCAGCAATCCTGCATGTTTGAGAATAATGACTTTTCATCGCCGAACGTGGAAGCATGCAAAAACGCAACCACGCAGACTTCAATTTATTAGTAAACACGACTTTAATACGGTTATGTGAAATTCAAAAACGAATTCTGTACAAATTCTTATATTGTCAAAAACTAAATATTTTACGGAGGTTTACGACGCTGCAGGCATTGTGCGAATCTATACGGTAGACATTTGTTGTTTTTGTAGAAGAGAAATTTTCGTCCTCTTGTTTTCTTAATACTCTCTGATAAATATTACGCTTACAATATATTTCACGCCAGGGATGTAAAAGTTGGTACAATTGTACTAAATTTGGTACATGTCACTTCCCAAAAGTACAGTTGTTCTACAATGACCTTTTTATTCCGTTTGTATCACGTCGAAATATCTATTTCCGACTATATAAAGTATATATATTCTTGATCAGGGAGAAATTCTAAGACGATATAAGCATGTCCGTCTGTCTGTCGTCCTGAAATTTGGCACAGATTCGTCTTTTGTTTGCAGGCAGGTCAAGTTCGAAGATGGTTCGATATCGGTCCAAGTTTTGATATAGTCCACATATAAACCGACCTCCCGATTTGGGGTCTTGGACTTATAAAAACTGTAGTTTTTATCCAATTTGCCTGAAATTGGAAATCTAGAGGTATTTTAGGACCATAAAAAGTGTACCGAAAATGGTGCCTATCGGTCCATGTTTTGGTATAGCCCCCGTATGGACCGATTTCCTGATTTTGCTTCTTGGGCTTCTAGAATCCGTAGTTTTTACCCATTTTGCCTCAAATCGGAAATCTAGAGGTATTCTAGGACCTTAAAGAGGTATGCCGAAAATGGAGAGTATCGGTCCATGTTTTGATATAGCCCCCATATAGACCGATCTCCCGATTTTACTTTTGGGCTTCTAGAATCCGTAGTTTTTACCCAATTTGCCTGAAATTGGAAATATAGAGGTATTCTAGCAAAGTAAAGAGATGTGCCGAAAATAGTGATTATCGGACCATGTTTCGATACAGCCCACATATATAACGAGCTCCAGATTTACTTCTTGGCTTTCTAGAATCCGTAGTTTTTATCCAATTTGCCTGAAATTGGAAATCTAGAGGTATTGTAGGACCATAAAGAGGTGTGCCGAATATATTGAGTATCGGTACAGTTTTTGATATAGCCCCCTAATAAACCGGCCCTCCGATTTGGGGTCTAGATTCTAGAACTACAATTAAATGTGTTGAATATTGTGTGTACCTTCCATGTTTTGGTATAGCCCCCATTACACCGAACTCCCTATTTAACTCCTAGGGTTTCTAGAAATTGTAGTTTTTATCCGATTTGCCACAAATTGAAATTATACTGGCATTTTAGACCCATAACAAAGTGTATACACGCAGAGAAGGAATATGATCACCTCAAACATGTTTCAAGAGCAAAATGTTATTTTTGTATGGTGACCAGGTAACATGTTTGTCACTAAAATGTTATTTTCTCGTCAAATATAAGCTGCTTGCCGAAATCAGATACATGATTTCCGAGAAAATAACATGGTTGCGAAAACCATGTTACATGGTCACCACCCAAAAATAACATTTTGCTCTTAAAACATGTTTGAGGTGATCATATTCCTTCTCTGTGTGTATGATTTAGTTGTATCGGTCCATTTGGTAAGGCCTCCATATAGACCGATTTCACTTATTGAGGGTAGAAGGCGCACTGATCATGAAAATTGCCGGAAACTGAATGCAAAATTTCCAGATTTTACCTCTCGTAATCATTAAAATAATTGGGATGAAAATCTACAGATTTTAGATTTCAAATCAAGGCGTTATTTCATCATTTTCTTGCACACTTACAAGAGATGTGTATGATTCCTCTAAAACTCAAACAAAAAATGGTTCTTATAAATTCGGAATCTGATCTAGTCATCGTAGGTAAAATCTTTACAGTTATCTGTGGGAAGTGTACTGGTTGAACTGATCTGCTTGGGAAAAATATCTGTCATTCCTCAAGGTCTTCAAAATAGTGGTTTACAAATGTAATTGCATCTTCATTTGAGGTAAAACGCTTGCCAGCAAGGAATTTTTTAGATTTGGGAACAAGTAAATGTCACTGGGAGCTAAATCAGGAGAATAAGGTCGGTGGTCAAGCAACTCGTACTTTATTTCGTTGATTTTAGCCATTGTCAAAACACTCTTGTGAGCTGGTGCGTTGTCTTGATGAAAAATTATTTTTTTTTTTGTGTTGTAAGCCAGGACGTTTTTCTCGAATTTGTACATTTAATTGATCCAAAAGGTTGCAATAGTACTCTGAATTTATTGTTTTGCCCTTTTGGAGGTAGTCAATCAATAAAATACCTTTGAAGTCCCAAAAAACCGTTGCCATAACCTTACCAGCCGATTGATTTTTTTTGCCTTCTTTGGGGCACTCACTTCCTCCAGCTTCAGTCCATTGTTTGGATTGCTTTTTTTGTCTCTGGAGTATAGTGGTGGATCCATGTCTCATCAACAGTTATGAAACGACGCTTAAAATCCATTTTATTTCGCTTAAAACGATCCAAACAAATGTGGCATCCATCTTGTAGAAAGCTTTTTCATCTGTAGTTCTACAAGCAAATTTAAATGGACTCGTTCATTTGAGATGCCCATGATATTAGCAATTTCACGCACTTTTATTCGTCGATCATTCAATACCATATCATGCACTTTGGCTACAATTTCTGTTGTTTTTGCTATTTTTGGACGTCCACTACGTGGTTCATCTTCAATGATTGTACGACCACGTTTAAATTCAGTAACTCAATTTTGTACTGTTGCATATGAAGGAGCACTTTCACCTAACGCATTCACGATATCATTATGAATTTCTTGTCCCGATAAACCTGTTTTATGTAAAAATTAATGACAGCACGCATTTCTAATTTTTCCATTGTAAAAAAATTGCGGATGCGTCTTTTTTGAACACCAGTTTATATATGAAGGAATTGCCAGATCGAAACAAAATTTAACATGTGTTCATAAGATGAGAGTTTCAGAGATGAGAGTTTCCAAAACACTTAACTTTTTTCTGTTTATACCGCGCTTTTTGTGCTAGGCTAAGAAGTTTCCGAACTGCCCTCGTATATTTAGGATTTTGTGAGGTATTTTAGTCTTGGTACTGAAGTCATGTCGAAACTTCTGCTAGATCTTGGACAACTCCTGAGTGAAAAATTGTTTTCTATCAAAATTTTGCCCCCAAAATTACAATGACTATATGACTTAATATATTCATACGAAAATATGATTTCCCTCGAATTCAATACTTCTTCTCTCATGTCAAACCATGTTATAGCCAAATCTGAGCGAAGTGTCAGCCAGAACGAGGTACTCTGTTTGTGAAGTTCTCAAACTTATTCTCAACAAGTATATACGGCCGTAAGTTCGGCCAGGCCTAATAAAGGGTGATTCTTTTGAGGTTAGGATTTTCATGCATTAGTATTTGACAGATCACGTGGGATTTCAGACATGGTGTCAAAGAGAAAGATGCTCAGTATGCTTTGACATTTCATCATGAATAGACTTACTAACGAGCAACGCTTGCAAATTATTGAATTTTATTACCAAAATCAGTGTTCGGTTCGAAATGTGTTTCGCGCTTTACGTCCGATTTATGGTCTACATAATCGACCAAGTGAGCAAACAATTAATGCGATTGTGACCAAGTTTCGCACTCAGTTTACTTTATTGGACATTAAACCAACCACACGAATGCGTACAGTGCGTACAGAAGAGAATATTGCGTCTGTTTCTGAGAGTGTTGCTGAAGACCGTGAAATGTCGATTCGTCGCCGTTCGCAGCAATTGGGTTTGTGTTATTCGACCACATGGAAGATTTTACGCAAAGATCTTGGTGTAAAACCGTATAAAATACAGCTCGTGCAAGAACTGAAGCCGAACGATCTGCCACAACGTCGAATTTTCAGTGAATGGGCCCTAGAAAAGTTGGCAGAAAATCCGCTTTTTTATCGACAAATTTTGTTCAGCGATGAGGCTCATTTCTGGTTGAATGGCTACGTAAATAAGCAAAATTGCCGCATTTGGAGTGAAGAGCAACCAGAAGCCGTTCAAGAACTGCCCATGCATCCCGAAAAATGCACTGTTTGGTGTGGTTTGTACGCTGGTGGAATCATTGGACCGTATTTTTTCAAAGATGCTGTTGGACGCAACGTTACGGTGAATGGCGATCGCTATCGTTCGATGCTAACAAACTTTTTGTTGCCAAAAATGGAAGAACTGAACTTGGTTGACATGTGGTTTCAACAAGATGGCGCTACATGCCACACAGCTCGCGATTCTATGGCCATTTTGAGGGAAAACTTCGGAGAACAATTCATCTCAAGAAATGGACCGGTAAGTTGGCCACCAAGATCATGCGATTTGACGCCTTTAGACTATTTTTTGTGGGGCTACGTCAAGTCTAAAGTCTACAGAAATAAGCCAGCAACTATTCCAGCTTTGGAAGACAACATTTCCGAAGAAATTCGGGCTATTCCGGCCGAAATGCTCGAAAAAGTTGCCCAAAATTGGACTTTCCGAATGGACCACCTAAGACGCAGCCGCGGTCAACATTTAAATGAAATTATCTTCAAAAAGTAAATGATGACGGATGAAATTTGCTCCTCCAAGAGGCTCCAAAACCAAATCTCGGGATCGGTTTATATGGGGCTATATATGATTATGGACTGATATGGACCACTTTTGGCATAGTTGTTAAATATCATATACGATCACCACGTACCAAATTTCAAGCAGATCGAATGAATTTTGCTTCTCCAAAAGGCACCGGAGGTCAAATCTGGGGATCGGTTTATATGGGAGCTATATATAATTATGGGCTGATAGGAACCAATTCCTGCATGGTTGTTGGATACCATATACTAACATCACGTACCAAATTTCAACCGAATGGGAAGAATTTTGCTCTTCCAAGGGGCTCTGGAGGTCAAATCTGGGGATCGGTTTATATGGGGCCTATATATAATTATGGACCGATTTCGACCAATTTTTGCATAGTTGTTAGAGACCATATACTAACATCATGTACCAAATTTCAGCCGGATCGGATGAAATTTGCTTCTCTTAGAGCAATCGCTAGCCAAATAGGGGGATTGGTTTATATGGGGGCTGTATATAATTATGGACCGATATGGACCAATTTTTGCATGGTTGTTAGAGACCATATACTAACACCATGTACCAAATTTCAGCCGGATCGGATGAAATTTGCTTCTCTTAGAGGCCTCGCAAGCCAAATAGGGGATCGGTTTATATGGGGGCTATACGTAAAAGTGGCCCATTTGCAATACCGTCCGACCTACATCAATAACAACTACTTGTGCCATGTTTCAAGTCGATAGCTTGTTTCGTTCGGAAGTTAGAGTGATTTCAACAGACGGACGGACGGACGGACATGCTCAGATCGACTCAGAATTTCACCACGACCCAGAATATATATACTTTATGGGGCCTTAGAGCAATAGTTCGATGTGTTACAAACGGAATGACAAAGTTATTATACCCCCCATCCTATATTATTAGTAAATATAATTCTACGACTGGTTTTTGGTTTCGGTCAGTTTCACAGAAAAACTTCACGAAAACTGTTCCAATTAATGTATTCATTGAGTTTTTCAATTAAAAATTTAATTGATTCAACAAATTAATTAATTAATTGAAACAAAAATCAATCACAATAATTAATAGTGATTGAAGACATTTCAATTAAAAATTAATTGGATCCATTAATTTCATGAGGGATTGATTGAAGACATTTCAATTAAAAATTAATTGGATCCATTAATTTCATGACGGAAGCCAAAAAATATTTTTTGTGTGTTCCTTTCCTTTTACAAGCTGATTAATACTTTTACCGTTACTATATTCGAATCTATTATTTTTAAAATTTGATACAATTTGAACCCAGAAAGTCCACTTTTAAAATTTAAGTTTTAATTACGCTCAAGATAAAATTTACATTCACCATAAAATTAACGCTCACAGATAAATTCACAGAAACTAATATGCATGAAATTGACATTGTGGTTATTCGCGAGGTTTTACGTGGTCACGAGAATTGCAGTGAGCCACTTGAATTGTCACGACAACATTAATGAGCATGCGTGCGGCTTTTCATTTCGAGTGTGTGAATTTCTGCCATATATTTCATGTGTGTGGGTGGGCGAGTGAAATGTCACTTACGTGTACACGCCAATTCGCGGGACAAGTGAATTGTCATAGTAAGATAATTGTTAAAAGTCACATGAATGTTATGAGCGTCGGTGTTTAAAATTTTTCCGTGCATGAACATGTCTGAGCACGCGTTTTCTCTGCGAGAGGGCCATGAGTGTGAATTTTTATCACACATATCAAGCGTGAGTAAAACTTCTTTCTTGACTGTGACGAGAAAACAACATTTTTGCTACAAACGTATTTCATGTTGACCGTCCAAAAATAACATCTTACTCTTAAAACAAGCTTGGGGTGATCATATTCCTCCTCTGGGTGTACATTTAATTTAATTTTTAATTGTTTGTATTTTCTTTGGTGGTTTTACTCAATGACCTAGTAAACGATATCAGTTACACCTAGAGCTTAAAGCAAACATTAGCTGTGACTCATTGAACAATCAAACAGCATAACTTCCCACCATTGTAAGCAGTACAACCTTAGCTTATTAACTCTATGATGCACTTTTCTAATATCCCACGTATGAAACTTTAATAAACGCTAAATTTACACAAACAACATAATGATTCTAATGAAACTACATTCAAGATCAACATAGTACAAACAAAACCTAGTTTTAAGGAATCGTGTGTCACTAAATGGGCTTACAGAAATTACTGCAACAGTTGGTTTAAAATTTCGTTTCGACGAGAACAACATTATTTTTCTCCGTGTAGACTACCAGAAAGAAAGGGTAAAGATGATGATGCCATGCCAAAGAGAATTCAATTCATTTCAAGTGCAGTGAGGCATATAAACGATTTCATAGCTGTCGAAACGCATTTTTTGTGCAATAACAACAACAAAAAAAAACTAAGATTAACAATGCCAACACCATATTAAATGATATTTTCCTCTTCTCTTCTGATGCAAAGGGATAGACAAAGGAGGGTTATCACAAGAGAAAGACTGGAAGAGAGATATTATGAACAGGAGTAAAATGACATTATGGCCCATAAAGCTCGGAAGCATGTGCGAAATTTACTTGCATTTGCCAAGGAATGAAATGTTTATCGATAAAAACGGTAGACGGAGGTAATTTTAAGGTCTTCGGCTTAGAAGGCCTTTTGAAGCTCTGACAAAAATGAGTTATTATAATTTTCTATCGAAAAAGGCTATTCTGAAAATGTTGGCTATCGGAACTTTAGCTCATATACTGTCACGTGGTTATCTGATCGTATAGTCTTACTTTACGACCAGATAATCTTTTTTTTCGTGATCTTAGAGGTGATTGACCTGCATACCTGCAGTTATCAGTGATTAAACTGCAGCTTCTAAGAACGTGGTGATTGAATTGTTAGACAGAAGATTTTTTTTTTATTATTATTTTCTTCAACAATTCAACTTTAATACAATACAAGTCTGTCCCGCGCCATAAGGCATTAATGGGACTAGTTGGCCAATTATTTATACAATATTAAAAACAAAAAGATTCATTCATATATGGTTTAATATTTGTTTCAAATTACAATATTATAAATATTACAATTATAGCAGAAGCGATTCAAAGCTATTGCAAATATAGTATTTCCTCATTTCCTTAAATCTCGATATACGTTGAATGGATTTCAATTCGAGTGGAATATTATTGTAAGTTAAGCCACCTATATAATCAATCCGTTGCTTTGTTTTTTTTTCGAATCTACACCTGGGCAAACGCAAATTCATTCTATTCCTTGTATTAAAATTTGTTTGATTCGTATAGAACTTTATTGTATGGTAACCAATGTTGTAATTACACTTGAAAACATACTTTAAAATATTATATTTATATAAACCATTGATTGGTAAAATATTTTTTGCAAACTCTTCAAATAGCGACAAGGTTGAGAAATTTGGAGGTAGATTAAAAACAACTTTCAAAGCTTTATTTCTCTGCGATGGAACTGTAGATCCAACATTTCAGGTGTTGACTTGCAGCCCAAAACAATCTGTGATTAAACTTCATCCCTAAGTTCCCAGAGGATGATGTGCAGACTCCAAGTTATCAGTTATTGTGCTGCAGACTCAATTATCTCAGTGATTGGACTGCAAACCTGAAGACCAAAGTACTTGGAACTTCGAACCCCAAGCCTGATAGGTTGAACTGTAGAACAGTAGATCACACAGATTCAACTGCTGACAAGAAGATCTTAGTGATTGAATTGCAGCATCTAAGATCTTAGTGGTTAAACTACAAGACCGAAGAATTGAGTAGTTGTACTGCAGCCCTAAGATCTTTGTAATTAAACTGTATACCCCACATTTCAGTTGTTGACCAGCAGGCCAAAAAACATCAGTGATTGAACTACATCCCTAAGATTTTAGATGACGAACTGCAGACTCCAAGTTATCAGTTTTGGAGTCTTCAGACTCAAACATCTCAGTGATTGAACTTCACACCACAAGACAAGAGTAACTGAACTTCGAACTCCAAGACATTAGTGGTTGAACAGCAGTTCAAAAGATCACACTGATTAAATTGCTGACCAGAAGATCTCGTTGATTGAACAGCAGCATCTAAGATCTTTGCTGAAAGTGCGATATGTCAGTGGTTGTACTCCAGACTCTCAATGATTGACTGTACTGAGATCTTAGTGGTTGAACTGTAGATCAGAAGAATAGACAGACTCAATTGCAAACAGGACAATCATAGTGAATGGATTGCAATTTCCAAGATCTCAGTGGTTTAACTGCAGATCAGAAGATCACCCTGTTTCAATTACAGGCGATTGAACTGTAGATTTTTTATTTTAGTGGTTGAGTTGCAACTAGGGTTTTCTTTTTCCCGGACTTTCTGCATTCCCGGGAAAGGGGGAATTTTTTCGGATTTCCCGGCATCCCGGGATCCCGGTCAAAGGGAAACCTTCTTTGATGTGGAATACATTTAGACATTTGAATAAATTAGAAATTGCCTAAAGCTACGGTTATAAGGCGCTCTCTGGACAACTAACAGTATATATTATGTTGTTCTCTTACATCAGCCATACATCATACTAAACTACGAAATATTTTGTAATACAAAACATTTTGACAATGGTTAAAGCAGTCTCTTTCGGTATAGTTTTCGGAAGAACGCTATTAATATAGTGGGATTTTTTTGTAACAATAAACTGTTACAAAACTGTAACTGGTCGAACTGTAGATCAGAAGAGCACAAGATTTTAGTGATTAAACTGCAGTTTCTAAGGCATTAGTGGTTATACCAAGTTCCTAGCGGTTGAATTTGTATACCCAAATTGCCAGTGGTATAACTGCGGACACCAAGTTCTCAATGATTGGACTGAAGTCTTAGCGACTGAAGCCCCAAGATCTTAGTGATTGAACTGCACTGAAAAAATAATGTTGTGAGGCCAACGATTTCATGTCCTTAAAATGCGAATGCAAATTTTACTTAGCGTAGAAGACGCATTTCTCTAATATAAAGTGTTTTTCTTGTCCAAAAGTCGACAAACTTTTCAATGAAGTCATGTTGCCCTTATAATTAAGTGATTTGGCTTAAAAATGGCTTAAAAAATTTTTTGGGCTAAGGTCAACTTGACTTTAATAATTCAGAAAAATACTTTAAAATTAATGAAATTGTCTTTAGATTTGTTGTCTTTTTGCATCTTGACCACAAAGCAAAAAATCGTTCAAAAATAGGACATGTTTTTCAATATTTTCTTTTAAAGACTTTTTTACTTGACACATAGCATAATTTCTACTGGAAGTCGTGTATGAGTTTGGAAAATAAAGTTGTTATTAACTTGTTTTTAAAGGACTTTAATAGCATATGAAAAAAAGCTGAAAAAAAAATAAAATTTGCTTCCTAGAGTCATCTTAAAAGTATCCCTACTTGAATTCTCCGCTTCTTTGGCTCGGAATCAATACCAAATTGTTAAAATAAAGACAGAATCTTTGGAACCGGGCATGCTTTTTTTCAGTGTGTAAATCAGAAATCACACTGATTCAACTGCTGACCAGAAGATCTCAGTTATTGGACTGTAGCTTCTGTGATCTTCGTTGTTGAACTGTAAGACCGAACAATTGATCAGAACATCACACAGATTGAACCGCAGATCTCAGGGATTAAACTGCTGATTTTAAGATCTTAGTGGTTGTTCTTTAAGACTTTCCGTGATGGAAGTGCAAATCCTAAGATCTTAGTGGCTGAACTACAGATAAAAGATCACACCGATTCAACTGCAGATGAGAAGATCTCAGTGATTAAACGGCAGCTTTTAAGATCTCGAGGTTGTACACTAAGACCGAAAAATCCAGTTCAGCGCAGTGAACTGCAGCCTCAGTGCCTGAACTGCGAACTCCAAGATCTTTGTGGTTGAACTGCAAATCAGAAGTTGTCACTGGTTCCACAGCTGACCAGAAGATTGGACTGTAGCTTCTGTGATCTTATTGGTTGAACTGTAAGGCCGAAGAATTCAGTGCCCTTTAGATCTTAGTGGTTGGACAGTAGATTAACAAATTTCAGTAATTGAACTGTAGTTCCGAAGATACCGGTGACCCAAAATCATATAGGCTGGAACGGCAAACGCAAGATGTTTGTGGTTGAAGTGCAGACTCCATGTTCTCAGAGATTGAACTGCACAACTGAATGTTTCAGTGACTGCTCTGTGAACCCCAAGATCTTAGTGGTTGTACTGCAGATCAGAAAATCACACTGATTCAACTACAGACCAGAAGAACTCAGGGACTGAAATGTAGATTTGAACGTTAGAACATGAGTTCATATCAGTTTTAGGTTGTGCCACATTAGTGGTAGATTTTTAATTTTTTTCAAGTGGTGGTGATCTTGTGCACTAAATGTAATATTTTATATATTTTTGTGGCGCCATTTTATTATACTCTGCAACTTTTTATTTATTATAAGATTCTTTATACACTCTAGATATATACAATATGATCAGTTTCGTAACAAATAATCAGGTTTATGGGTTGAATACTATGTTTGTAGGCAATTTTCTCTTTTCGCGTTAATAAAAAAATATTTCATCTTTAAAAAGGCCTTTCCAACGTGTGTATTATTTCCAAGCTGTCTGTTGTAGAATTGTATTGTGAAGCTAAATGAAGACCTGTGTAAAGAATACTCAAATCAAAACAAAAAAGTGCATAAAACTAAAAATAAGTTTCCTGTTTTAGAGCTTTCTGTGCATTCAAAAGTTCTTCAACAAAAGTCAATGGAATTTAAAACTTTAGATATTGTGTGATGGTTATATTCGCAAAATTTTCAACCGGTTTCTGGATATAATGTCAAGTAAAACAATTATGAATCGAAGCAAAAACCAATAATGAAATAACTCATGAATCGAAGCAAAAACCAATAATGAAATAACTCAGGAAACTAAAGTAGAGCTTTCATATAATTTCACGCAAAAATATAATTCTTTCTTCTCAAAATAAATTTCAGATAAACAACCATCATTTACCATTTGTTTTTTGTTCAAAGGAAGTTTGTTTGAAAAAAAGTATGGACCTTTTGTGATAAATGTTGATTGTTTTATAGGATGTGAAAAAAATTAACAAAGACTTGGCTGTAAAAAAAAATCTTCCAAATTTTCTTTGCTGGGAAGCTAAGAAAAAGAAATTGTGAATATAGGATATCGTGGTCATTCTATCAATCCAACCCCTAAACAAACGTTTTATTTTATTTAAAATTAAGGAAAACATTATCTTTTGTCCGTTTTTAGTTTCGCAAACCCGTCCATTCGGTTTTGCTTTAACCACAAGGTAAACGTAAAGCAAAATAGATATCTCTTCTAGTTGTAAAGAGGTTGGTGGGTTGGTTTTAGAAGTGCCAATGTATGTCTGATATAACGACTTTTTCTCTGGCTTTTGTTCCTGGTAGGCGACAGACATGCGGTGCCTTAATGTCGTCGAAGTTGTCCGATGGAACGGATGGTTAGCTAAATGCATGGACTATTCCATGGGAATGGGAGAGGTGTTTGGGGATGGAGATGTCTCCTAGTTATGGCTGGAACTGACGTAATGTGTTGGTTTAGTTCTTTTTATGTTATGGTCGTAGTTTTTATGTAAACAGCACACGTTCCAGAGACACTGACTTATGGCCAAACGTTGGCTAAGGCAACAACAGCAACTACAACGACGACAATGACAATAACGATGATTTCTTGCCTTCAAGCTTGCCTGCCTGCTCGCTGGTTTCATAGTTCTATTGCATCAGGCTGCTGAGAAGCTTTTGTATTGGATTTGATGGTGCAAGTGTTTTACTACTAAGCCCGCTCCCTCCCATAAAATATGCCAACTGGGGGATGTTTGCTTACATATCCAGCTCTTTGTTCCAGGGGAATCCTTGTCTATCTTTGTATATCTAGCAAATGCCTTCGAGGTGTTTGTTGTGTTCACAACAAGGTTCCGTTTAGTAGTAAAAGGAGAACTGGGCTCTCTCCCTGGGCTATCCTGCTGTATGCTTAAATATTGCATCCTGTTTTCAAGAAAAATTCTATAACGACTACAACTAGCATCCTAGCAGTATCCTTAATCCACAAAACATCTCCTTTTGTAGAAGGACATAGTCGTTACTTGTAACTACAAGGATTGCTTGGATGATAATGAAAAGCTGTCAGTTCCAAAAAGTCTTTCGCTTTCTCTCTAATTATATAAACCATTTAAGTATCCCAATCCCTGGCTAGACAATTAGAGAGTTTTGTTACAAAAGCCAAGGATTCTATGGAAATACAAATCCCTGGATGGAAAGTGTTGTTGGATTTTGGTTTAAGATGAATTTCTAAAGATTAGAGCATTATGCAAAATAATGCCTTGTATGGTAACTATGACAACATAAGGCGCTATGTCTCATTATCCATTGTAGCTGCAACCACTAAGTTGGATGATGGTTTTACACCTGACGATGTCCATGCACATAGTCTTCTTGAAGCCAGGGAAAAATCAAAACCACAAACTGAAGTTTCATTACAAAACCACTTATATTGCGATTAAGCACTTTTTTGAAGCAAAACATTTTGAACATTTGTGTTCAGGTATACCTTACATGGCTTAAAGGAACATAAACCTTCATTACTTCATTATGTCGACATTGCATAAAACTATTCGCAGTCAATGAACTACGTATTTGATAGCTTATTTATTATATGTATGTTGTTCGTGAACATACTATCGAATCGAATGAAGTAAGATGAAATGAGAAGGGTACAAGGGTCGTCCGTGAGGAAATGGTTATGTATTAAAGGTTGACTTTGAATGAGTCGAGTCGAGTTGGTTTTCCAACTCCCACAGAAAAGAGTCCATGGTTAAACTGATTCTTAATTTAGCCTATTTTGGTAAAAAAAAAAATGTTTCTTAGTTAATACAGCCCTATACAAATTTCCCTATTCCAAGTATGTGTCGAAGCAAGGAACATACACTGACGGCTTTTCTTGATATTGAAGGCGCCTTCAATAATACAAAAATTGAGAAGGTATTACTTGCACTGAAGAGGAATAGTGTGAGTGATTTTATCGACAGGATTGAGGGGATGCTACTTCATAGAAATATGGAATCGGTACTGGTAAACCCTACAAGAAATGCGACTACAACAAGAGGACTACCCCGAGGGAGTGTGATATCACCGTTACTATGGTTACTCATAGTAGATGAGGTTCTTAGTTTTCTGCCCGCCATAGGGATAAAGATAGTGGCGTATGCCGACGATATTGCTCTAATGGTGTCAGGGAAATTTCTGGACACAATTTCAGATATAATGAGTGAGGCTTTGCAAATTCTATCCGACTGGGCAAGGAACTGTGGATTCGGCATTAACCCAAAGAAGACGGAGCTAGTGCTCTTCACTAGAGCAAGAAAAACCACCGGATATAAGGACCCACAATTTCTCTCTCCAGATCGACCAAGTACTTGGAAGTTATCTTGGCCTCTAGACTAAACTGGCTGGATAGGCTTTGCAGATTCTATCCGATTGGGCAAGGAACTGTGGATTCGGCGTGAACCCAAAGAAGACGGAGCTAGTGCTCTTCACCATAGCAAGAAAAACCACCGGATATAAGGACCCACGATTTCAAAGGATGAGATTGAGTCTCTGCAGATGGACCAAGTACTTGGGAGTTATCTTGGCCTCTAGACTAAACTGGATGGAAATACTGCAGTCCGCGAAAATAAGGCCTATGCGGCACTGTACGTGTGCCAAAAGCTGGTCGGGGAACGCTGGGGGATGAAGCCATCCCTATTTCATTGGCTTTTTACAGCGGTTATAACACCAGTAGCTACCTATGGTTGCCACGTCTGGTGTTCCTTACGAACCATCGGAATCATATACAGAAATTCAGCAGGATAAACGGAACGACTCTCATTTACATGACTGGTGTGATGAGGACAACAGCCAATGCAGCTCTGGAGGTTTTAATCGGAATTTGCCCGCTTGATCTGCAGATCAGGAAGACAGCCGAAGTCATACTCAGTGAGTGATACTCTTGGACTCACTTGGAAATGCGGTCTGCAGGTATACAGAACTTGTTGCTTCAGTTGGGCAACGCTTAAGGACGAATTATATGTCGACTCTGCATGTATATGAGGGCAAGCTGAGATTGATTATCCCAAGTATAGACGACTGCAAGAAAAGCGTATACTTTTTGGAGATCTGAACCAAACTGATATGGAACGACAAGAGTAGTAGAAATTCAGGATTTCTAATGGCGACGCATAGAGAGGATTTGAGACCGTTAATAGGACACAACACACTTGCACATTGTAAGGATTGACTTAACGACCGATGATATTTGTAGATGGTGCCTTGACCCGGAGGCTACAGAGGATTTTTTTTAGATTTGGGAACAAGTAAAAGTAACTGGGAGCTAAATCAGAAGAATAAGGTGGGTGGTCAAGCAACTCGTACTTTAATTCGTTGATTTTAGCCATTGTTAAAACACTCCTGTGCGCTGGTGCGTTGCCTTGGTGAAAAATTATTTTTTTGTGTTGTAAGCCAGGACATTTTTCTCGAATTTGTACATTTAATTGATCCAAAAGGTTGCAATAGTACTCTCAATTTATTGTTTTACCCTTTTGCAGATAGTCAATCAATAAAATACCTTTGAAGTTCCAAAAAACCGTTACCATAACCTTACCAGCCGATTGAATTGTGTTTGCCTTCTTTGGAGCACTTCCTCCAGCTTCAGTCCATTGTTTGGATTCTTCTTTTGTCTCTGGAGTATAGTGGTGGATCCATGTCTCATCAACAGTTAAGAAACGACGCTTAAAATTCATTTTATTTCGCTTAAAACGATCCAAACAAGCTTGAGAAATGTTCATTCTTATGGGTTTTTGATCGACTGCTAACAAATGCGGAGCCACCGTGGTGCAATGGGTAGCATGCCCGCCTTGCATACACAAGGTTGTGGGTGCGATTCCTACTTCGACCGAACACCAAAAAAATTTTTTCAGCGGTGGATTATCCCACTTCAGTAATGCTGGTGACATTTCTGATGGTTTCAAAGCTTCTCTAAGTGGTTTCACTGCAATGTGGAACGCCGTTCGGACTCGGCTATAAAAATGAGGTCCCTTGTCATTGAGCTAAACATGGAATCGGGCAGCACTCAGTGATAAGAGAGAAGTTCACCAATGTGGTATCGCAATGGACTGAATAGTCTGAATAGTGAGCCTGATACATCAGGCTGCCACCTAACCTAATGCGACACCCATCTTGCAGAAAGCTTTTTCATCTGTAATTCTTCATGCAAAATTAAATTGACTCGATCATTTGAGATGTCCATGATATTAGCAATTTCACGCACTTTTATTCGTCGATCATTCAATACCATATCATGCACTTTGGCTACAATTTCTGTTGTTGTCGCTGTTTTTGGACGTCAACTACGTGGTTCATCTTCAATGCTTAGGTTAGGTTAGGTTAAAGTGGCAGCCCGATTAATTTTCAGGCTCACTTAGACTATTCAGTCCATTGTGATCTTCAATGCTTGATCGACCACGTTTAAATTCAGCAAACCAATGTTTTGCTACATGACCTGTCCCGCGTTGTGCGTAGTTCCGATTACTCGTATCGGAGCAAAACGTTGAGTAAAGAAAGGTTATAATCTCTCTATTCTCTCTCTCTCTCTCTCTTATTCGGTCGTCCTTTGTAGAAACAGGGACTGCAGCGAGACGCTTTATGGCCATCACGCCGACAACTGCTCAGTGCCTTCAATCGGGGGTTCGTCAATTCGTGGTTCTTGGCCTGTACATCTTATTATTATAATTATTTCATATGGAACTTCCCTTTAGTACCAATTCAGTAAATATTCTTTAAATTTATGCATTGAAAAAAATTATGTTCAGTACAAAACTAAAATTGAATTTACTCAAAACATTTAAAGAATATTGTAAATGCATTAGGTGGGAGAATCCATCACCATTTACAAACTTTGAAAAGTATTTGAATAGCTTTTATGAATTCCCGCAAGTTGGCCAACTTGATGAAACAAAAAGACACATTCACCCATCACCACCACCACCAAGGATCCATCCATCAGATATTCCCTTGCGGAGTCTAAATAAATGGCATCAAGTACTTAGACTTTCGCAAAGTTATTGTCCGTCTTTACGCTACCATTAACGTGGAGACTCTAAATGGATAATCTCATGCCTTGAAGCCATTCCAGGCAGCCAACCAGCCCTTCATTCACTCAAATAGTCAGTGACTGGTTGACTGACTAACTGACTGAATACAGCTTCTGTTCTACTCTAAATACTGATGATGGAGTTGTTGCAGCAACTACATAACTTTAGATGTTGAATACTGATGATGATGATGATGATGGTGGCGAATGATGCTACTACTGCCATTGAACGAACAAATGAATTATAAAACAAAGCTTGGAACAACATCACAAAAACAAAAAAGCCAAGTTGGAGAAAAAATATAGCGCAAAATGATGACATACCAACAAAAAATGAAGCATTTAATTTGACTAAATGGATGATGACACTGATGAAAGAACAATTTATGCAATATTTGCTATATGCAGATGCAGAGGATGGCTATAGTCTCGTGAAGACTAATGATGAACGGACAGACAGACAGACATATGCATCACATGGGACATAAGGACGGACGGACATTGCTACTACTAGTGGCCATTGTATTGGCATTTGAAAGGGCACTGAATGCACTTCCCGGTTTCTGTCTTTGTGTATGTTTGAATGCCATAAAGATAAATTTTCGCTAAATTGTGCACTTTCACAGAATTGTTGTAATAATAAATGCGCTTAAAAACAAAAGATTAGCAACGAAATAAAAACGCACACAAACACACTACTCGTATAAAGAACGGAATCATCAGTTCATTTATTTAAATTACAATTTTACGAGTTATTAATGTAGTAATGATATTACTTGACTGTAGTAACTAACTATCTGCTTAAAAATACAATGGGATATGTTAGTAAAGGGTGATTTTTTAAGAGGATTTAAAAAACAAATAATAAATAGATTATGTAAACAAATTTTAGATCACTCAATTTACATAATATTGTGGGCAAATTTCTTTAAAATAAAGAAATTGTAATAAAAATAAAGTTTGTAATCTTTGCTTTAAAATTTTTCTTTTTATACCCTCCACCATAGGATGGGGGGTATATTAACTTTGTCATTCCGTTTATAACACATCGATATATTGATCTAAGACCCCATAAAGTAAATATATTCTGGGTCGTGGTGAAATTCTGAGTCGATCTGAGCATGTCCGGATATAAACGGACCCCCAAATATAAACGGACCCCCAAATATAAACGGACCCCCAAATTTGGCTTGCGAGGCCTCTAAGAGAAGCAAATTTCATCCGATCCGGCTGAAATTTGGTACATAGTGTTAGTATATGGTCTCTAACAACCATGCAAAAATTGGTTCACATCGGTCCATAATTATACATAGCCCCCATATAAACCGATCCCCCGATTTGGCTTGCAGAGCCTCTAAGTGAAACAAATTTCATCCGATCCGGCTGAAATTTGGTACATGATGTTAGTATATGGTCTCTAATGACCATGCAAAAATTGGTCCATATCGGTTAATAATTTATATATCCCCCATATAAACCGATCACCAGATTTGACCTCCGGAGCCTCTTGAAAGACCAAAATTCATCTGATTCAGTTGAAATTTGGTACGTGATGTTATTATATGTCCTCAAACACCCATGCAAAAATTGGTCGATATCGGCTCATAATTATATATAGGCCCCATATAAACCGATCCCCAGATTTGACCTCCGGAGCACCTTGGAAGAGCAAAATTCTTCCCATTCGGTTGAAATTTGGTACGTGATGTTAGTATATGGTATCCAACAACCATGCAGGAATTGGTTCCTATCAATTCATAATTGTATATATCTCACATATAAACCGATCGCCAGATTTGACCTCCAGTGCCTTTTGGAGAAGCAAAATTCATCCGATCTGAGTTTAAATTTGTGGATGACAGTTTTTCGTAGAAGTTTCTACCCAATCCATGGTTGAGGGTACATAAGATTCGGCCTGGCCGAACTTACGCCCGTATATACTTGTTCAAATTTAAATCTTTGAAATTCGTATCCCTCTGTTAAAGTCGCATGTCTTTGTCTTAACCGTTTGACTACTGATGTCCACTTAGGAGTACATTCAAAAATGACACCAAACTCTATTTCCCCATATGGTTTCTATTTATTTCTCGATGTTTTTTAAAGTAGAGGCTTTAATCTAAATAAGCTAAAATTAGGATACAGACCTCATTTATCGAATTAGCATTCTCTTTTTGCGGTTAATAAAGCTACAAACATTTGCCTGTTTAAAATTCCAAATTATAACCGATATTTCGCAGTAGAAAAGGTTTTCTTAGTTTCAAAAAAGCTTTAAACCAATGATGCTAACTCCTCCAAATAAGTCTTATCCTACATTTGAAGCTTGTCTATATAGACATAAGCTTTGACATAGACCCACAAAAAATAGTCTAAAGCAGGGATGGAAAATACAATACAAAAGTACTTTTCACTAAATTTCAACAAAAATTCCAATAACAAGAGCTCCTTTAGACTAAATTTTGAAGAAAATAGAAATATTTAAAATTGAGGAGTTATTTGTCAACTCCTTTTAGTTTTATATCTGCTTACAAAGACTACCATAGTATTGTAGTCACGGTTGCCACAGTTGTACTTCATACATTGTATGTAGATAAATCTACAATTTCTGACAAAACTTGCTATAGAAATAAAATTTTGATAAGATTTTCTATAGAAATAAAATTTTGAGAAAATATAGAAACTTTCTATAAGGAAGTCTAAGTGCCTAGTGATACATTGGCGTGGTATTCAAGTCCCTAGCGACATTGAGGTTAAGATTGACGGACAACAGGTGGAAATTGTTTCCACGGCCAAGAATCTTGGTGTAGTATTGAATAGTAACTTGTCTTGGGGGGATCATATAAACTACATTGTTGGTCAGGCATATGCGAAATTAAGAACTTTATGGCACACTCAGCGATTTACGCCGCTCAAGACAAGGGTTATATTAGCTAAGAGTTATGTCTTGCCAGGATTGTTGTATGGAAGTGAACTATTTTCGGGTTGCGATGCCGGAAGCAGACGGAAGTTAAATGTTGTTTACAATAATATTGTGAGATACGTTTATGGATTGAGGCGCTTTGACCATATCACCAGATACAGGGAACTACTTTATGTCGTGTCATTCGATAACTTGTTGAGAATCCGACAACTTTTGTTCCTTCATAGAATTATTTATACACGCGAACCTAGGTACCTATATGAGAGGCTTCGCTTCGCGAGGTCTAACAGGGGTAAGAAATTAGTTCCTTTGCGTCATCGAAGTCTGGTTTCAACTTGGCATTTCTTCACACATGCGATAAGTGTCTGGAATGTACTTCCTCTTAACATACAACGAAGCAGCAACACATTAGATTTCAAAAACATATTATTTTCCCATTATTCAAATTTATTATCAAACTAATCTTAACAGCATATGCTATATTTCATTTCCTTTGTCTTAATAATTATAATCATTTAATAATTATTTTTGTAATTAATTTTTATAATTATTTTTGTTTCATTTTAAATTATAATATTTTCTCATAATTCTTTAATTGTATTTTTAGATTTTTTGTTTCGATTTTCTTTATTTATATGAACCTAACGTAACTTGTTATTAAATTACTAAGAGGAAATACTTTTTAATGAAAATTCCTGTACAGTAAATATAAGTCGTAAGTCTTGTTGTGCAGGATAAATAAATAAATAAATAAATAAAAAAAAAAATAAAATTTTGACTAAATTTTCTATAAAAATAAAATTTTGACAAAATTTTCTATATAAATAAAATTTTGACAAAATTTTCTATAGAAATAAAATTTTGACAAAATTTTCTATAGAAATAAAATTTTGACAAAATTTTCTATAGAAATAAAATTTTGACAAAATTTTCTATAGAAATAAAATGTTGACAAACTTTTCTATATAAATAAAATTTTGACAAAAGTTACTATAAAACTAAGACTTTGACAAATTTTTCTATAGAAATAAAAGTTTGACAAAGTTTTCTACAGAAATAAAATTTTTAAAAAAATTTTTTTATAGGAACAAAATTTTGACAATATTTTCTATAAAAATAAAATTTTGACAAAATTTTCTATAGAAATTAAATTTTCACAAAATTTTCTACAGAAATAAAATTGTGACAATATTTTCTATAAAAATAAAATTTTGACAAAATTTTCTACAGAAAAAAAAATTTTGATAAAATTTTCTACAGAAATAAAATTTTGACAAAATTTTCTACAGAAATAAAATTTTGACAATATTTTCTATAAAAATAAAATTTTGACAATAATTTCTATAAAAATAAAATTTTGACAAATTTTTTATAGAAATAAAATTTTGCCAAAATTTTATATAGATATAAAAATTTGAAAAAAATTTTCTACAGAAATAAAATTTTGACCAACTTTTCTACAGAAATAAAATTGTGACAATATTTTCTATAAAAATAAAATTTTGACAAAATTTTCTACAGAAATAAAATTGTGACAATATTTTCTATAAAAATAAAATTTTGACAAAATTTTCTACAGAAATAAAATTTTGACAAAATTTTCTACAGAAATAAAATTTTGACAAAATTTTCTACAGAAATAAAATTTTGACAAAATTTTCTATAAAAATAAAATTTTGACAAAATTTTCTGTAAAAATAAAATTTTAACAAAATTTTCTAGAAAAATAAAATTTTGACAAAATTTTCTATAGAAATAATATTTTAACCAAATTTTCTACAGAAATAAAATTTTGACAATATTTTCTATAAAAATAAAATTTTGCCAAAATTTTATATAGAAACAAAAATTTGAAAAAATTTTCTACAGAAATAAAATTTTGACAATATGTTCTATAAAAATAGAATTTTGACAAAATTTTCTATAGAAATAAAATTTTGACAAAATTTTCTAAAGAAATAAAATTTTGACAATATTTTCTATAAAAATAAAATTTTGACAAAATTTTCTATAGAAATAAAATTCTGAAAAAAAATTTCTATAGATATAACATTTTGACAATATTTTCTAAAAAAATAAAATTTTGACTAAATTTTCTATAGAAATAAAATTCTGACAAAATTTTCTATAGATATAAGATTTTGACAAAATTTTCTATAGAAATAAAAGTTTGACAGCACATTCTATAAAAATAAAATTTTGATAAGATTTTCTACGAAATAAAATTTTGACCAAATTTTCTATAAAAATAAAATTTTGACAAAATTTTCTATAAAAATAAAATTTTGACAAATTTTTTATAGAAATAAAATTTTGATAAATTTTGTATAGAAATAAAATTTTGGCAAATTTTTCTATGGAAATAAAATGTTAGCATAAAATAAAATAAAATTTTGTCGAAATTTTCCAAAAGAAAAAAATTTGAGAAAATTTTCTGATGAAATAAAATTTTTACAAAATTTCTTAAGAAATAAATGTTTGCAAAATATTATTTTTTGGTAGTTTTTGGTACGATTTTCTCCAAATGTTGGTAGATTATATTTGTCGCAATATTTTAGTACACGATCGATAACTTCTTATGTAGAAAGTGTTCGTGTTGAAGCGTAATATAGAAACACAGTTTTTTCGACTAAAACATTCTTGAAATTCAATAAAACACGATTTTATTTTATGTTACAAAATCGATATTTTCTTCCCGCATGAACTTGTCTGTTTTGCCAATTTTGTAAAAGTCTATTAGCAAATACGTTTTTTAAAGACTTTCTGAAAATATTAAAATATTTTGTCAAAACTATTGTACCATAAATATGGCATCGACTCAAAAATGTCTACAAAAAGGTACTCAGTCTTTCGCGGGGGTACTTATCAGGATGAAAAGCATTGCATTACTGCATTTTCCATACCTGCTCTAAAGGGGTTAAATCTCATGACAGGTCACACTCAAGATTTAATTTTCAGTTGTATTAAGGTCGTAGTCGGTTTTGTAAAATTAACAAGTAAGCAAAGTCTAAAGTCGGGCGGGGCCGACTATATTATACCCTTCACCACTTTGTAGATCTAAATTTTCGATACCATATCACATCCGTTAAATGTGTTGGGTGCTATATATAAATGTTTATCCCAAATACATACATTTAAATATCACTCGATTTGGACAGAATTTGATAGACTTTTACAAAATCTATAGACTCAAAATTTAAGTTGGCTAATGCACTAGGGTGGAACACAATTTTAGTAAAAAAATATGGGAAACATTTAAATCTGAAGCAATTTTAAGGAAACTTCGCAAAAGTTTATTTATGATTTATCGGTCGATATATATGTATTAGAAGATTAGGAAAATTAGAGCCATTTTTACAGCTTTTCGACTAAGCAGTGGCGATTTAACAAGGAAAATGTTGATATTTTGACCATTTTTGTCGAAATCAGAAAAACATATATATGGGAGCTATATCTAAATCTGAATCCAAATTGGGCCAAAACTCTGGCTTCTGGGGCCATATAAGCCCATATCGGGCGAAAGACATATATGGGAGCTATATCTAAATCTGAACCGATTTCAATCAAATTTTGCACACTTGACTATACGACTAAGTGTTATGTTTGTACAAAATTGCAAATCGGTATAAAACTCTGGATTCTGGGGCCATATAAGTTCATATCGGGCGAATGATATATATGGGAGCTATATCTAAATCTGAACCGATTTCTTCCAAAATCAATAGAGTTCTATTCTGACCCAAATTACCTAGACTTTGATCACAAAAATGTGTTCACAGAGAGACGGGCGGACGGACAGACGGACGGACAGGTTATATCGACTCAGGGACCAACCCTGAGCATTATTGCCAAAGACACCATGTGTCTATCTCGTCTCCTTCTGGGTGTTACAAACATATGCACTAACTTATAATACCCTGTTCCACAGTGTGGCGCAGGGTATAAAAATGGGGGTGTCGACAAAACAAACAAATGTGAATTGGTTAACCAGTAGTTTACTGGGAGTTCATAAGGAGAGATGAACTCCTCAGAAACAAAGATCGAAGTCGGTTTTGTAAAACTGAAAATGATGGTGTTAAAATACGAAATATTCACTAGTAGTTTACCGGTAGTGCATAAAGAATGCAATTGTCCAACGGCCATACCATCTTAAATTCGCCACTTTTTTGCGCATGAAAAATAACCAAGAGTAAAACTTTTATATATTATGGATTCTACAAGTCTGGAGCTAGACCCATTCTGTACTTCCAATTAATTATCTTCTACACAAATAAAGTGAACTGTTTTATGGGAAGTAGTTCATTCTCGGGCGAAAATTTAACTAAATTGTATTCCAAATTTTGAGATTAGTTAAATGAATGAAAATCTTCTGACACTTTTGGTTTTTTGACTAACATTTACGAAATGCATCCTTCTCGAAAAGTACAAATTTAACTACAAATAAAGTACAAAATCTTAAGCGCCACATCATTACCACTTTAACCACGCTGTAGTTCCTTCTTACTATTTTTGAGAAATGTATGAAAAACTTATTCTGCTCTAGTTAGCATTGAACTTTATTGTATGTGATTGAAATTTTACTGAGTGGGGAAAATTTCTAACAAAAAATTTTAAAACTAAACTAAAAATAATAAATTGTTTGCAATAAATATACGTTAATTTTAGCATCTGTTTTACCACTGCCTTTTTTGTGTACGAAGACGTTTCCAATAATTTTCCGCTCAACTATGCGTAGAACAAAACATCTTCTGATTGGAGTAACTCGTCTTTCAAAAAGACCTTATTAGTTACGAAAACATTATTCAGTGTAAATTTCTAAAAATTTTCTCTTTTTGTTGTTTCTCTCTGCGTGCCTATTCTATGCATCATCAGTGTGCGTGCGTATACTATGATTAATCTTTCACAAGTTGATTATTATCATGAACTTTATCCGCTTTAAAAGGCAGCGAATTAGTGATGAGTATATGCAGCAATGACGGATTAGCAATGGTCGTTAGTTTACAAAGCGCTGTGTTTTTTTTTATCATTTTTTGGAAAAATGCAATGGAAGCAGGTTTTTGTTTTATTTCCTTCAAAGTGAAAGTCCGCCTGCGGCATGACCATGCCAAGCCATAACACCACTGCCACTTAATCAAACAGAATAGAGATATCATTAGCGTCTCCCGAGAGTGGGGGCATGGCCAGTTGGCTTCAAGTTAGAATTGATTGTGTGATGCGATCGTATGTGACGTTCTTTGCATCCAGTGCGTCGTGCCTCTCATGCTCATATGTTTACTTCACTTGTCATGGGTTGGCTCTCCCTCGTCAGTCAATGAGACAGGAAGTTGATGAAGCATTGTTTTGAATTTTAAATTCTTAACAAAGTAAGAATTTAATTTTTGTTATTGTTGTTTTGTCGTACGAATGGAGTAAGCGTAGCGTAAGAAGAGGAAATTTGTTAATTATTATAGAAAATTTGAGAATATTTATTATTTAAACAAGTGTATGAGTATTTAATCAATGGTCAAAATAGTATACATACATTATGTGTCAACTATTTTGGGAAAAAAAAGCTTGAGAGTTGAGGAAGTCGTTATCTATCTTAAATAATCTTTAAATAGTTTTTGTATGGCTCTTAGACAAATGTCTACTAATTTCCTAATACCCAATTTCTTGCTTCGACAGAATATAAACTATAAAATTTACTACGAAATTTGAATTGAAAGTTTTGGACAATAAATATGCCCAATATATATAAAGTGCATAGGTTGGATGAAACGAAATGTTGCCAAAATCACTCTGGTATATCTGTCAAATTAGAAGTAACACTTGCACTGAACAAAATATTAACTCAGTTAACTCAAATTACGAACAAATTTCTTTAATATAATATTTTTAACTAACATAGAAGCAATCATTGCATCGTTTATGATAAATTCTTGTTTATTTACTCTTAAAGAAAATAGAAATGTGTCTAAAATTTCATTTCAGACGAAAGTATTTTTTCTTTGGGTGTAAGTACTTGAAATTTTAAAAATATAAAACAACAAGTTGGATCAAAAATTATTTTTTTTATTGGAAAAATAAAATTTTTTTTGGGTGATAAAAGTTTAAAATTTTCGAAGAAATTCAAAAATTGCTAACAAAAGAAAAACATTTTCAGTTCACGTTTTTTTTTTTTTGTATACTGGACGGTGAGAGATCAGGGTTTAAGTACGAAATTATCGTTGACATTTCTAATCTCAAAGAAGAGTTTTCTTTTCTGAGGAAGGAAATTTATAAATTGGAAAACCGAATAATAGAAGCAATCGTTGCATCGTTTATGATAAATTCTTGTTGTCTTGTGGCAGCCCTATGTATCTGGCTCACTTAGACTATTCAGTCCATTGTGATACCACATTGGTGAACTTCTCTCTTATCACTGAGTGCTGCCCGATTCCATGTTAAGCTCAATGTGTTTGGCGGGAAAACACTAATTGCGACCAAAATGGTAACATTACATTATGTCCTTGAAACATGGTTGGGGTGATCATGTTGCTTCTCTGCGTGCCAGCGTTGCCACAACGAAATTTTATTTTGGACCAAATTTTATCCAAAATCGGACCAAAATTCCCTCCAGCGGGCCAATTTCCAATTTCGAAGAAAAATGCCTAAAAAGTAATTTATTGTTGTACACAGTGTTTTTATCCAATTTGATGTAGTGTTGCTTTGCACCCATAATTTGATGAGTCACGTGTGGTTCTTATCAGTCCAAAATGTTCATTCGATTTTCTTGAACGCTTATCTGATAATTGAAATAGACACTCTTGAATATAAAATAATAAAAGAAAATATATACTAGAAACAATTGATAAACTTGGCCAAAATGGACCAAAGTGGGCAAAATTCTGTTTGGTCCGACCATCGGACCAAATTTAAAAATTAAAAAATTTTTGGACCAATTTTGGTCCGAGCGAAAGGCTTGTCCATAAAGAAAAGGTCCCATATCATGGGCTACACCCTTTACACGCACAGAAAAACCATGTTTGGACATGGTTGCCGCATCCATTTAATGCTTATCTAGAGCATGTAATTGCCGCGAAAACCAAGTATTTTGTCTTTGTAAAAATAGTTTTTGAGCGGAGAAAAATGTATGGTGGCAATAAGCATTTGAATGGTTCTCAAATAGCGCAAACATGTTCTATCATTTAAATGATAGAATTTGAGACCATTAATTGGTCGGGAAAATCATGTATCTGGCCATTCAATTTTTTTACTTTTTTACAGGGAAAAAGTATTTTTATAGGTTAAATATGGACATGTCTAGAACCATTACATGACCATAAAGACCATTTACATTTTTTTCGTGACCATTTAATTTTTTAACTTGTTTGCAGCGAAAAGAATTTTATAAAAACATTCAGCAGGTACACACGATTTTCATTTTGCGCGTCAGTCATGTGTTGATTGTTTCTTGGAATGGACGGAGAATACGGATTTACTGTGTTTTGTGTTAATTTATTTATTCAGAAGTGGCACGTGGTTTTATGTGAACACAAAAAAGGAAAGTGTAATTGAAAAAATGTACCTGTTTTTTGTTCTGCATTTTGCTATATGGTATCATTTATTTTTATTTGCAGTTACATGATGTCTGTGTTTGTACATTTGATGCGCACGATGTAAATATAGAATAATTACTTATTATTGAAATATAAATAAAATAGAGTGTGTAAAAATATATGATGTTTGCTTGAACGGCATTATAAATACAAATAAACAATGAATTAGTTTATAAATAAATAAAAACAAACAAATAAAGTTAATGTTGTGTTTTCTTTTCTCAAGTGACGTCCTTTTTTCGACGATGAAAAAAGTTTTTTCATAAAGATCAAAACATTTTAGGTTGTGACCATGTTCTTTTAACTAGGAGAAAACATTTTTAATGAATACCATAACATTTTAAATCATGACCATTGTCTTTTCATTCAAACAAAATTCTTTTTATCAATATAATAACATTTTAGATGAGGACAATTACATTTTTCTTAGAACCATGTTCACTGAGCCAACATGGTTGCAGGTTAAAATGTTAAATGGTCGCCGCAAAAATAGCTCCTATCATATTATTTTGCTCTTCGAATATGATTGTGACAATCAAGTTTCTTCTCTGCGTGTATTAACGCCATGTTCGTGGAAAACAGCTATCACAGTATTGGCATACTTCACGGTTATTTGATTTTTATAGAAATGAAATTATGCAACCTACTAGTGTTTTTCTGTGAGTTTTGGAATTTTTCTCTGTGACATTGTCTTATTTTCAAACCTATTCCAATTCAGTGAGGCTCAAAGGATGTAGGCCTACCATTTGAAATATCAAAATCCCCTCCATCAAATTAAAACTGAAATGGATGAACATTTAATTCGCTTAATTTTCATAGGATCAAAGTCATCACATCTCATGTGAATTCAACGTCATTGACCCACTATAGGCCTAACTTTTATCAATGGGGACGAAAAAAAAAACAACAAATATGAAAAACGTTGACTTTATCACGTTAAGCATATTGCACACACACACACACACACAACTAAGTAGCATTATAAAAATTTGTCCTAGTTTTTTCCTAGCAAATATGACGACAATGACGATGATGAGGATGATGATGACGACGTCATCATGGAAAAGGGCTGGAATATGCAATAACATTTCGGTTTTGTAATGGAATGGTGAGCGAATTAAGTGGTACAAGTCGACAAACCAATTAGCCCGCATTCTCTTGGTAGTGTGGCAATATATCCACCACACACTCATCACACACTCGCCACATACAATCTTATACGACTCGTGTCCTTTTGACTATGGGGATGCATACAACAAAAAGGATAAATTGTTCTTTCCGCCCACATTTAATGTTAATTGGTATTTGCCTTTAGAATTGCCTACACTTTCAGTTGCAAAAGAACATTAAATCGTTTTTCTAAATCTTTTTTATTTGTTCGCCTTTCCGAAATAAGAAAGCAGTGGGTTTTTTCCCTCCTCCATCACAAAAGCGATTATTTAACTTGAGATTTTTCCTGCTCTTTAGTTTTTATTGTTATTAGTAGTTTGTAAAAAGATTTTCCTTTCGTTAAAATGAGCGAAGCAAAACAAAAAAAAGTGAAATCATAATCAAAAGAATGGGAAATGCAATATGAAAGGACTAGAAAAGGAAAAATGTCCTACTACTAAAAAGTGAGAATTAGTTGAATTGTTTGTAGTTGAGCCAAGAATGCTGCGCCTCATACAATTTATGATGACAACTTGACAAAAACAAAAAAAAAAGCAACGGAAAAGTACGGCATGTGGTAAACGATTGATGTACAGTGGTTAGCAATGTTATCGTTGAAAATTTCTAAATAGTGGCAAAAAAAAAAAAAACGTTTAAAATTACACTTTTTCTCAGAAAGACCACAAATACGAATACGAATTAAATCCATTAACATTTTCTTCACGATGGTCTCAGTCTCTTCGCCAAATGCAACATTAGGTTTGTTTCCGTTTAGTACTGAATACCCAAGCCGTGACGGACTATTAGAAAACAGAGTACACGTTTTTTCCAGGACATGTCAAAAAATATGCAACATAGTGATACATTAAAAACGTAAGATACGTTCCATGTTCATTGACAAATTAATCACAATAAATTGCTATTGTGAACAAGACCGACGCGATTTGCACCAGAAACACAAGAGGACGAGAATCTCTCTTCTACACAAATAACAAATGTCAACCGTACACTGAAAAAAAGCATGTCCGGTTCCAAAGATTTTGTCTTTACTTTAAAAATTTTGGTATTGATTCCGAGCCAAAGAAGCAGAGAATACAAGTAAGGATATTTTTAGGACACAATTCTCTTTTAAAGTTGGGTTTTGTGCACGCAGAGAAGGAATATGATCATTTCAAACATGTTTCAAGAGCAAAATGTTATTTTTGTATGGTGACCATGTAACATGTTTGTCACTAAAAAGTTAATTTTTTGTCAAATATAACCTGCTTGCCGGAATCAGATACATGATTTCCGAGAAAATAGTATGGTTGCGAAAACCATGTTACATGGTCACCACGCAAAAATAACATTTTGCTCTTAAAACATGTTTGAGGTGATCATATTCCTTCTCTGGGTGTGTATTTACTTCTACACTCTTAGAAAAATATGTTTTTCATATGTTCCGATATAAACAAAATGTGTTTCGGGCACAATTTTAAAACACAATATATTTAAGTGCAAACAAGGAATGTTCCTAAACTAACACTAAATGTTTGGTACATCTATGTTAATATGTTAGAATATATTATGTTTGGGGCATGAATGTTTCATAAAAATCATATGTGTGAATGCAAACATATATAAATTTACAAATTTCGACTAAACATACATATGTTGTGATATTTTATTCAAAGCGACAGAGAGAGTATAGAGAAAGAAATAGAGATGGAAACCGGGAGAGTTGACGGGAGAGTCCACGTGGCAAACAAATGTATGTTTCTGTTAAATAATGTTATGTTTGCATGGGCTCGTGGGCGCTGCAAACTATGCTATATAAGTGTAACTTATAACGATAATTATCTACTGGTGACTATAACAGCTACGTAGTCCAGTGGGTAGTTTGTTGGCTTACAAACTGTATAGTCCTCGGTTCGATTCTCCGTGCAGGCGAAAGGTAAAATTTAAAAAAATTATAAAAGTGAATAATTTCTTCAACATTATTTGTATTACAGAAAAAGGTGCCAAGAACTAAAATATTTCGAGGAAGTGAAAATTACGAGTATGTTAGGCAATGAGCACAATCGTCTTTGGGAAAAATTCTTCCAAGCATATAATATTTTTGGGCTCAAAATGCTTCCAAACATATAATATGTTCACATAAAACAAACATAATAATAATGTTTCGGCAATATCCAATAATATATGTGCTTCCTGCAAAATATGTTTGGAACATATGTTAAAGAAGCGATTTTTTTTTGAGGGTGTAGGAAGCAAATTTTAATTTTTCGCTTTTTCACCTTTTTTACTTCATATGCTATCAAAGTCCTTTAAAAACGAGTTAACGACAACTTTATTTTCCAAATTAAGACTCGACTTCCAGTAGTAATTGTGCTATGTTTCAAGTAAAAAGCGTCTTTAAAATAACACGCAGAGAAGAAACATGATTGTCACAATCATATTCGAAGAGCAAAATAATGTGATAGGAGCTATTTTTGCGGCGACCATGTAACATTTTCACCTGCAACCATGTTGGCTCAGTGAACATGGTTCTAAGAAAAATAAAATTGTCCTCATCCAAAATGTTATTATATTGATAAAAAGAATTTTGTTTGAATCAAAAGACAATGGTCACGATCTAAAATGTTATGGTATCCTCAAAAATGTTTTTCTTCCTGCTAAAAGAACAAGGTCACAACCTGAAATGTTTTGATCTTTATGAAAAGACTTTTTTCGTCGTCGAAAAAAAGGACGCCACTTGAGAAAAGAAAACACAAAATTAACTATATTTATTTGTTTTTATTTATTTCATTTCCTTTATTGACTCTATGGAATATTTCCTTACAGACTAGCATACTATTCAAATTAATTGACTAACGGCCGGTTTCATGTAGCTCCGTTAGGCTTTAACTGCCAGTTAACAGAAAGTAAATTGCAAATATTTTCTCTCCGGTTAACTTTAACTGAAAAATTTTCGTCAGTTAAGTTCCTAACTGGCCTATTGCATATAAAGACAAGATGACAGCTTCGTCTATAATACGGTTTAAAAGTTGGTTAGTTAACGGAACACTAACGGAGCTTTATGAAAATGGGGGTAAATTACTAACATGTTTCTTAAAAATTAAACAATTAGAAGTACAGTAGAATTCGGTTATAGCGACCGCCAAGGGACCGAAATTATACGTCGTTATAACCGAACGTCGTTGTATCCAAATAAGTGTACAAAATATTTTTAAATTTTTTTATCATGTATATTCATATTTATTGAGATTGCAAATAGTTTAGAATTGTGGTTTGTTTTCTATTTACAAGAATTTCTTTTAATAATTTCAATAATTTCAACGGAACTATATAAACTCTCTGATATATCAGAACTCCCAAATCGTAAATACTGTTTTAATGTGTGCACCGCACTGAAGGTTTCTGTCCTAGTTGGAATTTTGATTGCCTCATCTTCGTCATCTGGTTCATTATCGCTGTGAGTTTCATCATTTTATTTTGTGTTCTCCACTATTTCTCTCAATGAAGGCTCTTCTGATGTCACGACGTTATCATCGACATTTACGAACTCATCCCAGTCCTGGCTTGAACTCGAAATCATCCCAAACTGGTTTGAATATTTCTTCTTTGTCATTTGCACCTCTGTTTGGGTGCAAATGACGAAAACAAATTCTGTGATTCCCCGCAGTATATGTTTCTTTATTTAGTATTGGCTGACGACAAAAAATGGAATGAAAAAAATAAAAATTAGTACACAGAACTTATATCGTCGTTATAACCGAATGTCCAATCCAAAGCAGACGTGCAAATTGGTCGTTAAAAGCAGATGGTCGCTAAAACCGGAGTCGTTCTAAGCGAATGCTTGCGCATGTACAAACTATTAAGAACCAAACTTGCTTTGAAAATCCGTCGTTATAAACGGGTGGTCGTTATAACCGAGGTCGCTATAAATTAATTCTACTGTATAATCAATATTATCACTAAGTGAATTATAAAGCCTTAAAGTTTTAGTTAATGGTTCATTAAATGCATAGTTAGTACACGGATGAAACATTATATGTTTGGAACACAAATTTTTAAACACAATATTTTTGAGTGCAAGCATATAATGTTCATAAACTAGCATAACATGTTTGGGACATATATGTTAATATGTTAGAACATATTATGTTTGGGACATAAAATGTTTGTAAATATAATATGCTTGGATGCAAACATATATTAATTTAGAAATAGCCTATAAACATATATGTGTTTAGTAGCTTGGAGCGCTATTTAACAGGGAGCGATATTGAATTAAGTTGGTGGTTGTTGCTTGTTATTACAAAATTAACATTTTATTTTTCCTTGGGCAATTGATCAGCTACTTCTTTCATCCTTACAAACTGTGTGGTCCGCTGTTCGAATCCCCGTCCGGCAAAAGGTAAAATTAAAATAAAAAAATCATACAATTGAATAATTTCTTCTACAATGTTTGTATTACAGAAAAAGGTGCTAAGAACTAAAAAATCTCGTGGAAGTGAGCAAGATGTGGGGGAATATACAATTGGGCATTCAGGTCGAAAACCTATGTTGTTAGCACCTATATTACCTGTTTATTTTCGTAATTCATTATGATTGTAAATATACAAATAAATAAATAAAATTTTGAGCACAATATTGTTTGGGAGAATTTTTTTAAGCATATAATATTTTTGGGTGCAAAATGCTTCCAAACTTATTATATGTTCACATAATAACATATTGTTTTTTGGAAGACAACATTATTGAATTTGGATGCAAAAATACAAAATGTTTGGAAATTGACTACCCACACATATATTGTTTAGACCAATATGCTTTCAAACATATTATATATTGGAAGAGATCAAACATATAAATGTTTGGGCAATAGCCAAAAATGTTGCTTGAAGCAAAATATGTTTGGGAGTATATGTTACAGAAGCGATTTTTTGTGAGCGTGTAGATTTCAAAGTCTCTAAAGAAATCAACAAACACTTACTTTCGTAAGATGGCACAGGATCAGAAAATGCCATTGAAACAAGTGCAAATTTCAAAAATTTTCTTTGAACCCTCTCAATACGTTCAGCGTGACAGATGGCATTTGGACTCCAAATAAATGAAGCATACTCCATGTACAAATCCAAGGGAGGTTTCCTTGAGTGGACTGTAATTTATTTTTTAGCTCTCAGAATTGTAAAAAGGTTTGTATGGAAAGAAAAAGAGAAGATAGCAAAAGGCAAGTTTCAGTTTCAGTGAACAAAATGGGATTTTATTAAGGATGGCGGCAGCTTACCAAGACCAAAGTTAAAGCACAAACTAATTCATTTTTTTTTAACTAATTCATTTTTTATTTGTATTTATAAAGTCGTGCAAGCAAACATCACATATTTTTACACACTCTATATTGGTTTAATTTCAACTATAAGTCCAAACGCAGACATCATGTAACTGCAAATACAAATAAATGATTCCATATAACAAAATGCAGAACAAAAAACAGGTAATTTTTTTCAATTACACTTCCCTATTTGTGTTCACAAAAATTAAATGGTCACGAAAACAATGAACATGGCCTTTTTGGCCATTTAATGGTTCTAGACATGTCTATACGTAACCTATAAAAATACTTTTTTCCCTGCAAGAAAGTAAAAAAAATTGAATGGTCAGGTACTAGAGGTGGGCACGTGACACGAAATTGTCATGACTCACGAAAATTTTCGTGACTCACGCGTGAGTCGTGAGTCACGCTCATGGCAACGGCGTGAGTGTGCGTGAGCGTGATTAACAAACCAAAATGTCGTGCGTGAGCGTGAGTCACGAAAATATTAGCTTCGTGAGTGTGCGTGAGTAAAGATTTACGCTCACGAAAATAATCCTGCTCACCAACATAAAACGCTTAAGAGTTAAATTCATTTACAATTTTAGTGACACCTGGGATGTTAAGAGTGTAATAACGCTCTCGATTTTAATAATGCTCATGTTTTCAGACGCGTCGCTAAGGTAAATTACTCAAAAAATTGTTCGTGAGTCACGACATTTTTCGTGACTCACGATATTTTTCGTGAGTCACGGTATTTTTCGTGAGTCACGGCATTTTCGTGCGTGAGTGTGCGTGAATACAAATTTTCTTTTCGTGAGCGTGCGTGAGCGTGAGTCCTACCAAACAATATCGTGCGTGAGTGTGCGTGAGTAAGATTTTTCCGTCGTGAGTGTGCGTGAGTAAACTATTACTCACGTGCACACCTCTATCAGGTACATGATTTTCGCGACCATTTAATGGTCTCAAATTCTATCATTTAAATAATAGAACATGTTTGCGGCATTTGAGAACCGTTTAAATGTTTATTGCCAGCTTACATTTTTCTCCGGTCGAAAATTATTTTTACAAAGACAAAATACATGATTTTTGCGACAATTAAATACTCTAGATAAGCATTAAAAGGATGCGGCAACCATGTCCAAACATGTTTTTTCTGTGCGTGCGTATAATATAGAAATTCCCTTATTTTCGATCTTAAAATTATATTTTTTATATTTTTTGTTTAGTACATACGAACTCAAAATATTGATAGTAGAACATGGCTAAAAATGACTTAGGCCACTTTAGACCGAACAAAGTTTTTTGCCCTTTTTGGATTGGACATTTTTAAAAATTTAGACACAGGCTAAGTACAATATTAACCATAATTTTTGATAGAAATGTCCAATAAATTCGAACTTTTGACAGGATGCAATTCACATCAATCCGAATAAAAAACAGCGAACTCCGAACTAGCGTACTCTGGAATGAGGGCATCGATATGAAGGTGATATAAAAATCCCTATCGAATCTAATTTGTCGAAATATTTCTTTAGTTACAAATATATGAAGTGATTTTAAAATTTTATTTCGTCGGAGTCGAGCAAAATTTATACGACTCCGGCTCCGACTCCGACTCCAGCAAAATCTTCAGACTCCGACTCCAAGACTCCGACTCCACAGCCCTGCTTCTAATACATAGCTATCGACCGATAAATCATAAATATACTTTAGCGAAGTTGCATAATTGTTTCAGATTTAAATGTTTCCCATATTTTTATACCCTCCACCACTACTGTGGTACAGGGTATAATAAGTTTGTGCATTTGTATGTAACGCCAAGAAGGAGTAATCATAGGCCAACCTTTTAGTATACGGATCGGCTTAGAATTAAATTCTGAGTCGATTTACCGATGTCCGTCTGTCTGTCTGTCCGTCTGTCTGTCTGTTGATGTATTTTTGTGTGCAAAGTACAGCTCGCTGTTTTAGTCCGATTGTCCTAAAATTTGGTATAGGGTCCTGTTTCGGCTCAAAGACGATCCCTATTGATTTTGGAAAAAATCGTTTCAGATTTAGATATAGCTGCCATATATATTTTTCACCGATCTGGTCATAATTGGCGTGTATATCAACCGATCTTCCTCAAATTCCGTACATCCGAATATTTTATGAGTCTCGAAAAACTTGCAAAATATCAGCCAAATCGGTTCAGATTTAGATATAGCTCCCATATATATAGCTTTCGCCCGATTTACACTCATTTGCCCACAGAGGCCAATTTTTTGTTCCGATTTAGTTGAAATTTTGCACAGGGAGTAGAATTAGCATTGTAGCTATGCGTGTCAAATTTGTTTGACATCGGTTCAGATTTAGATATAGCTCCCATATATATGTTTTTCTGATTTCGACAAAAATGGTCAAAATACCAACATTTTCCTTGTTAAATCGCCAATGCTTAGTCGAAATGTTGTAAAAATGACTCTAATTTTCCTAAAATTCTAATACATATATATCGAGCGATAAATCATAAATAAACTTTTGCGAAGTTTTCTTAAAATTGCTTCTGATTTAAATGTTTCCCATATTTTTATACCCACCACCATAGAATGGTGACGGGGGTATAATAAGTTTGTCATTCCGTTTGTAACACATCGAAATATCGATTTCCGACTATATAAAGTATATATATTCTTGATCAGGGAGAAATTCTAAGACGATATAACGATGTCCGTCTGTCCGTCTGTCTGTCTGTCTGTTGTAATCACGCTACAGTCTTCAATAATGAAGCAATCGTGCTGAAATTTTGCACGAACTCGTCTTTTGTCTGCAGGCAGGTCAAGTTCGAAGATGGGCTATATCGGTCCAGGTTTTGATATAGTCCCCATATAAACCGACCTCCCGATTTGGGGTCTTGGGCTTATAGAAATCGTAGTTTTTATCCATTTTTGTCTGAAATTTGAAATCTAGAGGTATTTTATGACCATAAAGAGGTGTGCCAAAAATGGTGAGTATCGGTCCATGTTTTGGTAGCCCCCATATAGACCGATCTCCCGAGTTTACTTCTGGGCTTATAGAAACCGCGGTTTTTATTCAATTTACCTGAAATTGGAAATTTAGAGGTATTGTAGGACCACAAATACGTGTGCTAAAAATGGTGAGTATCGGTCCATATTTTAGTATAGCCCCCATAAGAACAATCTCCCGATTCAACTCCTTGGGTTTCTAGAAACCGTAATTTTTATCTGATTTGCCTGAAATTGTAAATATTCTGGTATTTTAGGTTCACAAAAACGTGTATCGGATTAAGTTTTTATCGGTCCATTTGGTAATGTCTCCATGTAGACCGACTTCACTTCTTGAGTGTGTAGAAGGCGCACTGATCATGAAAATAGCTTGAAACTCAATGTAAAATTTCCAGATTTTACTTCTACAGATTTAAGATTTCAAATCAAGACGTTATTTTATAATTTTCTTGCACACTTACAAGAGATGTTAATGATTCCTCTAAAACTCAAACAAAAATGGTTCTTATAAATCCAGAATCTGATATAGTCCTCATAGGTGAAATCTTTAAATCTATCTTCGGGAAGTGTCCTCAAGCCCTCCTGAAATTTCAAAGGAAATCCTAATATTTGGTTAATGGTGCACGGATGAAAAAGACTGTTTTTCATATGTTTGGATATAAATATTATATGTTTGGAACACAAATTTTTAAACAAAATATTTTTGAGTGCAAGCATATAATGTTCATAAACTAGCATAACATGTTTGGGACATATATGTTAATATGTTAGAACATATTATGTTTGGGACATAAAATGTTTGTAAATATAATATGCTTGGATGCAAACATATATTAATTTAGAAATAGCCTATAAACATATATGTGTTTAGTAGCTTGGAGCGCTATTTAACAGGGAGCGATATTGAATTAAGTTGGTGGTTGTTGCTTGTTATTACAAAATTAACATTTTATTTTTCCTTGGGCAATTGATCAGCTACTTCTTTGATCCTTACAAACTGTGTGGTCCGCTGTTCGAATCCCCGTCCGGCAAAAGGTAAATTTAAAATAAAAAAAATCATAAAATTGAATAATTTCTTCTACAATGTTTGTATTACAGAAAAAGGTGCTATGAACTAAAAAAATCTCGTGGAAGTGAGAAAGATGTGGGGGAATATACAATTGGGCAGAAACAAAATATTGAGCATTCAGGTCGAAAACCTATGTTGTTAGCACCCATATTACCTGTTTATTTTCATAATTCATTATGATTGTAAATATATAAATAAATAAATAAAATTTTGAGCACAATATTGTTTGGGAGAATTTTTTTTAAGCATATAATATTTTTGGGTGCAAAATGCTTCCAAACATAATATATGTTCACATAATAACATATTGTTTTTTGGAAGACAACATTATTGAATTTGGATGCAAAAATACAAAATGTTTGGAACTTAGACTACCCAAACATATATTGTTTAGACCAATATGCTTTCAAACATATTATATATTGGAAGAGATCAAACATATAAATGTTTGGGCAATACCCAAAAATGTATATGCTTGAAGCAAAATATGTTTGGGAGTATATGTTACAGAAGCGATTTTTTGTGAGCGTGTGGTGGGTATTTAAGATTCGGCCCGGCCGAACTTAGTGCTGTATATACTTGTTTTTACTAAGATTGTGGTCCACCTAGTGCATTAGCCGACTTAAATTTTGAGTCTATAGATTTTGTAGAAGTCTATCAAATTCTGTTCAAATCGAGTGATATTTAAATGTATGTATTTGGGACAAACCTTTATATATAGCATCCAACGCATTTGACGGATGTGATATGGTATCGAAAATGTGGATCTACAAAGTGGTGCAGGGTATAATATAGTCGGCCCCGCCCGACTTTAGACTCTCCTTACTTGTTTTCTTTACTTTTGGCTATAGACTCCTCTATTATATATCGGTTTGGAACGATATTATGTCCACAGTACAACATCATCACATTGCCATCAGAATAACTATAGCAAAGAATACCCATATCACACGGCCAGCTTAAATTGTTATGCCTTTCATGGAGCCCTCAAAACCATCTAAACCACTGCTCTATTGCCCATCCACCACTATTCCTTGAAGTGTTGTGTGCATGCAACTTTTCCACACGCAAAACTTAGCGATAGTAAAAAGCCACCGAGAGGCATCAAAAATAGGTCAGTCACAATGTCGCATCGCATTTCGTTGCATTTCATAGAGAGCGAGAGAGAGAGTGAAAATAAAAAGAAAAATATAGTACCAAGTTGGAGCAAAGCTTGTAAAAAAAGGAGGATTTAGTTTATTGAAACTCTAACTCAAAACTAAAAGCATGAATGAATGAATGAATGAATCTGGATATGAATGAATGTTTGAGAGCTATTCGTAGTGATATCTAACAGAGGTTGCAACTCTTATTGTAATAAGGCGTAGGCGGAAGGACGGAAAATAGGAAAAGTTTTATGAAATATTTACCTTACAAGCTATATCATATTCTACCATGTATGGTTGAAATGACATATTCTTCTCATAATGCAATGCCAATGCATTTCATAATAAATCATTATGAGCATTTAACGTCGCTCAGATGTGTTTTATTATTATTATTTTTTTTTTTTGTATGGAAAACTTTTAATTTTCTCAGTTTGTTTGTTAACTGTTCCAGATGATGGGGGCGTGGGGGATTAAAATTAAAATGTTTCTGTCATAACAATTTGGCGGAAGGATGAACTAACTATGGTAATGGTGATGAAGTTTAAAAAGTTTCTTCATCACGGGAAGGACAAGTTGCTGCAAACTTTTGGATGAAAAATGTAATAATGGTAATGACCATTGCGATACTCAAAATAAATCAAAATGGGTTACACTGAAAAAATAAATCGTTAGCTGATGGCCTCTGTAGCCAATGCTACTATTGTAATATTATACTATAAGTCTAATTTTGTTAATAAATAAATAAAAAATAAATCTATATCATGAAAATCAATTTAATCAATAAAATTAATTTCCTTCATGTTTTCTGTCCAAGAACTTTAAACCTTAAAGGTAAAAAAATATGTAGAATCATTCATATGTCGTATTAATTTTACAAATATAAGCTTCCGAAATAAAAAATCGAATCCATAACGAAACGTGACCGGAATCGATTTGATAAAAACTCGAAACGCAAAATAACAAATAATTATGGCACATTAAGCACGCCGTAGTTCATTCTTACTATTTTGAAGAACCGTGAAAATATTCTCTTCTGTTTTAAATTTCATTTTGTTTGGTCATTAATTTGTATATCAAATTTTTAAGACATCCCAGCAAAAAACGCGTCCGAATTTTTTTGGATCCGGAAGTGGCGCAGAAGCAATAAATAGGTTTGTCATAGGACGGGTAGCCACCATTTCAACAGCCGTTGCACTAAATTTTCCTCACTTCTTAAGGTGTGATCCGTGTTTGAATGTGAATTTAAAATAATTATATACGGCCGTAAGTTCGGCCAGGCCGAATCTTATGTACTCTCCACCATGGATTGCATAGATACTTGTACTAAAGACTGTCATCCACAATCGAATTACTTGGGTTGGGTTGCGGTAACACTTGCCGATGGCAAGGTATCATAAAGCTTCTTAACACACAGAAAAAAATTTCCGTAATTAAACTAACGCTAAATTTAACTTATTTTTATTGGAAAAAATTTATTTGCTTGTAGTTAAATTTTATTATTTTTATTGAAATTTTCCACAGTTTCATGAAATCTTACACGCAAAAAAATAATTCTTTCCTCCCAAACGAAATTTTAGACAAACAAAGTTCGTTTCTCATTTGCTTTTCGCTGTAAGGAAGTGTATTTGGAAGGAAAGTATATAATTTTTGTGATAAACGTTTATTCTTTTCCAGGATGTAAAAACAATTTCATAAAGACTAAATCAAAAACAAAAATTGTTTTCTTGCTAATTGCATTTGCCCTCACATCTTTCTCTCATCCTCGAGGTTCTTTAGTTCTTAACACCATTTCCTGTAATACCAACAATGTAGAAGAAATTATACAATTTTATAAATTTTTAAAATTTTTTACCTTTCGCCAGGACGGAGAATCGAACCGCGGACCATGCAATTTGTAAGCCAACACACTAACCACTGAGCTATGTACATGTTATGGTCATCAATAGATAAATATCCATATAAGTTATATTTATATAGCATAGCTTGCGGCGCCCACGAACTGAATAAACAAAGTTTATTTAACAGAAACAAACATTTAGTTTGGCACCGTGGAGCAGTGGTTGCCACGTCCGACTTGCACGCCAAGGGTCGTGGGTTCGATCCCTGCTTCGACCAAAGTTTTTTTTGTTTTTTTTTTACATATATTCCAGATGTGTTCGGAAGATTCCGAAAAAATGTTCAACATTACATTGTAGTATATTAAATTTTGAACTGTAAAGTGTGTCTTGTTAAAGACCTAAAGTCAGAAAAGAACAGTGTTTGACATAAACGAAATGGACTGTGTTGTTGTTTCAAAAATAACTTTTTTTATTGAAAAAATAAAAATTTTGTAACAAACGAATTTTTTTGGTGATAAAAGTTTAAATTTTTCGAAGCAATTCAAAAAACTCTAACAAAAGAAAAACGTTTTCGGTACACGTTTTCCAAACGTTTTTTTTTCTTTGCGTGTACTTTTGTTAAGTATGTCTCAAAAATGTTATGAGCTACACGTGAGTATAAAGTTCAGTGACCGTACACATAAGTTCAATATGAACTAAAGCAAAAAAAGATTTTCGTACGATTCCCAAAAATAGTAAGAATGAACTACTGTATGGTTAAAATGGTCATGATTTGGCGCCAATGATTTTCTTCTTTACTTTTAGTTAATTTTTTCTTCTATGAGATGATGTAATTTCGTGAACTGCAGTTAAAAAGTACAACAGGGCATTAAAATTTCCTGGTTTTAACAACGCTTTGTGGAAATCTCAAAATGTGGAGTAAAATTTAAAATTTCCTATAAAACAGTTCACCGTGTTCTGAATTGTAAGTTAGGTTAGATGGCAGCCCGATGTATCAAGCTCACTTAGACTATTCAGTCCATTGTAATACCACATTGGTGAACTTCTCTCTTATCACTGAGTGTTAAGCTCAATGACAAGGGACCTCCTTTTTATAGCCGAGTCCGAACGGCGTTCCACATTGCAGTGAAACCACTTAGAGAAGCTTTGAAACCCTCAGAAATGTCACTAGCATTACTGAGGTGGAACAATCCACCGCTGAAAAACTTTTTGGTGTTCGGTCGAAGCAGGAATCGAACCCAAGACCTTCTGTATGCAAGGCGGGCGGGTTAGCATAACCATTGCACCACGGCGGCTCCCCAATAAGTTAGTCCATACGGGGTATATATTAAAGAAAAAAGGCTGATTAACTACGTAAATAATTCAGTTCGACAAAATTTTCTATAGCAATAAAATTTGACAAAATTTTCTATAGAAATAAAATCTTGACAAAATTTTGTATAGAAATAAAATTTTGACAAAATTTTCTATAGAAATAAAATTTTGACAAATTTTTCTATAGTAATAAAATTTGGACAAAATTTTCTATAGTAATAAAATTTTGACAAAATTTTCTATAGAAATAAAATTTTGGTAGATTATTTTTGGGAATCGGCTATATATAACTATAGACCGATATGGACCAATTTTGGGACAATCCACCGCTGAAAAACTTTTTGGTGTTCGGTCGAAGCAGGAATCGAACCCAAGACCTTCTGTATGCAAGGCGGGCGGCTTAGCATAACCATTGCACCACGGCAGCTCCCCAATAAGTTAGTCCATACGGGGTATATATTAAAGAAAAAGGCCGATTAACTACGTAAATAATTCAGTTCGACAAAATTTTCTACAGAAATAAAATTTTGACAAAATTTTCTATAGCAATAAAATTTGACAAAATTTTCTATAGAAATAAAATTTTGACAAAATTTTCTATAGAAATAAACTCTTGACAAAAATTTGTATAGTAATAAAATTTTTTATAGAAATAAAATTTTGACAAAATTTTCTATAGAAATAAAATCTTGACAAAATTTTGTATAGTAATAAAATTTTGACAAATTTTCTATAGTAATAAAATTTTGACAAATTTTTCTATAGTAATAAAATTTGGACAAAATTTTCTATAGTAATAAAATTTTGACAAAATTTTCTATAGAAATAAAATTTTGGTAGATTATTTTTGGGAATCGGCTATATATAACTACAGACCGATATGGACCAATTTTGGCATGGTTGTTAGCGGCCATATATTAGCGCAATGTACCAAATTTCACCAAGTATCAAATTTCAACCGGGTCGGATGAATTGTGCTCCTCCAATAGCTCCAAATAGGTCAAATCTGGGGATCGGTTTAAATGGAGGTTATATAACATAATTACGACCGGTATGGACCAATTTTTGCATGGTTGTTAGAGACCACATACTAACACCACGTACCAAATTTCAACCGGAGGTCAAATATGGGGATCGGTTTATATGGGGGCTACATATAATTATGATGAACCGATATGGACCAATTCTTGCATGGTTGTCAGATACCATATATATAATTATGGACCGATGTGAACCAAAGTTTGCATGGTTGTTAGAGACCATATACTTACACCATGTACCAAATTTAAGCCGGACCGTATGAAATTTGCTTCTCTTAGAGGCTCCGTAAGCCAAATCTGGGAATCTGTTTATATGGGGGCTATATATGATTATGGAACGATGTGGACCAATTTTTGCATGTTTGTTAAGGACCATATACTAACACCATGTACCAAATTTCAACCGGATCGGATGCAATTTGCTTCTCTTAGAGGCTCCGTAAGCCAAATCTGGGGATCGGTTTATATGGGGGTTATATATAATTATGGACCGATTTGGACCAATTTTTGCATGGTTGTGAGAGACCATATACTAACACCATGTACCAAATTTCAACCGGATCCGATGAATTTTGCTCCTCCAAGAGGCTCCGCAAGCCAAATCTGAGCGTCGGTTTATATGGGGGCTATACGTAAAAGTGGCAATACCATCCGACCTACATCAATAACAACTACTTGTGCCAAGTCGATAGCTTGTTTCGTTCGGAAGTTAGCGTGATTTCAACAGACGGATGGACGGACGGATGGACATGATTAGATCGGTTCAGAATTTCACTACGACCCAGAATATATACTTTATGGGGTCTTAGATCAATATTTCGATGTGTTCCTATGGTGGAGCGTATACAAATTGTGGTATTTTGACAAATAAATAATTTTTATAATTTTTGTGATTTTCAATGCAATGTAATGATTGATCTCTAATATTTTTGAGGTCAACCATTAAAATTTTCTAGAATAGATTTTGCAGTTTTTTCGACAAAATTTGAATAATTGTTATCATTTTATTACCCAGCAAAAAAAGAGCTTCTAAAAAAGTCGTTTGGATCCCCAATCCGTGATCCGGAAGTAGTGCAAACTTGGATCATCTCCAATGAATTTTACATGGGCTTCCCAGCAAAAAAAGCGTCCCCAAAAAAGTTGTGAAAATGTTCTTTTTGGATCCGGAAGTGGTGTGAAATTGGCGCATAAGCGATGAATTTAACATGGGCTTGTCATAGGACGGATGTCCACCATTTCAACAGCCGTTACACTGAATTTGCATCACTTCTTAAGGTGTGATGCAAATTCTGTGTTTTGGATGTGAATTAAAAAAATTTTGTGATATTTTGACAAATAAATAATATTTAACTTTTTTATAATTTTTAATGCATTCTAACGCTTATCTGGAACGTCTGTCATCAAATATGTAAAAAAATCGCTATTATTCTAGAATGGATTTAGCATATTTTCGGCAAAATTTAAATAATTTGTACCATTTTATTAATTCTTAATTTGTTTTTAACCTCTTTCAAACAAAAAAAATTAAAATTTCCTATTAACAATATGAAAAAAGCGAGTTATAAAAAAATTTTCTTCTTTGGGACACTTTTTTGGAAGTGATTTTAAAGATGCGCCTTTAGAAGAACGTCATGCACTATGCCTAACCTACCCTACACTCAAAACAAAGTTTACTTGGATCCAAAGATTTTGACCTTCCCTCAAGGTTTTTGGTATTGATTCCGAGACAAAGATGCTGCTTCTTTAAAATAAAGACGTTTTTAGCGACCTATCTGGCTTTAAATCTTGAACCAAAAAATTTAAACTAGAATACAGATCTCAAATTTTTATTCTATTTTCGCGGTTTATTATTAAAGATACTCACGTACAAACAAATGCCAGTTTAAAAATTCAAATTATAACGGATACTTCAAAGTAGAGGTGTGCGCGTGACACGAAATTATCGCAACTCTCGTGAATGTGCGTGAATGGGACTAAAACAAATATGTCGTGCGTGAGTAATAAAATCGGTTCGTGAATGTGCGTGAATAAAATTTCTGCAAAATCACGCTCACGAAAAAAATCAAGATTTAATTCTTACTCGTATGTTAACTGAAATTGATTTAGTTGTCGAACTATATTTTATTTATGAATTTTATTACCCTTGCTCATTCCCGATGGGAAAATGTCACGAGTCTCGTGAATTTGTCGTGAGTCACGTGAATTGTCGGGAATCGTGCGTGAGCGTGAGTCTGTAAAAGTACTTCGTGCGTGAGCGTGCGTGATTACTGCTTTTCATTTCGTGAATGTGCGGGACTGGGAGTGGCTACGACACATATCGTGCGTGAGCGTACGTGAATAAATATTTGACTTCGTGAATGTGCGTGAGTGTGAGTGAAATTTCACTCACGCGCACACCTCTACTTCAAAGTAAAAAATGTTTTCTTATTTCCAAAATAGAGGATGCTGATGAGGAATGTGGTAATTCCGAAACAGCTGTACATCCAACCATCTATAGGGCTTTGCCCAAATAAATTTGACAAGCATACTTTTCCTCTGTTGATTAAGCTACACTTGTAGTTTAGTCAATGCATGGTTTTAAGCTGTGTTTCTTTACTTTGAAATCAAATCAAAATTAGCCTTAGTTCAAAGACATGCGACTTTAACGGAGAGAGGCAAATTTACAAAATTTGTGTCCTAAATTTAATGAAAAAATTTTTGAAGCAAAGATTAAAAACTTTCTTTTGATTAAATTTTTTTATGTTAAAGCAATTTATCCTTAGTATTGTGTAAATTGCGCATATTAAAATTAAGGTTGCGTAATCGTGAATATCAGGTAAATATTTTTTTCAGTGAAGGAAGAAATTAAAAAAACTGTTGGAGTCTTTATTAAATTGTTTTCACATCCCGAAAAAGAGTCAAATTTTATTATAAAATTCTATATATTTATTCCAAACAAACATACTTTTAACGAAAAGCAATTGCAAGCGATGGTTTTGAGCTGAAATTTCGTTTGTTGGCTCCAAATTCAGATTTAAAAAATCTACATTTAATGGGTTAACATCATTTAATGCATTACACTTACCTGAATTTACAGAAGAGCATCAAAAGTTCATGAAAATAAAAGAAATGGAATACAATTTAGTAAAATATTGATAATATTAATAAAAATATATATATTCATAAATATAATAATTTCTTGAATTAAACAAAAAAAGAAAATCAATGACAATGATTGCTCAATCCTGATATATGTTTCAATACTCAAAGTGTCTTCATTTGGGAGTATAACATATCTCAATAACCTGGACCCTCTTTAAAATGGCCTACTCCTATATGTGCTCAGAACTAATGAAAAAAGTTGTTGTTCTTTTCCAGTTTTGTGAATAATATAAAAATGCATCATTTATGAAGAAAAAAAAAAAGAAGTTAAAACTCTCTGATATTGTTGTAATTTCATTCTAAAGGGCCCCAAGTGAGTCAGAACTGATTGTGAAAATATGATTAGAATATATTTGCATAAACTATTCAAATCATATATATTGTATACCAACGTTCGTAAATATATGTGTGTGTGTACTGGAAAAAGTTTAATATCTTTATATGCACATTCATATATACTTTGTTAGTACCAAAAAAGGGGGTCGATGGTAAAGTATTTGAAATATTTAAAAAGTTTTACATAGAAAATTTCTTAGAATCAAGACATGCGTGAAATCTTAATAGCTTCCCTATAATGTCCTTGGTATTGATTCCAGAGCCAAAGTTTCAGGTCATTTCCTCTAAGGAGATTTAAAAAAAGCATTTCTCCTTTTTTTGATATATTTTCCTTACCCTCACTTACGCTTTTTCCCTCGTACCATAATGTAGTATTATCGTCCTTTGTACAATACGTACTGTGTGTTTGTTATATTCACAGTTTGCTCATAAACTAAACTCATATCCTGATGCAAACATACTTTCCATCCATCCATATTCGTACACCGCAATGCCAACACAATTTCAGGATCATAATGCGAGAACAAAATAATAAACGAAAATGGAATGCAAGAAAAGGATATCGTACATATCCTCCTCCTCTATATATACCAAGACACGTATACATAGGTTCAACATACAAAGTTTGGTACACTGCGAAAAATCTTTTGCACTACTGATAAAAACTAGAGTTGGGTAGTTCCGGAGCGAACTAGCTCTTTGGAACTATTCCGTGGCTGGAACTAAATGAACTGGATCCGATACCTTTACTCTTTTAGCTCCTCAGTTCCTTATATTAATTTCGTTGTGTACTCATTCCATTTCTTTAGCTCTTTATGACAACAGCTCTTACTTAAATTGAAGTTGCCAGACCCTTAATGAAGATATCGAAACTGTTCCAACCTAAATATCAATACCAACATGCTTTACAAAAATTATGTAAATCAGGAAAATCTGTACAATGCGGAAGAATATTTTCCGTAATGGAAACATATCATAAACGAAAGGCGAACTCTTTTGGTCTAAAGTCGGCAAAATAATTTTTTACATAAAGGGTGATACGGTTAAAATTTGGTCAAGGGAAAACGCGTGTAAATCGGTGAAATCGTTTATTTAAAAAATCAAATTAAATTTCTTTTCCATGTTCAATTAGTATAAAATTCAGGAAAAATATTTAGTTAGGCATTCGCTTTTCCAAATACGAATTGCCGGGCCTCACGCTTGACACCTGCCATCAGATTTTGTACAGCCACCTTGTCCACCTTCTTCGCCGCAGAAAGCCAGTTTGGCTTGAACTGCTGCGCGTCCTTAGCAGTTTTTTTGGTCTTCTTTAGGTTCCACTTGACAATAGCCCAGTATTTCTCAATTGGGCGGAGCTCTGGCGTGTTGGGAGGGTTCTTGTCCTTGGGAACCACCTGCACGTTGTTGGCGGCGTACCACTCCATGGCCTTTTTACCGTAATGGCAAGATGCCAAATCCGGCCAAAACAGTACGGAATAACCGTGTTTCTTCAGGAAAGGCAGCAGACGTTTATTCAAACACTCTTTCACGTAAATTTCTTGGTTGACAGTCCCGGAAGCTATGAAAATGCTGCTTTTCAAGCCACAGGTACAGATGGCTTGCCAAACCAGATATTTCTTTGCGAACTTTGACAGTTTTATGTGCTTGAAAGTATCTGCTACCTTTCCCCTTCCTTTTGCCGTATAAAACTTCTGTCCCGGAAACTGCTTGTAGTTGGCTTTGACGTAGCTTTCGTTGTCCATTACCACGCAGTCAAACTTCGTCAGCATCGTCGCGTACAGCCTCCGGTATCCCGCTTTGGCCGTCGTATTTTGTTTATCATCGCGATTTGGAGTCACTACCTTCTTGTAAGTCGATAGTCCGGCTCGTTTTTTGGCTCGATGCACGGTTGTAGACGATACACCCAGCTTATTTGCGGCATCTCGGAGAGAGACGTTACGGTTTCGCTTGAAACTACCGGCAACTCTCTTTGTCGTCTCAGCGGCTTCCGGTTTTCGATTTCCCCCCGATCCAGACTTCCTGGCTGTCGACAAACGTTCCCCAAACACTTAAATTACATTTGTAACAGTTGATTTGGCAACTTTTAGCGATTTTGCCAGCTTTGCGTGCGGGTAGCTCGGATTTTCGCGATGCGCGAGAAAAATTTTGATACGCTGCTCTTCTTGCTTGGACGGCATTTTGACAACTGAAGAGTGAATTCCAAAATCAAAATAGGAGCAACATTCTACACACACACCTTCAAAATGAGGGGTGTTCAGGTTTTTCAAATGCAAAATTGAAAGAAATACGTCAAGTTTATATTGACCAAATTTTGACCGTATCACCCTTTAGTAACTTTTGATTTTCTCTATGACACGATATTTCTAAAAACACGATATTTCTAAAATAAATGTAGATCTTTGTATTAGTATTGATCTCTGAAAATTTTTTTACAGAGTTATACCATTATCTAATTTTAATCCCAAAATCTTTATTATACAAATTAATGTTCAAGAAATTTGATTAAATACTTGTGAACTTTTATGTTTTACTTAAATTTAGTGTACATGCCTTTTTCTTGCGGAGCTAAACGAAAATGTCAATATATGGGATTCTTTAAGCACTTTTCCTTATCCGGATCCAAAAGGAACTGTGGAACTAAATGATGGAACTAGTTCCTTTTTAGGAGCGGATCTGAAAAGACCGATCACTCACTTTAGTGAGCCGGGATCGCCCAACTCTAATGAAAAACGTAAGAAGATAAGCATTTTTAGAATTTTGACAAAATTTTCTATAGAAATAAAATTTTGCAATATTTTCTATAAAATTAAAATTTTAACAAAATTGTATAGAAATAAAATTTTGACAACATTTTCCACAGAAATAAAATTTTGAGAAATTTTTCTATAGAAATAAAATTTTTACAAAATTTTCTACAGAAATAAAACTTTGAGAAAATTTTCTATAGAAATAAAATTTTGATAACATTTTCTATAGAAATAATATTTTGAAAAAAAATCGATAGAAGTAAAATTTTGACAAAATTTCCTACAGAAATAAAATTTTGACAAAGTTTTCTATAGAAATGAAATTTTGACATTTTCTATAGAAATACAATTTTGACAAAATTTTTTATAGAAATAAAATTTTGACAAGATTTTCTATAGAAATAAAAGTTTGACAAAATTTCCTATAGAAATAAAATTTTGACAAACAAATAAAATTTTAACAAAATTTTCTATGGAAATAAAATTTTCACAAACTGTTTTATAGAAATAAAACTTTCACAAAATGTTCTATAGAAATAAAGTTTTCTATAAAAATAAGATTTTTACAAAATTTTCTATAGAAATAAAATTTTGATAAAATTTCCTATTGAAAAGAAAATTTTCTATAGAAATAAAATTTTAACAAAATTTTTATAGCAATAAAATTTTGACAAAATTTTCTATAGAAATAAAATTTTGACAAAATTTTCTAAAGAATTTTTCACAAACTGATTTATAGAAATAAAAATTTCACAAAATGTTCTATAGAAATAACATTTTCTAAAAAATAAAATTTTCACAAAATTTTCTATAGAAATAAAATTTGACAAAAATTTCCATAGAAATAAAATTTTACAAAAATTTTCTATAAAAATAAAATGTTGACAAAAATTTCTATAGAAATAAAATGTTGACAAAATTTTTTATAGAAATAAAATGTTGACAAAATTTTCTATGGAAATAAAATTGTCACAAACTGATTTATAGAAATAATATGTTCTATACATTTTCTATAAAAATAAAATTTTCACAAAATTTTCTATAGAAATAAAAGTTCGCCAAAATGTACTATAGAAATAAAATTTTAACAAAATTTTCTATGGAAATAAAATTTTCACAAACTGTTTTATAGAAATAAAACTTTCACAAAATGTTCTGTAGAAATAAAATGTTCTATAAATTTTCTATACAAATAAAATTTTAACAAAATTTACTATAAAAATAAAATGTTGACAAAATTGTCTATAGAAATAACAGGTTTGCTGACAAGTCCCCGGTCTGACACATAGATGGCGTCGCTAGTGTTAAATGCATATTATTTTTATATAGTACCAACCTTGGAATGATTCGTGTCAAAATTTGACGTCTGTAAGTCAATTAGTTTGTGAGATAGAGCGTCTTTTGTGAAGCTACTTTTGTTATTGTGAAAAAAATGGAAAAAAGGAATTTCGTGTTTTGATAAAATACTGTTTTCTGAAGGGAAAAAATACGGTGGAAGCAAAAACTTGGCTTGATAATGAGTTTCCGGACTCTGCCCCAGGGAAATCAACAATAATTGATTGGTATGCAAAATTCAAGCGTGGTGAAATGAGCACGGAGGACGGTGAACGCAGTGGACGCCCGAAAGAGGTGGTTACCGACGAAAACATCATGAAGTTTATCGAGATAGCAGAGGCCTTAAAGATGTCAAAGAAACGTGTTGATCATATCTTTCATCAATATTTGGATATGCGGAAGCTCTGTGCAAAATGGGTGCCGCGCGAGCTCACATTTGACCAAAAACAACAACGTGTTGATGATTCTGAGCGGTGTTTGCAGCTGTTAACTCGTAATACACCGGAGTTTTTCCGTCGATATGTGACAATGGATGAAACATGGCTCCATCACTACACTCCTGAGTCCAATCGACAGTCGGCTGAGTGGACAGCGACCGGTGAACCGTCTCCGAAGCGTGGAAAGACTCAAAAGTCCGCTGGCAAAGTAATGGGCTCTGTTTTTTGGGATGCGCATGGAATAATTTTTATCGATTATCTTGAGAAGGGAAAAACCATCAACAGTGACTATTATATGGCGTTATTGGTGCGTTTGAAGGTCGAAATCGCGGCAAAACGGCCCCATATGAAGAAGAAAAAAGTGTTGTTCCAACAAGACAATGCACCGTGCCACAAGTCATTGGGAACGATGGCAAAAATTCATGAATTGGGCTTCGAATTGCTTCCCCACCAACCGTATTCTCCAGATCTGGCCCCCAGCGATTTTTTTTTTTTTTGTTTTTTGTTCTCAGACCTCAAAAAGGTTCTCGCGGGGAAAAAATTTGGCTGCAATGAAGAGGTGATCGCCGAAATTGAGGCCTATTTTGAGGCAAAACCGAAGGAGTACTACCAAAATGGTATCAACAAATTGGAAGGTCATTATAATCTTGAAGGGAACTATGTTGAATAATAAAAACGAATTTTGACAAAAAAATGTGTTTTTCTTTGTTAGACCTGTTAAAATGTTGAAAAAATTTTCTATAGAAATAAAATGTTGACAAAAGTTTCAATAGAAAAATTTTGACAATAATTCCTACAGAAATAAAATTTTTCGCAAAATTTTCCATAGAAATAAAATTTCGACAAAATGTTCTATAGAAATAAAACTTTGACAAAATTTTCTATAGAAAACAAGTAAGGAAAGTCTAAAGTCGGGCGGGGCCGACTATATTATACCCTGCACCACTTTGTAGATCTAAATTTTCGATACCATATCACATCCGTCAAATGTGTTGGGGGCTATATATAAAGGTTTGTCCCAAATACATACATTTAAATATCACTCGATCTGGAAGAATTTGATAGACTTCTACAAAATCTATAGACTCAAAATTTAAGTCGGCTAATGCACTAGGGTGGAACACAATGTTAGTAAAAATTATGGGAAACGTTTAAATCTGAAGCAATTTTAAGGAAACTTTGCAAAAGTTTATTTATGATTTATCGCTCGATATATATGTATTAGAAAGTTTAGGAAAATTAGAGTCATTTTTACAACTTTTCGACTAAGAAGTGGCGACTTTACAAGGAAAATGTTGGTATTTTGACCATTTTTGTCGAAATCAGAAAAACATATATATGGGAGCTATATCTAAATCTGAACCGATTTCAACCAAATTTGGCACGCATAGCTACAATGCTAATTCTACTCCCTGTGCAAAATTTCAACTAAATCGGAGTTAAAAATTGGCCTCTGTGGTCATATGAGTGTAAATCGGGCAAAAGCTTTATATGGGAGATATATCCAAATCTGAACCGATTTCAAGCAAATTTGGCACGCATAGTTACAACGCTAAGTCTACTACCTATGCAAAATTTCAACTAAATCGGAGCAAAAAATTGGCCTCTGTGGGCAAATGAGTGTAAATCGGGCGAAAGCTACATATGGGAGCTATATCTAAATCTTAACCGATTTTGCTGATATTTTGCAAGTTTTTCGAGATTCATAAAATATTCGGATGTACGGAATTTGAGGAAGATCGGTTGATATACACGCCAATTATGACCAGATCGGTGAAAAATATATATGGCAGCTATATCTAAATCTGAACCGATTTTTTCCAAAATCAATAGGGATCGTCTTTGAGCCGAAACAGGACCCTATACCAAATTTTAGGACAATCGGACTAAAACTGCAAGCTGTATTTTGCACCAAAAATACATCAACAGACAGACAGAAAGACGGACAGACAGACAGACGGACATCGCTAAATCGACTCAGAATTTAATTCTAAGCCGATCCGTATACTAAAAGGTTGGTCTATGATTACTCCTTCTTGGCGTTACATACAAATGCACAAACTTATTATACCCTGTACCACAGTAGTGGTGAAGGGTATAAAAATGTATAGAAATAAAATGTTCACAAAATTTTGTATAGAAATAAAATGTTGACAAATTTTTATATGGAAATAAAATTTTCACAAACTGATTAATAGAAATAAAATTTTCACAAAATGTTCTATAGAAATAAAATTTTCTATAAATTTCCTATAAAAATAAAATTTTTACAAAATTTTCTATAGAAATAAAATTTTGATAAAATTTCCTATAGAAATACAATTTTGACAAAATGTTCTATAGAAATAAAATTTGGACAAAATTTCCTCTAGAAATAAAATTTTGAGAAACCGTTTTATAGAAATAAAATTTTCACAAATTGTTCTATAGAAATAGAATTTTTACAAAATTTTCTATAGAAATAAAATTTTACAAAAATTTCTATAGAAATAAAATTTGACAAAAATTTTCTATACAAATAAAATGTTGATAAAATTTTCTATAGAAATAAAATGTTGACAAAATTTTCTATACAAATAAAATTTTGACAAAATATTCTATAGAAATAAAATTATGACAAAATTTTCTATAGAAATTAAATTTTGAGAACATTTTCTATAGAAAAAAATATTTCACAAAATTTTCAATAGAAGTAAAACTTTGACAAAATATTATATAATAATAAAATTTTGACAATAATTCCTACAAAAACAAAATTTTGGCAAAATTTTCCATAGAAATAAGACTTTGACAGAAAAAATTTATAGAAATAAAATGTTCACAAAATTTTTTATAGAAATAAAATGTTGACAAAATTTTCTATGGAAATTAAATTTACACAAACTGATTTATAGAAATAAAATTTTCACAAAATGTTCTATAGAAATAAAATTTTCTATAAAATTCCTATAAAAACAAAATTTTTACAAAATTTTCTATAGAAATAAAATTTTGATAAAATTTCCTATAGAAATAAAATTTTGACAAAATGTTCTATAGAAATAAAATTTGGACAAAATTTCCTCTAGAAATAAAATTTTGAGAAACCGTTTTATATAAATAAAATTTTCACAAATTGTTCTATAGAAATAGAATTTTTACAAAATTTTCTATAGAAATAAAATTTGGACAAAATTTCCTCTAGAAATAACAACAATTTTCTATAGAAATAAAATTTTGACAAAATTTTCTATAGAAATAAAATTTTGACAAAATTTTCTATATAAATAAAATTTTGACAAAATTTTCTGTAGAAATAAAATTTTGACAAAATTATTTATAAAAATAAACATTTTTACAAATAAAAAAATAGAAATAAAATTTTGACAAAATTTTCTATAGAAATAAATGATAACACTTCTTGTGACCTACCGTGTTCAAAAAAATCTGAAACCCTTTCACTGTGTTTCTCTACGTGTACATTTGTGATGTTGGCTACGTGTGTGTGTATTTGCTCCTTACTGGTGCCTATAAACGTGTGCATTTTATACAACAACGAACATGAATAATGTAGAGATATGTTCAGGCAAAAAAGAAGAGAATGGGATTGGGCGAATGGCATGGTGGCTAAAAGGTCCTCAAACAGCAAAACTTACACCAAAGCAGCATCATGATAACACCAAACTACATGACTATAAACTAAATCAAAAAAAAAATCCTGCACACACACATACTCACTTACACACACATCGGAAGGAAAAACAAATTCAAGAAAATTCATCCAACATTTATGATACAAAAACTGCCATTTTTTGCCTAAAATTTAAAATTTAATTAAAATGAAACTGAAGAGAAATTCAGTCGGAAGCTATATATATATATATATTAAGGGCCATGAGGAAGGGAAGGAAGAAAGCCGGGAAGGGGAGACTCTAACGAGGGGAACCATACAGCTGTTAAAACTCATGCTGTTAAATATTCTTAGGAAATTTGTTTGTGTATGATAAATTTGTAGACCATGATGTTTGAAGTTTATTAACTGGAAATGTTTTTATAAAATTTCATTTAATTACTCTGACACAGATATACTAAACTTGTAATAAAAAAAAATACAATATAAGCATTTGAATTTATATCTACTCTAAGGTTAAGCATTACAAAGCTTGAAATTTCCACTTTTTCCTTCCATTCTATAATTGCACATTAGACGACTACTGCTTCAGTTCTTATGAGGAGGTTGGCCATACAATGTTTTGCTTAGAAATTAAAATACGGGTCATTGTATGTTGCCTATAATGGTGGTAGATTGAAATGAGCTCTGCTATTGCAAATGACGCCGTATATTCTTTGACTTAGTCGTTAGAACGAGTTCATCTATCTATGGAATTGATAAATTAGAAATTATTGCAAATAACATGGCGGACAACAACTATACGTTCACAGACTTTACTGGAAAAAAACTATCTAAAAAGTTTTAGAGAAAGACCTTTTAGTAAGTTGCATATTTCTTAGCCTTCAATCGAACAAAGAACTGGAAAATTGTTTAGTTAATAGAACAAGTGCTAAGTTCTATCATTTGTGGAAAGGTTATTATTTTAAAAAATTAAAACATTTATTTATTTTCTTTCCCCTCTGGTACAGTATATGGTCATTTAAAAAAACTCTACCAAAACCTTTTATTTTGAAGTATATTTCGAAAGAAATGTTTTATTGTTTTAATTCAGCATTTACCCTAAAAAATCGCTGCTGTAACATATGCCCCAAGCACATGCTGCTTCATTCTGTTTGTTTATGCTTGCACTTAAAAATATTGTGTTAAAAAATATGATTTCCAAACATATAATTTTTACACCCAAACATATGAAAAACAGACTTTTTCGACAGTGTACAATCTTATATACTTGATCTCTCCTATTTGCGACAATTTTTTGGGTGTATAACAACTATCTTTGAATGTCGAATTTTAAATGTTTTAACGAAGGAAAAAGTTATTACTTCAACAAAAAAGTAGAACTTACTCACAATTGACTTCGATAGTATAAACTAGCACGAAAATTAAAAATTTTAAAGATACTGAATTTATAGAAAATTTTATCAAAATTTTATTTCTATGGTAAATTCTGTCAAAATTATATTTCTATAGAAAATTTTGTCAAAATTTTTTTTCTATAGAAAATTTTGTCAAAATTTTCTATAGAAATAAAATTTTGATAAAATTTTCTATAGAAATATAATTTTGGCAAAATTTTCTATACAAATAAAATTTGAACAAATTTTCAACAGAAATAAAATTTTGAAAAAATTTTCTATAGAAATAAAATTTTGAAAAAATGTTCTATAGAAATAACAAAAAATTTTCTTGACAAAATTTTCTATAGAAATAAAATTTTTCAAAATTTTATTTCTGTTAAATTTTTTCTGTTGAATTTGTCCAAATTTTATTTCTATAAAAAATTTGTCCAATTTGTTTTTTTTTGTCTATAGAAAATTTTGCCAACATTTTATTTCCAAAGAAAGTTTTATCAAAATTCTATTTCTATAGAAAATTTTGTCAAAATTTTATTTCTATAGAAAATTTTGTCAAGAAAATTTTTTGTTATTTCTATAGAACATTTTTTCAAAATTTTATTTCTATAGAAAATTTTTTCAAAATTTTATTTCTGTTGAAAATTTGTTCAAATTTTATTTGTATAGAAAATTTTGCCAAAATTATATTTCTATAGAAAATTTTATCAAAATTTTATTTCTATAGAAAATTTTGTAAACATTTTATTTCTATAGAAAATTTTGTCAAAAATTTATTTCTATAGCAAATTTTGTCAAAATTTTATTTCTGTTGAAAATTTGTCCAAATTTTATTTCTAGAAAATTTGGCCAAAATTGTATTTCTATAGAAAATTTTATCAAAATTTTATTTCTATAGAAAATTTTGTAAACATTTGATTTCTATAGAAAATTTTGTCAAAAATGTATTTCTGTTGAAAATTTGTCCAAATTTTATGTCTATAGAAAATTTTGCCAAAATTGTATTTCTATAGAAAATTTTATCAAAATTTTATTTCTATAGAAAATTTTATCAAAATTTTATTTCTATAGAAAATTTTGTCAAAATTTTATTTCTGGTGAAAATTTGTCCAAATTTTATTTCTATAGAAAATTTTGCCAAAATTTTATTTCTATGGACAATATTGTCAAAATTTTATTTCTATCGAAAATTTTGTAAAAATTTTATTTCTATAGAAAATTTTGTCAAAATTTTATTTCTATAGAAAATTTTTTCAAAATTTTATTTGTATAGACAATTTTGTCAAAATTTTATTTCTATAGAAAATTTTGTCAAAATTTTATTTCTATAGACAATTTTGTCAAAATTTTATTTCTGTAAAAAATTCGAATTTAAAGTTTATTGACCCAACCTTTAAAGCTTGGTAGGTCCCTAAAACATTTCTGTATTTTAATGAAGCCGCAGATTCAATACCAAATTCCTTGAGGGAAGGTCAAAATCTTTTGTTCCAAGGCATTTTTTTTTTGTACCTCTTAAAAGCCAAACCTATATTTAAATAAACTCATATTTCTATATCAAATCCCCATCCCTGTTATCAAACACGTGCGATTAATTCATTACGATAGTAACTTGATCCTATATTTGAACAAATAAATTGACCTCCAATATCTAATATGGCTATGCATCCTCATAGCCAAAAGCCAAAATAGATAACGAGGAAATGTGAACAAAAATCCAATAAATATCCACAATAGAAATAAATAACCCTCATGAAAAACAAAACCTTGTGCATACCGAGGAAATATGAGAGTCATATATTTTCCCCAAAAATTTAGGTTAGTGGAGCAAACTTACTATAGTTGGCATTGGGGCCACTAAGGTTCGGTTGGTTGTTTGAATTGGAATGAAAGAAATCCTTTGAGATATTCAACACTGACACCACGACGAATATTAGTTGCCAACTAGGTCTTTTTCTAGATGACCATACGTGTGTGTGTGTGAATATGTGTATGTTGGATATATGACACTCCCATCTTTTATCTAAGACTCACTCACGTACAATTCCCTTAGCCGCCACCTGCACTCTAATTGCCCGTTCACCCACTTATGCTAATGAACTATACTATAGTTTTTGGCAAAGATTTCCAAATTATTTTTTTTATCCTCTTTGGCTTTCATTTTCTCTGATGTCTCTGGCTGGTTAAGGGTTTTTGCCTTTGTTGACTTTGACACCAGTTTATTTATTGTTGTTGTTAGTGGGGTTACAATGGATTTTGTCATACATAGATGTTTTTCTTACTCGAGTTCATTTGGTTTTCTTTTTCGAAAAGTGTTTTTGATGTCGTTGTCGTCGTTTTCTCCTGCTATTATGTCGTGGTTAAACTTTGTAACTTTTAATTAACCTAATTAATGCGTTCGTTTTTGCCACTTGTCGGCGCATTTTCTATTGACACTGTATCTCTCTATTCTCTTTCCATTTTCGTCTATACCTCCTCTAGAAAACACCCACATAAGCTATTGTGTTGTCAACCCCTGTTTGGGGGCGCAGTAGCGCTTCATTATTCGAATATTTGAATAATGTGTCTCATACAGCGGCCATGTTGTTGCTCATTAGGGTATTTTGAAATAAAGAAGATGTAGGGAGAAGTATTGTCATATTTTTGATATTTGCTCTTCTACAGATATTATTTACTCATAATCTCTGTTTGTGTATTTAATGTTCACAAAGTAAAATGTTCCCAAGTAAAAGAGAACTGGAGAGAGAAAAAAAATTGAGACATATCATTTTATCACTTTCTCTCTCTCTCTGTTGTTATCATATTAAGATAATCAATAACAAAACTACAAGGGTTTGCCATTTATAGATCGGGATTAGAGAATAAAAGCAAATGGTACACAGAAAAAAATACCACCAAAATATTTCCAACTAAAAAGTTGATTGGAGTTGAAAACTTTTTCAAATAATAAATTACTTGATACAATTATTATTGATTGATACAATTAACCTTTTAATCAATTAAAAACAAAATGATAGACATTTTTAGCCAAACATTTATTTCAAACAATTTCTTAATCATACTAAAAACCCTACGAGTCAGTTAAGAGAGTATTTGACAATAGTTACGTTTTGAATGAAAAAATTGAGTTTTGCAATCCACATCAATTAAATTTTTAATTAAATTAATTAAAAAAATAATTGAAATTAGCTAATGAAATCAGTTAATTTTTTAATCAAGTATTGTTTAATGTTCAATTAAAACAGCGATTGATTCTATTATTACGTGATTGAATACATTTCAACTAAATACTTAATGGGATCAATTAATTTCGTGTTTGAATCAGAAATTTTTTTGTGTAATCATCGAAATTCGCTTTATTGTTCTTCAAAATATTCCCCATTAAGATCTATACACTTTTGAATGTATTTGAACCAATTGTCGCAACACTTTTTCTGCTCTGATTGGGGTATCTTCTAAACGCATCAACCGCTTCTTCAGGTTTCGAACAGCCGACTGTGTATCGAAGCACAGTGATCACATTTTTGGAGCATTTCAAATGTTTTGCCGGTCAAATGTAACATTGAATGTATGGCGGTCGTACTAATACCTAAGGTTGTTTCGATCTCACGATAGGTCACATGACGACCTTGCCATATCATTTGTATCACGGTATCAATGGTTTCCGGAACAACAACTAATTTTTGACGACCATCACAACGAACTACGACCTCGGCTGAATTCACCATATCATCGATAAACACCTGTCCTTGACTATACTTCATCGCCAAAAATTGAATTAAGCTCATGGATGTACTGTTGGTGCATTAATCCACGTCGTTGTAAACACAAAATTGCACGAAAATGTTTACGATTTAATTCCAATTTTTTGGCGAGATGAAAACAACAAAAATAGAGCTCGTATGTTAAAAAGAACTGTGTACGTGGCACAAAATTATCACCGCTTGAAAAAAGTGGCAAATGGAACAACGCTGCCCGCTGTTCCTTATTCCAAAAAAAAACATCTTTAAACCAAGGATGCACAATCCTCAAAATAAATCTTAGCCTAAATTTGAAACGTTTTATCTTAAATCTAAAGATTAAATATAACAAATAATTTAAATACTATTTGTTTGATTCAAAAATGTTTTTTTTACTTTAAAGAGAATTTAACTTAGTTCAAAGTTATACGACTTCAACGGAATGACGCAAATTTCCAAGATTCTTGTCATAAATTTAATGAAAGAAATTTTGAAGCAAAGATTTAAAACTTTATTCTAATTTAAATTTCATTAGATAAGAGAAATTTGCCCTTAATATTGTGTAAATTGCGTGTCCCAAAATTTAGGCTGCATAATCTTCCATATTAGGTTAGGTGGCAGCGCGATGTATCAGTCTCACCTAGACTATTCAGTCCATTGTGATACCACTCCTACCACTGAGTGCTGCACGATTCCATGTTAAGCTCAATGACAAGGGACTTCCTTTTTATAGCCACCGGGTTCCAGATTGCAGTGAAACCACTTAGAGAAGCTTTAAAACACTCAGAAATATCACCAGCATTACTGAGGTGGGATAATCCATCGCTGAAAAACTTTTTTGGTGTTCGGTAGAAGCAGGAATTGAACCCACGACCTTGTCTACGCAAGGTGGGCATGGTAACCATTGCACCACAGTGCCTCCCTATCCACCATATTAGGTCAATGCGTTTTTTAGTTAACTTACAGTATTTCACTAAAGCCAAATTTAACTTTATTTTGGTTAATGGATTTATTATATTTGGAGAAAGTTTTCTTTACTCTAATAATTATTTGAGTACGATAGTTAAAAGAACTAAAAAATGGGAAAAATAAATTCGTACTTCCCACAAAATAGTTTATTAGTTCTTTAAATTTGTAAATTTTACTACAAATGCACTCACTTTGAACTTCATATGGCACGAAAGACATTCTTGCAATTTTGAAACTCCTTTTTTCCTTCAAACTACAAATGGAATTTCCTGGAAAATTTCCTATTAAATTTTCTTGAAGTTTTCAAAAAATATTTACTTATTTTTGTGATATCGGTGTAATGTTGTATTTGTATTACTGTTTGGTTACAATTTTCTAAAAATAATCTAAATTTCCTTAAATCAACCAAAAATTTTCTTCCTGGTTGGTTCACTGTTTTTTCAATGTATGACTTCCATTGTTCTAAAATATTAGCAAACTCTCTACACAACAAAACATTTGGAAAATGTGTACCGAAAACGTTTTTCTTTTGTTAGAATTTTTTGAATTGCTTCGAAAATTTTAAAAAAAATTCGTTTGTTACAAAGTTTTTATTTTTTCAATAAAAAAAGTTATTTTTGAAACAACAACACAGTCCATTTCGTTTAGATCAAACACATTTCTTTTCTGACTTTAGGTCTTTAATAAGACACATTTTACAGTTCAAAATTTAATATACTACAATGTAATGTTGAAAATTTTTTCGGAATTTTCCGAACATATCTGGAAAATATGTAAAAAAGAAACAAGTATATACGGCCGTAAGTTCGGCCAGGCCGAAGCTTATGTACCCTCCACCATGGATTGCGTAGAAACTTCTACTGAAGACTGTCATCCTCAATCGAATTACTTGGGTTGCGGTAACACTTGCCGATGGCAAGGTATCTTAAAATTTCCTAACACCGTAATATATACCACATAGTCCATACGTGGTATATATTAAACTAAAAAAGACAACATTTTCTATAGAAGTAAAATTTGGAAAAAAAAATTCTATAGAAATAAAATTTGGAAAAAATTTTCTATAGAAATAAAATTTTAACAAAATTTTCTATAGAAATAAAATTTTGACAAAATTTTCTATAGAAATAAAATTTAAAAAAAAAATCTATAGAAATAAAATTTTGGTAGATTATTTTTGGCTCGAGTGACCATGATTATGAACCGAATAAAATTTTAACAAAATTTTCTATAGAAATAAAATTTTGACAAAATTGTCTATAGAAATAAAATTTTGACAAAATTTTCTATAGAAATAAAATTTTGAAAAAATCTTCTATAGAAATAAAATTTTAGTAGATTATTTTTGGCTCGAGTGGCAACCATGATTAATAATCGATATGGACCAATTTTTGTGTGATTGGGGATCGGCTATATATAACTCCTCCAAGAGGCTCCGGAGGACAAATCTGGGGATCGATTTATATGGGGCCTATATATAATTATGGACCGATATGGACCAATTCTTGCATGGTTGTTAGAGACCATAAACTAACACCACGTACCAAATTTCAACCGGATCCGATGAATTTTGCTCCTCTAAGAGGCTCCGGAGGTCAAATCTGGGAATCGATTTATATGGGGGCTATATATAATTATGGGCCGATGTGGACCAATTTTTGCATGGTCATTAGAGAACATATACCAACACCATGTACCAAATTTCTGCCGGATCGGACGAAATTTGCTTCTCTTAGAGGCTCCCCAAGCCAAATCGGGGGATCGGTTTATATGGGGGCTATATATAATTATGGACCGATGTGGACCAATTTTAACATGGTTGTTAGAGACCATATACTAACACCATGTACCAAATTTCAGCCGGATCGGATGAAATTTGCTTCTCTTAGAGCAATCCAAAGCCAAATTTGGGGGTCCGTTTATATGGGGGCTATATGTAAAAGTGGACCGATATGGACAAATTTTTGCATGGTTGTTAGAGACCATATACTAACACTATGTACCGAATTTCAGCCGGATCGGATGAAATTTGCTTCTCTTAGAGCAATCGCAAGCCAAATTTGGGGGTCCGTTTATATGGGGGCTATACGTAAAAGTGGACCGATATGGCCCATTTGCAATACCATCCGACCTACATCAATAAAAACTACTTGTGCCAAGTTTCAAGTCGATAGCTTGTTTCGTTCGGAAGTTACCGTGATTTCAACAGACGGACGGACATGCTCAGATCGACTCAGAATATATATACTATATATACATTATGGGGTACTAGCGCAATATTTCGATGTGTTACAAACGGAATGACAAAGTTAATATACCCCCATCCTATGGTGGAGGGTATAAAAACAAAACTTTGGTCGAAGAAGGGATCGAACCCACGACCCTTGGCATGCAAGTCGGACGTAGCAACCACTGCTCCACGGTGCTAAACTAAATGTTTGTTTATGTTAAATAAACTTTGTTTATTCGGTTCGTGGGCGCCCCAAGCTTTGCTATATTAATATAACTTATATGGATATTTATCTATTGATGACCATACCATGACCATACAAAGTGCATGGTCCGCGGTTCGAATCTCCGACCAGGCGAAAGGTAAAAAAAATTTTAAAAATTTATAAAATCGTATAATTTCTTCGACCTAGTGGATGTGAGAAAGATGTGAGGGAAAATGCAATCAGTAAGAAAATAATGTTTTTATTTGTGTTTGTCCTTATGAAATTGTTTTTACATCCTGGAAGAGAATAAACGTTTATCACAAAAAGTATAAACTTTTCTTCCAAATACACTCCCTTACAGCGAAAAGCAAATGAGAAACGAACTTTGTTTGTCTAAAATTTCGTTTGGGAGGGAAGAATTATTTTTTTTGCGTGTACTGTCAATGTTTTTCATTAAAAATGTGTATTAAGAAAGTTCCTCTAAATCTCCAATATCTATAACGGTTTCTATAGATCATATTTCACTTTAATTCATCCATTAACATAAATATTCAAGTATTCATTTATTATACCCTTCGCACATAATATCATCTAACACAATAGAATATAATAGAAATCAAATACATAACATAACTCATGTTAGGTACCGTAGTAATTATTCGAAAGTTTCCGTAGTTCTTTTTCTTTCTATTGCGATAACTATTAAAAAAGTTCTCAGAGTGTAACATAGTCTAAATGGTGATAATGAGGGAATGCGAGAAATAAATATACATGGAGAGTGCATGTCATTCATAGTTTGTCAACCAGCACTCTCACAACAACATTCGCCACTAGCTAATAATATTTCTGTTAATATTTAATAACGTACTGTAATACGCTGTTATCGACAACATCTCTATTTACTCAATTTACATATGGCGGAAAAACTACAAGAAACTCATTTCATTGCACCCCATATACTATGTCTGGAAACGAAAGTGCATTAAACGATAAAAGAAACAAATACTTTAGCTTGCGGGGATTATATTTCCTTATCGGTCATTTAACAAAAGCAGCAATAGTATTATCATAAAGAATAATATCTATTCAATCTCCACCGCTGGCTAGCGAAGACTGTTCTTCATATCTCTATAATAAAGACAATTGAATTTTGAAAGTTTTTGCTATGGTTTTCAAAAATCACAACTAAATATTTCTTTAGTCTATACAGCTTTTTATTGGCTATATCATTATTGTCATGCCATCTATTTCTGCATACCACTTGTCATTGTACAATTTGAAAAAAAAAAATGATTTCCATAAATGATTTCCACCCCTTTGTGGAGGAGCATTGTATTTGTATGCATACGTCCGGTGAGTTTCTTTTCTTTGTTATGAAATGCAGACAGGAGAATCTACAACAATCACGGAGAAAAAACACCAGAAAGAATAAAAAAACGAAAAGCACCAGGGACATAGACTTTTCACTATTTCTCTTCATCATCACGATTGTGGTCATGTGAGGAGTATAGTGAAGACATTGATTCATTCATTCATACATAAATAACATCAAACTCGTCCACTCGTTCCACAATAGTATTTCTCCAATGTCCAATGCCATGTGTATAAATAGCTTGACGCAAAAGAAAAACAAGAAGCACAGGAACTTAACCAAAAGCAATCTGAATGAATTGCTGATGTTTAAAGAAAAAACAAAACTGATGTTTGATTGCAATTCTACTACACTCGAAGAAAAGAACAGATAAAGAAAATTGTCACCTCAAACATGTTTCAAAAGCATAGCGTTTCTTCATTCATCTTTATGTTTGGCGAGAAAACAGCATTTTTGCGACATAAATGTTCCGTGTTCCCGTGAAAAGTAACATTATGCTCTTGAAGCATGTTCAAGGTGTTCATTTTCTTCCTCTGCCTGATCATAGTGAGCCACCATCATTATACTCTTCACCACTACTGTGGTACAGGGTATAATAAGTTTGTGCATTTGTATGTAACGCCAAGAAGGAAAAGTCTGAGACCCATCGTTTAGTATACCGATCGTCTTAGAATTAAATTCTGAATCGGTTTAACGATGTCCGTCTGTCTGTCCGTCTGTCTGTCTGTTCATGTATTTTTGTGCGCAAATACATGTCGCAGTTTAAGTCTGATCGTCCTCAAATTTGGCACAGGGTCGTTTTGGGGAACAAAGTCGATCGCTATTGATTTTGGAAAAAATCGGTTCAGATTTAGATATAGCTGCCATATATATTTATCCCCGATCTGGTCATAATTGGCGTGTTTATCAACCGCTGTTCTTCAAATTCAGTATATCGGAATATTTTATGAGTCTCGAAAAACTTGCAAAATATCAGCTAAATCGGTTCAGATTTAGATATAGCTCCCATATATATCTTTCGTCCGATTTAGACTCATATGACCACAGAGGCCAACGTTTACTACCGATTTTCGTGAAATTTTGCATAAAGAGTAGAATTGACATTCTACCAATGTTTGGTAAATTTGATTGAAATCGGTTCAGATTTAGATATAGCTCCCATATATATCTTTCCCCCGATATGGACTAATACCGTCCCAGAAGCCAGAGTTTTACCCCAATTTAGTTAAAATTTTGCGCTAGGAGTACAATTAGTAGTGTAGTCAAGTGTGCCAAATTTTATTGAAATCGGTTCAGATTTAAATATAGCTCCCATATATATCGTTCGCCCGATTTACACTCATATGACAACAGTGGCCAATCTTTTACTCCGATTTAATTGAAATTTTGCACAGGTAGTAGAATTAGCATTGTAGCTATGCGTGCCAAATTTGGTTGAAATCGGTTCAGATTTAGATATAGCTCCCATATATAGCTTTCGCCCGATTTACACTCATATGACCACAGACGCCAATTTTTAACTCCGATGTAGTTGAAATTTTGCACAGTGAGTAGAATTATCATTGTAGCTATGCATGCTAAAGCTCCCATATATATATATATTTTTCTGATTTCGACAAAAATGGTCAAAATACCAACATTTTTCTTGTAAAATCGCCACTGCTTAGTCGAAAAGTTGTAAAAATGACTCTAATTTTCCTAAACTTCTAATACATACACAGTCTCACATAAGTTTACATACCCTTGAGGTTTTTACCTTATAACTAAACATGTTTCTTGTTGTTGTTTATAATCCAGACTAAAAACATCTTCTTGAAAATGGACAAATACTTTGTTTTTCAAATTAATTTACAAAATCTAAAGCATATATATGCATATTTTATTATATTTTAACAATTAAAGAAAATACAATTTCTTAAACCGTATGTAAACTTGTGTAAGACTGTGTATATATCGAGCGATAAATCATAAATAAACTTTTGCGAAGTTTCCTTAAAATTGCTTCAGATTTAAATGTTTCCCATATTTTTTTACTAACATTGTGTTCCACTCTAGTGTATTAGCCGACTTAAATTTTCAGTCTATAGATTTTGTAGAAGTCTATCAAATTCTGTCCAGATCGAGTGATATTTAAATGTATGTATTTGGAACAAACCTTTATATATAGTCCCCAACACATTTGACGGATGTGATATGGTATCGAAAATTTAGATCTACAAAGTGGTGCAGGGGTATAATATAGTCGGCCTCGCCCGACTTTACACTTTCCTTACTTGTTTTATCCAGCCAAATGATGACCTAGAATCGGGCAGAATTAATTGATGAGAGAGTACCGAACTGAAACTGAAAGGAGGCTACTACTAGACTGCCGAACCCGGAGCTATTGGTGGCTCTGACACCAAAAATAACACACTGTTCAGGCTAGCCCAGATGTTGGCGATGTCTCCGAAGGTAAAGTGAGCTTTGAAATTTTACTAATTTTAAGATTTTTATTCTAATTTTTTACTATTATTTTTTCTATTGCATAATATTGGGTAGTCGAAAAAAATCTATTCTTATTCTGTCAATAGATTGAAATCATCTATCTCCAGTGCTACCATCTATATTGGGTCATAGAAACATAATTTCGATGTTTGAGTACCACATGGAACGAATGAACGAAATAAAATCGAACCATTTTTGAAAAAGTGGACCAAGCTTAATGAAGCCCAACATTATCCCACCTCTGTAATGCTGGTGACATTTCTGAGTGTTTCAAAGCTTCTCTAAGTGGTTTCAGGGCAATGTGAAACGCCGTTCGGACTCGGCTATAAAAAGGAGGTTCCATGTCATTGAGCTTAACATGGAATCGGGCAGCACTCAGTGATAAGAGAGAAGTTCACCTACGTGGTATCACAATGGACTGAATAGTCTAAGTGAGGCTGATACATCGGGCTGCCACCTAACCTAAACCCAACAAATGTTCGCAAAGGTGGGATTGACCTTTCGGAAGTCCATGCAGAGTGATTCTACACTACGATGTCACGTACTGATGAGATTGAATCGAGCAATCGAAATGCCAGAGCTGGTCAACAGAAAGGTCTTCGCCTACCATCAAGACAACGGTAGACCACACACATCATACACATAGGTTAGGTTAGGTTTAGTGGCCGCTTGTTATGTTCGGCTCATTTAGACAATTCAGTCCATGACACATCTTTGATGGTCCGGAGATACTGAACGAGTTTGGCTCTGGATGTTTTGATGCACTTACTACTTAGCTCTGATCTTGGCACCAACCAGATATTGTACCACTGAAGTTAAGGCATGCATTTCAATTTCCGAAAAGATGGTGGACCAAAATGATTCAATATAAAAATGAAGTGAAGTTTGATTAGAAAAAAAAAAACTTTTTCGTCTATCCGATACATTGTATTACGGAAGTTTCGACTTGATTGCATACAGAGATTGCATTCTTCACTTCCTTTCATTCTATTCTACTATCAGTTTCGTATGCATTTTTGGTGCCGATCAAATCAGATACTACTCCGCTCGAGACGGCTAATATTTCCGAAAATTCAGCAGCTACCATTCCCGATGTTATCACTGAATTCGACTCGTAGGTCACTAAAATTTTTCTATACATCCGAAACAATCACTGAGGTTACGGCTTGCTATTCCAATAGTGAGACTTGGGTCGTCACTGCATCCGTAGAAAGAAGCGATTTGTATGTGTAGTAATTGCAAGATCTTTAGAAACAAACGAATTGCTACTGCTAAGCCGTGACGAAACTAGACAAATTTCTAGGCGAAACATTTATCTAGTATCATGTAAATAAATCCCTCAGGCAAAATCGGAAATTCAACCGAAGGTTAGGAATAGTAGCAGCCCGTTATTTTAGGTTCACTTAAACTATTCAGTCCAGGTGGAGAATGAGTGATGCGCAATTCTACGCCGCTCGGATTCGGCTATAAAAAGAAGGTCACCTGTCATTGAGCACAACACAATGCATCAAGAAAATGTCACAGTTTGGTGCGATTTATGGGTTGGTGGCATCATTGGACCGTACTTCTTCAAATATAGTACGAATCGTAACTTAACTGCGAATGGTGAGCGCTATCGTGAAATGATATCCAACTCTTAAAAAATAACCCTTTATGTTTTAGCCAAATCCGAACAGAGTTTCCCATAGCTCCCGATTTTGCCAAATTTGACCATAAGTCCCTTATTTATCCACCGGTCTTACTCAAAATTGTCCAATTCTAATCTTCTATAGTACTGACAATATGTGCCAAATATCATTGAAATCGGTTCAGATTTAGCTATAGCTCCCATATATATGTATCGCCCGATTTTGTCAAATTTGGCCATAAAGCTGTTATTTATCAACCGATCGTACTCAAATTTGGCTTACTCTAATATTCTATAGTACTGACTATATGTGCAAAATATCATCCAAATCGGTTCAGATTTAGATATAGCTCCCATATATATGTAGCGCACGATTTTGAAAAATTTGCCCCTTATAACCATATTTTTCACCATAGTGGCCTCATTTATTTTAATATCCTGTAATATCAACCGAACCTGCAAAATTTAATCCAAATCGGTTCAGTTTTAGATATAGCTTCCATACATATGTATCGCCCGTTTTTCAAAAATGTAACCCTATAACTTTATTTCTGATCATAATAGCCCTATTTAGTAACCAATCTTACTTCAATTTAGCACACGGTACCAATACTCTTATTTATTAACCAATGCTATTCAAAATTCAAATTTTGAAATACTAACTAATGGTCTTGGGGTAGGTTAGGTTAGGTTAGGTGGCAGCGCGATGTATCAGGCTCACTTAGACTATCCAGTCCATTGTGATACCACATTGGTGAACTTCTCTCTTATCACTGAGTGCTACCCGATTCCATGTTAAGCTCAATGACAAGGGACCTCCTTTTTATAGCCGAGTCCGAACGGCGTTCCACATTGCAGTGAAACCACTTAGAGAAGCTTTGAAACCCTCAGAAATGTCACCAGCATTACTGAGGTGGGATAATCCACCGCTGAAAAACTTTTTGGTGTTCGGTCGAAGCAGGAATCGAACCCACGACCTTGTGTATGCAAGGCGGGCATGCTAACCATTGCACCACGGTGGCTCCCAATGGTCTTGGGGTAAATCCTGCAAAGACAGAACTGGTCATGTACTGCAAAGATCGCAAAACTCCCACGGTTAGGCCCATTTCCTTAGGGGGTATTGAAATTCCCTTTGGTGAGTGTGCAAAATACCTTGGCGTTATTTTGGACAGGAAGCTGAACTTTAAGCCTTATATTGAAGAAAGGGCGAGAAAAGCAACGGTAGCTTTGTACTCGTGCAAAAAGGCAATAGGAAAAAAGTGGGGACTAAAACCAAAAATTGTGCATTGGCTATACAAGGCAGTGGTCAGACCTATAATGCTATATGGTATTGTAGTCTGGCGGCCGGCACTTCACTAGCCAACAAGTTTAGACAAAGTTCAGCGTATGGCGTGCTTGTGTATCTCAGGTGCATTCAGCAAGACAGGAACAAATTCCCTTAATGTCATACTGCATCTATTGCTTTTAGACATTTTGGCCAAACAATCAGCTGCAACAACGGCTGTGCGATTGCGCGAGCTATCGCTGTGGACGGAAAAAAGTTACGGTCACAGTTCGGTCCTCAAAATAATGCCAGATGTGCCTAACGTAGTGGATTACACTTTGGCGAGTCCACTTTTCGACAAAAAGTTTGAGACTTTAATTCCCAACAGTGAGGCGTGGTGTACACGGACCCCGGGGAATAAAAGATATTTCTATACTGATGGCTCCAAATTTCTATACTGATGGTTCCAAATTGGATGGACAAGTGGGTTTCGGAGTATATTCTAAAGATCTGAAATACACTAATCATGTAGTGTATTTCAGGCTGAAATATTAGCAATAAGAGAAGTGGTGAATTGACTGAGAAGTAATGCTCCAAGCAATATTGGCATTAATATATACCCAGACAGTCTACCTGCAATAAAATCCTTGGACTCTGTGTTCCTCAACTCGAAAACGGCCATCGACTGCCGCAAATCTCTCAATGAGATGGCTGAGCAGTACAATATTCACCTAATATGGGTGCCTGGCCATAGGAACATACCGTGGAACTGCGAAGCGGATGAGTTGGCAAGGCTAGGGACTACCTTACATATTGTAGGGGAACTTGAATCTGTTGGTATGCCCCTGGCTACCTGCAAGCTCATGCTGCGTGAGAAGGCTCTTATGATGGCAAATGTTCGATGGGAGAATTGCAAGGGCTGTAACGACACCAAGCAAATATGGCCCCATTTAAAATTAAACCGCACACTAGATATGCTAGTGTTCCCGAGACGTCAGATATCACTCCTGATATCTGCTATAACGGGTCGCTGCCTGATAGGCGATTTTACAAAAACTATAGGCGCTAAGTATAATGACTATTGTATGAGCCGTCATGATGCGGAGGAAAAGGAATCAATAAATCACCTCTTGTATGAGTGTCCTGCATTTAGTGTAAAGCGCAAGCAACTTTTAGGAGCATATAGCTTCAGATTACTGGCGGATCTGGAAAACGTTAACTTAAGCAGTCTGCCAATGTTATTGGAACAATCTGGTTGGTTCAACAAAGAAAAATAATCAGTGTGGCGCAGGGTATAATAATCAAGAAGGTTCAGCGGTTAAAACTAGAAGTGCCCATATGTAATAGGTACTTTCAGTTAATGTGGTATCACAATGGACTGAATAGTCTAAGTGAGCCTGAATCTTAATCGGGCTGCCACTTTAACCTAACCTAACTGTAGTTAGGCTTGTATGTAACTCCTACAAAAATATATTTCCCATGTTTCACAAGTTTGGATTTATTACCCACACTAATTGAGGGATTTCCTGTTTTTTATACCCTAAACCACATAGTGCCTACCAGAAATATTGATTTTAGACCCCATAAAATATATACCGATCGACTCAGAATCACCCCCTGAGTCGATCTAGCGCTTGGTGTCCGTCCGTCCGTCCGTCTGTCCATGTATTTGTTGTTCACAGGATTCCGGTCGCAATTATTAACCGATTTTGATGAAATTTGGTACAGGGAGTTTTTTGGGCACAAGGACGAACGCTATTGAATTTGGAAGAAATCGGATCAAATTTAGATATAGCTCCCATATATATAACCTTATGTTTGACCATACAGGCCTCATTTCTTAACTGATCTTACTCAAATCTTGCACAAGGTAACCTTTTGTGGTATTAATCAAACCAGCAAAATATTATGCAAATTGGTTCAGATTTAGATATAGCTTCCATATATATGCATCGCTCGATTTTCCCAAATTTGGCCATAGTACTCTTATTTATTAACCAATGTTACTCAAATTTCAAATTTTGATGTACTAGCCGATCGTACTTATACGTACTTGTAGCTCTTACATAATAATATTGCTCGAGTTTTACAAATTTGTATTTATTACCCACATTAATTTAACGATTTTCTCTTTTTTAATAATGGGCTCAATATTAGTGGCATACTAACTCCGTAGGTGCAATATCAACACAGTCAGTGTTGCTAGAAGTAGGGGAAATTCTATATGTAGGGTTTTTCTAATATTTAGCGTCTTGTAGGGACGTAGGGCCACAATGTAGGACATTTTCACTCAACACAATTTGTAATAATGTTTACATTTTGGTGGCTCTAGAGGAGGAAATTAGAAGCCGGCAAATCTTGATATTTAACAATGTGTGGTAAACTTTATTCCTGTAGAAAATTTTGTCAACATTTTATTTCTGTAGAACATTTTGTAAAAATTGTATTTTTATAGAATTTTTTTTTTTTTAAATATTATTTCTATAAAAAATGTTCTCAAATTTTATTTCTGTGGAATTTTGTCTCAAAATTTTTTTTTATAGAATTTATTGTCAAAATTTTATTCCTATAGAAAAATTTCTCACAAAAATTTGTTTATAGAAACTTTTTCAAAAATTTTATTTTTATAAAGATTTAACAAAAAAGGTTACTAATTTGGGTAGAATTCTACCAACTGTGGCAACCGTGGTCGTAATACAAATTTATATTCTAAGTTATATACGTTGCATATTCATGTTTAAAGATAATAAAGTACTTAGAACAATTTTTGTTTTGTAAAAGTTTTTAAATTTAACGAAAAATATAGTAGGGAAAATTGTTTGGGAATATATAGGAAAGTAGGGAACTTTTTTTGTCCTTGTAGGGTAAACCGAACATTTTCCCTGGCAACACTGACTATGAGCTATAGTCAGATTGACACAAAGCACCCATAGACATGTACCCCTTAATTTTCTTAAATATGCAACTGCGCGTTATCTCCCAGACCTATATGTTACCCCACAAATGCTAATTATTACTAATTCTATTACTAATTACTAATTCTGTAATGGTGGTTTAGGGTATGATATAGTCGGCCCCGCCCGACTTTCTACTTTACTTACTTGTTAATAATGGACTCAATATTAATGGCATACTAACTCTGTAGGTTCAGAATCAACTATAGCTCCTAATATCAGAAATTTCTGTTCAGATTGTGATAAAACTCCCATAAGCATGTACCCCTTAATGTTCTTAAATATGGAAATGCGGTTTATGTTATCTCCCAAACAATATTTACTAATTCAGTAGGGGTGGTTTAGGCTATCATATAGTCGGCCCCTCCCGACTTTATGATAGATTGTTTTCACTTGTTTTTTAATCAAAAATACACAATGACGATTTGATCCTTTCCCTATTATTTACAAACCAAAGTTCTCATTAAAACTCATTGGTCTGCAAATCTAGGAAGTTCGCCACTTTCAGATTATCTAAACATCCAAGTTTCCAATAAGAAACCGATAGTCAAATTCAGCAAATTCTTACATATCACATACCACCTAAATCTGTGAGAGTGCCATTCGAATTATTTCTCTCTTCGAGTGTAATGAATGAAGGCACTATGGCATAACTGCTACTTGTTCTTCGGAATGCTTTTTTTCCCTTCCTCCACTCAATTGCCATTTAGTGAATGAAATTCAAGCAAAATAAAAAGCCGCCAAGAATATTAAATATTACTTCAGCTTTTCCAAATGCAGCCATGGTCATGTTGTTGGATCAATTCAAACAAACAAAATATCAAACGAAAATCCCATCAAGATTTAGGAGTTCGTGGAATAAACACTAAACTGCAGTCTTTCGACAAAAACAAAAAAAAAACGATTAAAATTTTATTTAAAATTCAATCCAAAAATGGTTGTTGTAGGCCTAACTCATCCTCCAATTCCATAAAAATCAAAAAAAAGACCTCTTTAACATCGCGGCCAAAGAAAGAAATTAGTGGGAATTTCAAATTTATACAAATGAACATATGCATGAAGCTAAATGGGGGAAAAAAACAAACGCCAAATCTGGGAGCCACTGACAAGCAGCCAACTCAGTTTAGAACGTGTTCCTCACAAAACGGAAGCTATAAAAAAAAAACTTTGGTAAATGTGTATGGAGTACCAAGGAAGGCCAGGCAGCATGTCGACCGGGCGGGCACCAGAGTGACTAGAAATTTTCAACTAAAACCATTGCTAGTGGTGAATGGTATTCCAAAATGGTACCAATACTATGACAATGCACTTGTATTTCCCGATTCAAATTCGATACGAGTCACAGGTTCTTTCCTTTCTGTGGCTTGGTTGGGATTTTTTATTGTTTCCAGAGTGTGTGTGTGTGCTGTTGGTTGTCTTTATATGGAGGAGTAGCATAGCCCTAAGGACCTTGGCATATACATAGCGTTTGGTTTCCATTTTAATAGAAATGTCTCCCAATTGGGTAATAACAACAAGAGAGGTCAATGTTCCAACACGAATGGAATGGTTCGATAGGTGGCCCTGTGTTTCTCAATGGCTTGTATGTATGGTTATTGCGGATGGTTGTGAGAAAGGGAAATCAGTTAATGCATTTCGGTCCAAAATAACTTTGCATGCCAAGGGATTTTTGGCAAGCACTATTGGAACATTGAAATTAATGGCTAAATGGAAGTACTCCCAAAAGGAATCCATCCATGAAACTATCCATGACAACATGTAACAAAGTCAAGAAATTCTATCGACCATTTGCAAATTATATTTCGTTATTTGGGTTAGTTTTCTTTTTTGTTAGCACTTTAAAAAAGAGAGAAATAAAATTTGATTTAAATACCATAAGATGGAAAAGAAACAGATTCGATAAGGCTACAGAAAAAGGACAATTTCTTCAATTACAGTTAAAGCTCTCAGAAGTGCACACCCACAGTCTACTATACTGAAACAAAGCATGCCCGGTTCTAAAGATTTTGTCTTTACTATAAAAATTTTGGTATTGATTCCGAGCCAAAGAAGCGGAGTATACAAGTAAGGATACTTTTAAGACACTTGCTTCCAGGAAGCAAATTTTAATTTTTCGTTTTTTCCGCTTTTTTTACTTCATATGCTATCAAAGACCTTTAAAAACGAGTTAGCGACAACTTTATTTGCCAAATTAAGACTCGACTTCCAGTAGAAATTATGCTAGGTTAGGTTAGGTTAAAGTGGCAGCCCGATTAAGATTCAGGCTCACTTAGACTATTCAGTCCATTGTGATACCATGTTTGATACCATGCTGTTTCATGTAAAAAATTCTTTAAAATAAAGTGTTGAAAAACATGTCCTATATTTCAACGACTTTTTCCTTTGTAGTGAAGATGCAACAAATTTAAAGACAATTTCATTATTTTGAAAGAATTTTTCTGAATTATTAAAGTCAAATTGACCTTAGCCCAAAATTGTTTTCTTTCATGTTATGATGCCCATTTTTAGTTATAAGGACAATACGACTTCATTGAAAAATGTATCGACTTTTGGACAAGGAAAAAAAAAACTTTATATTAGAAAAATGCGTCTTCTATGCTAAGCAAAACTTGCATTCGTATTTTAAAGACATGAAATCTTCGACCTCACGACAATATTTTTTTCAGTGTACATTTTGTCCATATCTGAGATGTATACACACGGACGAAAAAGACTGTTTTCCATATGGTTCGGTGTAAAAATTATATGGTGGCAAATCAATTTTTTTAACAATTTATTTCTAAGTACAAACATATAATATTCAGAAATTAGTATAACATGTTTGGGACATATATAGTATCACAATGGACTGAATAGTCTAAGTGAGCCTGATACATCAGGCTGCCACCTAACCTTGGGACATATATGGTAATATGTTAAAACATATTGTGTTTGGGACACAGCATTTTCTTAAATAATATCTATGGATGCAAACATATATTAATTTAGAAATTCCTTATCAACATTTAGGGCCAGGGGAAAATCCTAAATATGGCGACGGAGCTAGTTTACGAAAAACATTAACCCATTCACCACCAAAATAAACCAAAATAAAAACTTTGTAGGAAAAAATGTAATTTTGAGGACCTACCTCAATTAGTTCAGGAGCTATATAAGTATGTTCTAAGAACTTGATTCCTGAATTGTGACGAAATGCCCGTACGAAAGTGAGCGCTACGAGGGCAGTTCGGAAACTTCTTAGCGCGGTATAAACAGAAAAAAGTTAAGTATTTTGGAAACTTCCATCTCTGTTATGAACACATGTTAAATTTTGTTTCGATCTGGCAACTGCTTCATATAGAAATATGCGTTCAAAAAAGACACATCCGCAATTTTTTTACAATGGAAAAATTAGAAATGCGTGCTGTCATTAAATATTTACATAAAATAGGTTTATCGGGACAAGAAATTCATAATTATATGTCGTACAAGCATTGAAGATGAACCGCGTAGTAGACGTCCAAAAACAGCAAACAGCAAAAACAATTCAATCGGCTGGTAAGGTTATGGCAACGGTTTTTTGGAACTTCAAAAGTATTTTATTGATTGACTATCTGCAAAAGGGTAAAACAATAAATTCAGAGTACTATTGCAACCTTTTGGATCAATAAAATGTACAAATTCGAGAAAAACGTCCTGACTTACAACAACAAAAAATTTTTTTCGTCAAGACAACGCACCAGCGCACAAGAGTGTTTTAACAATGGCTAAAACCAACGAATTAAAGTACGAGTTGCTTGACCACCCACCTTATTCTCCTGATTTAGCTCCCAGTGACTTTTACTTGTTTCCAAATCTAAAAAAAAATCCCTGCTGGCTAGCATTTTACCTCAAATGAAGATGCAATTACCACTATTTTGAAGACCTTGAGGAAAACTATTTTAATCAAGGGATAGAATTGCTAGAAAAGCGTTGGATTAAGTGTATTGAATTTTCAGGAGGTTATATTGCAAAATAAAAATATTTTTGAAAAACTAACTATTCTCCTTCATTGATAGGCTAAGAAGTTTCCGAACCGCCCTCGTATGTTATGTTCTCGGAAATTATGTCTCTGATTACGGCAAACATTTTATGTTCGGCGAGAAAACAACATTTTTGCGGCAAAAATGTTCTCCATCCAAAAAAAAAAAACATTTTGCTCATGAAACATGAGGTGATCATAGGGTTTGCAAAACCCTTAATCGGATTCCATTACAAATATCGAAATCGGATAGTGACATTTTTGATTAATCTGAAACCCGGCTTTTGAGCATCGGTTAACCGGTTTTCTGTATTTCAATGAAACGTCTATCTCTTATGCAGGGTTGCCAGATTCAAATGGCCTATTGTCTGAAATTTTGGAAAAAGTTGGCTGGATTTAAATAAAAAAATCTGGATTTCGTAAATCCCCAAATATGAGGAATAAAACTATTCATTAAAATATTTAAATAAATAATAAAAACACAACAATACATTTATAATTCAGTCTTTTCATAAATAGAAATAAAATAAAGTACACCTAGACCTCGCTTTGCGTCGCAGATACGTTCCAAAAAAAAAAAAAACACGCCGCAAACTGAAACGACGCAAAGTGAATTATGAGTTTCTATGGCAAACCATGCAAAGATTGGAGAAAAACTAACGACGCAAAGTGAAAACTAGTACTAATTCAGCAGCGACGCAACTTCGAAACAACGCAAAACGAAACGATGCAAAGCGAGGTCTAGGTGTAAATTTAATTAAATTAAAAAAATCAATCAAACTTTTCTTACGAACTAAATTTACAGAAAAAGCCCAAACTAGGTTTAATGCAGCTCTTATAGATAATACATATCGCACTTACAAATCAAAAGGATAGTAACTCTAAATTCTTTATTTTTCAGTAGAGACGAAAAACTGCCCTTAAAAAGTATTAACTCGGAAGACAAGAAAATTGACATAACAGCTTTTTTTTTAATGAAAGAATAGTAAAAAATGGGAGAACTTTACAGTGTGTATCGTTTTTTAATGAGAAGTGAAAATTTCAAAATTTTGAGTTACTACACTGAAAAAACAGTGTACCCACCAGGAAGAAAAATTTCGGTTAATTTTAGAAAATTTTGAATATTTTTAGAAAATTTTAACTAAACAGTATAACAAACGCTGGCATCACGAAGATGTCATAAAAATAAGTAAATATTTTTCGAGAAATTCAAGAAAATTTATTAGACATAATTACGTTTTTTCACTTGTTAAAGAAAATTTTGTAGTTTGAAGGAAAAAATTGGAGTTCAAAATTGCAAGAATGTCTTTAGTGACATACGAAGTTCATGATGAACGCATTTGTAGTATAATTTACAAATTTAAAGAAATATTGAACTATTTTGTGGAAGACACGAATTTAGTTAATCTTTATCCTTCATTTGTGTATATTTTTTCCTCGGTTTTAGTTAATTTAACTAACGTACACAAAAAATTATTAGAGTAGAGGAAACTTTCTCCAAACATAATAATTCCATGAACTAAACGAAAGTTATATTGGCTTTAGTGAAATAGAGAGTTCACTTTTTTTGAGTGTACGATTTATCTCTCTCTGGGTGTAATTGAGTGCTGGTTAAAAGTAATCAACACTGAAAAACCACCTTAATGGGAATGAAAAAGATGAATAACTAAACGTATAGTCTTTCCCACGGATGTGCAGTGGGAGTCTGAAGATTTCGCTGGAGTCGGAGCCGGAGTCGTAGAAATTTTGCTCGAATCCGACTCCGGCGAAACAAACTTTGAAAAACACTTCCTATCCTATCCTATCGAACAATGAAAAACGAAGTAATGGATTTCAGGCCATTCAAAGTGTATTTATATGGGTGAAATTTCACGGTGATATAAAAAGTTGGTTTTACTAGAATATGGGCTGAATTGATCAATTGTATTGACCATATTTAACATAACATATATGTACTCTTGATAAAGGTACAATTTTAAGGCAATATATCAGTAGAAACTATCGTTCTAAATTTTTTGACAGGCATGTCGAGTTCGAAGATGGGTCATACCGGACAATTTTGTGATATAGAACCTACATATAAACCCATCATCCGACTTGTTTTAAGAAGTTTATAAAATTTTCATAATATTTGTCAAAATTTTGAATTTAGTTATTTGAGATCCATATAATAAATGCGGAAATTTACCGTCGGTCCAGATTTTGTTTATGGAGATAATTACTTGAGAAATCTCCATATACACCCGATATCCTTGGAAGCTGTAATTTTAAATTGGACCTCTGCCAACGTGCCATCCGAGCCGGTCTTTTGGGAGAATGTTTGTTTCATCAAAGCCACTCGAAATTCTTTACATTAAATTAATGGCCTCTACACTGTTAGAAAAACATGTTTTTTCATATGTTCCGATATAAACAAAATGTGTTTCGGGCACAATTTTTAAATACAATATATTTAAGTGCAAACATGTAATGTTCCGAAACTAACACTAAATGTTTGGGACACATATGTTAATATGTTAGAATATATTATGTTTGGTGCATGAATGTTTTATAAAAATAATATGTGTGAATGTAAACATATATAAATTTACAAATTTCGAGTTAACATATATATGTTGTGATATTTTATTCAGAGAGCGACAGAGAGATAGGGAGAGAGAGAGAGAGTATAGAGAAAGAAATAGAGATGGAAATCGGGTTGACGAAAGATATCAACATAACACAGCGAGAGAATGAAAAGAGAGCAATTTCTGTGAAACCGATAAGGCCAAAAATTTGATATGCTTAAGTCTAAATATCATTTAATTTGAATATTAGAAAGAGTATTCGGAGTAAAGAGAATAGACATTCGGAACCAAGAGAATATACATTTGAAAAAAAAAAAACAGCGTGTGTTTTCGTCTTGAGAGCAGCGTTTTATGTATGTGTGGACACGTGTTTTGTTTATCATTTTGGCATTATGGGCACAATTTTTTTCTTGGTTCGTTAAAAGAAATCGGAACGTATGCTAACCACTGCTGCACGTGGCCAACAAATGTATGTTTCTGTTAAATAATGTTATGTTTGCATGGACTCGTGGGCGCTGCAAACTATGCTATGTAAATGTAACTTATAACGATAATTGTCTATTGGTGACTATAACAGCTACGTAGCCCAGTGGTAGTGTGTTGGCTTACAAATTGCATGGTTCCCGGTTCGATTCTCCGTCCAGGCGAAAGGTAAAATTTAAAAAAAATATGAAATTGAATAATTTCTTCAACATTATTTGTATTACAGAAAAAGGTGCGAAGAACTAAAAATTTCGTGGAAGTGAGAAAGATGTGGGGGAATATACAATTAGGCAGAAACAAAATGTTGAGCATTCAGGTCGAAAACCTATGTTGTTAGCACCTATATTACCTGTTTATTTTCATAATTCATTATGATTGTAAATATATAAATAAATAAATAAAATTTTGAGCACAATATTGTTTGGGAGAATTTATTTTAAGCATATAATATTTTTGGGTGCAAAATGCTTCCAAACCTATTATATGTTCACATAATAACATATTGTTTTTTGCAAGACAACATTATTGAATTTGGATGCAAAAATACAAAATGTTTGGAACTTAGACTACCCAAACATAAATTGTTTAGACCAATATGCTTTCAAACATATTATATATTGGAAGAGATCAAACATATAAATGTTTGGGCAATACCCAAAAATATATATGCTTGAAGCAAAATATGTTTGGGAGTATATGTTACAGAAGCGATTTTTTGTGAGCGTGTAGATTAATACCAGGATTTTACTTCTTAAACTTCTGGAAGACTAATTATTTTTTGAAATATTTTGTTTTTATAAATACACCCTAAAAAAAAATCGCTTCTCTAACATATGTTCCAAACATATTTTGCAGGAAGCACATATATTATTGGATATTGCCGAAACATTATTATGTTTGTTTTATGTGAACATATTATATGTTTGGAAGCATTTTGAGCCCAAAAATATTATATGCTTGGAAGAAATTTCTCCTCAAGAAGATTGTGCTCATTCCCTCATATAATTCTCACTTCCACGAAATTTTTAGTTCTTCGCACTTTTTTTTTGTAATACAAATAATGTTGAAGAAATTATTCAATTTCATAATTTTTTTAAATTTTACCTTTCGCCTGCACGGAGAATCGAACCGAGGACTATAAAGTTTGTAAGCCAACAAACTACCCACTGGACTACGTAGCTGTTGTAGTCACCAATAGACAATTATCGTTATAAGTTACATTTATATAGCATAGTTTGCAGCGCCCACGAGCCCATGCAAACATAACATTATTTAACAGAAACATACATTTGTTGGCCACGTGCAGCAGTGGTTAGCATACGTTCCGATTTCTTTTAACGAACCAAGAACCAAGAATTGTGCCCATAATGCCAAAATGATAAACAAAACACATGTCCACACATACATAAAACGCTGCTCTCAAGACGAAAACACACGCTGTTTTTTTTTTCAAATGTATATTCTCTTGGTTCCGAATGTCTATTATCTTTACTCCGAAAACTCTTTCTAATATTCAAATTAAATGATATTTAGACTTGAGCATATCAAATTTTTGGCCTTATCGGTTTCAAAGAAATTGCTCTCTTTTCATTCTCTCGCTGTGTTATGTTGATATCTTTCGTCAACCCTCCCGATTTCCATCTCTATTTCTTTCTCTATACTCTCTCTCTCTCCCTCTCTCTCCCTCTCTCTCTGTCGCTCTCTGAATAAAATATCACAACATATCTTTGTTAACTCGAAATTTGTAAATTTATATATGTTTACATTCACACATATTATTTTTATAAAACATTCATGCCCCAAACATAATATATTCGAACATATTAACATATGTGTCCCAAACATTTAGTGTTAGTTTAGGAACATTACATGTTTGCACTTAAATATATTGTGTTTAAAAATTGTGCCCGAAACACATTTTGTTTATATCGGAACATATGAAAAACATATTTTTCTAACAGTGTACATATTCTGGAGATTATTGTTATCTACCCATATTTTGATGTGGTCTCTATATAGTCTTGTGTCGTATTTTAATTTATTGGCCTGACATTAAAATGTATAGTTCTTTACATCCCTAAATTGCTGAGATTTGTTGTCGAGTCGTATAGAAATTTAAAATTAGGGTTCTTTAGGGCATATAAACACACATGGCAAAATGGAATACTTATATCGGTCTATTTTTGGAACACTATGCCTTAAAATTACAATTGGAATACTGTTAACATGAGATTTAGGTACACCACCTGGAGTTGACTCCGGAGTCGGACCGGAGTCGAGTAAAATTGACTCGACTCCACAGCCCTGATCTTTCCTATTGAAATATTATTTCAAAAGTATATTTAGCTGGAAATATTATTGAATAGCTTGTAACTGTAGAAAATCTGGAAATTCCAGCCTGTTCCAGTCCATCTGGCAACCCTACTCTTATGCTGAATGTAGAACATATTAAACAATTGAAAAATCAAACTAAATTCGTTTTCACTAATTAGCGCGAAAAACCTTTACGCGATGAAGATATATCTGAAAAGAAGATAAATTGAAAACGGATTTTTCAAAAAATTTAGAATCCTTATATTTTTATAGCACTCTTTAATAGACAAATATCTTTAATTAAATATCTTTACACATAAAACGCAATATGAGAATTCAATTAAAATTGTTTCTCCTATAAATATTGAATACAAACACAATAATATGCTATTATTTACGAAAATAACCTTACAGCGGATAAGTTCTAAGTCGAAGGTCAAAAGCCGTTTGTATAAAATGTCAATAAATTTTCAAATATAAAAAAAAAACACGAAAACATCCACAATTTATGGTTGGCCTATCTTTGCAGCCCAAGCGTAACTAGAGGCTATTATCCACAAACATTTAGAACGATTATGAACAGAACAAAAAAAAAATTGCGTTTAAGTGTTTTTCAACCCCGCACTACAACAACAAAAAAACACATCCAATAGCAATTAATTGAGTTATAATTTCGACCCTGACCCAACTGAGTAAATATTTAACCCCATACTCCTCTAACGGACAATTATCGAAGAAACCTTCATACTAATCTTTTGGCGGAAGAATTATGTTTATTCTCCACTCTATGCTGTTATGGAGGAATATGGATCGAGATGCTGAAGCATCTGTGTAACTCAATAATACCATAAGCCCTAGTGATATATGCGAATGTGTAAGTGGGATGAGGATGCATATGTATGAACATAAATCAATTTAAATTGGAACAATAAAAAATTGAACCAAATAAGAAAAAAAACTGGCCACATTCCATGCATTTTATATTTGACACGTATTTAGCACCAAACCGACAAAACAAATCGGAGATGATAGAGCTGACCCTTCGACCTCGTCTCATCATCCACAGCTACCACCCACTGTGGGAGCGGTAGTAGGCTATAGGACATACAAAAAGAAACCAATGAAGCATCACAACCACCCCTTACAAATCTCACTTCCTCCCTCCCTCTCTCTCCCTCTCTGTATGCATTTGGAAATGTTGGCAAAGACAAACTTTCAGTCTTTTTCTTCCCGCACACTTTTTTTGCTTTTTTTTTCCTTTGTTTTTCATCAAATCCAATGATGTTCATCTGAGTAAATATTTTCCCGGATGATATAGAGGAACAAAGTGCACGAATTGAGTGCAAAGAACAATGAACATTTGTCATGTTCAACATAATCAGCTTAAATAGTGAAAATTCCCAAAAGACTTTTGAAAATGCTGCAAAGCAGAGTGGAGCTAGAGCGCGTCAGTAGTAGTGACAGTGGCCATGCCACATGGATAATCATCAGGGGGTGCAAAAGACAATGAAATGAATGTTGGAATTCAGTTAGAGCGGATGAAAGAAGACTCTCAGGTGAATGAACAAAAATGCACGGTGACTGTCTTCCACTCCAATTAATTGCTCACTCTGTGAAATGTACACGTGATAAGGGTACAAACGAGGTTAGAATAATAATGGTGATGAGAAAATAAAAAGGTGCGAACTAGAACAACCAGCGTTACCGTTGTGCCACTTTTTTTGGCCGGAGCCTCTTTTGTGCCACTAAATGTGATACTTTTTACGATTTTGTGCCACTTTTTCAAAAGTTTAAAATTTATGGGAAGTTAACATTATAAATAGATGCGTTATTCAGAAAGTTGCACGGATGAAAAAGACTTTTTTTCATATGTTTGGCTATAAACATTATATGTTTGGAACACAAATTTTTAAATACAATATTTTTGAGTGCAAGCATATAATGTTCATAAACTAGCATAACATGTTTGGGACATATATGTTAATATGTTAGAACATATTATGTTTGGGACATAAAATGTTTGTAAATATAATATGCTTGGATGCAAACATATATTAATTTAGAAATAGCCTATAAACATATATGTGTTTAGTAGCTTGGAGCGCTATTTAACAGGGAGCGATATTGAATTAAGTTGGTGGTTGTTGCTTGTTATTACAAAATTAACATTTTATTTTTCCTTGGGCAATTGATCAGCTACTTCTTTCATCCTACAAACTGTGTGATCCGCTGTTCGAATCCCCGTCCGTCAAAAGGTAAAATTAAAATAAAAAAAAATCATAAAATTGAATAATTTCTTCTACAATGTTTGTATTACAGAAAAAGGTGCTAAGAACTAAAAAATCTCGTGGAAGTGAGAAAGATGTCGGGGAATATACAATTAGGCAGAAACAAAATTTTGAGCATTCAGGTCGAAAACCTATGTTGTTAGCACCTATATTACCTGTTTATTTTCATAATTCATTATGATTGTAAATAAAGGGTGATTTGTTAAGAGCTTGATAACTTTTTTTTTTTTTAAAACGCATAAAATTTGCAAAATCTCATCGGTTCTTTATTTGAAACGTTAGATTGGTCCATGACATTTACTTTTTGAAGATAAGTTCATTTAAATGTTGACCGCGGCTGCGTCTTAGGTGGTCCATTCGGAAAGTCCAATTTTGGGCAACTTTTTCGAGCATTTCGGCCGGAATAGCCCGAATTTCTTCGGAAATGTTGTCTTCCAAAGCTGGAATAGTTGCTGGCTTATTTCTGTAGACTTTAGACTTGACGTAGCCCCACAAAAAATAGTCTAAAGGCGTCAAATCGCATGATCTTGGTGGCCAACTTACCGGTCCATTTCTTGAGATGAATTGTTCTCCGAAGTTTTCCCTCAAAATGGCCATAGAATCGCGAGCTGTGTGGCATGTAGCGCCATCTTGTTGAAACCACATGTCAACCAAGTTCAGTTCTTCCATTTTTGGCAACAAAAAGTTTGTTAGCATCGAACGATAGCGATCGCCATTCACCGTAACGTTGCGTCCAACAGCATCTTTGAAAAAATACGGTCCAATGATTCCACCAGCGTACAAACCACACCAAACAGTGCATTTTTCGGGATGCATGGGCAGTTCTTGAACGGCTTCTGGTTGCTCTTCACTCCAAATGCGGCAATTTTGCTTATTTACGTAGCCATTCAACCAGAAATGAGCCTCATCGCCGAACAAAATTTGTCGATAAAAAAGCGGATTTTCTGCCAACTTTTCTAGGGCCCATTCACTGAAAATTCGACGTTGTGGCAGATCGTTCGGCTTCAGTTCTTGCACGAGCTGTATTTTATACGGTTTTACACCAAGATCTTTGCGTAAAATCTTCCATGTGGTCGAATAACACAAACCCAATTGCTGCGAACGGCGACGAATCGACATTTCACGGTCTTCAGCAACACTCTCAGAAACAGACGCAATATTCTCTTCTGTACGCACTGTACGCATTCGTGTGGTTGGTTTAATGTCCAATAAAGTAAACTGAGTGCGAAACTTGGTCACAATCGCATTAATTGTTTGCTCACTTGGTCGATTATGTAGACCATAAATCGGACGTAAAGCGCGAAACACATTTCGAACCGAACACTGATTTTGGTAATAAAATTCAATGATTTGCAAGCGTTGCTCGTTAGTAAGTCTATTCATGATGAAATGTCAAAGCATACTGAGCATCTTTCTCTTTGACACCATGTCTGAAATCCCACGTGATCTGTCAAATACTAATGCATGAAAATCCTAACCTCAAAAGAATCACCCTTTATATAAATAAATAAATAAAATTTTGAGCACAATATTGTTTGGGAGAATTTTTTTTAAGCATATAATATTTTTGGGTCCAAAATGCTTCCAAACATATTATATGGTCACATAATAACATATTGTTTTTTGGAAGACAACATTATTGAATTTGGATGCAAAAATACAAAATGTTTGGAACTTAGACTACCGAAAAATATATTGTTTAGACCAATATGCTTTCAAACATATTACATATTGGTAGAGATCAAACATATAAATGTTTGGGCAATACCCAAAAATGTATATGCTTGAAGCAAAATATGTTTGGGAGTATATGTTACAGAAGCGATTTTTTGTGAGGGTGTGGATATTGTGTACCAACCATGAACAGATGTGTTCTGTTAATTTTTAAAATATGTGAGCGGCTATGATGCAATTTAGGTTATGTCAAATTTACTGTGGAGTTCGTTTCTATGATAATATGATAATTATGAAAATGTTTAAGGTTTGTAGTGCGACCGCAAAGAATAATTGATGATGGATCCCATGAGGCCTCAGGTAAATAAATTTGCAATCACTCTTATATATTATAATTTTACCTTAAAATTGTCAAATTTTATTATGAATTGACATAATAACAAAAAATAGACTAATATAGAATAATATTCATAAGTTTTAAGTTTTTTTTTTGGTATAAGTTTATAAAAAGAATGTGCCGCTTTTTTTGACGTTTGCCACTTTTTGAAAATTCCCAACGGTAACGTTGAGAACAACGGAAACAGATTAGAGACAACCATCGTTTGCCATAAACTTAGGAGTTTTTCTCCTACAGAAAATAATTTGCGAGAAATGGGAATTTCGTTTGTCGAAAAATTCGTTCGGGAGAAACGTATTGTTTCTATTGCGTTAGATCAAAGTCATCATAGTTTCTCTAGTGCAATTTCACCCTTAAAAAGACCGAAATCGATTTTTTTTTTTTCAAAACATTGGAAAACCTTTTTTTTTCAAACAGACTCAAGTTGAACTTTAACCAAAAAAAATTGAAAACTCGTATTGAATTGAAAAGATAATCTAATCAAATATATAAAAAAGTCGGGGTTTCCTCCCTGACGTAATAACTCGAGAACGTACGAACAGATTTCCACGGTTTTGCATTCGTTGGAAAGGTCCCGGGCTTCATAAGGTTTATAGAAAAGAATATTCAAGAAAAGTTTCAACGGAAAAGCGAGAATTTTTTTATACAGCGCCATCTCTGATGCAACTCCAGAACGCACGAACCGATTTCCACGGTTTTGCATTCATTGGAAAGGTCTCGGTCTCTGTGAGGTTTATAGCAAGAAAAGTTTCAACGGAAAAGCGGGAAAATCTTTTTTTACATACAGCGCACATTACAAAAATTAATAATTTGAAAAAAGCAGTTGCTTTTGTTATAAAATAATTTTATTTTTTCACGTGAAAAATGTTCGGAGAACTAGAGGTGAAAATATGATACCTCATTTTTTGATATCTGGTGCCCGACTTTTTCAAAATTGGGCCACAATTCTCCAATTTGGGTGAAATTTTCAAGGAAGATTAGGGGTGATGTCTACACAAAGACCCGCCACTTTATTTTTCGATATTTGGTCGTGGAGTCGGACCACCCCTTTATACGATTTATGTTTAAAGTACAGTAAAAAAATACAAAATTCTCTGATTTACTTGAGAATTTTTGGGAGCCACCGTGGTGCAATGGTTAGCGTGCCCGCCATGCATTCACAAGGTCATGGGTTCGATTCCTGCTTCGACCGAACACCAAAAAGTTTTTCAGCGGTGGATTATCCCACCTCAGTAATGCTGGTGACATTTCTGAGGGTTTCAAAACTTCTCTAAGTGGTATCACTACAATGTGGAACGCCGTTCGGACTCGGCTATAAAAAGGAGGTCCCTTGTCATTAAGCTTAACATGGAATCGGGCAGCACTCAGTGATAAGAGAGAAGTTCACCAATGTGGTATCACAATGGACAGAATAGTCTAAGTGAGCCTGATACATCGGGCTGCCACCTAACCTAACCTACTTGAGATTTACAAAGAACACGCTGTGAGGTTAGGAATTTATTATGGGGTACGTGATTTTTTAATATTTGGACGGGAAGTGGGACCTCCCCCCTGCCCGACTTTTTGAAAATTGGAACAAAATTATCCGATTTACTTGAAAATTTCAGGGAAGGTTGAAGGGGCGTCGATATTTGGTCGAGGAGGGGCCTCCCCTTTGTCTGACTTTTTTAAAGTATAGTGAAAAAACTAATATTTGTCGACTTACTAAAATTTTACGGAGAACTTGGGGGAGATTATGAAATTTATATGAGGTAAATGTATTTTTTTTAATATTTGGTCTCCTCAAGTATATACCGTGAAGCAATTAAACTTTTCCAATTTACTAGAAATTTACAGAGGATGTGAGGTAGTTTATGTTATTATAATGAATATCTGATTTTGCGATATTCGGAAGGGAACAGAGGCCTCCCCTTGCCCTGCTGTTTAAAAATTGCTCTTATAATTTGCTTGAGATTTTCTGGGACGTCTACACAATATACGCTATATCATTTTTCGATATTGGGACGGGTAGGGATATCTCCTCTAAAACTAAACTAGAATTCTCAAGTTTACTTGAAATTTACAAAGGCCGTAAGGGAAGGTTATGAAATCAATATGGTGTACTTGATTTTTGGGTATTTGGACGGAAACGTACTCCTTGCCCCACACTATGAAACTTGAAGGAAAGTTTAAGATTTTCTTGGAATTTGTAACGTCCCTTTACAAATAATAGAGCAAAATCTAACCTTCTCCGAAATACTTGAAATTGGGAGAAGATGATTAAAGTTATACAGGGTACATGATTTTTCGATTTCTGGTTGGGGAAGGGGAATAGTGAAGTTGGGTAGTTTGTGAAATTAATATAGGGTACGTGAATTTACGATATCTGGTCGGGGAGGAGCAAATTACGGTGGTTCCCTTACTCTACTAGAGATACAAAAGTCAAAAATCGACTTTTTTAAAACAAAACAAGTATAACATATATAAGCCGTAAGTTCGGCCAGGCCGAAGCTTATGTAACCTCCACAATGAATTGCGTAGACACTTCTACTAAAGACTATCATCCACAATCGAATTACTTGGTTGTTGGCGGCCACATACCAACACAATGTACCAAATGTCAACCGAATCCTCCAAGAGGCTCCAAAACCAAATCTGAGGATCGGTTTATAAGGGGCTATATACCATATAATTATGGACCAATTTTAGCATGGTCGTTAGAGACCACATTCTAACACCAAGTACAAAATTTCAACTGGACCGGATGAATTTTGCACCTCCAAGTTGCTCCGGAGGTCAAATCTGTGGATCGGTTTATATGGCGGATATATTTAATAATGGACCGATATTATCTAATTTTTGCATGGTTGTTAGAGAACATATACTAACATCAGGTACCGAATTTCAACTGGAGCGGATGGATTTGGTCGGTTTACATGGGGGCTTTCCAAAAAATGGTCCAATATGGCCCAATTGCAATACCAACCGACATTCATCTATAACAACTACTTGTGTCAAGTTTCAAGCCGATGCTTGTCGCGTTCAGAAGTTAACGAGTTTTCAAAAGACGGACGGACGTACAGGTTGGCTGATAAGTCCCAGGTCTAACAAAGAAAAACAAATTTTTTTGTCAAAATTCGTTTTTATTATTCAACATGGTTCCTTTCAAGAGCGATACAACGATTATAACGACCTTCCAGTTTTTTGATACCATATTGGTAGTACTCGGTTTTGCCTAAAAATAGGCCTCAGTTTCGGCGATCACCTCTTCATTGAAGCCAAATTTTTTCCCTTGACGCTTGAATTTTGCATACCAATCAATTATTGTTGATTTCCCTGGGGCAGAGTCCGGAAACTCATTATGAAGCCAAGTTTTTGTTTCCACCGTATTTTTTCCCTTCATAAAACAGTATTTTATCAAAACACGAAATTCCTTTTTTCCATTTTTTTTTCACAACAACAAAAGTTGCTTCACAAAAGACGCTCTATCTCACAAACTAATTGACTTACAGACGTCAAATTTTGACACGAATCATTTGAAGGTTGGTACTATATAAAAATAATATGCATTTAATACTAGCGACGCCATCTATGTGTCAGACCGTTAGCTAGATCGACTCAGAATTTCACCACGACCCAGAATAAATATACTGTATGGGGTCTTAGAGCAATATTTCGATGTGTTACAAACGAAATGACAAAGTTAATATAAATTGCCTACAGTAGCCGTTGTGGTTTGATAAGGTCAATACTTTTGCGGTTTCTAACTACATCAGGTTATATTAAAACCCCATAAGATTAACCAAAATTATTTGCCTAGCCCTCTTTCCCTATGGCATTGTCAGGAAAAGGGAAGTTCGTTATTCGTTTGGTGGTGACACTGTTGGTTCTTTTGACTCTTCTCTTCAAAAACAATTGAAAACTAAAAGCTTAATTTTCAAATTAATGTTAATTGAACAAAAGGATGCGATGGCTTTAGATGCTTTTGCTTGGTTAAGCAAAGCATGGCATGGATGTCATGCCTCATACCCCCGAAAGAGTTACGCCATTTGACAAAATACAATTGTTTGGTGAACTCCCTTCCAAAAAGGCACACAAGAGAGCTCATCTTTTCTTTGACTTTCAGTGAGACCATAAGGACAAAGCCAACGTAAAATCACTCAGACTAATGGTAAATAGTAGAGGTAAAAGAATACACACCAATCTCCACTGAATTATTCAACCCTTCAAATGAAAGAAGAAACTCACAAAATTGGTTTAAGTGCAGAAAAATTTCATTTACCACAAAATTGTTTTAAAATGTTCTTGTGTAGAAAATAGACGGAGAAATTAACGAAGAACAAACAAAAAAAGCAAATTCGCACTAGAGCTAGCCCATGCGGAATGGGGATGAGTGCTTGATGTAAAAGGGTGTTGGGCGATGGGGGGTTGGGGGTTGGGGTGAAACCTTTTTGGAAAACCCATTGAAATGAAAAGCTAACGAAGCGAAAATCACTTGTACCACAAAATTGTGTGACAGACATCATGGATCAACATTTGCTCAGTATGTTTGAATAATAGAGCGCAAAAAATGTGCAAATTGTACAATGTCAAAACCCAGAGGCATACTCCACAGCCCCCTCCCACCCGTCCAACACTTCCACTTGCCTGTGAGTCAAGCATTCAGCTGACAAATGTCCTTTTCAAAATGGGCGTATGCATGGACGTTGGTTTGCTAGAGCCTTTTAGCCTACGACGTACGTTTGTCATCAGTTGATAGTTGCTGTCACAAAATCTGATGTGCTGATGATGAGGATGACGACGGCGACGACGACAACGTTGTCCAAAAATCCAAGGATGGGTGGTAGAATTATACTGTAATATTGTAGGCCTCTGACGATGGTATGGATGAATGTGGTAAACATCCTAACCAAGCAAACATTGGGTTTAAAAAAAACAACTGAGATGTCCACCATAAGTTTTAGAGTAAATACTAGGAAAATTGAGGTTGATTTAAATCGACCACATGTCACTCTACATCATCACCAGAATCTAAATAACACGATGTCACATTATTGGTTGTGGTAAAGATGTGGATATGGAAGGGAGGGTGGTAGTTTTGGGGAAGCTACATTTATTGGTGCAAAAAGATTTAAAATTTAAATGATTTTCTGTCGTTATTGGTTCTACCAACTACAGCATTGAGAAAAATACTGACTTAACAAAAATGATGTGTCGTACATTATAGGACACACTTGTGTAAGATATTAAGGATAAGTTACTTTGATATAAACATATTTAAAGATTTTTATATTCTTTGGTTTATAGATTTTTTTATAAACTTATGTCACTCGTCTGTGAAACTTGAGTCCTTTCGTAAATCAAATGTTCGTGTCATAGAAGAAAAACTTAACTAAAATTAAAGGTGGGTATTAAGTTCGAGTTTAGCCGCTAATTTTCACTAAAGTGAAAACTAAATGAGTAAAAAACGCCATAAAATTATATATATTTGTCGCAGATTTCATTATAACTTGATGGGAAATATGCCAAACCAAATTTTCACAAAGTTTATATTCTTTAAAATGGATTATTAAAGAAAAGTAATCGTGAAAAAATTACGATTTTAGCGGCTAAACTCGAAATTAATACCCACCTTAAAGAAAAAATCATTGGCGCGAAATCGTGACCATTTAACCGTAATAATGTTTATGCAATAAAAATAAGTTAAATTTAACATTAGTTTTACAACGGTTTTTTTTTTTCTCTGTAAGGAAACACACCAAATTGTCCATTTTCAATTTGGGATTATCTTTAAACTAAAGATTGAAAATTTCAATTTATTTCATTAAATCAAAAATGTGTCAAGAAAAATAATCCTTAGTTCCTGGACACACATTTTTTTTAACTTATCCCGAATATTTATAACTTTTTGTTAATGTAGCCTGTAGTGCAGTACAAGTAAATATTTGTTTAGTGTATGTTGCAGCCTTGATGACATTTTTTATTTTTTGAAATCAAGTGGGTTCGTATTTTTAGAACATTTCTTCCAACCAATCGACACAATTTATTTTGAGCGATTCACTAATTCTGTGGGATCCAGTGATATTGGATGTATGCCTGTTTCCACTAATGCCTAAGGTTGTCTCAATCTCATGATAAGTCACATGACGATCTTGCAATAGCAGTTGGCGCACAGCATCAATGGTTTCCAGAATAAAAACTGTACCCATAGAAGGAATGTGGTCACCTCCTAGAGCAAAATGTTATTTGACGTGAAATATGTTTGTCGCAACCATGTTATTTTCTCAGACATTATGTATCGGACATCCACAACTATTTTATGTTTGGCGAGAAAACAAAATTTTTAAGGTAATATTTACGGTTTCTCCCCATCCAAAATTCCAATACATTTTTAATTCAAAATTAAAAAAAAACATACATACATTTTTATCTTCCGAGTTTTATTAAAAATATTTTTTTTTATTGAAAATTTATGTTTCCAGTTTAATTAAAAGGTTAATAGTATCAATTAATTTTTAAATTGAAAAAAGTTTTGAACTTCAATCAACTTTTTAATTGGGAATATTTTGGTGATATTTTTTCTGTGATTATTCAAGTAAAAATTGTCTTTCAAATAAAGTGTTGGAAAACATCTATTTGTAACGCATTTTTGCTTTGTTGTTAAGATGCAAAAAGACAACAAATTGAAAGAAAATTTCATTAATTTTGAACAATTGTAACGAGCCAATTGCTCGTACATATTGTTTTTTTTTTAAGTTAATTGATTTTCCTTCGTACCATTAAATTTGATTTAATTCCCCCATTTTACCCCCTTCGGACCACTGTACCCAATTGCTTGCTTTGCGTCACTGTACGCATTTCAACAGTTGTCATTGCATGCATAAAGTACAAGTGGTATCAAAGGGAGGCTACTTTCATCACCCAAGGTTTTTTTTTGAATTATATGTTACGTTGGTAATTCCCATTTAGTTGGTAGTGCTGCCGACTAAAGAATGTGTCAGGACGATGGGATGAATCAACCGAGGCTTGACGAATAGCAAAGCGAGTGGCAACGACAGCAGCGTAACTTGCGATAGCTACAACGCGATTCGTTCGCATCCCGATTGTAATTAACGCGATTCGTTCGCATCCAAACCTTGTAATTAACCAGCACTCCCCACTATCTTTTGTTATCCGCCTTTCCTCTCTAAGGCTATACTAGTACCCCTAACGCGGTTCGTTCGCTTACGCACTTCGGCTATTTACTCGGTTCGTCCGCTTACGCGATTCGTTCGCTTCCGCGGTTCGTCCGCTTACGCGATTCGTTCGCTTACGCAGTTCGGCTGTTTACGCGGTTCGTTCCCTTACGCGGCTCTCCCGCTTACGCGATTCGTTCGCTTACGCAGTTCGGCTGCTTACGCGGTTCGTCCGCTTACGCGATTCGTTCGCTTACGTGGTTAGTCCGCTTACGCAGTTCGGCTGCTTACGCGGTTCGTCCGCTTATGCGATTCGTTCGCATCATCCAAGTACTAGTATAGCCGAATCCTTTTCCCTGTCCCTCTTCTCGTTACAGAAACCGACACGAAGACAATCGGCCCACCACCATCGTCATAGGTTAGGTCAGTTTAAAGTGGCAGCCCGATTAAGATTCAGGCTCACTTAGACTATTCAGTCCATTGTGATACCACATTAACTAAAAGTACCTATTACATATGGGCACTTCTAGTTTTAACCGCTGAACCTTATTTTTCTTTGTTGAACCAACCAGATTGTTCCAAAAACATTAGCAGACTGCTTAAGTTAACGTTTTCCAGATCCGCCAATAATCTGAAGCTATATGCTCCTAAAAGTTGCTTGCGCTTTACACAAAATGCAGGACACTCACACAAGAGGTGTTTAATTGATTCATTTTCCTCCGCATCATGACAGCTCATACAATAGTCATTATACTTCGCGCCTATAGTTTTTGCAAAATCGCCTATCAGGCAGCGACCCGTTATAGCAGATATGAGGAGTGATATCTGACGTCTCGAGAACACTAGCATATCTACACTGAAAAAACAGAGAACCCACCAGGAAAGATAACTTTCGATTAATTTTAGAAAATTTGGAACTTTTTTAGAAAATTTTAACTAAACGGTATTACAAGCGCTGGCATCACTCCGATATGGCAAAAATAAGTAAATATTTTTCGACAAATTCAAGAAAATTTATTAGACATAACTAAATTTTTCAGTAGTTAAAGAAAATTTTGTAGTTTTAAGAGAAATCTTGGAGTTCAAAATTGCAAGAATGTCTTTAGTGACATACGAAGTTCATGATGGACACATTTTTGGTAAAATTTACAAATTTAAAGAAATAATGAACTATTTTGTAAGAAATACGAAATTAAGAAATCTTTATACTTTATTTGTGTATAACTTTTTCCCGTTTTTTAGTTCATTTAACTAACATACGCAAAAAATTATTTGACTAAAATAAACTTTTTCCAAACATAATGATTCATTCTATAAAATAATATATAGTTAATATGGCTTTAGTGAAATAGAGAGTTCACTTTTTTTTGAGTGTAGTGTGCGGTTTAAGTTCAAATGTGTCCATATTTGCTTGGTGTCGTTACATCCCTTGCAATTCACCCATCGAACATTTGCCATCATAACAGCCTTCTCACGCAGCATGAGGTTGCAGGTAGCCAGGGGCATACCAACAAATTCTAGTTCCCCTGGAATATGTAAGGTAGTCCCTAGCCTTGCCAACTCATCCGCTTCGCAGTTCCGCGGTATGTTCCTATGGCCAGGCACCCATATTAGGTGAATATTGTACTGCTCAGCCATATCATTGAGAGATTTGCGGCAGTCGATGGCCGTTTGCGAGTTGAGGAACTCAGAGTCCAAGGATTTTATTGCAGGTTGACTGACATCGGCCTGACACCATCGTCATCTCCGTATACGAACATCACCGGCCCGACACCGTCGTCATCTACGCACACGAACACCGTCGGCCCGACGCCATCGCTACCTCTGTACACGAGCATCGCCGACTGACACCACAGCATCATACCGTCGCCACACCGTTCTCCCGACACTCCTACCACTGCACCGCTTCATCACCGAGAGCGCTTCTTCGTCGACACCGCACCATTCGCCGTCATCACCAGTTAGCATCACCTCGTCCTATAAACGACACCGATCCATCATCGTCACCAGCCAATCCACCGACACCGTTTAATCATCATCAACACCGCCCATTCATCGTCGTCACCAGCTAGCTTCGCACCGTTTCAACATTGTCCCCAACCTCGTCATCGTCCAACAGCCCACAGTTCTTCATAGTCGAAGCCCCACCCCTTACCCACAATTGCCTTGTATATAAATAAGAATTGGTAATAAAAACCCGCAAAGGTTAAAAGTAGTGTGTTATTATTTAAGGTTTGTGGATCCTTAAAAGGTAATCTTGGACGGCCACTGGCATACCTCAGCCCACGAAGAAAACCACGTTACACAATTATTCAGAATTATTGAAGTCAAGTTGGCGTTAGTCAAACTAAATTTTCTTTTATGTAGAGATACTCATTTTTAAGTCGAATCACTGAATTATACGGACAAAGTGACTTCATTGAAAAGTTTATAGACTTTTGGACAAGGAAAAATTTTTATATCAGAGAAATGCATCTCTGATATAAAAACCTCAAAAAGTCTTTGGCCTCAATACAATATTTTTTCAGAGCATAGGGTATATTATTGTAGTTGCCGAATATTTTTCAAAAATTTGAATATTTCTCAAATTAAGGCCTAACAACATAGATATTTCAGCCAAGGCCGTTTCGACTCGCGATATACAGGGAAAGAATAGAAAAAGACCAACATTGCTGGTCGATTCTTGTTTTTGGAGATAAATCTTACAGCGAAATCAAAGATGCTCGATACGACGACTTTTCTCCTTTCCAGCTTTTGATGAGCCGAGGCTAGATTCGCCGAAAACCATTACCGCGGAGGAAGAGGAAACAATAATGCGCGCGAGATAACAAAGACAAAAATTTTGCAAATTCTGACTCCATTTTTGTTTTTTCAAAGTACGAATTAAATAATAAATAAAAATGTCTTACTTTATACACACAAAAAAATTTCACGAAAATTTTTCCAATTAAAATTTTAATTGAGTTTTAAAAAATATTCAATTAAAAATTTAATTGATTCAAAAAATTTTTTAATTGAAACAAAAATCAATCACAAAAATAATAGTATCAATTAATTTTTTTAATTGGATCAATTAAATTTTTAATTGACCTTCAATTAATTTTTTAATTGATACTATCATTTCTGTGATTGAAGACATTTCAATTAAAAATTAATTGGATCAATTAATTTCGTGATTGAATCAGAAAAAAAATTTTTATGTGTAGGCGTTTGTAATATAGATAAGTTAAAACATTTCTACACTCAACAAAAAGTTTACTTTGATCCAAAGATTTTGACCTTCCTTTAAGGATTTTGGTATTGATTCCGAGCCAAAGATGCAGGTTCTTTAAAATAAGGAAATTTTTTTCCGACCTATCTGGCTCTAAATCTAGGATCTCATTTATTGAATTTTCATTCTATTTTTCCGGTATATTAATAAAGCTATATTTGAAGCGTTTTTATCTTAAATCTAAAGATTCAATATTTCAGTTAATTTAAGAACGATTTCTTTAAATCAAAAATGTGTTTCTTTACTTTAACGAAAATTGGTCTTAGTTTAACGTCATGCAACTTTAACGAAGGGACTCAAATTTTCAAAATGTGTGTCCTAAATTTAATGAAAAAAAATTTTGAACCAAAGATTATAAACTTCCTTTTAATTAAAATTGCATTATTTTAAAGAAATTTGTCCTTAACAGTGTGTAAATTGCGCATGCTAAAATTGAGGTTGCGTAATCTTAAATATCACGTAAATATTTTTTTCAGTTTACAATTAACCAACATTTCATTTCGTGGTGATATCATCTTCTTGCTTTAGTGCACAATATTGTCTTTCACCCTTCGATCCATGCCAATATCGACTAAATAAACTCTTGTTCTATACATACGCATACATTTGTCTATTATTTACTATTGTGAATCGTTTAAAGAAAAACTGTAAAGGATATTAAGAAAATTTTCCCTCAAGCATGATTATTTTGAAATGGTAACGAGCATCATTGCCAACTTTATTCATGCCCCCAAGCCAACCAACTTCCCCCTTTCACAACTACTTCAGACTCTTTGACACACTTTGATGAAGGATGCAAAGCAAACAGCAAAGTCAACAGTAACAATGACAATCAGGCTGCAGGAATACCAACAAAAATAACAACAACTGTGATACGAAAATCACAATGTTACAAAAACAATATGGCAACAAGGGAAATAAAACACAAGACATCTATCTACATATGTACATAAGGATCTCTCGCTCTCTCCCCATTTCGTGGGGTTTGGTACATCTGTAAGATGACTGAGTGTAACAACATAAGCCATTTTTTTGTGTTTGTTGTTGTTGATAGACAATAATCTCTGTGACACATTCTATTAAACTTATCATTCATGTGTCTATTAATGTTGCCATTGTCATCAGATTTGTTACGATAGAGATATGGATATGGGTTGGTCGACACAGTGGTATAATTTTCAAAGTGTAGCACCACAATATATTGCCGAAATTGTACACAATAAATGCAAAAATGTGGCAATTACATCTCGGCATTTTAACAAAGATAATTGAGAAGAAGATGCAGTTTTGTCATAGCAAAACTGAAGCACCAGAGGACTCTGCCAACAAAATATCATAAAGTTTGCGTCGACGTGTCTCTCAAATGTACTGCCGTTTGCGTCGGAAAATATCATAACATTAGCGTTTTTCATAAATTTCTGAATAAAAACCCACAAAAGCAATACCAAAACAATTGTAGAAAATTAAAATAAAACGTATGTGTATTTTAAAGCGAATATTCATTATGGTTTTATGTGAATATTGCCGTTTTAAATTTATTCCTGGGCAGAGCTGCGTTGGAAAAAATTGACAAATAAAACAATTTTTTTCTCATAGCCCTCTACACCTTGACATTTGTTTTCTCTTTATAAGAGCACAATACTTAATCTTGTTATAGTCAATTATCTTTGATTTTAATAAATAGCAATGAATTAAAAAAAATTGTGCCCATTTTTCGATAATTATCGACTTTTTTCATTGATTTTTCACTACAATAAAATTAGATTTGCAAAAATTGTGTGTTTTTGTAAAAAACAGTTTAACAAGTTATATAATTTATATGTTTCAAACAACACCATCCACCAGTTTTGAAAATGGTCAACTCCCGAAGGACAAAAAGCACCAAAAATGTATTATAAAGTCCAGTTCCCACACTGAAAAAAAACATGCCCGGTCCCAAAGATTTTGTCTTTACTGTAAAAATTTTGGTATTGATTTCGAGCTAAAGAAGCGGAGAATACAAGTAAGGATACAAGTTGATGTTTTTAACAGCTGTTCTTCTGTAAAATCTAATGCTGTGGGTATGAATTGCATTCCACCAACATTTATAAAAATGTGTTTGCCACTGCTACTTCCATTTATTACTGATATTTTCAATCAAATCATAACAACAAGCATTTTTCCAAATTGTTGGAAGCATGCGAAAATCGTGCCTATACCGAAGAATAAAGACGGAACTGAATATCGCCCAATCTCTATTTTGCCCTACCTTTCTAAGGCATTTGAAAAACTAATACACTCGCAAATGTCAGATTATATCTCAAGACATAATTTGTTGTACTCTAAGCAATCTGGATTCAGAGCAAAATATAGCTGTATTACTGCGCTTGTTGATGTGGCCGATGATGTACGAGCGGCGATGGATGATGGCCTATTTACATGTCTTACACTATTGGATCACTCTAAAGCCTTTGACTGCGTAAACCATGATATACTGTGTTCAAAACTAAAACACCAATTCAATTTTTCTCCTACTGCTCTATCTTTAATTCGATCGTATTTATGGAAACGTACTCAATCAGTTAATATAAATAATTTAACTTCTAGACCATTGCTAGTTAGCTCGGGGGTGCCTCAAGGATCCATTTTGGGGCCGCTTCTCTTCTGCCTGTATATAAACGATCTACCACTCTGCTTGAAATATTCTAAGCTCCACATTTATGCTGATGACGTGCAGGTTTATCTAAGTTGTAAAAGAGACGAGCTTACCTCTGGAATTGACAAACTCAATCTGGATCTTTATAATATTAGTGTATGGGCGAACGAAAACAATCTCCATATTAATCCGAAGAAATCTAAAATGATGATTATGTGTATGGGCGAACGAAAACAATCTCCATATTAATCCGAAGAAATCTAAAATGATGATTATGTGTAACCGCACCCAAGTTGTATCTGACGGTGTGCGAGTAAAAATTGACGGTGAATATATTGAACGCGTTAAGAACTCCAAAAATCTGGGCGTCATCTTCAACGAATCATTAACGTGGAAGGACAATATTTGTGCTATTGCTGGAAAAGTATTTGGTATGCTACGCACTCTTCGTCAAACTCAGTTTTATACACCTCAATATATACGTATGCTTCTAGCAAAGTCTTACTTGATGCCAATTCTTCTCTACGGCTGTGAATTATTTTGTAACACTGATACTGTTAGTAAACGTCGCCTTGAAAATGCATTTAGTGCCATAATAAGATATGTCTATGGAATCAAACGTTTTGAGAGCTGTTCTAATTTCAAAAGTAACTTATATGGCGTTGACTTCTCCCAACTCTTGAAAATAAGAACTTTAATCCTCCTGCACAAAATTGTTTATACAAAAGAGCCTATATATCTGTACAGCAAATTACGATTCGGAAGAACAAACAGAAGAATGTTGATTATACCACAACAGTACCAACTCTTAGTGTCTGAATGGCATTTCTTTAATACTGCTACCCGTCTTTGGAACTCATTACCTCCATCAATCCAATTCATTGGCGACGCTAATACCTTTAAAAAATCAATTTTTAACTATTTTTCAAACTTATCGTAGCTTTTTATTGTCTTTTTTGAGTTTTTAAATTTAACTTTGTTTTTTTTTTTTAAATTTATTCTTATTTAATTTTTATTTTTAATTTTAAATTCTTGTTTTTATTATTATAAATATTATTTTTTTTGTTTTTACTTTCACTTATTTACTTTTTCGGTTTTTGCCCATAAATTTTGTATCAATTGTTTTATTTTAATTAAATATTTATTTTGTCTGTTATTATTATTTTTATAATTATTTTTTTATTTTGTATTCCTTGTTTATTATCACCTTGTTAACTAGCATTCAACTTGACTCACATACTGTAATTATAAGATTATTAATATCTTGTTGTATGTGAAACTTGAAAATTCAATAAATTCAAATTATACTTTTAAGACACAATTCTCTTTTAAATTTGGGTTTTGTGTATTTGCTTCTAGGAAGCAAATTTTAATTTTTTCGTTTTTCAGCTTTTTTTCTTCATATGCTCGACTTCCAGTAGAAATTATGATATGTTTCAAGTAAAAAACCTCTTTAAAATAAGTGTTGAAAAACATGTCCTATATTTGAACGATTTTTTGCTTTGCAGTCAAGATACAAAATACAACAAATTATTAAAATCAAGTTGACCTTAGCCCAAAATTTTTTTTGTTATGATAACCATTTTTAAGTTAAATCACTTAATAATAAGGAAAATACGACTTCATTGAAAAGTTTACCGACTTTTGGACAAGGAAAAAAGCTTTATATTAGAGAAATGCGTCTTCTATGCTAAGCAAGATTTGCATTCGTATTTTAAAGACATGAAATCTTTGACCTCACTACAATATTTTTTTCAGTGCACCACAAAAACTACCCCAAACTAGGGCTGTCGTTCGGGATCAATTTTTATAAATCCCGGGATTCGGGATTTCAAACAATAGAATCCCGGGATCCAAGGGTTTTCCGGGATTTTTTTCGGGATCCCGAAATTTTCGGGATTTTTAAAATATTTTAAGTAATAATCTGCAGCGCCTAAACTAGTTGTGCATTAAATCAATTTAGTTTAATTCAATTTTATCATTGCTTTTTTATTTTATTTGGTACGAATTCCATTTCACTTGAGCTCATTGTTCAAAGGAGGGCCTTATCTTTTACTTCGATTTTTGATGAAATTTTTTATAGTAAATCTCATGTAACATACAATAAATTCTTACTCAAGGTGTACCACAAATGTTTATTAACTCAATTTAACGGGTATGAAATCTAGGGGCCGTTTGCACTGAATAAAGGCTCCAATTTGTTAATAAATAATTCTAGAAAGCCACAAATTTAACAAATTGCAATTAGTTTTTCGGGATCCTGAAAAATCCCGGGATTTCGGGATTAATCGCGTCCCGAAAATTCCGGGATTAATCGCGTCCCGAAAATTCCGGGATTTCGGGACGGGATTTATGCCGAGCGGCAGCTCTACCCCAAACACATTCTGCTTCAAGCATATATATATTTTCAGGATTGGTTCAAACAAAATATTGTTTGCATTGTTTCACTTTAGGCATACACTGGTAGAAAACATTTTAATGAATTTTTCTTTGTGTATATATATACAGTGACTCACAAAAGTATTCGTTTTTTTGATTTCTCGGAATCAAGTGCATTTTTTGTGAACCGTTTAACATTTTTATGAAATAGTTTTATTAAAATGATTCCATGGACATACATAAAAGCAAAACGTAAACAAAAAATCATGAAATTAATTTCATTGTATTAATTTTAATCATTAAATCAAAAAACTACCAAAAATGTTCACAAAAGTATTCGTCGTATCAGTAATCACATTGTATGAGACAGTATTTTGGTCCACTTAGTAGTTGGTATGGTGCCTTTTGTTAGCGCAAATGGCTTCCAGTCGTCTTGGCATCGACTCTACCAATTTTCGACACGATTCTTGAGAGATTTTGCCCCATTCTTCCTGTAACACTTTTTAATGGTTGTCTAAATTGAAATTTGGTTTTGTCCGATCCACGATTCCAAATGAGACCCTAGTTTTCAATGTGGTTGGTACCAGGGCTTTTCGGTGGCGTTTTGAGGTATTTGGTGTTATGGAGGAGCCACATTTTCACATCCCAGGCCGTGTGTTTGGTATCGTTGCCTTGTTGGAATAAGAAGTCTTTTTCTTGGAATCCCATTTTAGAAGTGCCGGAGTGAAGATTTTCTTTCAAAATGTTTAACTGTGTTAAAATACATTTTGGCGTTCATTGTCCCATCAATAAAAAACTAAGTTTCCAACTCCACGTGCCGACAAACTACCATTACCATTTACACTTGTTTTTAGATTTTTTATTTTCAAGGCGAAAGCCTGGGGAAACCTTGAAAATAAAAAAATTGTAAAAGCAAGTGTAATTATAGTTTGTAAAATAGGATTCCGAGATAAAGACTTCTTGTGGACCAAAGTACTAAGTGCACCAAAATACTGTCTCATACAATGTGATTACTGATACGACGAATACTTTTGCGAAAATTTTTTTGTAGTTTTTTGATTTAATGGTTAAAATTATTACAATAAAATTAGTTTCATAATTTTTTGTATACGTTTTGCTTTTATGTATGTCCATGGAAACATTTTAATAAAACTATTTCATAAAAATGTTGAACGGTTTACAAAAAAATGCATTTGATTTCAAGAAATAAAAAAAAACGAATATTTTTGTGAGTCACTGTATGTTCTATATTTGGCAATATAGTTGAAAAATGAAATCAATCAAACTCAATATTATTCAAATTTAAGAAAGCTCTAAATGAAAACGCCACAAAGCAAAATTGATTTTTGAAAAGGTACTAAAATAGCAATTTGGTGCTTTTTGGCAATCAAAAAGAACTAAATTTGGTGCTAAAAGCAAAAAGTCCAGTAGTCTGCTATTTTTATTGTGAATAAGAGTAAAATTTTGTTCACGCTCACATCTATTGTCCACAGTGATTTTGATGTACTTGAGCTATTTTCAGTTCAGTGCATCATCGTCATCATAATAATCACCATCATCATTTATCAATAAAAGTAGTACTCTGATAAACATTAGGAAGGAACAGTGCTGCCGCTAGTGAAAAATTGAGTGAAGTAGATTTTGGAAAAAAGTGGAGTAAATTGAATAAAATTGAAGTAGCATACATTTTTGAAAACAAAACAATAGAATTCATTTTATTATACCCTCCACCATAGAATGGGGGTATATTAACTTTGTCATTCCGTTTGTAACACATCGAATTATTCTGGGTCGTGGTGAAATTCTGAGTCGATCTGAGCATGTCCGTCCGTCCGTCTGTTGAAATCACGCTAACTTCCGAACGAAAGAAGCTATCGACTTGAAACTTGACACAAGTAGTTGTTATTGATGTAGGTCGGATGGTATTGCAAATGGGCCATACCGGTCCACTTTTACGTATAGCCTCCATATAAACGGACCCCCAAATTTGGCTTGCGGGGACTCTAAGAGAAGCAAATTTCATCCAATCCAGCTGAAATTTGATACATGGTTTCAGCATATGATCTCTAACAAGCATGCAAAAATTGGTCCACATCGGTCCATAATTATATATAGCCCCCCTATAAACTGATCCACCGATTTGGCTTGGTCTCTAAGAGAACCAAATTTCATCCGATACGGCTGAAATTTGGTACATGGTGTAAGTATATGGTCTCTAACAACTATGCAAAAATTGGTCCACATCGGTTAATAATTCAATGATTAAAACCGCTATGTTCATCGTAATTAAAGGAATAGGAAAAACAATTAGGTAATATGGCGAAAAATTTAAAAATTTTAAGCAGAACAAAAAGTGAAGCAGATTTTTGGAAGAAGGAGTGACGAAGTAAAGTTTGTAAAAATGAAGCAAAATACTTCGATTGAAGTAGTAGCGGCAGCACTGGGAAGGAATAGTTATCAACGACATTGCTATGAGTTTCATAGATCCCTAACGGTGGTATAAGAGAATCTCCTACGGCCATATGTACATAATACATAAATATTTTTCTGCAATTTGCCATCTTCTTCTTTACCTTTTCTTTCGTTCGTTTCTCATATTTTTTGGCGAACGTAGACAAAACTGAAACTCTTCTTTAAAGGGTGATATGTTCCCATTGTCATTTTTGTTTACATTTAACTTTCGTTTCATTCTTATTATTTCACTGATTGTTGTTTTGTTTGCTGTTTAGATTCTTGTTGTTGTCATTTTCCATATTTCTTCCTCCCTCTAGCCCTCTCTCACTCTCTCTCTTTGGAAAAAAGACATTGTTTTTATCTAATTTCTCATTTGTTATGTTCTTCTCGTGGTGTTTTTTTTTTGTATTTGGCTCATAATTCAAATTGGAGCAAAGAGAAAGGAGGCCGGTATGATGGATACCCTCCCCTCGACCAGTTAACTATTCATAGGTGACGGGCACAATGACGACAACAGTAAACGGCGAACATGTGTCGCATTATTTTTTTCGCTTCAGCATCTCTTGGCAATGAAGAAGCCAACCAGAGATGAACGAGAGCATCATCAGAGCATCTTCTTCCTCTCCATCTATATTACGTTGATGTTTTCATTTTGTTCTCTACTTGCCTTCTTTCAATTGTCGTTGTTTTTGTAATGATGGATATATGGGTTTTACTCAGCTGGCAAAATCAAATATCTTTCTGTCCGTCTGACAGTGTGTACAGATGTTGCTGATGAAGTCTTCTTGTGTATTCAACTGATAAATTGGCAAGCAAAAAGCAATCATAAGATTTGAAATAACAAAAAATCAACCAATGCTGTTTTCAAAAATACAAAAACCAAAAGAGAATTACAGGAGAAATGACCGACTGAGACATGAAAATTTGGCCATTTGTTAAAAGTATTTCATGTTTTCTGTAATACTTTCACACTTCCACAATTGACCGTGAACGTGCAACCAACTAATGGAACCATTTGACTTGGTTTAAACAAACCAAACCAAATCGAATCCCATCATTTTTCGGGTCTAAAGAACAAAGAAACACTAGCTTACTTGTGCACTCAAAAAAAAGTGAACTCTCTATTTCACTAAAGCCAATTTAACTTTATTTTAGTTCATGTAATTATTATGTTTGGAGAAAGTTTCGTTTACTCTAATAATTTTTTGCGTACGTTAGTTAAATGAACTAAAAAACGCGAAAAAATTATACTCAAATTAAGCAAAAAGATTTACTAAATTCGCACTTCCCACAAAATAGTTCATTATTTCTTTAAATTTGTAAATTTTACCAAAAATGCGTTCATCATGAACTTCGTATGTCACTAAAGACATTGTTGCATTTTTTAACTCCAAGTTTTTCCTTCAAACTACAAAATTTTCTTTGACAAGTGAAAAAAATGAATTATGCCTAACAAATTTTCTTGCATTTGTCGAAAAATATTTACTTATTTTTGTGATATCGGCGACATCTCAGCGTTTGTAATACTGTTTAGTTAAAATTTTCTAAAAATATTCAAAATTTTCTAAAATTAACCAAAAATTTTCTTCCTGGTGGGTTCACTGTTTTTTCAGTGTGGTGAAATGCAGCAAGAAGGAATTTTTGTAATATTCTTTAGTGTCGGTAAATGACAATGCATTCGACCATTTTGCAAACAGAAAAAGGTTTGTTGTGGAAGGAAAATATATTGTAATTGAAAATATTTTTACATCGCACATAAAACAATTCATGTTCAACCAGTTATCATAGCGCTAAATGAGGATCACCGAAAATATTACGATCTTAACCCTAGACAGTCATCCTTCGTCAATATGACAACGCGTAATTTCTTTTTCGATCTGAAATGACAAATTTAAGTTATACTAATTCAACAATTTTATGAATTTTTGTTTTACACTAATTAAAAACAAACTGAATAAGAAACTAAACTCAATTTTGGTTCTCACTTTGATCATGATGCAAATTATCGCGTATTAAAATAGGCCGTAGTCAAAATAACGAAGGATGACGTTAGTGTATAAAACGTAAGGATACACTCAAAAAAAAGTTTACTTGGATCCAAAGATTTTGACCCTCCCTTAAGTATTTTGGTATTGATTCCGAGGCAAAGATGCGACGTCTTTAAAATGAAGAAATTTTTTAGCGACCTATCTCCCTTTAAATCTAGGACCAATAAAATTAAAATTAGGATACAGATCTTATTTATTAAATTTTCATTCTCTTTTCGCGGTTTATTAATAAAGGTACTCACGTACAAACAAATGTCAGTTTAAAAATCCAAATTAGAACGCATGCTTCAAAATAAAAAATGTTTTATTAATTCAAAAAAAACTTTAAACCAAAGACGCTAAATTCTCAAAATAAGTCTTAACCTATATTTGACGAATTTTTATCTTAAATCTAAATTTTCAATATTTCAGTTAATTTAAGAACAATTTCTTTAAATCAAAAATATGTTTCTTTACTTTAAGGAAAATTAGCCTTACTTCAAAGACATATGACCCTAACGGAGCGACGCAAATTTACAACATTTGTGTCCTAAATTTAATGAAAAAACTTTTTAAAGCAAAGATTACAAACTTTATTTTAATTAAAATTTCATTATTTTAAAGGAATTTGTCTTTAATATTTTGTAAATTCCGCTTCCTAAAATTTAGGTTGCGTAATCTTTAATATCACGTAAATATTTTTTTCAGTGTGACTTTCCAGGGTTAAGGAAAAGATTTATTCATTGTTTAAACGAATATTGTCTGTCGAATGTGACCCCTGAAATTGGGATACATTGTCGTTGGCATGGTGACGCCCTTTATTCTGACATTCAGCTATTTGTCTAGTTCTTACACTGAAAAAAATATTTACGTGATTTTAAAGATTACGCAACCTAAATTTTAGGATGCGAAATTTACAAAATATCAAGGAAAAATTTCTTTAAAATAATGAAATTTTAATTAAAACAAAGTTTATAATCTTTGCTTCAAAAAATTTGTTTTCTTTAAATTTACGACACAAATTTGGTAAATTTGCGTCCCTCCGTCAAAGTAGCATGTCTTTGAACTAAGGCTAATTTCCCTTAAAGTAATGAAACACATTTTTAATTTAAAGAAATTGTCCTTAAATTAACTGAAATACTGAAACATTAGATTTAAGATAAAAACTCTTCAAATATAGGCTAAGACTTATTTTGGATTTTTAAACTGGCATTTGTTTGTACGTGAGTACCTTTATTAATAAACCGCGAAAAGATAATGAAAATTTGATAAATGAGATCTGTAGCCTAATTTTAATTTTATTGGTCCTAGATTTAAAGCCAGATAGGTCGCTAAAAAATGTCTTTATTTTAAAGAACCCGTATCTTTGGCTCGGAATCAATACAAAAATCTTTAAAGGAAGGTCAAAATCTTTGGATCCAAGTAAACTTTTTTTTAGTGTACCATATTTCTTGCTCTGATGACAAATCGTTTGAATATATACACAATTCTATGAAAAAAGATATTTTTACGCCCACGCAAATAAAATATTTACACCTTGGAGTCATTTAGTCAATGATGATTTTGGTAAAATGTTTCTTTGAATATATATGTGAGTAGTTTGGCGGGAAGCGTATTATGCTATTTAAAATAAACACAAACTAGTTATTGTAAACAATTTATATACGTTATAATATTACTGTAAACCTGTGTCTGATGCGAATCAGACAAATTAGTATCATTATACTGCGATGACTAATGTATAAAAGGGAGATTGTTTTCCTACTTTCCATGGGATGTTCATAGAAATATGAATGGATATGGAAATATGAATGAGTAATTGAAATTATCTGTTAGGATCACTATAAACACACAAATAGTAAAACACATTAGCTTTCAGCGGTGATATCTTTATCCATTTGCAGGATTGTTTCCAAAAAAAAAACGGTAAAAAATGGTAGCGTCTACTCTACGACACATTGAACCTCCTCCTGACGATGTTAATCCTATACGTCAACTGTCTTGAAATCCGGACACCGTATTGTTTACATCTGCATTCGCCTTTTTGCAAAATATAATGATATCCACTATTATCCATTGAACACAAGATTCCGTACTGCATATTCCATCCCATTCAAATAATATTTGTGGTAAACCCCGAGGTAGGGCTTCAAGTCATTTACCGACCACTTTCTGTGCCGAAAAAGAAATATTGCTTACTACTCATAATGAATTAAAGATCAGCGGCGAACTTGCAACGTCTGGACAGACTCAACAGGCAAGCGACACAGTGGAATAATTTATATACCCGTCAGAATGCTGCCCTCTGCACTGCTGCATGTTGCCTCCGGATTACTCCCTGAAGACATAACAACCAAATCTGAAAATCTTGTGGATATGCATTCACCTCCCAGGAACAACAGGGCAGATCTGTCCTGAATGCATTACAAGAAAGAGGCTGTACTACTAATACTTTTCTAATGAAAACTCTTGTGATTATGAAAGCTGAGTTCAAGCACTTTGCATTGAACCTAGTCTCTATACCGTATGCAGCTTAGTTTTTGGATAATAAGCCAAATTCTAAAAATCCAAACTCGAATTTGAAATTCTAAATTCTAATTTGAAAAATATTTTTGGTGTTAGTTTGTGTCTCGGACCAAGATTTTGATGGTCCGATGAAGATGAAGTTCACCACCTGTGGTATCACAATGGTTGTATATTCTACGTGAGCCTAAAACATCAGGGTTCCATTCTGTGTTGTCAGTAAACACTGCCATCCATAATCGAATTACTTGAGTTGCGGTAACGCTTGCCGATGGCAAGGTATCGTACAACCTCCTAACACCGTCTTCTAAATTGTAAGTAAGTCCATACGTGGTAAATATTAAATCAAAAAAGACCGATTAAATACGTATATAATTCAGTTTGACAAAATTTTCTATAGAAATAAAATTTTAACAAAATTTTCGATAGAAATAAAATTTTCACAAAATTTTCTATAGAAATAAAATTTTGACAAATTTTTCTATAGAAATAAAGTTTTGACAAAATTTTCTATGTAAATGAAATTTTAACAAAATTTTCTATAGAAATAAAATTTTAACAAAATTTTCTAAATAAAATTTTGGTAGATTATTTTTGGCACGAGTGGTAACTATGATTATGAACCGATATGGACCACTTTTTGTGTGATTAGAGATCGGATATATATAACTATAGACTGAAATGGACAAATTTTGGTATGGTTGTTATATTAAAACCACGTTCCAAATTTGAGCCGGATCGGATGAATTTTGCTACTCCAAGAGGGTCCGGAGGTCGAATATGGTCGGTTTAAATGGGGGCTATATATAATTGTGAACCGATGTGGAGCAATGTTTGCATGGATGTTAGAGACCATATACTAACACCACGTTCCACATTTGAACCGGATCGGATGAATTTTGCTCCTCCAAGAGGCTCCGGAGGTCAAATCTGGGGATCGGTTTATATGGGGGCTATATATAATTATGAACCAATATGGACCAATTCTGGCACGGTTGTTAGAGACCATATACTAACACCATGTTCCAAACTTCAACCGGATCGGATGAAATTTGCTTCTCTTAGAGGCTCTGCAAGCCAAATCTGGCGATCGGTTTATATGGGGGCTATATATAATTATGGACCAATGTGGACCAATTTTTGCATGGTTGTTAGAGACCATATACCACAACCATGTTCTAAATTTCAGCCGGATCGGATGAAATTTGCGTCTCTTTGAGACTCCGCAAGCCAATGTGGGGATCGGTTTACATGGGGGCTATATATAATTATGCACCGATGTGGACCAATTTGTTCATGGTTGTTAGAGACCATATACCAACACCATGTACCAAATTTCAGCCGGATCGGATGAGATAGGCTTCTCTTAGAGGCTCCGCAAATCAAATTTGAGGGTCCGTTTATACGGGGGCTATACGTAAAAGTGGACCGATATGACCCATTTGCAATACCGTACGACCTACATCAATAACAACTACTTGTACCAAGTTTCAAGTCGATAGCTTGTTTTGTTCGGAAGTTAGCGTGATTTCAACAGACGGACGGACGGATATGTTTACACTCAAAAAAAAGTGAACTCTCTATTTCACTAAAGCCATATTAACTTTATATTAGTTCATAGAAGCATTATGTTTGGAAAAAGTTTATTTTAGTCAAATAATTTTTTGCGTATGTTAGTTAAATGAACCAAAAAACGGGAAAAAGTTATACACAAATAAAGCATAAAGATTTCCTAATTTCGTATTTCTTACAAAATAGTTCATTATTTCTTTAAATTTGTAAATTTTACCAAAAATGTGTCCATCATGAACTTCGTATGTCACTAAAGACATTTTTGCAATTTTGAACTCCAAGATTTCTCTTAAAACTACAAAATTTTTTTCAACTACTGAAAAAATTTAGTTATGTCTAATAAATTTTCTTGAATTTTTCGAAAAATATCTACTTATTTTTGCCATATCGGAGTGATGCCAGCGCTTGTAATACCGTTTAGTTAAAATTTTCTAAAAAAGTTCCAAATTTTCTAAAATTAATCGAAAGTTATCATTCCTGGTGGGTTCACTGTTTTTTCAGTGTAGAATTTCACCACGACCCAGAATATATACATTTTATGGGGTCTTAGAGCAATATTTCGATGTGTTACAAACGGAATGACAAATTTAATATACCCCCCATCCTATGGTGAGGGGTATAAAAACAAGTTTTTATGAAAGTCAGTAATAATTCAAACATTGAAAAAAAGTATAAAATTTTTATCATACCAGCTTGGAAGCTGCGATAAGATTAAGATTTCGAAACACATCTCCAGGAGACCGGTGATTGTCTTCCAAATAAAAAGACAAAATCTTTGGAATCGGACATGCTTTATTCAATGTACAAATTTCCTATTATTAGCTTCATAATAATTATTTTTATGTACATAAATAAAATAAAATAGAATAGAATTTTTATATAATATTTCCCTACACTGAAACAAATATTGTCGTGAAGTCAAAGATTTCATGGCTTTAAAATTCGAATGCAAATTTTGCTTAGCATTTCTCTAATATAAAGTTTTTTTCCTTGCCCAAAAGTCGATAAACTTTTCAATGAAGTCGTATTGTCCTTATAATTTAGTGATTTGACTTAAAAATGGGTATCATAACATGAAAGAAAAAATGTTTGGGCTAAGGTCAACTTGACTTTAATAATTCAGAAAAATTCTTTAAATTTAAAGAAATTGTCTTTAAATTGATTGTCTTTTTGCATCAAAAAATCGTTCAAATGTAGGTCATGTTTTTCAACTCTTTATTTTAAAGACGTTTTTTACTTGAAACATATCATAGTTTCTACTGGAAGTCGAGTCTTAATTCGGAAAATAAAGTTGTCGTTAACTCGTTTTTAAAGGACTTTGATAGCATATGAAGAAAAAAAGCTTTGAAAGCGAAAACTTAAAATTTGCTTCCTAGAAGCAAGTACACAAAACCCAAATTTAAAAGAGAATTGTGTCTTAAAATTATCCTTACTTGTATTCTCTGCATCTTTGGCTCGGAATCAATACCAAATTTTTTAAAGTAAAGACAAAATCTTTGGAGCCGGATATGCTTTTTTTTCAGTGTACATAACTACGTTCAATCTTACAGAGTAAATCACTTTGTTACAGCATTCATAATCCCCCACCTCATCTACACGATGTGATTTCTTGAGACCGATTATAACGGATTTCAATAGTATAATGAGTGATTACCACCAAAAATAATAACTAAACAATTCTATTCAAAGAGACGATATTGCGGTCGACGATGAGGGTCTTATGCCAATGATAAATCCGTTCAGATATTTTTGATGTGATGATCGACGTAATCGCCGTGTAAATGAAATAGAATCGAATGCATGATGAATCAGAGTGTAAAAGAAAATGAGAAGAAGAAACAAATCTAAATATTAAATGGCGTTTAAATTAGCACACATTCAAGCGTCAACATACAAAAGACCTCAGACGGACGGACTCACAAGCTGAATGTGAAGCTGATGTTTTTGTTCAACATAGGATATACAAACAATTTGAATTATTAGTACGAGTGGCAGCAGTTCTCTTGAGCCTACTTATTTGTTTTTTTTTTTTTGCTCCTTTCAATGTTGAACGATGTATCCACAATCCAATAACCATTGCAGATAAGAAGCCCTCATTAAAGAATTATGGCCTCTTGAAAAATAAAATGCCAGCAAAACACATTTTAAGATGAATCGAATATACATAAAATGTTTTTGTTTTTTTCAACATAGGCATGCATGTCTGATGATATATTTAAGACAAATAATAATAATAAATATACAAATAATTGGAAATACATTAAAAAATCAAATAAGATATGAATAGATGCGAATGTAAAATTGAAGGGATAAAATTTGTCTGGGTTTTACACTGAAAAAAGTTTAAACAAATCGAAAAAAAATATTGTCTTAATTGTAATGATTTTATGCATTGACTTCGAGCCAAAACTTGAGACATTGCAATAAAGATAATGTTAAAGTACAATTAACATATGTATATGTGTTAATGTTTTAGTTGAGACCATGATATTTTTCATCAAATAATAAAAAAGATCTTAATGAATACATTGCCCCTAAGGTTGAAATTCTAATTTGGTTTAATAAGAAAAATAATATAATTAAAGATTGAAAAGAGTAGGGAACCTAAATGTTAGGATACGTAAATAACACAACATTAAGGACAATTTTCTTTAAAGAAATTTTAATTAAAAGAAATTTCCCAATGTTTGCTTTAAGAGTCGTTTTCTTGAATTTTCGAAAATTACGTCCTTCAGTTAAAGTCATATGTCTTTGAATTAAAGTAGATTTCCTTGGAAGTAAAAAATAACATTTTTGATTTAAAGAAGTAATCTTTAAATTAATTAAGATATTCAATCTTTGAATTAAAGATAAAACAACTTCAAAATAGGCTAATACTTATTTTAAGTTTTTTTTTTAATTAAGAAAGCATTTTTTGCTTTGAAGTATCTGTTATAATCTAGATTTTTACGTGGCATTTATTTGTACATGAATACCTTTGTTGAACGAAAATTCAATAAATAAGACCTTTCCTTAAGGATTTTGGTATTGATTCCGAGCCAAAGATACGATTTCTTTAAAATAAATAAATTTTTTAGTGACCTTTTAGGCTTTAACTCTACACTCAAAAAAGTGAACCCTATTTAACACTAAAGCCAATTTAACTTTATTTTAGTTCATCGAATTATTATGTCCTTTAGTTTAATAATTTTTTGAGTACGATAGTTAAATTAACTAACAAACGGGAAAAATGATACACAAATTAAGCATAAATATCTACTAAATTCGTATCTTTCACAAAATAGTTCAATATTTTTTTAAATTTGTAAATTTTACTACAAATGCGTCCATCATGAACTTCGTATGTCACTAAAGACATTCTTGCAATTTTGAAAAAAAAATTGCTTCAAACTACAAAATTTTTCTTTATCAAGTGAAAAAAATTATTATTTTTGTGATATTGGCATGATGCCAGTGTTTGCTTCCTAGTGGGTTCACTGTTTTTTCAGTGTAGGATCAATAAAATCAAAATTTCGCTTTTCGCGGTATATTAATAAAGGTATTCACGTACAAACAGATGCCAGTTTAAAAATCCAAATTATAACGGATATTTCAAAGTAAAAAATGTTTTCCTAATTCCAGAAAAACGTTGAAGCAAAGATGCTAAATCCTCAAAATAAGTCTCCAATATTTCAGTATATTTAAGGTCGATTTCTTAAAATGTTTTTTCTTAGTTCAAAGACAAGCGGTTCTAACGCAGGGATGCAAATTTTCAAAATTAATGTCCTAAATTTAATAAAAAAAATTTTTGGAGCAAAGATCATAAACTTTATTTAAATCAAAATTTCATTAGTTTAAAGAAATTTATCCTTAAGGGTAGCTAAACCAACAAAGGAAAAGTATGTTTGGATAATTTTCGTTAGTTTAAAGATATGCGTCTTTATATTTTATAATTAATGAAAAATTGAAACAAAGATTATAAAATTACTTTTAATAAAAATTTCATTATTTTAAAGAAATTTGTCCTTACTGCCTCATTCACATTACACTTCCAAAATCCACATTAACTATATTTCAACCTTATAAAAAAGGCATTTGAACATCAACTTTTAGTAGATTTCGAGCCTAATGTCAATGGGCTATAAGTTTGTATAAAATTTAGGTTACACAATCTTTCACATTAGGTCAATATTTCTTTTTTTAGGTGCACTCCAAAAAACTTTAGTTGATCCAAAGATTTCGACCTTGCCTGAAGAATGTTTGAATTGATTCCGAGCCAAAAACCTAATATTTAGGTTAGATATTCTTTTATATTAGGTTATATTTTTTTCAATGTAACTGAAGTAATTTCGACTAAAAATATTTGATTCAATTAATTTCATGATTAAACGAGAAAAACACGAGCCTACTGGTATTTCTTTTCTTGAACTTTTTGTGTTTTTTTTTTGTGAAAAAAGGCAGCAATTCGAATTCTGTAGTGAAAATTATACCTCGCCCTTTGGCAAATTGGGAGTAGAGGTGTGCACGTGACACGAAATTGTCGTGACTCACGAAAATTTTCGAGTGAGTCGTGAGTCACGCTCATGTCAACGGCGTGAGTGCGCGTGAGCGTGATTAACAAACCAAAATGTCGTGCTTGAGCGTGAGTCACGAAAAAATTATCTTCGTGAGTGTGCGTGAGTAACGATTTACGCTCACGAAAATAATTCCGCTCTCCAACATAAAACGCTTAAAAGTTAAATTAATTTGCAATTTTAGTGACACCTAGGATGTTAAGAGTTTAATAACGCTCTCGATTTTAATGGTGCTCATGATTGCAGACAGGTCCCTTAGGTAAATTACTCATAAAATTATTCGTGAGTCACGACATATTTCGTGAGTCACATTTTCGTGCGTGAGTAAAAGTTTTCTTTTCGTGAGTGTGCGTGAGACCAACCAAACAATATCGTGCGTGAGTAAGATGTTCCGTCGTGAGTGCGCGTAAGCGTGAGTAAAATATTACTCACGTGCACACCTCTAATTGGGGGCTTTTTAAGCACTTCTGACAAACGAAAGTACTGGGATTGCCCTAAAAAGAAGAGCTGCATATGCTGTTTTTGGTGATTTGAATTAAAGAAAATTTAATAATTTCAATGTTTTTATCCCTATTTTATACAACAACAAAAATATATTGCACAGAAATAAGTAACACACTAGATTGTTGTATATATTTATTTATATTATTTGTTTGTCGATTTTACGACAAACGAGGGTGCCCCTTTCAATTCTCCTCTGCCCGTTAACATGATAGTGTAAATAAGGTGACAAATCTCCTTAATTTAAAAAAGGGGATCAATCACCTTAATCTTGAAATTTTATAAAGTTTTTATATTTTTATTTTCTGAGACTCAGTAAGACAGAACGTCAGTATAAGTCTTCAGAATACAGGCCACAATAGACACCAGGTCTTCTTATGGCTTTGCAAATATAATGTTATAATTTCGAAATGAAACAAACGATGCTTTCCGCTTTTCTCCTTATTTATTTACAAGCAAGTACAGGAATGAATTTTACAATTTGATTATGCACCAAGCTAAGCTCTGAATAAAATCAGGTGTTTTGAGTCAAATCTATCACAAGAGATGCATATGTTACTAACAAAATATCAGAATCCAAAAACAAACAATGTTATGATAAGTAGCATTGTCAAGCTACCAAAAAAGTGTACTGTTAGTTTTGTGAGAATAACATGCCAACCAGGGTTGCCATTTTGGTCCGATCGGACCAAAATTGGTCCAAACAATTTTTAATTTTTAAATTTGGTCCAATGGTCGGATTTTGGTCCATTGGTTGATTTTGGTCCATTTTCGTCAAATCGGTAATTTTTTAAAATTTTCTATAGAAATAAAATTTTGACAAAATTTTCCGTAGAAATAAAATTTTGACAAGATTTTCTGTAGAAATAAAATTTTGATAAGATTTTCTGTAGAAATAAAATTTTGAGAAAATTTTCTGTAGAAATAAAATTTTAACAAAATTTTTGTTACAAATAAAATTGTAACAAAATTTTCTATAGAAATAAAATTATGACAAAATTTTCTTTATAAACAAAGTTTTGACAAAATTTTCCAAAGAAATAAAATTTTGACAAAATTTTCCAAAGAAATAAAATTTTGACAAAGTTGTCTATAGAAATAAAATTTTGACAAAATTTTGTATAGAAATAAAATTTTGACAAAATTTTCTATAGAAATAAAATTTTGACAAAATTTTCTATAGAAATAAAATTTTGACAAAATTTTCTATAGAAATAATATTTTGTCAAAATTTTCTATAGAAATAAAATTTTGACAAAATTTTATATAGAAATAAAATTTTGACAAAATTTTCTATAGAAATAAAATTTTGACAAAATTTTCTATAGAAATAAAATTTTGACAAAATTTTCTATAGAAATAATATTTTGTCAAAATTTTCTATAGAAATAAAATTTTGACAAAATTTTATATAGAAACCGAAAATGTAACAAAATTTTCTATAGAAATCAAAAATTTTACAAAATTTTCTATCAAAGTAAAATTTTGGAAAATTTTTTACTTTTCAACGATATTAATTTAATTTGGAAAAATGGTCCGCTGGTGCGAATTTTGGTCCAATTTTGGAAAAATGTTGGTTCAAAATAAATCTTCTTTGTGGCAACGCTGATGCCAACAAAACAAAAATATCTCTCAATGTGAGAATAAAATTGAGATGAATAAAATTATCATTGTACGAGTATATGTGAGAAACTATAGTAATATTAAGATAGATCAATTTGAGAATAGAATTGAGATGCAAAAGAAAAAAAACATAAATCGCCACTAAATTCCATATTCCAGGAAAATACAGTAGATAACGAATACAAGCACATCTTATAGAAGAAAAACGCATATAAGAAAATGTTATCGAAACGTAATGTTTTTTTTTTTTGTTTCGTATAAGAATAAAACGGGTAAAAGAACAATTTTAGAATCACGGTGACAATTCTATTATTAACATAACTCCTACAAAAAATTGATTTTTATTATATTAACAATCGTGCTAATCAATTAACGTGTTAATACCATGAATATTTTTTTAAATAAAAACTGGAAATAAAAAAATTATTTTATTAAACTTTAAATTGATTTTTTAAACTTTCTTTCTAGAAAGGAATTTTGAAAAAATATATTCCCATACGAAAGAATTTTCTTATATCCGTATGTATGCTTAAAAGAAAAATTTTCTTATAAACAATAATTCCCTATAAGAAAAAAATGTGTTTTTCTGACTTCCTATATATCCGTTACCTACTGTAGGCCGATCATTGCCGCTAATATAAAACACCAGCTGTAAAATAAGGAGATTGGAATATATAGGTCCCTAGAATTACAATCGGATGATCGGTCTATAATAGGCCTATGTGAAAACAATGAACCGACGGGAAAATCGAAAAATATCAGCAACAACAAGCGAGCGAGAGACTAGAAATTAAGTTTTTTTTTTTTTAAATAACATATGAAGGTATCACGCAAAACATCATATCGTGAGCAATTATTGTTGACAAACAAAATATAAATACCATAAAAAAAATTAAGCGGGTGCGTGTTTAATTACCACCACAATGGGTAACAAAACAACAATAAGAATAAATAAAACACCCAGAGAACACTTGCATGGGGATAGATAGACAAAGACACTTACCGACACCGTATTTGTTATTCGATGGTATCCACATTTTGCTCTTCTTTTTGTTGTTGTTGTTATTGTTGTTCCCCAAAATGCTCAGTAGTCAATTTCGTATTGTGTTGTGTTTATTGTTGTCGTTGTTGTTGTTTGGAGTTGTATTTTTGATTAAGGCTACTGCTACTGATGCTACAAATGAGAGCGACAGAGAGCAGCAGAATTGTAGCAGAGGCAGCACAGCAAAATTATTGTTATTTACACTCTTTTTTTATATCTTTGTTTTTGCAATTAAACAATACGAGAGATTCTTTTGTTGTTGTTGTTGATGTCGTTGTTAACAAATGCACTATTATTAAATTCTTTTTTTTTTTACATCAATTCATTTTCTAAACTTTTAAAAATATTTGCTGTAGCCAAACACAACGAACAATGAAGGTTGCTTGTGGTGGTTGTGGAGCAAAAAGACAAGACAATAAACTTGAACTTATTGCAAAAACTTTTTGTAACATTTTCTCTTTCACCTATAAAATTTGCTTGCTTTTGCAAAATACGCACATTCTTATAAGAAATGTAAGGTATTTTAACGTTGTTTACATGGAGGATAGAGAGGGGGATTGAATCGGTAATGGTGGTAACCGCCCAAAATATTGTGGTATTGTTTTTTTTTACGGTTGGCGGTGGTGCGTTTTCTTTTTACATTACAATTTTTGCACTTTTACTTTTATTCCTTACTACTTCACATACACTCACACACACACAAACATTCATTTACAATACACCGACCGGGTGACTGTGCGCACAGCCATACACCTTTTACTACTACGCCTTTTTTCTGCGACCAAACAACAAAAAAGGAAGAACAAGGATTTTCTTTAGAATTTTCAAGATAAGTTGCACAATTTATATGTAAAACGCATGGGATTTGAAATTTTATTTGTTTATTTGGAATGTATCCTTGTTTTTCTTTTTTAATATCTGCAAAATGTCCCCAAAAACAAAGGAAGGAACCATTGACATTGAACACTTTTTTACACTTTGTATTTTATCACAACCGCTATTATGAACAAAACGGGCCACAACAATTGGGAGTATGAAAATCAATAAAAATGTGCCTGTTCCATATTTGGACGGACAGGACAGGTCTGTCTGGCGATATTTCTTGTATTCTCCACCCAGAGGAGTATATTGGATTTTTATTAGGATTTAATCAAACGGGCGTCACACGTACACGTACACGTCGACGAACTGACTGCCAACGACACTACTTCCTCTTTTTGTTGTTACTCTTTGCCTTTTGTTTTTGGATTTCCTCCACCACCACGATACACCGTCAAATTTCAACTTCCTTTTTTTCTGTTGTTGTAATTTTTACACTGAAACGGAAAGAACCCCATAGAAAATGCAAAATCTTCTCTTTAATATGTTGCTCACATACATTTCCATCACTTGAAGACTGGATAGCTTTAGCTGGATGGTAAATTGAATGGACTGTGTATGTGCGTGTATGTTTGTGTTTTGTTTGGGGAGGGAGGGGACATATAATGCACACGAGACTCCAATACACTTGTTTTTCTTCCGTACAATACGACTTAACGGCACGAGCTGAGAATATAAACTGATTGCTTTTTGGGGAGTGTAAATTTTCTTTTGTTTATTCTGCCGTATTTGTCGCAAACTGCGCAGCAACTGTAGTTGTATAGTTCTTGCCAATTTCTGACATTTGCAAAATAGGGGCTCTTTAATTTGGCGAACAAATCCTCCAACAAAATGTTTGTTATTATTGGAGTGTTATTGTTTGTTATTATTGGAGTGAAATTACCGTTATGAATGTCGATTGTCGCGCCAAAAATTTATCGAATTTCAGGAGTGTTATTTTTAAATAATAATAGCATAAAATTGCCCAAATATAAATGCATAACTTTGGTATTTGAATTACAAAACCTACTTGTGAAATGATGTTGGTTTTTTTGTAAAAAATCCAAAAACTTCCACATAAAATTAAATTTTTTCCGTTCCTAAAATCAAAAGTAAATTTGGAAATGCAGAATAAAATTATAAGTTTTTTTGGTAAATTTTTATAACTTGAAGGGGAATCATCAAAAAAGTTAGTTTTTTTAAAAATGAATTATTAAAGAAAAGTGACCCTAAAAACATGGCTATTTTGGATCGTTAATGCAATCTTAAACCGACCGTATTGGCAAAAAATCTGCTCAACATCTTTTTCAAATTGGAAAGGAAATGTAAACACAAACTCAGCCTTCGATAAGAAATTTTATGTAGTCGATTATCGATATCTTATGGAAATGCCAAAGCAGCTGGTAGCAACTGCTGGCAACACCGTACGATACCACACAAAAAAAAAATATCAACCTTTTTCCAATTTTTAATTTTTGAAGCTATTCAACTGATTTTTTGTTTAAAGCTGAGTACTATGTTCAGTTTTCAAGCTGAAAACCAGCTTGTTTTCACGGTTACTTTTTTAAATTAATTAAATTATAAATATAAAATGGTTCACAATCAATTCCTTAGATCTTTTCCATTCATTATTTCACAAGACTTTATAAAAATATAATCGTCTTCATATAGATTTTTGTACTTTTAATTTAGTGTTTTGGTGAAAAATACGAACATAGTACTCACCTTAAAGCAAAAATTGATTATATCAATTAATTGCTTTGATTAGATTGGTAAATTTTTTTAGTTGACGTCGGTAGTATATACTTCTTTTTCTGTGACTGAAGAAATTTAAAGTTAAATATAAATTTAATGAGTTGATTTCGTAACTCGTATTTCGTATATTGTCTGTAAATGGTTAACTACCCAGCAAAAAATGCGTCGCCAAAAATGTAATGAAAATGTTCTTTTTGGATCCGGAAGTGGTGCAGAATTGACGCAGTAGCAATGAAATTAACATGAGGTTGTCATAGGACGGAAGTCCTCCATTTCAAAAGCCGTTGCATCACTTCTTTAGGTATGATCCGGATTCAATGTTTAGGATGTAAATTAAAAAATTCTGTGATGTTTTGTTAAACGAATAATTTTTATAATTTTTAATGGATTCTAACGCTTGTCTGAAACGTTTGATCTCAAATATTTTCAAAAATTCACAATTTTTCAGATCGGATTTAGCATTTTTTTTCGACACCTAGTTGAAACAAAAAAAGTTAAAAATATGAAAAAAAACATGTATAAAAAATTGAACGAAAAGAACTTCCTGTGTAGTTAAAATAAAGAACATCATTGGGAGTACATCTTCTGGAAGTGCTTTTAAAGTTGTGCCTTTGGAAGAACTTCCAAATTTTTTTGCTGGGTAATTAGATCTCTTATTTTATACATGCGATATTCGCATTTAAAGAGCTGATGCCAGCATTATGCCATCATTATGACCGCGATTTTCTCAAAAATTTCTCAAATTGAATTCCATGCTAATTCTTTGAAGAAATGTTTGAAAATGGGTTGATTATACAGAGAAACCTCTGAAAGGTGGACACTTGAGAGGTGTTCAGCTTTGAGAGGTTAATTTTAATGTGTTCCTATAGTAAAAGTCCCCAGACAACTGTCCACATTTGGAAGGTGTCCGGTTTCCAGAGTGTTCAAGTTTGAGAGGTTTCACTGTATATCCAAATGGCCTTGCAAATTGCCTGCCTTTAACAAAATCTCCGATATCTCCGATTAAAGTGGATTGCAATGTGAGAAATTATTGTTCATGTATTGAAAAGAAAGAAAACGCGATTTTCTCAAAAATTTCTCAACTTGATTTTAGCCTAATCCGATTAAAGTGGATTTCAATGTGAGAAATTATTGTTAATGTATTGAAAAGTTGATGCTAAGGCGGTGAATTCTCCTATTGAGGGTAATGCCTGTTTTTTTGTTGAAAACGCGATTTTCTCAAAAATTTCTCAACTTGATTTTAGCCTAAAGGTGAGTATTAAGTTCGAGTTTAGGGTAGGTACTATGTTCGGTTTTCGAGTTGAAAACCACTTTATTTTCGCGATTACTTTTCCTTAAATAATCAAAATTATAAATAAAAACAAACTTATTCCTGTAAAGTCTTGCCGAAATCTAGAGGAACAAGAAACCACGCATCAATTGTGTTGATTTGTCTGCTTTATATTGAACTGTTTTAATAAAGTAACCACGAAAATTTCAACGCGAAAAGCGAACATAGTACATACCTTTAGCCGCTAAAATCGCTAAAGTGAAAACTAAATCAGTAAGAAAAATGCATGAAATTATACATATTTGTTGCAAATTTTATTATAACTTGATGGGGAAAAGCCCAAAGAAAATTTTCACAAAGTTTGTATTCCTTAAAATGGATTATTAAAGAAAAGTAATCGTGAAAAAATTACGTTTTTAGCGGCTAAACTCGAACTTAATACCCACCTTAATCCTTAAAAAAATGATTGAAATTACGTTGAATATAAGCTGCTTTCCAGTGCTTGTGTTTATTGTTTACGATTTCGCTTGAGATTATTTTTTATATTTCTGGCAACACTGCCATCGAAGAGAGCTGTCAAATTACGATTAAACAAACACCCATTTTCCGATACCACCATCGATGACGATATCGCCAACTAGACCTATCTTAAGCTTAAAAATAAAAACAAATTGAGAAGTTTAGGTCCACCGGCTAAAAATTTTTATTTCTTAGTTTGCGACAATAGAAAGAAATTTTGTTTTATAAAAGTAAACGGTTCAATTGCCTTACAAGTAAATATGTCCGACTCAGATGATTGTGATTGGTTTGATAAGGATGATGAGGACCTGATGAGAGATTTGCAAAAGACTGTGGAAGCAAATCAAGCTAAGCGAATGGAAGAACATATAAAGGAACCGACAAATACATTGGGTATGGCAGCCAAACAATTGTTATGTGTACAATGGAAAAGGTCAATAATAAATTGCCGGAAAGTTGGTTATTGTAATAAATGCATATAGCAATATTGTTGGAAATCGACAGTATTTGGGATCCACATCTAAACGAAATTATCAAGAATACCAATTACCTGATCTCGTAGTCTTCCCACGGCAGGCTGGGGCAGTTTTAGCCCAATTAAGATCAGGCAAGTGCAGCTGCCTAAATTCCTACCTATCAGTGATTGATAGCAGCGTAGCAGACGTCTGTCCAATTTGCAGCCAAGAGCCACAAGACACGCGTCATCTTTTCTCTTGTCCAGCTAAACCAACCCGACTTACCACCAGATCACTCTGGACACACCCCGCCTTAGTCGCAGAGTTCCTCGATCTGGCTACAAGCTGAAGTATCAAAGCGTATAACATAAAAATGGATGAAATCACAATAAACTGTTACAACAACAACATTTTACAAATTTTTGGGTTTGGATAACGTGTATTCCTTGAACTGATATTATCGGTTCAGTTTTTGTTATTAGACCTCCAGTGTCTGCACGTTAGTTGTGAAAGAGAACTGTCTTTCTTCCCCAGTGTTCATTAATGGTAAAAGAGAATTTTTTTCTTTCCCAGTGTATGCCGGTACGTTAATGGTAAAAAAATCGCTTTATGCTTTCCTTTTGTTGTTCCCTTCTGTTTATCACTCATTGTATATCCCAGAAAAGGTGGTCATCGTATTCCCATCGATGGATAAGTCTTCGAACACGGTAGCCGGTTGCGCTCTACAAATTTAACTCATAGTCACTGTAATATGTTAATTACCTATGTTACATTACATGAATGTCACAAAACTACGTAATAGTTTACAAAAAATTTTCTGGTGGATATCCAGAAGGCAACGTATATCGCCTTTATAGATTTGTTTAATTCTTACTAGTAATATTTCCATTTCCCATCTATATGTTTAATGAAAGATTTTCTATTTTTCTTTCACAGATGCATACATTAAGGAGCTCACTATAAAAGCTTCATCGCAAAAACTACAACAAACCAAAAAGAAAAATGTGAACATAGCTGAATTACGAAAAATTGCAGCACTATCGTCATTAGACTTGTTCCTATATACACAGACAATGGAAAACGACTTTTACTCAGACCAAATACAACCCAATGACAGTCAAGAGAGGATTCTGTTGTACACCACCTGTTTGGCAGCCATATGTCGTCTTGAATTACCCGGTTTCCATAAACATCTTAAACAAGCCATACGAAGAAATACTTGCTTACTCGATCATTATCGTTTAATAGTAGCCAAACTATTTTGTCAACGATTCAAGGATGTATGGAAACATGAAAAAGGAATGCACAATTTTCTTGAAGATATGGAATTATTATTAGTACAAAGTTTCGATGAAGACGATAATAATCCTATAGTAAAAGATATTTTGAATATCTTGGAGAAGAGTGATAATACAACAGCTCCATGTAGATTAGTAAGAAAACGTCTGACGGGTCGTATGAAGGAGACATTAAATAAAAATTCCCTAAAAAATGAGAAACCCTATGATATATATCCTTCCATTGAGGATTTATTAAGCCCACCTAAAGATAATTCATCAGAGCTATCAATATCGAATGGAACCATATCCGATGTTCATCAATATTTGCATAAACATATGAAGTTCCTTAAAGAAGATTTTCTAGCACCTCTAAGAGATTGTGCCAAATTTATAAATACCAAGGCAACTGATTATAGAAAACCAGAAAATTTCCATATTTTCCAAGATGTTTTCATAGTTCTGAATGAACAATTTTTGGATGCAAATCGTCATGAATTAATATTTGTTGATATTTTGGGTAGAAAAAGGAATACCGAAGAAAATGAAATGCCTCAGATCTCATGGGATATGCAAGAAAAATTGTGGAAAATCAAAACGGGAACATTGCTTTGTTTTACTACAACGAGAGATTTCGATAACCTCGTTTTAGCCACAGTTACATATACCAGTTCCGATTGTTTAAAGGAGGGCTATGTAAGTAAAATCAAATTCAAAATTATAAAAATAATAATAATAATGGCATTTTGGTCTTTTCTTAGATTGGTATAGAAATAGCAAGGCAATATAATATTGGTAATATCTATGGAAGACCTTTACTGATGTTTGAATCACCGGCTTTCTTCGAACCATACCATAATGTATTCAATTATTTGAAAAATTTTACCATCACTGATTTTCCAATGCAACAATATATAGTTGAAGGCAATAGTCAATCACAAACGCCCAGTTATCTAACTAAAGATACTATCTATAAATGTGGAGGCAAGAAATTTCATCCTCTAACAGAATTACCCAACAATGAGATCTTACAATTAAATAACTCACAATTGGAAGCTTTCTCAAGAGCTTTAAAAGAAGAATTCACCCTTATACAAGGTCCACCGGGAACGGGTAAAACACATCTTTCTGTGAAAATCGTTCAAACTCTAATTGAAAATGCCGAAACCCCCTTGATTCTAATCACTTACACCAATGAATCTTTGGATAAATTTTTAATAAAGTTATCATCGTTCACCGATAACATTGTACGTTTTGGCAGTCAAACCAGAGATCCTCTTATAGCCAAATATAATATCAAAGATGTTGTGGAACATTCGTTGATAAATCCAAAATTGAAACGTCTTTATTATTTGTGTAGCAATGAATTTAAAGATGCCTTTCAAAAGTTACAATTAAAACATCGTGAATTTGATGGTACGGATGAGTCATATCAACATATATTGCGAGCCCAAAATGATTTGGATGAAGTTGCTGAAAAATTGAGGACCCTGAAGACCATGTTTCAGTTTTATGTGGCCCGAGAGAAATCTATTATTGGCATGACGACGACGTGTGCAGCAAAAACAAACTTTTTGTTTCGTTTGTTGAAGAGTAAAATTGGTAAGTTCACATTTGTAAAAGGAAATTTTATTGAATCCCTTTTTTGTTAAATAATAATTGAAGTCACATTTCGAATTTGAATAAGTCGAATTTTTGGTTTTTTTTTTTAATGTTTTCAGCAAAAGAATAAGGATATCCTACATTAGATATATTTTCTTTACATCAAAACATATAAATTTAATTTTTTACCAATTAGCCAAGAAAAAGTCAACTGTTTTACTTCAATTGTATTATTTTAATATAAATTTTCAATTGAAATTGTATTGCATTGAAGCAAAAGCTGAGGTAAAATCGAAAAACGTGAAAAAAGTTTAGTGCCGTATATATGATAGTAGCTGAGGAAGAAGAAAAATGGAATATTTCATTAAGCCACGCATGGAATTCTTAGCGTAATAGACGTCTATATTATTATGAGGATTCGGTACCTAGATGCATTTCATTCTGGTGCATGACACGACTCTCTTATTTTTATACCCTCCACCATAGGATGGGGGCATATTAACTTTGTCATTCCGTTTGTATCACATCGAAATATTGCTCTAAGACCCCATAAAGTATATATATTCTGGGTCGTGGTGAAATTCTGAGTCGATCTGAGCATGTCCGTCCGTCTGTTGAAATCGCGCCAACAACCATGCAGGAATTGGTTCATATCAGTCCATAATTATATATATCAGTTCATAATCGTATATAGCCCCCATATAAACCGATCCCCAGATTTGGTTTTGGAGCCTCTTGGAGGAGCAAATTTCATCCGAGTCAGTTGAAATTTGGTACATTGCGCTAGTATATGGCCGTTAACAACCATGCCTAACTAGGTCCATATCGGTCTATAGTTATATATATCAATAGTTATATATATCCATATCAAGTTCATAATTCTATATAGCTCCCATATAAGCGACCCCCATATTTCAATTCTGGCTCTCTACGTACCGTGCCAAAGTCCATGGCGATTCGTAATTATTTGTAGACTTACCTATACATAAATTTTTTGTCTAATATATACCACGTATGGACTAACTCACAATTTAGAAAACTATGTTAAGAAGTTTTAAGATACGGTCAAGGGAAAACGCGTGTAAATCGGTGAAATCGTTTATTTAAAAAATCAAATCAAATTTCTTTTTCAAGTTCAATTAGTATAAAATTCAGGAAAAATATTCAGTTAGGCTTTCGCTTTTCCAAATACGAATTGCCGGGCCTCACGCTTGACACCTGCCATCAGATTTTGTACAGCCACCTTGTCCACCTTGTTCGCCGCAGAAAGCCAGTTTGCCTTGAACTGCTGCGCGTCCTTAGCAGTTTTTTTTTTGTCTTCTTTAGGTTCCGCTCGACAATAGCCCAGTATTTCTCAATTGGGCGGAGCTCTGGCGTGTTGGGAGGGTTCTTGTCCTTGGGAACCACCTGCACGTTGTTGGCGGCGTACCACTCCATGGCCTTTTTACCGTAATGGCAAGATGCCAAATCCGGCCAAAACAGTACGGAACAACCGTGTTTCTTCAGGAAAGGCAGAAGACGTTTATTCAAACAATCTTTCATGTAAATTTCTTGGTTGACAGTCCCGGAAGCTATGAAAATGCTGCTTTTCAAGCCACAGGTACAGATGGCTTGCCAAACCAGATATTTCTTCGCGAACTTTGACAGTTTTATGTGCTTGAAAGTATCTGCTACCTTTCCCCTTCCTTTTGCCGTATAAAACTTCTGTCCCGGAAGCTGCTTGTAGTTGGCTTTGACGTAAGTTTCGTCGTCCATTACCACGCAGTCAAACTTCGTCAGCATCGTCGCGTACAGCCTCCGGGATCGCGCTTTGGCCGTCGTATTTTGTTTATCATCGCGATTTGGAGTCACTACCTTCTTGTAAGTCGATAGTCCGGCTCGTTTTTTGGCTCGATGCACGGTTGTAGACGATACACCCAGCTTATTTGCGGCATCTCGGAGAGAGAGGTTAGGGTTTCGCTTGAAACTACCGGCAACTCTCTTTGTCGTCTCAGCGGCTTCCGGTTTTCGATTTCCCCCCGATCCAGACTTCCTGGCTGTCGACAAACGTTCCCCAAACACTTTAATTACATTTGTAACGGTTGATTTGGCAACTTCTAGCGATTTTGCCAGTTTTGCGTGCGAGTATCTCGGATTTTCGCGATGCGCGAGCAAAATTTTGATACGCTGCTCTTCTTGCTTGGACGGCATTTTGACAACTGAAGAGTGAATTCCAAAATCAAAATAGGAGCAACATTCTACACACACACCTTCAAAATGAGGGGTGTTCAGGTTTTTTTAAATGCAAAATTGAAAGAAATACGTCAAGTTTATATTGACCAACTTTTGACCGTATCACCCTTTACCACAACCCAAGTAATTCGATCGTGGATGGCAGTCTTTCGTAGAAGTTTCTACGCAATCCATGGTGGAGGGTACATAAGATTCGGCCTGGCCGAACTTACGGCCGTATGTACTTGTTTTTTTTTTTTTTGCTTTTTATTTGTGACCTGATATTACGGAGAAATGATGCATTTTGGTTGCAACTTCCTTGAAATTTTTAGGGGAATTATTCCCAAAATGTGTCGTCGTTATATTGGTACTCGTAATTGCAATTTTTCCCCCAGGGAAGAGATTCCCATTTTCGAAGTTGGTTTAGAATAAGGGAACAGAAAAAAATTCCCTGGGGGAGATTTTGTTTAAAACAGGGGAAAAGGGAATAGAGATACAGAGTGATCTGATGTGAATAGGTTAAATAGGGCAAACGAACAGATGGCATGACCGCTATGGGCTCTGACAATATTTTTTCTTATGTCTTCACGTGGGGATGATATTAGTATCCACATAAAGTGGAATTGCTATGACGCATACACCCAGCGGCTCCAAATTTCTCTACTTGGGTCGGGAGGAGCTGTTACTCAAATGTAGTGGCAGCCCGATATTTCAGGCTCACTTAGACTATTCAGTCTATTATGATACCACAGTGGTGAACTTCTTTCTATCTTATCACTGAGTGCTACCTGATTCTATGTTTACCTCAATGACAAGGGAACTCCTTTTTATAGCCGAGTCCGAAAGGCGTTCCACATTGCGGTGAAACCACTTAAGAAGCTCTGAAACACTCAGAAATGGCACCGGTATTAAAGCGAGGGATAAGCCACCGCTGAAAAATTTTTTGGTGTTTGCTCGAAACCAGGTTTGAACTAGAGGTGTGCACGTGAGTAATATTTTACTCACGCACACTCACGCGGAAAAATCTTACTCACGCACGATATTGTTTGATTGGTCTTACGCTCACGCACACTCACGAAAAGAAAATTTGTACTCACGCACGAATATGTCAGGACTCACGAAAAATAACGTGACTCACGTGAGGGTAATTGGTTACTCACGCACATTTACGAAGATATTATTTTCGTGACTCACGCTCAGGCACGACAATTTCGTATCAAATGTACACCTCTAATTTGAACCCATGACCATGTGTATATACGATAAATTTCTTCGGATCAGTAAACGTAACCGCCATTGCCCCAGGAGCTCTATTCAAGTGTGAGTGTTGTTTCACCCTTTCGTTCTACTCCTCGCATTCATCTGCGAGTATCGCTGTTTTATCGAAAAGTACCTAGGCATCAATATAGGAATCCGACCAGTAGGCACCTTATAAAGCGGCGATTACTGTAGTCTCTGAAGCCATCTCTTCCGAGAGATATTCTTTGGGCATTCGGAGAATGTAAAATCGGATGTAGGAGGTAATCTGACAAACTAATCGAATCTACGGTAACATCGGCGGTATGAAAATGTAAATGTAACAACTCCACATATGTGGGGTGACGCTTCAATGAATAGAAGGCCGAAAAAATTGTAACTGAAGCATACAAATTTACCTCAAAATAAAATTAGGGTTCATTTTATCTTTTTAAATGACAGTGTGAAAACGAACTGATGGACAAAATAAAAAGTTTTAAGAAAACAAAAATAAATTTGTGTTACTGAGTACGAATATCTTGGGAATCTCGTTAGCAGTCTTTGCACTCTGCCCAAATCTGGTTAAATAAAAAAAATTATATAGACCGCCACCCATAGAATCGGGGGCATGAGACCTTCCAACTAAGATCAGGCAAATGCAGCCACCTCAATTCCTACCCATCAATAATTGACACCAGCGTAGCTGAAGTGTTCCCACCTGTAACCAAGGGCCAAATGAACGCGTCAACTTTTTTAAACCTACCCAAACACCAGATCACTCTGGATGCACCCCATCCTAGTCGCAGTTTCTTGATCTGGATACCAGTTAGTTAAAGAAGGTACAGAACAAAAAATTGATAAAATCCCAAAAGACAACAACATAGTTGCCACCAACTATGAATGCAAAAATTTACCAAACTTGAAAACGAAGCATAATCCCAAAAAGGAAATCGGAGTTTATTTTCATTTGAAATATTATATAATGCAAATTGGCCCCAGAAATAAAATGAAATTACTGCCCCAAAAAATATATAAATTTTCTGTTGTTTTTTGCCATATAATTTTTTTAGATTTGGAGATATTTTCAAGGGGCCCATATTTATAGCGCCGGTAACACCGTTCAACGAGTAGACAACTTTTAACTATTATCTTCAAATGTAATATTGGATAATAATATCTTCCTATGGATTTATTTAAGACTTAATTAATTAAATGAACACCTCTGACATATCCTATTATTAATTTTATTTTGTTTTTTTTTTTCAGTCATATTTGAAGAAGCTGCAGAAATTCTGGAATCCCATATTGTGGCTTGTTTGACACCCTTTACCCAACATGTCATCATGATTGGTGATCATCAACAATTACAACCATATACCTCAAACTATCAACTTCAGCAAATGTCTCATATGAACATATCACTATTCGAAAGACTATTCAAAACTCATCCAAATCCCATGGTCTTACGGACACAATATCGAATGCATCCGAAAATCGCACATCTTTTATGCAATACCATTTATAAAGATTTAGAGAGTGATGTTAGTGTATGTGAATATCCTGCCATAAGACAAATGTCTACAAATCTATTCTTTATGACTCACAAAAAATCGGAGGCAAAGACTGAACAAGATTCATCACTCTACAATTCCTATGAAGTGACACAAGTTGTGCAATTGGCATTACATTTAGTTCAAAATGCTTTATATGATGTTGGTGATATACAAATTTTAAGTCCTTATGCAAAGCAAGTGGATATGATAAGGAAACAGGTAAGACCATGAATTTAGTTTATAATGAATGGAATGTGGAATTAAATCGTATTTCTTTGTTTTTTTTTTTTTTTTTTTTAGTTACAACAGCACCTTGCCTTACAGTCTTTAAAGGCCTGCACTGTTGATAGTTTCCAGGGTTTGGAATCGAATATTGTAATTCTTTCACTGGTACGCAGTAATAGTATTCCACAAATTGGCTTTTTAAAGCAAGCCAATCGTATATGCGTTGCTTTATCTCGTGCCAAGCATGGCATGTATTGTATTGGTAATTTGGAATTGCTTAGCTCTTGCAGTTCTATATGGAAAGAGATTGAAGATAAATTGAGACAACAAAATGCAGTGGGAGAGAAATTTCCCATTGAATCCGAAAATTATTTCTATGATAAATAGAGACGTTTTGCTTTAACACGAGAAACATTTTTATACTTAAGTATGTGCTCAACATATCAAAGAATCAAGAGACTGATTACTCTTTGAAATCGTAATCCCTCCTTCACCGTTTAAAGAACCAAAAAAAAACAAAAATATTGTATTTATTTTTTTTACATTTTTTATTTATTTATTATTTCTTCTCTTAGTTTTCTAATAGAGTTTTTTGTCTTTATTTTTTTATAAACGATTTTGTAATTATACTCTTTTTTTAATGAAAAGAACAAAATAGTTAAAGTAGTCATCGTGGTTTTGTTTGTTTTGTTTTTAATACTTATTGTTTTATCTCGATTTGCTTTTGTGAATATAAATTATTCATTAAAAATTATATATGTATATTTTTTTTTTTAAAACACCGATAGTTTTATTTCAAAAACTTAATTGATTTGCAATAATAAAAATGCTTAGCACATGTTTACAAAGTAAATAAATATGGTGAAACATTTGTTAAATCGAATATATTTTGTTCATTGAGATTAGAGGAGCACTGATCAGTTATGTTTCAAAAGGGGGTTCAAAGTCAAATGATTAATGGTCAACTTTTATATCTTTCTAATGCCAGACCATAAGCTTTAAGTCCAGTATGCAGCTTTTGAAATAAAATTCTGTTGTATGTCAATAATACAGTTTTGTTATGAGTTTCTTATGGGAACCAAATGTAAACAATCGATAACAGCGTCTCTTGGAATTTTTGTTGGCATATATAGCCATAAATTTCTTATGCATAGCGGAAATTTCGTTAGATGTACATACCGGCCTTTAGAGAGGGTTGTATGTCAATAATACAGTTTTGCTATGAGTTTCTTATGGGAACCAAATTTAGACAATCGATAACAGTGTCTTTTGGAATTTTTTTTGGTATATATAACCATAAATTTCTTATGCATAGCGAAAATTTCGTTAGATGTACATACCGGCCTTTAGAAAGGGATAATGGTTCGCATCGATAATACAGTTAAAATAGGAATTTTTCTCTGCAAACCAATAATGCAGTTTGCATTTCTTACCGGAACAAAATTTAAATAATCGATTAGAAAGAGAATATTCGGTAAAATGTGTGAATATAATTGCTAAGCGAAAAGTGTTACAATCGACATAAGAAACACATAGCAAAAACTGTATTTTTGACATGCAAATGAAATGAAATTTCTGCTAGAAAGTATTCGCCATCAAAAATGCTCATACCTTTTTTTAAAGGTAACAACAAAATTTCAATAGAGCGGCATACACGTTTACAACTCTTCATTTCAGTAGAAACTTTTGACTAAATTTTATTTCTATAGGAAATTTTGTCAAAATTTTATTTCTATAGAAAATTTTGTCAAAATTTTATTTCTATAGAAAATTTTGTCAAAATTTTATTTCTATAGAAAATTTTGTCAAAATTTTATTTCTATAGAAAATTTTGTCAAAATTTTATTTCAATAGAAGAATTTCTCAAAATTTTATTTCTATAAAAAAATTTTATTATTATAGAAAATTTCGTCAAAATTTTATTTATATAGAAAATTTTTTAAAAATTTTATTTCTATAGAAAATTTTGTCAAAATTTTATTAATATAGAAAATTTTATTACTATAGAAAATTTTGTCAACATTTTATTTATATAGAAAATTTTGTAAAAATTTTATTACTATAGAAAATTTTGTCAAAATTTTATTTCTATAGAAAATTTAGTCAAATTTTATTTCAATAGAAGAATTTCTCAAAATTTTATTATTATAGAAAATTTTGTCAAAATTTTATTATTATAGAAGAATTTCTCAAAATTTTATTTTTATAGAAAATTTTGTCAAAATTTTATTATTATAGAAAATTTTGTCAAAATTTTATTATTATAGAAAATTTTGACAAAATTTTATTATTATAGAAAATTTTGTCAAAAATTTATTTCTATAGAAGAACTTCTCAAAATTTTATTATTATAGAAAATTTTGACAAAATTTTATTATTATAGAAAATTTTGACAAAATTTTATTTATATAGAAAATTTTGTAAAAATTTTATTTCTATAGAAAATTTTGTCAAAATTTTATTTCTATAGAAAATTTTGTCAAAATTTTATTAATATAGAAAATTTTATTTCTATAGAAAATTTTGTAAAAATTTTATTACTATAGAAAATTTTGTCAACATTTTATTTATATAGAAAATTTTGTAAAAATTTTATTACTATAGAAAATTTTGTCATTATTTTATTTCTATAGAAAATTTAGTCAAATTTTATTTCAATAGAAGAATTTCTCAAAATTTTATTATTATAGAAAATTTTGTCAAAATTTTATTATTATAGAAGAATTTCTAAAAATTTTATTTTTATAGAAAATTTTGTCCAAATTTTATTATTTTATTTTATTTAGAAAATTTTGTCAAAATTTTATTTAGAAAATTTTGTCAAAATTGTATTTATATAGAAAATTTTATTTCTATAGAAAATTTTGTCAAAATTTTATTTATAGAGAAAATTTTGTAAAAATCTATAGAAAATTTCGTCAAAATTTTATTTCTATAGAAAATTTTGCAACAATTTGATTTCTATAGAAATTTTGTCAAAATTTTATTCCTATAGAAAATTTTGTCAACATTTTATTTTTATAGAAAATTTTGTCCAAAATTTAATTTATATTAAAATTTTTGTCAAAATTGTATTTCTATAGAAAATTTTGTAAAAATTTTATTTCTATAGAAAATCTTGTCAAAATTTTATTTCTATAGAAATTTTGTAAAAATTTTATTTGTATAGAAAATGTCAAGATTTTATTTCTATAGAAAATTTTGTCAAAATTTTATTTCTATACAATAAAAATTGTCCAAATTTTATTTTTATAGAAAATTTTGTCAAAATATTATTATTATAGAAAATTATGTCAAAATTTTATTTCTATAATAAAATTTGTCAAAATTTTATTTTTAAAGAAAATTTTGTCAAAATTTTATTATTATAGAAAATTATGTCAAAATTTTATTTATATAGAAAATTTTATTTCTATAGAAAACGTTGACAAAGTTTTATTTCTATAGAAAATTGTATTCAAATTTTATTTCTATTTTGTCAAAATTTTATTTCTATAGAAAATTTGGTCAATATTTTATTTTTATAGAAAATTTTGTACAAAATTTTTACTATAGAAAATTTTGTCAAAATGTTATTTTTATAGAATATTTTATCAAAATTTTATTATTATAGAAAATTTGTCAAAATTTTATTTTTATAGAAAATTTTGTCAAAATTTTATTATTATAGAAAATTTTGTCAAAATTTTATTATTATAGAAAATTTTGACAAAATTTTATTATTATAGAAAATTTTGTCAAAAATTTATTTCTATAGAAGAACTTCTCAAAATTTTATTATTATAGAACATTTTGACAAAATTTTATTATTATAGAAAATTTTGACAAAATTTTATTTATATAGAAAATTTTGTAAAAATTTTATTTCTATAGAAAATTTTGTCAAAATTTTATTTCTATAGAAAATTTTGTCAAAATTTTATTTCAATAGAAAATTTAGTCAAATTTTATTTCAATAGAAGAATTTCTCAAAATTTTATTTCTATAAAAAAATTTGTCAAAATTTTATTTTTATAGAAAATTTTGTCCAAATTTTATTATTATATTTTGTCAAAATGTCATTTCTATAGAAAATTTTGTGATGATAAATTTTGACAAAATTATCTATAATAATAAAATGTCAAAATTTTATTTCTATAGAAAATTTTGTAAAAATTTGATTTCTATAGAAATTTTGTCAAAATTTTATTTCTATAGAAATTTTGTCAAAATTTTATTTCTATAGAAAATTTTGTCAATATTTTATCCAAATTTTTTTACTATAAAAAATTTTGTCAATATTTTAGTTCTATAGAAAATTTTTGCAAAATGTTATTTCTATAGAAAATTCGTGCAAAATTTTATTTCTATAGAACATTTATGCAAAATTTTATTTCTATAGAAAATTTTTGCAAAATTTTATTTCTATTGAAAATTTTTGCAAAATTTTATTATTTTTGTTTTAAATTTTGACAAAATTTTCTATAGAAATAGAAAAATTTGTCAAAATTTTGTATATATACAAAATTTTGTCCAAATTTTATTTCTATAGAGAATTGAAGCAATCTATCAATCTATTGAAAAATCTATCAAAACATCAAGAATTCTACCTATCTACTAAACAACCGTGATTGCATACCAAGCTTAAACATGGTATGCACCTCTGGGAACATTTTCATTTGAATGAAACTGTTCTGCCATGTACTTATGTGGGAGCAAAAAAATATAATCTGTCGATAACAACGTTCATATAAGAAAATGCACAACTTATGCTTATGACAGCTAACATTTGGCTGCATTCTTGATTTAAGCTTTGTATATATACACATCTAACGAAATTTTCGTTTGCATAATAGTGATACAAACAACAAAAGTCATAAAACGTCTAATCTTCAATTTTGACCAATCGGTTTATAACATTTTTCAAATTGCCATTAATTCGGAATTCGAGAATATGATTCAAGTATTCAAAATTTTCAAAAAGTCGAAATATCCAAAAAGTAGCCTATTTTGACGAACAATACATTTCATATGGGTCGCAAAATGTTTCACTAGAATTGGTTATCGTAATTTTTAGGAAAGTAGCCATTAAGACTGTTTAGGCAGGGGTTTTCTTTATTAAGAAATGAGAGCATACGAATAGTTCTCACAAAATATTTGCTAGTGTAACAATAATACATTCCTCATGAGTGGCAAAAATTTCACTCGAATTGGGTTCTGGAAACTTCTATCAGAACAATCTTGTGTTTTTCGTAAAACAAATATACGATTCAAAACAATAGTGTGCAATATAATAATAAATAATAAAATAAATAAGATTATTACACACAAAATTTTTTTTTTCTGATTCAATCACGAAATTAATTGATCCAATTAATTTTTTAATTGAAATGTCTTCAATCACGAAAATGATAGTATCAATCACAGTTTTAATTGGGCATAGAAAAAATTCTTGATTAAAAAATTAATTGATTTCATTGCCAAATTTCAATTAATTTTTTAATTGATTCAATTAAAAATTTAATTGATGTTGATTGCAAAACTCAATTAATTTATTAATTAAAAAAGGTAACTATTTTCAATTACATTCTGAATTGGCTTAGAATTTTTATTTGACAATTGATTGTTTGAAAAAAAATTTTAACTAAAAATTTAAAAAAAAATGTTCATCATCATCATAAACTGACTTAGTCTTCCGAATTTGATTAAAAGTTAATTGTATCAATTAACTTTTTAATTAAAAATTTTAAAATGTTCAATCATTGACTTAATTAACTTAATGTTTCTATCTTGATTAAAAAGTTAATTGTACCAATTAATTTATTAATTGAAAAAATTTTCAACTTCAATTAACTTTTTAATTGGAAATATTTTGGTGGTATTTTTTTCTGTGTAGGTATTCCACATAAACGCTAACCACTGCTTAATTACCTCCAAACATTTCGATAATTATCAGAGTAAGGGCTTTATTCACGCTAACTTAATTACCTCCAAAAAGGTAAATAAATTACCTTAAATCAGTAGACCAGCACACAGAAAAAAATTTCCCGAAAATTTTTCCAATTAAAGTTATAATTGAGTTTTAAAAAATATGCAATTAAAAATTTAATTGATTCAACAAATTTTTTAATTGAAACAAAAATCAATCACAAAAGGTTATAGTATCAATTAATTTTTTAATTGAATCAATTAATTTTTTAATTGACCTTCAATTAATTTTTTAATTGACCTTCAATTAATTTTTTAATTGATACTATCATTTCTGTGATTGAAGACATTTCAATTAAAAAATTAATTGGATCAATTAATTTCGTGATTGAATCAGAATTTTTTTTTTGTGTGCAAGCACGCATATTTACCTTAACTGGATAATTATTCCAGACATTAAAAATAATTCATATTACATTACAATTAACAAAAGAGATCAATTCTATAAAAAATAGATATAGGAGCCGTGTATTAACTGTAAAATTTTTTAATCTTCCATAAAGTAATCCTCAGTTTTAATTTTAGTTTCCAAATTCTCAATTTCATCCAAGTCCAAATTTCTGCTTTTAGCAAAACATCGTATAACATCAAGTGCCATTAGAGCCTCTTTCAAATTGGGCATTGCAATATTGAACTCATTAAATGAGTCATCCTCTGCGGTAGTCTCAGTGTTCTCGGCCAACATCTCCCCAACAATTTCTTCATCAGTTGGCATACCATAACACTGAAGGTTATCATCACAATTAGCATATTCATTACAATTATTTCGTATAATACTCTCCTCAAAGACCTTTACAATTTTGAAATTAGGTTCACTTCTGCAGAGAAAACCCGCCCTAAAAATTCAATTTTTTTGTTCAGACAAATATACAAACTTTTGCAAAACAATTAGCAATTTCTTCTTCTGTAACAAGGCTCGTTTAATATAATACAAAGTATCGAAAATAGTCATCGATTTTATAAACTCTTGAAATTTCAGACCTTTCTCTAGAGCGATTAACTGTTTTTATACCCACACAAAAAAAAAAATTCACGACCATTTTTCCAATTTAAATCTTAATTGAGTTTTAAAAAATATTCAATTAACTATTTAATTGAATCAACCAATTTTTTAATTGAAATAAAAATAAATCACATAAATTAATAGTATCAATTAATTTTTTAATTGACTGCCAATTAATTTTTTAATTGATACTATAATTTCTGTGATTGAAGACATTTCAATTAAAAAATTAATTGGATCAATTAATTTCGTGATTGATTCAGATTTTTTTTTGTGCACCACCATAGAATGGTGACGGGGGTATACTAACTTTGTCATTCCGTTACAACACATCGAAATATCGATTTCCGACTATATAAAGTATATATATATTCTTGATCAGGAAGAAATTCTAAGACGATATAACAATGTCCGCCTGTCTGTCTGTTGTAATCACGCTACAGTCTTTAATAATGAAGCAATCGTGCTGAAATTTTGCACAAACTCGTCTTTTGTCTGCAGGCAGGTCAAGTTCGAAGATGGGCTATATCGGTCCAGGTTTTGATATAGTCCCCATATAAATCGACCTCCCGATTTGGGGTTTTGGGCTTATAGAAATCGTAGTTTTTATCCAATTTGCCTGAAGTTTGAAATCTAGAGGAATTTTATGACCATAAAGAGGTGTGCCAAAAATAGTGAGAATCGGTCCATGTTTTGGTGTAGCCCCGATTTTACTTCTTGGGCTTATAGAAACAGCAGTTTTTATTCAATTTACCTGAAATTGGAAATCTAGAGGTATTATAGGACCACAAATACGTGTGCCAAAAATTGTGAGTATCGGTCCATATTTTGGTATAGCCCCCATATAGACCGATCTCCCGATTTTACTTCTTGGGATTAAAGAAACCGTAGTTTTTATCTAATTTGCCTAAAAATGAAAATCTGGAGGTACTTGAGGACCATCAAAAGGTGTGCCGAAAATGGTCCGTATCGTTCCATGTTTTGGTATAGCCCCCCTACACACAAAAATTTTTTTCTGATTCAATCACGAAATTAATTGATCCAATTAATTTTTAATTGAAATGCCTTCAATAACAGAAATTATAGTATCAATTAAAAATTAATTGAAGGTCAATTAAAAAGTTAATTGATCCAGTTAAAAAATTAATTGATACTATTATTTTTGTGATTGATTTTTGTTTTAATTAAAAAGTTTGTTGAATCAATTAAATTTTTAATTGAATATTTTTTAAAACTCAATTAAAATTTTAATTGGAAAAATTTTCGTGAAATTTTTTTGTATGTATAGACCGATCTCCCGATTTTACATCTTGGGTTTATAAAATCTGCAATTTATATACAATTTGCCTGAAATTGGAAATTTATAGGTATTTTAGGACCATAAAGAGGTGTGCCACAAATGGTGAGTATCGTTCCATGTTTTGGTATAGCCCCCATATAGACCGATATCCCGATTTTACTTCTTGGGCTTCTAGAATCCGAAGTTTTTATCCAATTTGCCTGAAATTGGAAATCTAGAGGTATTTTCGTGCCATAAAGAGGTGTGCCGAAAACGGTGAGTATCGGTCCATATTTTAGTATAGCCCCCATAAGAACGATCTCCCAATTTAACTCCTTATTAGGTTTGTAGAAACCGTATTTTTTCCGATTTGCCTGTAATTGTAAATATTCTGGTATTTAAGGCTCACAAAAACCGTGTATCGGATTAAGTTTTTATCGGTCCATTTGGTAATGCCTCCATATAGACCGATTTCACTTCTTGAGGGTATAGAAGGCGCACAGATCATGAAAATTGCATCAATTCACATCAGGACATTATTTTATAATTTTCTTGCACACTTACAAGAGATGTTAATGATTCCTCTAAAACTCAAACAAAAATGGTTCTTATACATCCAGAATCTGATGTAGTCTTCATAGGTAAAATCTATAAATTTATCTTCGTGAAGTGTACTGGTTGAACTGCTCTGCTTGATCTGTCCTCAAACCCCCCTGAAATTTCAAAGGAAACCCTAATATTTGATTCATGGTGGTGGATATTTAAGATTCGGCCCGGCCGAACTTACTGCTGTATATACTTGTTGTTGGACGATTTGTCGATAGTGTGATTTGAAGGAATGTATTATGCCCTGATTAAGGGTCTGATTGAGTGCGGTCATTTTCGGCGGCTAAATTCGAATTTAATACCACCTTAAATCTTTATATTTTTCATTGCGGGGAGAACAGTATTTGAGTAATTAACCGAGTTGGATAATTAGTTGAAGTTAATTAGCAGTGTAGTTTTGTATCAAAAACATGAAAAATAAACTGGTATCTAGAAATTAGGGCATATGTACCCATAAGCGCAACCTTGCAGTAACATTCATGAACGAAATCTTTCACCAATCGAGAGACCCAAAAGTGACCATGTACGACCAACCTTCATGTACTTTGTACAAGTCAGGGATGTGATTGCAGTAGCACCACACAGATCTTCCTTTACTGTTTATGGGTCTACTGCAACCACAACTTTAACTCGTTAAGATTTCGAAATGCATGAACGTTGGTTGCTGTTGTTGCTACTTCTGCTTGTATCCAAATCGAGGAACCCTGCAACTAAGATTGGACGCTTCCAGGGTAGGCTTGGTTGGGCAAGTGAAAATGCGAAGCGTGTCATGTGGTCTTTGATTATAGATGGGACACACGTCAGCTACGGTGCTATCAATCACGGCAAGTGAAAATGCGAAGCGTGTCATGTGGTCTTTGATTATAGATGGGACACACGTCAGCTACGGTGCTATCAATCACGGGCATATAGGAATAGAGGCGTTTGCACTTGGGGCCAAACTACCCTAGACTGCCGGTGGTCCGGTGCTATGGGCGGCGTTTGAACTCCGAGAACAGAATTAACATTATAAGTTCTCACCGATTCCGCTTGTTGATCCTTAAGAATCCTGTTCAGACCTGCCTGGTATGCTTTTGATTATAGCGTTGGATGTCTACGCACTGGGAGGATCTTGGTCTTCACATAAAGTTGATCCAGGGGTGTTCTGCAGTTCTAAGGGCAGCGTTCTGGCAGCTCTGTATGTTATTCCACTGCGTATCACTTGTCTACACAGATGATGTATAGAGTATCACTGACAGGCCAATTGCCTTATAGGTAGTCACTAAGTTTTCTTTGTCCGCAACCCAAGTGCTACCGGCAAGCGAGTTTAGGACATGGTGCGAACCGCGGAACTTATGACAAATTTCAGTGGCATGGGCAGACAATTGGACGCCGACAGTCGGAATTGTCTCGTCATTGACTATGACATTTAATTGCCAGCGTATTTCTGCAGTCGTTGTAATGAATATAGCCAAAATAGGGCTGAGGAATTCGTGGTAGATACCCCCAAATTTCTAGCAGTGATATAACTCGTAAGATAATCAAGGTAGACTATTAAACAGTGCCGGAGATGTCACTCACCATGGGAAACTCCCACTTTCACTTTTTCTTTGTCCGCAACCCAAGTGCTGCCGGCAAGCGAGTTTAGGAGATGGTGCGGACCGTGGAGCTTATGACAAATTTCAGTGGCATGGGTAGACAATTTAAAAAGGTTGTTGAATTTGACTCCGACAGTCAGAATTGTCTCGCCATCGACTATGACATTGAACTGCCAGAGTATTTCTGCCGTCGTTGTAGCCAATATGGGGATAGGGCTGAGGATTTGGAGGCAGATATCCTCAAATTTCTAGCAGTGATATAACTGGTAAGAACAGCAAGGTAGACTTTAAAACAGTGCCGAAGATCTCACTCACCTCGGGAAACTCCCACTTTCACTTTTTCTTTGTCCGCAACCCAAGTGCAGTTGCATTGGTAGACAATTTAAAAAGGTTTTCGAATTTGACTCCGACAGTCGGAATTGTCTCGCCATCGACTATGACATTGAACTGCCAGAGTATTTCTGCCGTAGTTGTAGCGAATGGGGGGATATGGCTGAGGATTTGGAGGCAGATATCCTCAAATTTCTAGCAGTGAAATAACTGGTAAGATCAGCAAGGTAGACTTTTAAACAGTGCCGGCGATGTCACTCACATTGGGGAACTCCCAGTTTCACTCTACGGGGGTTTGATTTCTTATTCCTAAATTCTACACGACAGACGCCCGCAACGCTTGATTCCTGCAGGTAGGCGCGTATTCTCGATGTCCTCGTACTGTCTGACATGGTTGACCGTATCGAATGCCTTCACTAGATCAAGCGGTAAGAGGACCGTCACGGCTTGGGCTGATTGAGTCCTCTATTTATATATGCTGAATTTTTATGCAAAGCTGTCGTGGTGTTATGCACTTTACGGAATGAATGTTGATGGTTGGCAGCTGGAAAATTCACAATCCACAAGGCTGGGGAGGAGTAGTGCCTCAAGTGTCTTGACTACTGGCGAGAGAAGGGAAATCGGCCTATACCAAGGGAAATCGGCCTATACCAATCGCCCTTGCTTGAGTGTTTGCTGGCTTCGGATGTGGAATAACCCTACCCATTTTCCAGTCATCGGGTATAATGAGTGATTCCAAGGACAAATTGACGAGTCTGGTTAAGTGCTCAACACGGAGTATTCTCAGATGCTTCATCATTAAAGAGCCTTCCCAACAAACACAAGGATGAGCATTTTTCATAGGTAACGCCATATCAATTTGATAGTCAGATGCTTCATCATTAAAGAGCCTTCCCAACAAACACAAGGATGAGCATTTTTCATAGGTAAAGCCATATCAATTTGATAGTGAATCCCATCTTCAACATTAATTCAAATGGCCTTGCAAATTACTTGCTTTCAACAAATTTTCCAATAGGTTTGAAGCATTAAAATGAAATTTAGTTTGAAAAGTTGTTGCTAATATGATGAGAAATTGTTGCTAACGTGTTGAATTCTACTGTTGAGGGTAATGCCTGTTTTTTTTGTTTTTTTGTTGAGAACGCGATTTTCTCAACAATTTCTCAAATTGAATTCTAATCTAATTCTTTGAAAAAAAATGTTTGAAAGCGTATTGAATATAAGCATTTCTCCAATGCTTGTGTTTATTGGGTTGGATGGTTTCGCCCTGTTGATGACACCGGTATCTCCGGCTGTGGTAAATTGTGGTGTATCGCTGGCTCGGAGACCACGAATGCGACGTGATCTTACGTGAATGAACGTTGGTCCTTTATGGGGCTAAACTTTGATAGACATTTTTAATGTAGGGCAATAACTTTTTTAGGATTTTTCAGTAGAAACAAACGAAATGTTTGCTGATCGCCCTGTTGATGACACCGGTATCTTCGGATGTGGTAAATTGCGGTGTATCGCGGGCTCGGAGACCACGAATGCGACGTGATCTTACGTGAATGAACGTCGGTCCCTTATGGGGCTAAACTTTGATAGACATTTCTAATGTAGGGCAATAACTTTTTTGTGAATTTTCAGTAGAAACAAACGAAATGTTTGCTGGTCGCATATTAAAACTTTTATGGAAATTGGATGGGTCGAGAAAAACACAGAAAACAATGTTTGGTAATATTTTCCGCTGGAACAAAAACAACATAAAATGTAACAGCTGGCATCGAATGCTGTTGTTTGCAGGCGTTTTTTTTCCTACGAGTGTAGTTTCATTATGAAACAATTAAATTTCCTCGTTAGTATGTTAAATCTGAAGCATATATAGAGAAAATAGGCTATGCATTTTTAATTTGGACGGAAATGACACAAAATTCGATTTAACAAATTTCCATTTGCAAAGTTTTATATATATATATATATATACATTTATAATTTCTTTTTTTATCGACAGAAGCTAATGACCTTTTGTATGTACGTATTAAAGCAGCCAATTAAATATAGAGTTAGATAATTTCTTTTTTTTTGACACATTGACATAAATAAATGTTTTTCGTTTTGTTTTTGGGGGGAATTTATAATATATAATAACATTGCCAATATTATAAATATACGAGTATTTAATTCATAAGAAGAAGGTATTATTTGGGAGGTGGTGTTGTGGATGTATGTATACATATATTTATAATATTTTGTTTTTTTTTTTTTTTTTAATTTGATTTTTTTTTCATGATCATATCTTTTTTATATTTTAAATTAATTTATTATTATTACCGATGTCGTTTAGTTCATACATTTTATTTTTAACGTTTGTTTTAAATATTACTTTGAGTTTGGTTTACATTTTTTGTTTATTCTATATAAAAATATGCTACATTTTTTTAATTTCTTGATGATTTCATCGTCGAATTGTTGTTTAAAGGAATTGAAGGAGAACAGAATAAATTCAAAAAAAAAAAACAAATTTTTAAAATTTCAAATGTGAACAAATTCTACTTTTAAAAAAATATCGAAATTTATAATCCACAATCTCAATTGAGCTCCACCTAATAGAGATCCAAAGGATACCCCAAAAACTTTAGTATTAACAGCAAATCGGCCTGCTGAACTAGTACCAAATATACCAAAGAAAACACAGTACTTCTTAAAGGCCGGAAGTGTATGCTAACGAAAATTTCGATAGCATTAAATTCCGCAAGCAATGCACCCAGAATGATTTTTTTGCCCATAACAGGGTTGTCAAACATAGATTGGAGAGATGTTGAAAAGTCATGGCAGCAACCATTTTTTAGTTTTAAAACGTTGGGCATGTAACAGTTTTAAGAGGTCGAAAAATTTTTGTGACGAAATTTTCGATAGCTTTAAATTCCGCAAGCTTGTATGCACCCAGAATATTTTTTTGCCCATAACAGGGTTGTCATAGATTGGACATAAGTCATGGCAGCAACCATTTTATTGTTATAAAACGTCGAGTATGTAACAGTTTGAAGAGGTCTGGAAATAAGCGAACAATTTTTGTGACGAAATTTTCGAAAGCGTTAAATTCCACAAACTAGTATGCACCCAGAATGTTTTTTTTTGCCCATAACAGGGTTGTTAAAAGCATAGATTGGAGAGATGTTGAAAAGTCGTGGCAGCAACCATGTAGTTTTAAAACGCCGAGCATGTAAAAGTTTTAAGAGATCTGGAAAAAAGCGAACAATTTTTGTGGCGAAAATTTTCGATAGCGTTAAATTCCGCAAGCTGGTATGGACCCAGACTATTTGTTTTGCCCATAACAGGGTTGTCAAAAGCATAGATTCGAGAGATGCTGAAAAGTCATGACAGCAACCATTTTTTAGTTTTAAAACGTCGAGCATATAACAGTTTTAAGAGGTCTGGAAAAAAAGGGAACAATTTTTGTGACGAATATTTGGAACCAATATTAAACATTTTTTATAGCGATCAGTTGGCTTACTATTTTGGTAAATTATGCATCTACGGTGTGCAGACAAACAACAGCGCTGTAAATGGACTTGAGCCATATATATTGAACTATATATTTCTTGGTCTATGGTACACTCTGTACACAAACCAATTTTTGTCGGAGACTAGCAGCCAATTTCTCTTATCCGAAGCAAATGTTCGACTAAAGGGCACCTTATACGGTTAGATAAACTCTGCGACACAACACGTTGCGGCGACAAGTCCGCTAGTATAAGGCCATGTTCGCGTGTTGCAGGGACGTGTTGGCATAAAATCAAAACAACTTTGTTTTTTTCCGGTTGGGAGGCACAAATCTTCACGTGTAAGGAGATGTTAACCAAACATTAGCAAAAACAAATTTATTTTCATAATTAAAACAAGCATTTCTGTAATGAAATTAATGACGGATCGCTAATTCAGCTAGGAATTTTTATTGTTTCTTCCATTTTTACTAAAACATGGCTTTACATCTAACTTTTCGTCCATCTTCATTGTTTGTGTTTATGCTTCTTCTTATTTCTTCATGTTGTTATCATAATTGTTCGTGCAGTGTGAGGGTAAAACTTGAACGAACACACAACAAATAGCCGAACCTCTGTCGTAGTGTTTATCCGACCGTCTAAGGTCCGCTTAAGATGTTTTTGGCATTTCAGTTTCGGATATGAGAAATAGATTTTTGTTAAAACTTTGTCATTCCCTTTAGTAACATATCAAAATATTGCTCTAATGCGCTTTACAGACTATCAGTTATTCCGGACGACAGTATTCGTGTCGAACATATCCCATATATTGTACACAATATAAGTTAAGTCCGAAGGCATAATCGATACTGCTGCATGTTTATGGGATCGATAACGCATTTACCGATTATTTAGTCATCGCCGACAAGTCGTATCGATCCGACACATTGTAAGATTCTTTACAAATATCGACTTTCCGTCAGGAATAACTGATAGTCTGTGAAGTGCATAAGACCCTATAAATTATATATATTCCGGGTCGTGGTCAAATTCTGAGTCCGACGGTCTGTGGAAATCACGCTAACTTCCGAACGATATATGCTATCGACTTGATACATGGCACAAGCCTTCATATAAACCGATTCCCAGTTTTGACCTCCGGAGCCTCTTGGAGGTCAAAACTGGGAATCGTATATATATATTCTGGGTCGTGGTAAAATTCTGAGTCCGTCGGTCTGTGGAAATCACGCTAACTTCCGAACGATATATGCTATCGACTTGATACATGGCACAAGCCTCCATAGAAACCGATTCCCAGTTTTGACCTCCGGAGCCTCTTGGATGAGCAAATTCGTCCGATCCGGTTCAAATTTGGTACGTGGTGTTGGTATATGGTCTCTAACAACCATGAAAAAATGTATCCATATCGGCCCAAAGTTATATACAGCCCCCATATAAACCGATCCCCAGATTTGAACTTCGGAGCCTCTTGGAGGGACAAATTTCATCCAATCCGGTTGAAATCTGGTACGTGGTGTAAGTATATAGTCTCTAACAACCAAAGATTGGTCAATATCGGTTCAGAATTATATATAGCCCCCATATACACCGATCCCCAGCTTTGACCTCCGGAGCCTCTTGCTGGGGCAAATTTCATCCGATGCGGTTGAAATTTGGTACTTGGTGTAACAGGTTGGCTGATAAGTCCCCGGTTTGACACATAGATGGCGTCGCTAGTATTAAATGTTTATTATTTTTATATAGTACCAACCTTCAAATGATTCATGTCAAAATTTGACGTCTGTAAGTCAATTAGTTTGTGTGATAGAGCGTCTTTTGTGAAGCAACTTTTGTTATTGTGAACAAAATGGAAAAAAAGGAATTTCGTATTTTGATAAAATACTGTTTTCTGAAGGGAAAAAATACGGTGGAAGCAAAAACTTGGCTTGATAATGAGTTTCCGGACTCTGCCCCAGGTAAATCAACAATAATTCATTGGTATGCAAAATTCAAGCGTGGTGAAATGAGCACGGAGGACGGTGAAAGCAGTGGACGTCCGAAAGAGGTGGTTACCGACGAAAACATAAAAAAAATCCACAAAATGATTTTGAATGACCGTAAAATGAAGTTGATCGAGATAGCAGAGGCCTTAAAGATATCAAAGGAACGTGTTGGTCATATCATAATATTTGGATATGCGGAAGCTCTGTGCAAAATGGGTGCCGCGCGAGCTCACATTTGACCAGAAACAACAACGTGTTGAAGATTCTGAGCGGTGTTTGCAGCTGTTAACTCGTAATACACCCGAGGTTTTCCGTCGATATGTGACAATGGATGAAACGTGGCTCCATTACTACACTTCTGAGTCCAATCGACAGTCGGCTGAGTGGACATCGACCGGTGAACCGTCTCCGAAGCGTGGAAAGACTCAAAAGTCATCTGGCAAAGTAATGGCCTCTGTTTTTTGGGATGAGCATGGAATAATTTTTATCGATTATCTTGAGAAGGGAAAAACCATCAACAGTGACTCAAATAACGCCATAGGAGCGTTTGAAGGACGAAATCGCGGCAAAACGGCCCCATATGAAGAAAAAAAAAGTGTTGTTCCACCAAGACAACGCACAGTGCCACAAGTCATTGAGAACGATGGCAAAACTTCATGAATTGGGCTTCGAATTGCTTGCCCACCCACCGTATTCTCCAGATCTGGCCCCAGCGACTTTTTCTTGTTCTCAGACCTCAAAAGGATGCTCGCAGGGAAAAATTTGGCTGCAATGAAGAGGTGATCGCCGAAACTGAGGCCTCTTTTGAGGCAAAAGCGAAGGAGTACTACCAAAATGGTATCAAAAAATTGGAAGGTCGTTATAATAGTTGTATCGCTCTTGAAGGGAACTATGTTGAATAATAAAAACGAATTTTGACAAAAAAATGTGTTTTTCTTTGTTAGACCGGGGACTTATCAGCCAACCTGTTAAGTATATAGTCTCTAACAACCATGCAAAAATTGGTCCATAATTATATATAGCCCCCATATAAACCGATCCCCAGATTTAACCTCCGGAGCCTCATGGAGGAGCAAAAATTATCTGCTGAAATAGAAGGAAGTTTTTTGAAAAAAGGTTTCTCAAAAGAACATTAAATTTGAAAAAAAAACTTTGACAATGTCATACGTCTGTTTTTGACATCTGGATGTACTTGAAAGTTGTTATTGTAATACTACCAATACCTGGGAATTATTTTATCACGCAGTCTATTTTAATTATTTAATATTTTAATTATTTAACACAATATATTTTGTTTTTTTTTTTTTTCTACTAAATGATATATTTGAACTATATCAGCAGACGGAGGAGTGTTCTTAATCATTGGGGTACATTCACTTCTATGGATGTATCAAAGACAGATTTCAAAACATTTAAAAAAATCGACAGGACAAGAATAATAGAATGATAATTAAATTATTGTGATCGGCTGTGTTGGTAGAAGAAATTATACCTTAATAATAAAAAATAAAATATTATATATTTGAATCAATATCGAAAATTATAACGAAAAGCTAACGGAAAATATGTATGTGTGCGTTAGGCCTTTATACATTTTGTTTTTTTGTTTTTCATTTGAGGGAAGTTAACTTGATTTTCCATGTATTTTTATTTTCGGCATTGAGTTTCATGATTTCTATGATTGGTATTAAAATTGATAACGCTATTATATGTTATAACGTTTTATATAGTATGTATATATATGTATTTATTTCATTTATTTACCTTTAACTGTATTGCTTAATAATTTATTTTCAGGATAGCAATCGAGTATTGAAACACAAGTGTTTAATATACTAAAAATAACAAAAAAAAAAACGATTTGTTAAAAATATGTGATAAAGCTGCCAATATACAGAGAGAGGTTTGGGATATTTTAAAAATTAGAGCCTACTAATAAAAATTAAGTCTAATAGTTACTAATTGATTAGAATAAAGCTCGAAGTTTTCTGAAGTGTTACTGAAAAAGATTTAACATCGAGTAGAAAATATACTCCGGTTAAGTTTTTATTTTCTTTGGCTAAGACGAATATTGAAAATTCTCATGGATAGCTCATGGACCTCTATAACTTTATAGAAAAATTTTCCTTTAAATGTTAAAGGATGGAATACCGATTTCTATCCCAGCAAAAACTCTCATTACCCGGTAATCTTGTAGGTAATCCCAATCAAAATGAAATAACCACTTATAAATTGGAATCGCTTCGGATTACATTTACATACGCATGGCCTACGAGGAAAGTACTTCACCCCAAGCATACCTTCGGCCATGAAATAAGTAGTGCATTTACAGAATATGTTCACCTAATATGTAATCACTTAATATTTGTAGGTATACAAAAGTTTGTAAAATAACCACTTATTGACTCTGGTAACCAAATCTCGAAAATAATGACTTCACACGTCGATTACATTGGATCAAAATACGCCGAGTAATGCTGTAAGATGAACAATACTTGAGTAGGAACCAATATTGTAGAAATAGAAATGGAAATAAAAATATGGTATGTATTTAAAACACAATTATTATGAATTATTTATAAAGAATACTCCTAAATGAATGAGAATTACCGTTACATATTCTGTTTCATATAATTTTTATATTTTATTAAGTTATTAACAACCAACTGCATTACATTTTGAGAATTATCAAATAGTACCGGGAAATATTTATTATTGCCATTATATGTTAGTCATTATAACTCACCGGATTGTAATGCAACGTGTAATGACACTTTTACTACTGGTAATGAAAATTGTAATGAGATGTGGTTACCTAGTTTTTGCTGGGTATGGGATCTATGAGGATGGCTCGATACGTTATTAGCCTATAAAAACAAATCAAAAAAATTTGGAAACAAATTTTGAACGTATTCTTCTTTGAACCAGCATTGCTCCAACTTTCTTTAGTGGTTTGAAAAATAAGTTTCGCGATCATATTTGTTAGTAGAGGTCTGCATCGAATAACTTTTCACTACATGTATTCACTACATTCGCTGTCGAATATAGTACATACACTGTCTTTCTCTCAGAGCGCAAGTAGTGAAGAGAAGAGAACACTTGCTTGCCAAATACCACCAAGTATTTATCCGAAACAATATGTGTTCCGAAAAAAAGGAACAATAAAAATTTAAGTACTTGACAAAAAGTACAACATGGATTCTCTTCACTTCACGTGGTACCACAAGTATTTCTCAGTTATGTACGAAGCAAAACTTTCCATTATTATTAATCATAGATATGTATGTATGTCACATATTTCGTATATTTATGTATGTCACACACTTACCTTAACGTTTGCCGTTCTTTATAACAAACCAAAACATATATTATGGAGAGTAACTGTTTTTTTGTATTTCTGAAACTGCACGTGGTACATGGAGTACTCTATGAAGTTTTGTTCTCGCAACATACTCGACGTGATCACTCTGAGTACACTTCAATAAGAGAGAAAGAGGAATATGTGTTTGTTGGTAGTGAAGACATCAGAGTAGCAACAAGAAGTTACTCGTGGCTTTTGGCGTTCATCAAAATGTGTACCAATAGTTTTGCGACTCTCTCAAATAGATGTACTCATGTAGCAAGTACACGTGTACTCTGCATTTACAAATGGAATTGTGCAGACCTCTATTTGTTACCATCCCATAGAATTCATATTTAGTCAATTGTCACGAAACGACACGATCGGATTGCGCTTAACCAGCAGAGCGATGAAAAAAAACCAGGTTTTTTGAAAGTCGATATTTTCTCGGTTTCAAAAAATCAGACTTTTCCAATACCGGTGGACGGTGTTTTTTGAAACAAATAAACGGCATAACCGTTTCAACCGGTTTTTTTTTTTTGACACACTTTTTTTATTCAAATTAATGTTGCGCGTTTTTGGAAGTGTTTTCATTGAAGTTTATTAAAATATCAAGATTTAATTGTCTAAATTTGGTATAAAAATTACAATTTCACGATGAATATGTAAAAACCGAAAACCGAAAAAACTGAAACACAGGTTCTACCGGTCCACCAAAAATGAGATTTCCACGAAAACCGATCGGTGTAAGAAGATAAACCGGTCCATCGGTGTTTATCCAAACACTACACTGATCTCACGATTGGAGTGGGTGACCAGACTGAGCAAACGCGACTGCCATCTCGCTCGGATACGATGGGTCTGCCATCGTCAATACGGCAATATAGTTGGTCAATACGATAACGTAAAGTTTTTGTAGGTTAGGTAAAGTGGTAGCCCGATATTTCAGACTCATTTAAACTATGTCTCTTATCACTGAGCGCTGCCCGATTCCATGTTTAGCTCAATGACAAAGGACCTCTTTTTTTATAGCCAAGTCTGAACGGCGTTCCACATTGAGGGGATAATCCACCGCTGAAAAAAATTTTGGTGTTTGGTCGAAACTGGGATTGAACTCATGTCCCTTCGTATGCAAGACGGACATGCTAACTATTGAACAATGGTGGTTTATAGCATCTTGGAATATCTATCTGGAGTTTTTAATTATTTTTTCCGTAAATTGTGAATGTTGGTTACATTTCTTCACTAGAGACGCTATTTTGAAGAATAGCTTTGCATCTCTCCTTATTTACTATTGTCTCTTTGTTGAATGGAAGACCAGGGGTTGTAAAAATTTCAGTAGACATTCAAGCGATTGCCGTACTTAATATTAGTTATTTTGCCTGAAACCGAAGGCCAACGTGATCACGGTATTCCTCCGTTAGGTTAGGTATAGAGTATGGGTCAGGGATGGAAAATTCAGTGCTATAGTACCTTTTTCAGTACCGTAGTACCCCCGCGAATGATTTAGTAATTTTTCCTCAAAAATTTGTTCTTTTGGAAAATGTTGTCAAAATTTTATTTCTATAGAACATTTTGTCAAAATTTTATTTCTATAGAAAATTTTGTCAAAATTATATTTCTATAGAAAATTTTGTCAAAATTTTATTTCTATAGAAAATTTTGTCAAAATTTTATTTCTACAGAAAATTTTATCAAAATTTTTTTTCTATAGCAAATTTTGTTAAAATTTTATTTCTATAGAAAATGTTGTAAAAATTTTATTTCTATAGAAAATTTTGGTCAACATTTTATTTCTATAGAAAATATTGCCAGAATGTTATTTCTACAGAAAGTTTTATCAAAATTTTATTTCTATAGCAAATTTTGTACAAATTTTATTTCTATAGAAAATTTTGTCCAAATTTTATTTCTATGGAAAATTTCGTCACCATTTTTTCTATATTAAATTTTGTCAAAGTTTTATTTCTATAGAAAATTTTGTCAAAATTTTATTTCTATAGAAAATGTTGTAAACATTTTATTTCTATGGAAAATTTTGTCAAAATTTTATTTCTATAGAAAATTTTGTCAAAATTTTATTTCTATAGAAAATTTTGGTCAAAATTTATTTCTATGGAAAATTTTGTTAAAATTTTAATTCTATAGAAAATTTTGTCAAAATTTTATTTCTATAGAAAATTTTGTCAAAATTTTATTTCTATAGAAAATTTTGTCAAAATTTTATTTCTATAGAAAATTTTGTAAAAATTTTATTTTTATAGAAAATTTTGTCAAAATTTTATTTTTATAGAAAATTTTGTCAACATTTTATTTCTATAGAAAATTTTGTCCAAAATTATATTTCTATGGAAAATTTTGTTAAAATTTTATTTCTATAGAAAATTTTGTCAAAATTTTATTTCGTTTTGTTTGTTATTGTTGGCTTCTCTTCAATCGTTATTGTTGTTTTTGATCTCAGCTTAAAGCCATGCATTGACTAAACTACAAGTGTAGCTTAACCAACAGAGGAAAAGTATGCTTGTCAAATTTATTTGGGCAAAGCCCTATAGACTGCAAGATGGTTGGATGTACAGCTGTTTCGGAATTACCACATTCCTCATCAGCATCCTCTACTTGCGGCAAAACTATCAACCAATTATCAGAATAAATTCGGGTAATTCACTCAACCCAAAGTGAACTACACTTGAACCTCCCGAAAAAGGGGTTTGATAGTCGGCTACTGCCTAAACAAATTTGCCAGCATATCTCTTTTCCTTTGCCAAACCATCTTGCAGTCTATAGGGCTTTGCCCAAATAAATTTGACAAACATACTTTTCCTCTGTTGGTTAAGCTACACTTGTAGTTTAGTGAATGCATGGCTTTAAGCTGAGATCAAAAACAACAAAATTTTATTTCTATAGAAAATTTTGTCAAAATTTTATTTCCATTGAAAATTTTGTTAAAACTTTATTTCTATAGAAAATTTTGTCAAAATTTTATTTCTATAGAAAATTTTCTCAAAATTTTATTTCTATAGAAAATTTTGCCAAATTGTATTTCTATGGAAAATTTTGTCAAAATTTTATTTCTATAGAAAATTTTGTAAAAATTTTATTTCTATGGAAAATTTTGTCCAAATTTTATTTCTGTAGAGATTTTTGTCAAATTTTTATTTCTATAGAAAATTTTGTCAAAATTTTATTTCTATAGAAAATTTTGTCAAAATTTTATTTCTATAGACAATTTTGTCAAAATTTTATTTCTATAGAAAATTTTGTCAAAATTTTATTTCTATGGAAAATTTTGTCCAAATTTTTTTCCTTTAGAAAATTTTGTCAAAATGTTATTTCTATAGAAAATTTTGTCAAAATTTTATTTCTATAGAAAATTTTGTCAAAATTTTATTTCTATAGAAAATGTTGTAAAAATTTTATTTCTATAGGAAATTTTGTCAAAATTTTATTTCTATAGAAAATTTTGTCAAAATTTTATTTCTATAGAAAATTTTGTCAAAATTTTATTTCTATATAAAAATCAAAAAAAAAATATTTTTAATTATCTACAGAAAATTTATGAAGACCATGTATTTTATCAATCTGCCAAACAGTAGAATTCTACCAACTGTGGCAACCGTGATTACAATAATACGCTAGTCTTTATAAGTGGATATAAAACTAAAAAAATATTTAAAATTGAGTGTTGACCAACAAAATGTTATTTTATTTAAAGGAGCTCTTGACAATAATCTTCCAATGGAATTTTTGTTAAAATTTAGTGAAAAGTACTTTTTCACTCAAAAAAAAAAAAAAAAACAAAAAAACTTTTTTGTACTTTCTTACAAATTGTATTTTCTATCCCCGGTATGAGTATGTGATATCACAGCTGGTGAACTTCTCTCTTATCAATGAGTGCTGCCCGATTCTGGCATTTAGTTGAAACCACGACCTTTTGTATACAAGAAGGGCATGCTGACTATTGCACCACGGTGGACGTGACTCAAACAAATACCGCGGTCCATCGATAAAGAGACGACACTTTGCTTTTTTTTTTTGATATCACTCGTATTTAATTTTTCTAAAATCCGCGGACACTACCGCTTACATGTGTGCTGAATTTTTAGCAGTAGCCGAAACATGTTTGCTTCAGGTAGTCATGCTGTAATTGAACCCCCGCATAAAGTACACAGAAAAAAATATCACCAAAATATTTCCAATTAAAAAGTTAATTGAAGTTGAAATTTTTTTCAATTAATAAATTAATTGATACAATTAACTTTTTAATCATGATAAAAACATTAAGTTAATTAAGTCAATGATTGAAAATTTTTAAATTTTTAATTAAAAAATTAATTTATACAATTAACTTTTTAATCAAATTCGGAATACTAATTCTGTTAACCCTTTCACTACCGAAATAAACCTAATGTTAAAAACTTTAATTTTTCTTCTGTTTTTACTTGTACTACCAGTATGTAGAATAAAAATTGTCATTTTGAAAACCTACTTCAAGAGCTATATGAGCTTGTTTTGAAAATTTGATTCTTGAATTGTGACCAAGTGGCCTTACGAAAATAAGCGCTATTTGGCCTATAATGTCCTTCAAAGTGTGAGCAAAAATACAAAAAAGAACCCGAAAAAGTGTCAGCTATAGTTTTCGTATGAATGTCCATTTACTAGAAACATACAGTAGAAAAATTGTCTCAAATTTTCGTATTTTTCGTTTATTTCTAAAGAAGTTTACAAAAATGTATTTTGGACCTCACCAATATAGAAAATATTTATAGGTTATTTAGATTAAAGCCTCTACTTTAAAATAACATCGAGAAATAAATCAAAACTAAGTGGAAAAATAGAATTTGGTGTTTTTTTCGAATATCCTTCAAAGCGGACATCGGTAGTGAAAGGGTTAAAAAAGTGCTGATTTTTTTTAAATTTTTAATTAAAAATGTATTTCAAACAATCATTTGTTAATTCAAATAAAAACTCTAAGCCAATTCAGAAAGTAATTAAAAATAGTTACCTTTTTTAATTAATAATTTAATTGAGTTTTGCAATCAACATCAATTAAATTTTTAATTGAATCAATTAAAAAATTAATTGAAATTTGCTGAAAAAATCAATTAATTTTTTAATCAAGAATTTTTTCTATGTCCAATTAAAACTGTGATTGATACTATCATTTTCGTGATGGAAGACATTTCAATTAAAAAATTAATTGGATCAATTAATTTGGTGATTGAATCGGAAAAAAAATTTTTTGTGTGTAGATGCTAGAACTAGGCGAAGTGAATATATTTGGCCGAAGCTGAAGACGATTTTCGGCAAAAAAAAATATTCAGCCGAAGATTTAATAAGTTTCAAAGGGTTTCCTCTAATATTAACATATTTTAATGAACGTTAATCATGTTTTATCCCTAATAGCATTTCAAAGTTTGATTATATCCCCATCGCTACCATAGACTCATACATAAGTGGTTCTATAACAATCGACAACAGTAATGTACCATTATTATTGTTAGCAGAGCCATTGTGATATTTTGTGGAACACCGAGAGTAAATAGCTTCTTATAAATTATTTTGAAGAAAATCAAAAAATCATTTCTTAAAACATTGTGTGATAGGTATATTGATGATAATTTAGAATGAAGTGATATTTTTTTAGAAAATTTTCCAAACATACTGCCTCGATTAAGGATAAAAACACTGGCAGTAAGAGGCTAGCAAACATTTTGAAATAGATCCATATTTCATTCATTTATGTACTGGATTTTTGCTTCCACTGTTTATTACTATCCCTTATTCAGCTTAAATTTTAATTTTCATATTTAGCCTTCTGTTATCTAAGCTAAACTTTTTTATGAAAAAAAAAACACTAATGATAATTTCTTAAATACCAGAGTATTAAATTCGCATATATTTCGAATTTGTTTCATAGAGTTTGTTTTTTTTTTTTCTAAATTAATAATCATTAATTTTAGTTAAATCACAATAAAACTTAAACATTTTTTTTTGTTTTGTAAAAATATCCATAACTCATCTCAACTGTTTGTTTTACTATTTTGTTTGTTAGTCTGAATAATGCTAAAGTAGGTAGTTATAGGTTATAGGAAACGTGCTGGGACTTGGAAATATGAAATATATAGGATAATAAATTATTACAATTTCTAGTAGAAGATGAAAAAAAAATCGGCTAAAAGAATATAAATGAACACTTTGTTTTTCGAATAGGTGGAAAAAGATTGTGCAGCAGAAATAGAAAGAAAGAAAATATGCATAGAAAAATATTACTTATCAACTTTGGATATTTAAGGACAAATTTATCTATAAGGATATAATTTTGAAAAGTTTTCTTTTCGAGTACAACTCTTGATGGGGGGATGGATGTATAAATGAAATAGGAAAATATATATTAAAAGAAAAAAATTAAGCAAATTGGAAGCAATTAGAAAATGATTTAGAAATACATATATATAAAATATAGAAGAAAAAAATTTATTAAAAAAAAAAATATTCCAAAAGGAAATTAGAGTAAAGACTTAATATTGCATTTAACAAATTTTAAAGCTTTTAAGAATATGTAAAGTTGGCAATTTTGAAAAAATAGATTTAAAATTATTATTTTCTTTTTGTTTTATTTTTTAATAATTAAAATAGGCTCTATAAGAAATTTGTACAACATCGGCCCCTATTTCGACTTTATTTTATATATTAAAAAAACTGTTTAATGTATGTGACTTTTTTATTGCCATAATTTATGAATTGCCATGATGTCCAAAAACTCTAATTTGGGAAATTAGGGACAAGACTGAAATAAGTTTTTTATCAAAATACCCATAACGGAGATAATTTAATATATTCCCTACCCTTAAGAAAAATATTAAATATTCTTGTTTAATTCTATTGACAGTGTATTGTCCTTAAAAAAACTGATTCATTATATCCTGTATTGAAAAATTTGCCCTAGATGAGTGGGATAAGAGGAAATATGAAAAAATTGTTTTTTTTGTTTTGTATAAAGAAGAAAATTAGAGTAGAGAAACTAAACAATTAAGATTTAAATTGCTACTTTTTGTGTTTTTCTTATGTTTGTTTGTTTTGTTTAATTAATTAAATCTTTAAAACTTAAAAAATAAATTATGTTTTTTGTTGTTTAAAGTTGGATTTTGTTGTTGTTGTGGTTTTGTTGTTTTCCATTATGATCATGACATCAGTTGTTTTTCTTGTTGTTTTATAAAGATTGTTCTTGTGGTCCTTGTGTTGAAGGTGGTTGTTGTTGTATAAGTTGATGTTGTTGTTATTGTTACTAAAATTATTATATTGATGATGATAACGACGACGACGACTATGATGGTGACTGCGACAACATAGAAATATATGATAAAGGCTACAGCGATATGAGCTTTGTCGAAATGATGATGGTGGACAACGACGATGACGGCAGCTTCTCCAGGATGATTACCAGAATCTTGTTGCTCCTTTGATATGGCCATGGCAATTAAACTAAACGATGGGTGTACAAATTTCCCATGATTTTCTCTCCTTTGATTATTCTGGTGGTTATTGTTGACGTTCGGTGTAAGGGAGGTTTGGGAAATGGAAGAGGAGATTTTATTTGTGTTGTTATTGCTATTGCTGGTGGTGATGAGATTGATGTTAGTTGTGTTGCTGGTATAAAAGGCTGTTAATGTTGTTGTTGTGTTTGTCTTACTACTGCTGTTTGCTGCTGTTGCGCCGTTTTATTGCTACCGCCTTGTAATCAAACCATTTGGAGGCAATTGTTGACTTGCCGTATGCATCAGTTCCAATTCCACCAATAGTGGAAAATGATCGGAGGGTATATGGGGATGCGGACAGCCTACTACTTTATTTTCACGTAGCCAATCATTTGATATGGGCCCCAAGAGGCCCAACGGCACCATGCCCGTCTTTGTATAGAATATATAGTCGATGATTCCCTTGAAATCAAATGTATAATTCGTATGCGGCATTATGTCCTCACTGTAGGCCGAGGCCAATTTAAAGGAATGCGTGAATTCAGTGGTATCATTCGAGAGTAAACGTTGCAGGCATGATTTATAGCCCATATCCTTAAAATCACTATGATCCATATTAACACGACCCTTGCTCAAGAATTCAATGACGCCCGAATCGGGCAATGAATTGAAATCACCACACAACAATAGTTGAACACTATTCACATCGTTTTTGTGGCCAGGACGAAAACTGTGACTGGCCTCGTCAATTATGGTTTTCAACTCATTGCTTAACATCATCGTCTGTATAAGTTTGACATCGCAAAATTCCGGATCCCAATGAATGTGAGCGGTGCACACCAATAGGGCTTGTGAGGTTTGTGATACATCCAATTCGGGATCCCAAGCATTCTCTTTTACCTTAAGCAAAGCGGCCAGACCAATATTGTCTTTGGGCATTACACGATTCAACATGTTGTCCGAACCTTCAGCATTAGCCATGGCCAATTGATTGAATTCAATCAAATGCTCCTTAATAAGAGAGAACCTGGAAAATGCAAAAACACAAAAAGAGAACGTTAAAAAACTGGTCAATTTTTTTTACTATTCAACAACTGACTTCAAGGTTCTAAAGAATATAGCACATCCATCCACATATTTACGTTCCACCTCGGACATTGTCTTTGCTCTGGATTTGGGTGAGAAAATACCCTCGTAGCCATCGTTCTTTAGTTCGGGCAAAAAGAAATTGTAAAATTGTTCCGTTTCGATTTCTTGCAAACTTATGATATCTGCCGAATAATGACGTATCTCATCAAGAATAGCCTTTTTGCGATACTCCCAACTAAGTGCCCAGGAGGGACAATAGCCATACATTTGGCGTGTAGCATATTTGTCACACAAGACATTGTAACACATGACAGTGAATAAGCCTAGAAATGTAATTGAAAACAAAAATTTATTAATTCCATTGTCATTCGCGGAATCTTGTAGAGAATTTATACGTACATGCTGGTCTGGTTTTGTTGGGTTTCGCCAAAGGTATCCATGGCCTTTGGGGAGGTGGTGTTACGGTAACTGAAAAAGAAAAAAATAAAATAGATTATAATTCAATAAATAAAACAAAAATATTTTTACAGGATACTTCAAAGAAATAGTAGCGTATTTTCAAAGGAAGTGGAAGCAAGATTCCATTGCGGAGGAAAAAGAACCGATCATGCCCCTATTTTGTTGGTGTCCTGCATCATGTGTAAGGCTTAAGAGAACTTTGAGGGCTTATCGCTTTCTATAACGGAGGGACATGAACTTATACCAATGGATTAGGGTTTCGAAGAACTGAAGTTGGTGGATAATATTGGGTCGAAAGTTACCTATACATATTTACTACACACACAGAAAACAAAGTCCGTTGCTAAACAAACTAAAATTATTAAATTAAAAAAATATATTAAATTAAAATTATTTTTATTACAAAAAAATATTTGTTTGTAGTTAAATTTTATTATTTTCGAAATTTTCCACAGTCCATGAAATTTTTCTTTTTTAAGATTGCCTCAAACAATTTTAGAACTAAACGTGGGTATAAAGTTCAACGCATAAGTTGAGTATGAACTAAAACAGAAGAACATTTTCGTACAAATCAAAAACGTAGGATTTTTTGTCTTTACTTTTTTTTAGTTCATTTTTTTTCTTCTATTAAAGGGTGTAATTTCGTGAATAACAGTTAAAAAGTACACCAGAGCATTACAATTTCTTTGGTTTAACATCTTGTGGACATCTCAAAATGTGGAGTAAATGTAGTTCACGAAGTATTTCATTCTTCCTATAACAGTTTACTTTTATCCCTTTTGCCCTTTGTTATGAAATATTTTATTTAATAACAGATAAACCCTTTTCTCATAACTGATGCAATGTTTGTCTATAAGATTTCTCATTTCCTTTTAAAGGATATGTTAGCATCAAAAGTAAATTTCGTTTGTGTGCAGTTTCGTTCCTCAGAAAAGGAAGCTGTTAAGTGTAGATATTTTTAGTTTAAAAAACATACTTTTCTCCCAAACGAAATTTTAGACCAACGAAAATCGTTTGAAAATATCTTTTCGCGGTGAAAAATTGTATGGAAGATTTGTATTTTTATTATTTTTGTGATAAATATTTACGTCTTTTAAAAGTTATATTCCTTAAAACTCAGATTTCACAAATTAATTTAAATTTAACCTCTTGACCGTACGGAGAATCGAAACGCGGACCATCCCATTTCCCATAAGCCAACATATCCAATGGGTCATGTAGCTCTTATACCCATCAACACACAAATATCGCTACAGCTATCAGCACGCAAATAATGCATACAGCCAAACAGATGTATTTATAGACAAGTAAGGAAAGTCTAAAGTCGTGCGGGGCCGATTATATTATACACTGCACCACTTTGTAGATCTAAATTTTCGATACCATATCACATCCGTCAAATGTGTTGGGGGCTATATATAAAGGTTTGTCCCAAATACATACATTTAAATATCACTCGATCTGGATAGAATTTGATAGACTTCAGCACAAAATCTATAGACTCAAAATTTAAGTCGGAACACAATGTTAGTAAAAAATATCGGAAACATTTAAATCTGAAGCAATTTTAAGGAAACTTCGCAAAAGTTTATTTATGATATATCGCTCGATATATATGTATTAGAAGTTTAGGAAAATTAGAGTCATTTTTACAACTTTTCGACTAAGCAGTGGCAATTTTACAAGGAAAATTCAAATATTTTGACCATTTTTGTTGAAATCAGAAAATCATATATATGGGAGCTATATCTAAATCTGAACCGATTTCAACCAAATTTGGCACGCATAGCTACAATGCTAATTCTACTCCCTGTGCAAAATTTCCTCTAAATCGGAGCAAAAATTGGCCTCTGTGGTCATATGAGTGTAAATCGGGCGAAAGCTATATATGGGAGCTATATCTAAATCTGAACCGATTTCAACCAAATTTGGCACGCATAGCTACAATGCTAATTCTACTCCCTGTGCAAAATTTCAATTAAATCGGAGTAAAAGATTGGCCACTGTGGTCATATGAGTGTAAATCGGGCGAACGATATATATGGGAGCTATATCTAAATCTGAACCGATTTCAATAAAATTTGGCACACTTGACTACACTACTAATTGTACTCTTAGTGCAAAATTTCAACCGAATGGGGGTAAAACTTTGGCTTCTAGGACCGTATTAGTCCATATCGGCCGAAAGATATATATGGGAGCTATATCTAAATCTGAACAGATTTCAATAAAATTTTGCAAACTTGACTATAGTACTAATTGTTCTTCTTGTGTAAAATTTTAACCAAATTAGGGTAAAACTCTGGCTTCTGGGGCCATAAAAGTTCATAACGGGCGATATATATAAATATAAATATAAATAATAAATATAAATAATTAAATAAATATATGGGAGCTATATCTGAATCTAAACCGATTTCTTTTAAAATCAATAGGGTTATATTCTGACCCAAAACACATAATTGTCCAAATTTGAAGTCGGTTGGACTAAAACTGCGACCTAGACTTTGATTACAAAAATGCGTTCACGGACAGACGGACATGCTTATATCGACTCAGGAGCCCACCTTGAGTATTTTTGCCAAAGACACCATGTGTCTATCTCGTCTCCTTCTGGGTGTTGCAAACATATGCACTAACTTATAATACCCTGTTCCACAGTGTGGCGCAGGGTATAAACATTGTATAATGCAAATACAAAGCACATTTAAAGAATCTTCGTTTAAAGAAAACAAACAACTTTAGTTGTAAACGTATTATGATACGTTTCATACAAACGTTTCAACTTTCGGGTCGAACAAGGAACCACAAGGGTGCATGGTTATCATGTCCGCTTTGCATACAAAGGATAATGGGTTCAATCCCACTTTCGACCAAACAACAAACAGTTTTTCGGCGGTGAATAATCCCCTTTCAGCACACAAAGAAAATTTCATTAAAATTCATTAATTTCATTAAACGAAAGTGCAAACTGAGAGTTAAACTTGAGTAAAACATATAATAGGGCAGTACTTATTGATAAGGGAGAAGTTCACCACTTGTGGTATTCTAATCAGTGCTGCCGCTACTACTTCAATCGAAGTATTTTGCTTCATTTTCACAAAATTTACTTCGTCACTCCTTCTTCCAAAAATCTGCTTCACTTTTTGTTCTGCTTCAAATTTTAAAATTTTTCCCCATATACGATGAACATAGCGGTTTTAATCATTGAATATCATATGAAGTATGAGGGCCATATACAATTATGAACTTGATATGGACCAATTTTGTGTGATTGGGGATCGATTTATCTGAGGGCTATATATAACTATAGACCTATATGGACCTAGTTAGACATGGTTGTTAACGGCCATATACTAGCACAATGTACCAAATTTCAACTGACTCGGATGAGGAGAGGAGAGGCTACAAAACCAAATCTCGGGATCGGTTTATATGGGGGCTACATATGATTATGAACTGATATGGACCACTTTTGGCATGATTGTTAAATATCATATACTACCACCACGTAACAAATTTCAACCGAATCGGATGAATTTTGCATCTCCATAAGGCACCGGAGGTCAAATCTGGGGATCGGTTTATAAGGGAGCTATATATAATTATGGACTGATATGAACCAATTCCTGCATGGTTGTTGGATACAATATATTAACACCACGTACCAAATTTCAACTGAATCAGATGAATTTTGCTCTTCCAAGGGGCTCCGGAGATCAAATCTGGGGATCGGTTTATATGGGGGCTATATAAAATTATTAACCGATGTGGACCAATTTTTGCATAGTTGTTAGAGACCATATACTTACACCATATACCAAATTTCTATAATATTTCTAATATTTCGATGTGTTACAAACGGAATAACAAAGTTAATATACCCCCAACCTATTGTGGAGGGTATAATAAAATGAATTCTATTGCTTTGTTTTCAAAAATGAATGCTACTTCAATTTCATTCAATCTACTCCACTTTTTTCCAAAATCTACTTCACTCAATTTTTCACTAGCGGCAGCACTGATTCTAATTATCCAATGTCAAGTTTTTCATTTAAAGTTGATTAATGTCAAAATTCGATTAGTCGATTTTCAAAAGCATTGAAAGTCATTAGTCGAATTGGAAGATTATAAAAAGTTGACATTTTTTGATTTCGACTTTTATATCCCTAATATGTACTAAATTTAAGAAATTCTTAGGATTCGGCTATTTTTTTTTAACCCTGGTAAACCATCCTTATTTTTTGTACACTAACGTCATCCTTCGTCATTTTAACTACGGCTTATTTTAAGGCGCTATAATTTGCATTGTTAGCAAAAATGAGAACCAAAATTTGAGTTTATTTTCTTATTCAATTTACTTTTCATTAATATAAAACAATTCATTCACTGAAAAAAACAGTGAACCCACCAGGAAGAAGAATTTCGGTTAATTTTAGAAAATTTTGAATATTTTTAGAAAATTTTAACTAAACAGTATAACAAACGCTGGCATCACGCCGATGTCATAAAAATAAGTAAATATTTTTCGACAAATTCAAGAAAATTTATTAGACATAATTAAGCTTTTTCACTTGTTAAAGAAAATTTTGTAGTTTGAAGGAAAAAATTGGAGTTCAAAATTGGAAGAATGTCTTTAGTGACATACGAAGTTCATGACACGAATTTAGTTAATCTTTATCCTTCATTTGTGTATATTTTTTCCTCGGTTTTAGTTAATTTAACTAACGTACACAAAAAATTATTAGAGTAGAGGAAACTTTCTCCAAACATAATAATTCCATGAACTAAACGAAAGTTAAATTGGCTTTAGTGAAATAGAGAGTTCACTTTTTTTTAGTGTTGTGAGTCGTGAATAAAATCTGGAGCAACTCTCGTGAATGTGCACCCAAAAAAAGTGAACCCACCGTGGAAGAAAATGTAGGTTTATTTTAGAAAATTTTAACTAAAATAGTTTTCTAATTGCAACATGTTAATACTTTTTGTCAAATTGAAGAAAATTTATTAAAAATAATTAATTTTTTTTTCTGGTGTTTAAGAAAATTTCATATGTTGAAAGAAAAAATTGGATTTAAAAATTGTTAAAATGTCTTTAGCGCTATACGAAGTTCATGACAGATACAATTTTAGTAAAATTTACTCATTTGAGATACTTATGAACACAATTTAAGCAAACTTCTGTCATTTTAGGAAAATATGAACTATTTTATTTTTTAGTAAAATTGTGCACTATATTTGTATACAACTTTTTTTTCTTAGTTTTAGTTAGCAAAAAAATATTCAAATAAGGAACATTTACTCATATTGTGCAAAATTTAACTAAAATCAACTAATCTTCATGAACTACAATAAAGTTCGGTTGGCATTAGAGCCCCTTTTTTCTGGGTGTGCGTGAATGGGACTAAAATAAATATGTCGTGCGTGAGTACTAAAATCGGTTCGTGAATGTGCGTGAATAAAATCACACTCACGAAAAAAATCAAGATTTAACTCTTACTCGTATGTTAACTGAAATTGATTTAGCTGTCGAACTATATTTTATTTATGAATTTTGTTACCTTTGCTCATTCCCTTTTGGAAAATGTCGTGAGTTTCGTGAATTTGTCGTGAGTCACGGGAATTGTCGAGAATCGTGCGTGAGCGTGAGCCTGTAAAAATAGTTCGTGCGTGAGTACTGCTTTTCATTTGGCTTCGTGAATGTGCGTGAGTGTGAGTGAAATTTTACTCACGCGCACACCTCTACTCTAAACAAAGTCACTTGTCACTACTTTATTTGCCCAATGTCCCTATATGAGGACACCCTTTTTTCTTAAAAAAAAGTCAGTTTTTTATTTAAATCGTTTTATGTAGTCGTTACTGAGTTAAGAAAAATCCATAAAATTAATTTTTGTCGGGTAGTTCCATTTTAGGCGTTAATGGGTTAAAACAAAACATAATTTTACCAATTATTTTTTTAATTGTATCAATTTATTTTTTACTTAAATCAATTAGATCAAAATTTTTAATTGACGTTGGTGATTGATACTATCATTTCTTTGATTAAAGAAATTTCAATAAAATTTAATTGATACAATTAGTTTCGTGATTGAAGACAAAAAAAATTGTTTTTCTCTTTACCCTCTTAGTTTCAAATTTTAAGCCTTATGCATTGACATATAACAAATATTTTTATTAAAATGAATTTTTAATTGTTCTTCAATTCTTCAAAAAAAATTGTCTCCTTAAATTAACTAAGCCCTCCTTTGTAGCTGAAACTCATCTAAGGTATTTAATTTACACCAATGTTGAAATGCAAATCACATTCACCTGTGTATTTGTATGCATATCAGAATGTAACCATCTATCAATTTCTATGGAAATATGTATATCAATACAAACGAGTACTCTCTATGATTAAGCATATGAACGTAAACATAATAAAAACAAAATCCAAAGAAAAAAACAAGTACATTAAACCTGTTGTTGTAGACTTTTTATTGATCGTAAATGCAAATGCAAAGCAACAACGAAAACAATCAACAAAACCAAAGTGTTGCTACAACAAAACAACCTGTTTTGTTTTTATCCAATGGACACCTTCCTCCCCACCAAAACAATCCATAAACAAAAAGAGAGCAAGTTGAACACTCCACCCAACTCCCTCTCTCAATCTCTCTGTTTATATTTTTATCGTCATCAAGATTACACAAATGAAAACGACAGTGTTAATCATTGCCTTTTGTTGTTGGTGTTTTATCTCTCCCGTTTTTTGTTTACATTTTGTATTGTAAATATCCAAGAAAATACTACAGTATAATGGGGAAGAAAAAGCGCGTGCGCGAACTGCTATGAATATGAAGTACCTTATAGTTATTGATTGCAACAGCAACAACAACTACCAGGCATTAATATACATATTGGAGTTGTGAATTGCGAAAAGCAATGGGTAGGTAGACGGACCCCCATTTTTTCTGGGAGAAATTATTTGTCAATTCAATGCACGGCTATAAAAAAAAAACAATTATGAATTGATATAGAGTCGAGTGATCCGACATTATAAGGATTATACAATAATAATGACAATGTACTCGAGTACCTCTTAAGTTATATGAGGAATTTTAATTTTTCGTTTACTTTTTTGCAAATTACAACACAACCACAAATTAGTAAAGTAATTCAATTCAAGTGATCATTTGCAATTCACTTTCGTTTAATATTGTATTGAGCAAAATGTATAAGAATTAGCTAAGGTTTATGTTAACCTTTAGCAATTGGTTTTTGAACAATAAGCTTGGAGTGTCGGTAAATTTGTAGGTGTCGGAAAAGACATTCAAAAGTCGCCTTTCGACTGGGGATAGTGATCAGAATCAAAAAGCCGATTATTTGGCTTGTTTAAAATTCATACAAGACGACTATTCGACTATTCGTGTTTTCAGTTTTTATACCCTCCACCATGGGATGGGGGTATATTAACTTTGTCATTCCGTTTGTAACACATCGAAATATTGCTCTAAGACCCCATAAAGTATATATATTCTGGGTCGTGGTGAAATTCTGAGTCGATCTAAGCATGTCCGTCCGTCTGTCCGGCTGTCCGTCCGTCTGTGGAAATCACGCTAACTTCCGAACGAAACTAGCTATCGACTTGAAACTTGACACAAGTAGTTGTTATTGATGTAGGTCGGATGGTATTGAAAATGGGCCATATCGGCCCACGTTTACGTATAGCCCCCATATAAACCGATCCCCAAATTTGGCTTGCGGAGCCTTCCGGAGCAGCAAATTTCATCCGGTCCGGTTGAAATTTGGTACGTGGTCTAAGTATACGGTCTCTAACAACCATGCAAAAATTGGTCCATATCGGTCCATAATTATATATAGCCCCCATATAAACCGATCCCCAGATTTGACCTCCGGAGCCTCTTGGAGGTGCAAAATTCATCCGATCCGGTTGAAATTTGGTACCTGATGTTAGTATACGGTCTCTAACAACCATGCAAAAATTGGTCCATATCGGTCCATAAATATATATAGCTCCCATATAAACCGATCCCCAAATTTGACCTCCGGAGCCTCTTGGAGGAGCAAACTTCATCCTACCCGATTGAAATTTGGTACGTGGTGTTAGTATATGGTCTCTAACAACCATGCAAAAACTGGTCCATATCGGTCCATAATTATATATAGCTCCCATATAAACCGATCCCCAGATTTGACCTCCGGAGCCTCTTGGAGCGGTAAAATTCATCCGATCCGTTTGAAATTGGGTACCTGATGTTAGTATACGGTCTCTAACAAGCATGCAAAAATTGGTCCATATCGGTCCATAATTATATATAGCTCCCATATAAACCGATCCCCAGATATGAACTCTGGAGCCTCTTGGATGAGCAAAATTCATCCGATCCAATTGAAATTTAGTACGTGGTGTTAGTATATGGTCTCTAACAACCATGCAAAAATTGGTCCATATCGGTCCATAATTATATATAGCTCCCATATAAACCGATCCCCAGATTTGACCTCCGGAGCCTCTTGGAGGAGCAAAAGTCATCCGATGCGGTTGAAATTTGGTACATTTCGTTAGTATATGGCCTCTAACAGCCATGTAAAAATTGTCAAATTTTATTACTATAGAAAGTTTTGTCAAAATTTCATTTCTATAGAAAGTTTTGTAAAAAGTTTATTTCTATAGCAATGTTTGTCAACATTTTATTTCCATAGAAAATTTTGTCAAAATTTTATTTCTATAGAAAATTTTGTAAAAAATTTATTGCTATAGAAAATTTTGTCAACATTTTACTTCCATAAAAAATTTTGTCAACATTTTATTTCTATAGAAAATTTTGTCAAGTTTTTATTTCTATAGAAAATTTTGTCAAAATTTTATTTCTATAGAAAATTTTGTCAAACTGAATTATATACGTATTTAATCGGCCTTTTTTTTTTGTTTAATATATACCCCTTATGGACTAACTTACAATTTAGAAGACAGTGTTAAAAAGTTTTACGATACCTTGCCATCGGCAAGTGTTATCGCAACCCAAGTAATTCGATTGTGGATGACAGCCTTTAGTAGAAGTTCCTACGCAATCCATGGTGGAGGGTACATAAGATTCGGCCTGGCCGAACTTACGGCCGGATATACTTGTTTTTTTTTATTTTATATTGTCGTGTTTGAGTATTGACTTCTCCTGAGTGAGGAGTTTCGATTATCACATCGCACCCAGACAAAAATATGCTCAAAATATTTCCATGTAAAAAGTTAATTGGATTTGAAAACATAATCACACATAAAAAATATCACAAAAATGTTTGCAACTACAATTTTAACTGAATATTAAAACATATTGAATTAAAGATTTAATGGATTCAAAAAATTTAAAAATAAAAATTAATCACAAAAATTTTAAAATTTTTTAATTGGATCAATTCATAAGATTCTCTGATTGAATTAAAAATTAATTGGATAAACTAATATCGTGATTGAAGCCAAAAAATATTTTATAAATATTAAAATTTTTTATTGAATTAATCAAACAAAAAAAATAATTGAAAAAGTAAGTAAAAGAAAAAAATAATTGAGAATTGGCAACAAAATCAAAATTTTAATTGGATCGACTAAAACATTTCATGAAACTGTAGACATAAATTAATTTTAATAAAGAATATTTATTTCTAATTAATTCTGTGATTTATACTATCATTTAAATACTAATAATTTAATAGCATCAATTAATTTTGTGATTGTATCCGAAAAAAACAATAAAAACAAGTATATACGGCCGTAAGTTCGGCCAGGCCGAATCTTATGTACCCTCCACCATGGATTGCGTAGGAACTTCTACTAAAGGCTGTCATCCACAATCGAATTACTTGGGTTGCGATAACACTTGCCGATGGCAAGGTATCGTAAAACTTTTTAACACTGTCTTCTAAATTGTAAGTTAGCCCATACGGGGTATATATTAAACAAAAAAAGGCCGATTAAATACGTATATAATATAGTTTGACAAAATTTTCTATAGAAATGAAAACTTGACAAAATTTTCTATAGAAATAAAATGTTGACAAAATTTTCTATGGAAGTAAAATGTTGACAAAATTTTGTATAGAAATAAAATGTTGACAAAATTTTCTACAGAAATAAATTTTTTACAAAATAAAATTTTGACAAAACTTTCTATGGAAATAAAATTTTGACAAACATTTCTATAGAAATAAACGTTTGACAAAACTTTCTATAGAAATGAAATTTTGACACAACTTTCTATAGTAATAAAATTTGACAAAATTTTCTATGGAAATAAAGTTTTAGTAGATTATTTTTGGCGATATGGACCAATTTTTGTGTAATAAGTCATCGGCTATATATAACTAAAGACCGATATTGACCAATTTTTACATGGCTGTTAGAGGCCATATATTGACAAAATGTACCAAATTTCAACCGCATCGGATGACTTTTGCTATATATAATTATGGACCGATATGGACCAATTTTTGCATGGTTGTTAGATACCATATACTAACACCATGTACCAAATTTCAACTGGATCGGATGAATTTCGCTCCTCCAAGAGGCTCCTGAGGTCAAATCTGGGGATCGGTTTATATGGGAGCTATATATAATTATGAACCGATATGGACCAATTTCTGCATGGTTGTTAGAGACTATATACTAACACCACGTACTAAATTTCAATTGGATCGGATGAATTTTGCTCCTCCAAGAGGCTCCGGAGTTCAAATCTGGGGATCGGTTTATATGGGAGCTATATATAATTATGAACCGATATGGACCAATTTTTGCATGTTTTTTAGAGGCCTTATACTAACATCAGGTACCAAATTTCAACAGGATCGGATGAATTTTGCCCCTCCAAGAGGCTCCGGAGGTCAAATCTGGGGATCGGTTTATATGGGGGCTATATATAATTATGGACCGATATGGACCAATTTTTGCATGGTTGTTAGAGACCGTATACTAACATCAGGTACCACATTTCAACCGGATCGGAGGAATTTTTCCCCTCCAAGATGCTCCGGAGGTCAAATCTGGGGATCGGTTTATATGGGGGCTATATATAATTATGGACCGACATGGACCAATTTTTGCATGGGTGTTAGAGACCGTATACTAAGACCACGTACTAAATTTCAACCGGATCGGATGAATTTTGCTCCTCCAAGAGGCTCCGGAGGTCAAATCTGGGGATCGGTTTATATGGGAGCTATATATAATTATGGACCGATATGGACCAATTTTTGCATGGTTGTTAGAGGCCGTATACTAACATCAGGTACCAAATTTCAACCGGATCGGATGAATTTTGCTGCTTCGGGAGGCTCCCCAAGCCAAATTTGGGGATCGGTTTATATGGGGGCTATACGAAAACGTGGTCCGATATGGCCGATTTTCAATACCATCCGACCTACATCAATAACAACTACTTGTGCCAAGTTTCAAGTCGATAGCTTGTTTCGTTCGGAAGTTAGCGTGATTTCCACAGACGGACGGACAGCCGGACAGACGGACGGACGGACGGACATGCTTAGATCGACTCAGAATTTCACCACGACCCAGAATATATATACTTTATGGGGTCTTAGAGCAATATTTCGATGTGTTACAAACGGAATGACAAAGTTAATATACCCCCATCCTATGGTGGAGGGTATAAAAATAAAGAAAGTGAAATTCAATAAACAATTAATTAATTGCCTCAATACCAAATCTTAATTGAGCGTTGCAATCAAACTCAATAAAAATATTAATTGAATAATAAATTAATTTAAAGTGGCAAAGAAATCAATTAATTGTTTAATCAAGTATATTTATTTCTATATATTTATATATATATATAAAAAAAAAATAAAAGAACAAGAGAGTAAAGTAGAAAGTTGGGCGGGGTCGACTATATCATACCCTAAACCACCCCTACTTAATTAGTAAACGTTGTTTGTGGGGTATCAATGGTATAAGTTTGGGAGATAAACCGCATTTCTATATATAAGAACTCTAAGGGTTACATGGTTAGGGAGTTTTATCACAATCTGAAAAGAAACGTCTGCTATTAAGAGCTATAGTGGATTCTGTACATACAGAGTTAGTATGCCACTAATATTGAGTCCATTATGGAAAAAAAGAGGAAATCGCGAAATTAGTGTTGGTAATAAATGAAAATTTGTGAAACTCGAGAATGTAAGAGTTACATGTTCGGATCGGCTAATACTTCAATATTAGAAACATTAATTAATAAATAAGAGTCTTATGGCCAAATTTGGGAAAATCGAGCGATGCATATAACAGTTTGGCTGATAAGTCCCCGGTCTGACACATAGATGGCGTCGCTAGTATTAAATGCATATAATTTTTATATAGTACCAACCTTCAAATGATTCGTGTCAAAATTTGACGTCTCTAAGTCAATTAGTTTGTGAGATAGAGCGTCTTTTGTGAAGCAACTTTTGTTATTGTGATAAAAATGGGAAAAAAGGAATTTCGTGTTTTGATAAAATACTGTTTTCTGAAGGGAAAAATAGGGTGGAAGCAAAAACTTGGCTTGATAATGAGTTTCCGGGCTCTGCCCCAGGGAAATCAACAATAGTTGATTGGTATGCAAAATGCAAGCGTGGTGAAATGAGCACGGAGGACGGTGAACGCAGTGGACGCCCGAAAGAGGTGGTTACCGACGAAAACATCAAAAAAAAAATCCACAAAATGATTTTGAATGACCGTAAAATGAAGTTGATCGAGATAGCAGAGGCCTTAAAGATATCAAAGGAACGTGTTGGTCATATCATTCATCAATATTTGGATATGCGGGAGCTCTGTGCAAAATGGGTGCCGCGCGAGCTCACATTTGACCAAAAACAACAACGTGTTGATGATTCTGAGCGGTGTTTGCAGCTGTTAACTCGTAATACACCCGAGTTTTTCCGTCGATATGTGACAATGGATGAAACATGGCTCCATCACCACACTCCTGAGTCCAATCGACAGTCGGCTGAATGGACAGCGACCGGTGAACCGTCTCCGAAGCGTGGAAAGACTCAAAAGTCCGCTGGCAAAGTAATGACCTCTGTTTTTTGGGATGCGCATGGAATAATTTTTATCGATTATCTTGAGAAGGGAAAAACCATCAACAGTGACTATTATATGTCGTTATTGGAGCGTTTGAAGGTCGAAATCGCGGCAAAACGGCCCCATATGAAGAAGAAAAAATTGTTGTTCCACCAAGACAACGCACCGTGCCACAAGTCATTGAGAACGATGGCAAAAATTCATGAATTGGGCTTCGAATTGCTTCCCCACCCACCGTGTTCTCCAGATCTGGCCCTCAGCGACTTTTTCTTGTTCTCAGACCTCAAAAGGATGCTCGCAGGCAAAAAATTTGGCTGCAATGAAGAGGTGATCGCCGAAACTGAGGTCTATTTTGAGAAAAACTGAAGGAGTACTACCAAAATGGTATCAAAAAATTGGAAGGTAGTTATAATCGTTGCATCGCTCTTGAAGGGAACTATGCTGAATAATAAGAACAAATTTTGACAAATAAATGTGTTTTTCTTTGTTAGACCGGGGACTTATCAGCCAACCTGTTATATGAGAGCTATATCTAAATCTTAACCGATTTGGATGATATTTTCCAGTTTTAGTTGATATTACAGGAGATTACCTTGTGTTGAATTATAGAAAGATGGGTTAATAAATGATCACACTATGGTAAAAAATAAGGTTATACGGGGTAATTCTTCCAAATCGGGCACTACATATATATGGGAGTTATATGTAAAACCGTAAATCCGTGGAGTCACCGTCAAGGCCGTAGTCAGGATTTTAATTCGGGGGGGGTTCAACTTAAAAAAAAATATTCATATAATCTCATGTGTAGAAAATTTTATTTATGCATAGGTATGTATACAATATTTTTATAATATTAAATTGAGCCGACGGGCTTTTTGGGCAGCAAATAAATCAATTACTTTTTCAGTCGGCACATTTATTCGGCAATGAACCGACATTAATGCCAATCCATTGAGTCTACTCTCGCTAGTCGAATTTCTAAGATACGTCTTTAATCTGTTCATTGTTGAAAATGAAAGTTCGGATGAGTACGTAGTAACTGCAGGAATGTAAAATGCAGTACTATAGTACTTTTTTCAATACTTTTTCACCCCGGTCAGTACCGTAGTACCCCCGCGAATGATTTAGTACCTTTTGTGTAGACATTTTTGAGTCGATATCAGATTTATGGTACAATAGCTTTGACAAAATATTTTAATATTTTGAGAAAGTCTTTATCAACCTTATTTGCTAATAGTCTTTTACAAATATGGCAAAACAGACATGTCCATGTGGGAAGAAAATCTCGATTTTGTAAAAGACTAGTCAAAAACAGGATTTTATTGAACTTCAAGAATGTTTTAGTCGAAAAAAGTATGCGATTCTATATTATCGATTTTTTATTTCGGTAGAAAATGTTGTCAAAATTTTATTTCTATATAGAATTTTTGTAAAATTTTATTTTTATAGAAAATTTTGTCAAAATTTTATTTCAATTGAAAATTTTGTACAAATTTTATTTCTATAGGAAATTTTTGCAAAATTTTATTTCTATAGAAAAAATTTTGCAACATTTTTTTTCTACAGATTTTTTTTTTTGCAAAATTTTATTTCTATAGAAAATTTTTGCAACATTTTATTTATACAGAAAATTTTGTCAAAATTTTATTTTCTTTAAAATTTAGTCTCGTGACAATAATTTTCCAGTGAAATTTTTGTTGAAATTTAGTAAAAAGTACCTTTCCGCTCAAAAAATACCTTTTTTGTACTTTCTTAAAAATTGTATTTTCCATCCCTGAGTAACTGGCAAAGTGACCAAAATTTTTAAAAGGATATGCACGTTTGGAAATATCTCTTTATTGCACTCTCCAAGTGCTTCCATCGCTGAAATATGCAGGTTCTTTTCGCAGGTTTTGCGCCATTTCATTTACACATGTGTGTTTGGCTTTTTCGTTGTTGTCGCTATGGCCAAACAAAGCGAGTCATGTTCACAAAAAGAACAACAAACACAAATAAAAAGCAGAAAGACATTTTCCAAAAATGAAATTTGTGGTGCGAGAACAAAAACAATTTGTTTTTTCGACCGTCGTTTGACGGGCTTTTCAACTAGTATTCTATGATTTGTGCAAGTTTTATAGGTAAGCGTTTTTCAAAATAAAACCTCCAGTTTTCCTTCAACATCTTCGATAAGATTTTTCTATGCAGCTAAAAATATATATTTATTTATATAAAAATATTCATTCATTTCGGGGGGGGGGGGGTTTGATCCCCCTCATCACCCCCCTGAATACGGCCTTGGCCACCGTGGTGCAATGGTTAGCATACCCGCCTTGCATACACAAGGTCGTGGGTTCGATTCCTGCTTCGACCGAACACCAAAAAATTTTTCAGCGGTGGATTATCCCACCTCAGAAATGCTGGTGACATTTCTGAGAGTTTCAAAGCTTCTCTAAGTGGTTTCACTGCAATGTGGAAACCAGTTCGGACTCGGCTATAAAAAGGAGGTCCCTTGTCATTGAGCTTAACATGGAATCGGGCAGCTCTCAGTCATAAGAGAGAAGTTCACCAATGTGGTATCACAATGGACTGAATAGTCTAAGTGAGCCTGATACATCGGGCTGCCACCTAACCTAACCTAACCTATATGTAAAACTAAACCGATTTGGATGATATTTTGCACTTATAGTCAGTACTATAGAAGATTAGAGTAAGCAAAATTTGCGATGCATGTATATGGGAGCTATATCTAAATTTGAACCGATTTCAATGAAATTTGGCACACTTAAAGGGTGGTCAATTAGATTACATTGTGGCAAATTTGACGCCGATCGGTTAGTAAATGAATGCAATCTGACCCCATTTATCGAAATCGGGCGATTTTATCCAATAGCGTTCGTGCTTGTGTCAGAAAAACACTCCTTACCAAATTTCATAGAAATAGGTTAATAAATGCGACCGGAATCCTGCGAACACCAATACATGGACGGACGGACCCCAAGGCTAGATCGCCTCAGGAGGTGATTCTGATTCGATCGGTATATATTTCATGGGGTCTAAAATCAATATTTCTAGTAGGCACATTTCTTTGGCAGAACAAAGTTATTATACCCTGACCGCTATGTGGTTTAGGGTATAATAATTTGAAAGTGCCAAAGATATCAATTATTTTTTAATCAAGTATAGTTTTTTTCTAATTATTTCTGTGATTGATATAATTATCAATCACAGAAATTCAATTAAAAAATTAGATCAATGATTGTAGGATTGAATCAGAAGAATCAATCAACAATTACTAAAAAACTGAAAAAAAACTTTAATTGAAGGCTGTGATCAAATTCAATTGCATTTTTAATAGAAACAATTAATAAATTAATTGTAAGTGTCACAGAAATCAATTAATTTCTTTAATCAAGTATATTTATTTATAATTAAAAATGAATTGCATAAATTAATTTTTTGATTGAATAGAACAAAAAAATTCTGTGCATTTCATTTATCTTATCAGTTAATTGCCTTATCATTTAATTGCCCAAAGGCATTTTGAAAACTTAAAATATTTGTTCAAAATATTGTTATACTAGATATAAAAATGCCATAATATATAACGAATAAAAAAAAAATAAACTAATTAGTATGACATTTTGTAGTAACAACCAAAAAAAAAAACTTTCAATCATTCTAATGTTAAGCGATTTGTCAATTATGAATACGGGATAATTTACAAACAGCCATGTGAAGATTTTATGACTTCCTACTTCAACTATTTCACTAAAGCTGGTGGTGGTGGTGGTGGTGGCATTGAATTATGTGAATGTGAGTGCTAATAAATTTAAGGTGTATCCCCGCCATAAAAAATATATACGGACGGTCAACCGGTTATAATAATGTTACCCATTTGTAACAATTTACGATAAGTAGTAAATAAAGCCAGGCCCGAATCGTTAAATTTGTCGAGTGAATCATAATCTAATAGAGTAATGGATTGCGATGAATCTACCAAGGGGAAATGTTTAATTTTATTCTAGTGTATTTACACTGAAAGAACAGTGTAAATACACTAGAATAAAAGAAGGAATTTAACCCTCTAATGCCCCAATTTTTTGCCAGCTGATTAAATTTTCAATGTTAACGACACGAAAGCAAGAAAACTAAACAAGAAAAACTTACACGGTAAAATTCAGTACATGCTGCAAAGCCTCTTGAACAGTTTTAGCTAAGTTTTCTTTTTATTTTACCCATTTTTGTTGTCTTAAGTAAAATTTACATTAAAAGGGAATTTCGTTTCTGTGGATAGTTTTTTTCTTTGGGTGTAGTTGTCTTTATAGTTTAGTATTTGCCTTCGCTTATTTGGATCGTTTGTGATTTGAAACATTCATAATGTTCAGATGATTATCCATACCTATAACACCTTTTACTTTTGCTTCCAATTGAAGTCACATGTACATACGATTAAAAATAACAAATGCAAATAATACGTTTGTATTATAATAATGACATGATATTTATATATGCGGAAAACTTACAGTGATGTGGTCTTTAATTTTAATATTATAAAAATATCAATATCAAAATCATTAAATGGAATGGAATTTTTTAGTTTACCACTTATTTTAAAATCATAATATATTATGATGATAAATACAAATATGGTACTAACTATTAATATTTTAGGGCTAGAAGTTTTTTTGCATTCATAGAAAAAATATCACTAAAATATTTGCAACCATCAGTGAATTTTTAAATTGAACCAATTTTAAATTTTTAATTGGACCAATGAAAAAATTATTGAATGATCCGAAAAAAACTAATTAATCTTTCCAATTAACTCTATGATTTATACTATCATTTCAATTAAAAAATCGATTCAAGCAATCAATCACTGTTGCCAGAGAGATCCCCAAAATATCGAAAGTATATCCCCAATTTGGGGAAAATCCCCTAATCTGACAACACTGCTCGTACCATTGGTACTGGCAGTGTTGCATCGCGTTAAAAAAATGTGGACGAAAAAGCCGGTAACGCCTAGATTTGATTGTAGAAAATTTGCTCGTGAGGCGAACATATCGCAACACATATTTTAAAAACAGCCAGGGGCTCACAGATGCACAAGAAACATTTGAATAGGAAAGAGCCAAGGAGTTGGTTCGCTTGCACGAAAGTGGCCAGATTCCGAATTTGGTTTTCCATTCCAATGCCATTCCAAATAGGAAGTTGAGGGTAACATCTTCCTCACAAGTTGAGGGTAACTCTTCCTCACAAGTTGGGGGTAACTCTTCCTCACTCGATGAGGGTACATTATTTTCCATTATATTTCACAGGTAATGGACACCTTATAATTCACCCAGCCAGCGCCGTGACCGTATTACCGGCGAATCTGTATACATGAACCGTACTATCGATGTATATAGGAACCGCACTACCGATTAAGCTGAATCGCCGCATTACCGTTTGTGATGACCGAACCGTATTACCGATGAAGTTGCAGACACCGATGAAGCTGTAGAGATGACCCGATTTACCGACCTATCTAACTGTTTCCAATTTACCTATCAACTCTACCAGCGATAGCATCTTGATTACCGACATTGACTGTGCAACCGACCGTTATCAAAGTTTACGATCATCTACAAATCGTCACAAAGAAAAGTTCATGATTAACTCGAAATTGTTCAACCCAACAACCAGGACCCGAATCAACACCCGACCGCCTTTGTCTTACGTCTGTTTAATCATTTACCCTAGTCAAGGTTTGTTGGTTCTTAGATCGACCTTGGAAACGACTGAACGTACCTCAGCCCTCCAGACTAAAAAACCACGTTACAGCAGTTTATATTTATAGTTTAATTCAGATTAAATTTAATCATTTTAATTCAATTCAATTCAATCCATTTTAAATTAAATTAAATTAAATTAAATTAAATTAAATTAAATTAAATTAAATTAAATTAAATTAAATTAAATTAAATTAAATTAAATTAAATTAAATTAAATTAAATTAAATTAAATTAAATTAAATTAAATTAAATTAAATTAAATTAAATTAAATTAAATTAAATTAAATTAAATTAAATTAAATTAAATTAAATTAAATTAAATTAAATTAAATTAAATTAAATTAAATTAAATTAAATTAAATTAAATTAAATTAAATTAAATTAAATTAAATTAAATTAAATTAAATTAAATTAAATTAAATTAAAGTAAAATAAATTAAATTAAATTAAATTAAATTAAATTAAATTAAATTAAATTAAATTAAATTAAATTAAATTAAATTAAATTAAATTAAATTAAATTAAATTAAATTAAATTAAATTAAATTAAATTAAATTAAATTAAATTAAATTAAATTAAATTAAATTAAATTAAATTAAATTAAATTAAATTAAATTAAATTAAATTAAATTAAATTAAATTAAATTAAATTAAATTAAATTAAATTAAATTAAATTAAATTAAATTAAATTAAATTAAATTAAATTAAATTAAATTAAATTAAATTAAATTAAAATTAATTAAATTAAATTAAAATTAATTAAAATTAATTTAATTAAATTAAATTAAATTTAGTTTAATTTAATTTAGTTTAGTTTAGTTTAGTTTAGTTTAGTTTAGTTTAATTTAATTTAATTTAATTTAATTTAATAAAATTTAATTAAATTTAATTAAATTTAATTTAATTTAATTTAATTTAATTTAATTTAATTTAATTTAATTTAATATAATATAATTTAAAGTTATATTTAAAATTAAATAAATTGAATTTAAGTAAACTTCACTTAAGATTATTTTATTTCATATAATTGCAATAATTTCACTTTTAAATTATATTTAATGTACATATATATATATTTATATATATATATATATATATATATATATATATATATATATATATATATATATATATATATATATATATATATATATATATATATATATATATATATATATATATATATATATATATATATATATATATATATATATATATATATATATATATATATATATATATATATATATATATATATATATATATATATATATATATATATATATATATATATATATATTTTACATTTATTTTTAATAGAAAAAACTATTTTGTGAGCAAACTTCCTTTCTATATACATATGTATATTACAGATTAATGCATGCAAATACAATTTTGGAGTGCCATTAAAACAATGATTTGTTTAGTTTTATTAAAATGGGCTTTTTGTTTTGTTTTCGCGTCGGTTTGTTGAGGCGGCAGTTTTTAGGTGCTGCTTATACATTTGCCCGTTTTTTTTTTTGGTGGTGCGGGAAAAACTTTCACTTTTAACGAAATAAAACTGATGCATCAGTATGTAAGTTTGTTTCTCTGTAGTTTTTTCCCCCACTTGAGTTGATTTTCGCTGTTGCGATCGCAAATGTAGTTGATCTTGTGATGTTGCGGAGGAGCTGCTCTTGTGGACTTTTCTTTAAAACAAAAGATCAAACCACTAACATGAAACATGATAGTCTGCGTTGTTTTTTTTTTTTTTTTGTTTAAAATGGCAACTATTGTTTTATCATTGTTCATCGTCATTGTTGAGTGTAATTATACAATCATGCACTGGGGGAAAAATTGTGTAAATACGACAAATTTGTTTCAAACAGTTTCCATGGAATATAAGGTAGCGTTGGTAACTAAATTTTTTAAAGTTCCATGGTATCTTTGGACAGGCACTAGTATTAGTTGAACATTCAACTGCTTATCCATCTCTTTGAGAGATGTGCGGCATTCTACGGTAGTTTTCGAGATGCGGATTTGACTGCATCTTGGCTATTATGCTCATGTCTTCAATTTATTTTGTAATGATAGTTATTACTGGATAATTATGTTTCTATTGTCTAAGTGCTCCAAATTGCCATATTTTCTAAACGGCAACCTTCAAACCTATCACTAAATGAGTTAAACTATGAACTTGGTTGTGTTATAAGAAATAAGTTTTTTTTTCTCGGTGTACTTTTTCTGGCTTTTTTTTAATACCAACAAAATTTTACATAATTGATCTTAAGATTAGTTCACAGTAAAAAACAAAATAACTAACAGCTAACCCCCTCTAGGAGTTCACAATGACAAAGTTTTTCTTTTTATTAAAAGTACTACACACGCAGTTTTGTACGTAATTATGTGTTTCTTATAAATTTCGCCTTTTTTAAAAGAAAATTTGCAGTTACTCATAAAAAGGGAAATTCGTATGAACTGTTTGGGGGGCTTGGTTTTTTCTTTTGTTACACACTCCAGGGAGTTGAAGTGGGAGAGAGAGCGTATACAAATAACATCAATTGACTGCAGTAGCATTTCTTAAAGCTAATGGAAAATTGGTTGGCTAGAGTGGATGGTTGGATGACCAATAATTACCATGATAAGTAGCATCATTACCACCAAAATACACTACCACCCGACCATGAGAAAGAATTAATTTCTTAATTACAATTAAAAGTGAGTATAATATTTTTCGAGGCTGATTACTTTCTTGTAATTATTTTCTCATTACTACCATCATATTAGTTTAAATTTAAATGTTTGTCAAAATAGTAAAAACGAAATTTATAGGAAAATTTTGTCAAAATTTTATTTCTATAGACAATTTTGTTAAAATTTCATTTCTATAGAAAATTTTGTTAAAATTTTATTTCTATAGAAAATATTGTCCAAAATGTATTTTTATAGAAAGTTTTTTCAAAATTTTATTTCTATAGAATATTTTGTCAAAAATTTATTTTTATAGAAACTTTTGTCAAAATTTTATTTCTATAGAAAATTTTGTTAAAATTTTATTTCTATAGAAAATTTTGTCAAAAATTTATTTTTATAGAAACTTTTGTTAAAATTTTATTTTTATAGAAACTTTTGTCAAAATTTTATTTTATAGAAAATTTTGTCAAAATTTTATTTCTATAGAACATTTTATCAAAATTTTATTTCTATAGAAATTTTTGTCAAATTTCATTTCTAAAGAAAATGTTGTAAAAATTTTATTTCTATAGAAAATTTGGCCAAAATTTTATTTCTAAGAAAATTTTTTCAAAATTTTATTTCTATAGAAAATTTTTTTCAAAATTTTATTCCTATAGAAAATTTTTTCAAAATTTTATTCCTATAGAAAATTTTTTCAAAATTTTATTTCTATAGAAAATTTTGTCAAAATTTTATTTCTATAGACAATTTTTCAAAATTTTATTTCTATAGACAATTTTTTCAAAATTTTATTTGTATAGAAAATTTTTCAAAATGTTATTTCTATAGAAAATTTTTTCAAAATTTTATTTCTATAGAAAATTTTGTCAAAATTTTATTTCTATAGAAAATTTTTCAAAATTTTATTTCTAGAGAAAATTTTGTCAACATTTTATTTCTATAGAAATTTTTGTCAAAATTTTATTTCTATAGAAAAGTTTGTCAAAATTTTATTTCTATAGAAAATTTTGTCAAAATTTTATTTCTATAGAAAATTTTGTCAACATTTTATTTCTATAGAACATTTTGTCAAAATTTTATTTCTATAGAAAAGTTTGTCAAAATTTTATTTCTATAGAAAATTTTGTCAAAATTTTGTCAAAATTTTATTTCTATAGAAAATTTTGTCAAAATTTTATTTCTATAGAAAATTTTGTCAACATTTTATTTCTATAGAACATTTTGTCAAAATTTTATTTCTATAGAAATTTTAATTCTATAGAAAATTATGTCAAAAATTTATTTCTATAGAAAATTTTGTCAAAATTTTATTTCTATAGAAAATTTTGTCAAAATTTTATTTCTATAGAAAATTTTGTCAAAATTTTATTTCTATCAAAAATTTTAACAAAATTTTATTTCTATAAAAAATTTTGACAAAATTTTATTTCTATAAATAATTTTGACAAAATTTTATTTCTATAAAAAATGTTGACAAAATTTTATTTCTATAGAAAATTTTGTCAAAATTTTTTTTCTATAGAAAAGTTTGTCAACATTTTATTTTTATAGAAAATTTTGTCAAAATTTTGTTTTTGTCTAATTTTGTCAAATTTTATTTTCTATAAAGATAAACTTTTGTCAACATTTTATTTTTTAGACAATTTTGTCAAATTTTATTTTCATAGAATTTTTTTTTTTTCAAAATGTTATCTTTATAGAAAATTTTGTTAAAATTTTAATTTATGTTTTATTTTGTAAAGAAATAAATCTATTCTAGTCAAATATATGGTAATAGTACTATTATGCTTGAGTTCCAGCTAATTCTGCAGAGACCATCTAGAATGACTCTTCTATATGGGTTTTTTTAGGACTAAGTGCTTTGTACTTTATGTACTTAATAAGTACCAAAAAAAAAAACACAAAAATTCAAATTTATAAACGCTCACACAAAAAAATTTTTTTCTGATTCAATCACGAAATTAATTGATCCAATTAATTTTTTAATTGAAATGTCTTCAATCACGAAAATGATAGTATCAATCACAGTTTTAATTGGGCATAGAAAAAATTCTTGATTAAAAAATTAATTGATTTCATTACCAAATATCAATTAATTTTTTAATTGATTCAATTAAAATTTAATTGATGTTGATTGCAAAACTCAATTAATTTATTAATGAAAAAAGGTAACTATTTTCAATTACATTCTGAATTGGCTTAGAATTTTTATTTGGATTAACAATTGATTGTTTGAAAAAAAAAATTTAATTAAAAATTTAAAAAAATGTTCATCGCTTTTTTAACTGACTTAGTCTTCCGAATTTGATTAAAAGTTAATTGTATCAATTAACTTTTTAATTAAAAATTTTAAAATGTTCAATCATTGACTTAATTAACTTAATGTTTCTATCTTGATTAAAAAGTTAATTGTACCAATTAATTTATTAATTGAAAAAAATTTCAACTTCAATTAACTTTTTAATTGGAAATATTTTGGTGATATTTTTTTCTGTGCTGATATGGACTGGTTTAATATTTGAATAAATGAATTTAAAGAAGATTATGGCAATTGCGTAACGGGAGTACCATGATAGTTTGTCTACTCAAAAGGTTCCAAAAAAGGGAAAAAAGTATTAAATTTACCATCCCTGCTGTGTGGCGACCCCCTAGTACCAATTATGATTTATCATATGGAATCCATCCATCCGTTTTGCACAAAAACATTATGAAATTTAAAAATGAAAGTAAAATTTGGGCTAACACGAACAACGCAAAGCCTACACATAATGGTTGCATAGACATATTTCTTTGTCATTAAATATTACATGGGCGTTATGGCGTGAACCCAATTTATAAAAATTAAAAATAAATTACAAAACCAAAACCAAGACATGTGGGGTTGCTCCTTTACAAAACCAAAAGTAAGAGAAATAGAAAAAAAAATTGAGACAGTATTAACATGTGGCGTTGTTTGACAAACATCTATTTTTTGCTTCTGCATTACAAACCAATTGCCAACTTCGAAAGTGTTTGGTGAGACATAAGGCAACAAGCCATTTAAAATATTAAAAAAAAAATCAAATAAAATGTTTAATTTATGATTTCACCGTTTTAAAACGCGTGTAGCCTAATGGGCAATTGGAATTGGGGTTGATCAGAGTATTAAACTAAAAAAAATAAAGCTAAATACTCGATATTACCTTCATCTTCTCCTTGCTTTCTTAACTCGCCATGGCTCCGCTTAAAATTAATTGATGTGTATTTTTTTTGTCATGGACATGGCTAGTAGTCAGAAAGATATGACTTAAGTAGTTGGGAGTTAAACAACTACCATGGTCAAAACTTTGCATTAGGCCTAAAAACATTTGACTTTGTTTGTTTTTTTCCTATGAAATTTTAAGTTTAAACTAGCCATTAACTTAACGACAGAGAACTTAACTGCCTTCAAATACAAATCATGTCGATTTTTTTCGTTTTAAAACAAATAATATCAAGGTTTGGATAAGAGCAACCAACCGGCCACTAGACGCACTCTGTCTGACATAACAAATTAGAAAAACAAAAGCGAACAAATTTTTTTCAAGAAAAAAAAATAACAAAATTAAATCTAAATACGAGGTCTTACTATGATTCCAATCACACTCTAAAGGAGAATATTTCATTATGAAGCAGAAGTAGTACCGGCAATAACCTTAAAACAATTTGAATGTTGTTTCATTCAGTATTTTCTACACTAAAAAAATCTTTGATACAAAGTTTTGAATCATCCGTTAAGGATTTTGGGATTTTTTTTATTATAAACATTTAAAAAAATACATTTTTTACGAAGCTATCTGAATCTAGGCTCTGCAAAAATAAAAATTAAGATACAGATCTCATTTATCAATTTCCATTCTACCCATGCGATATGTTAAAAGAGTAAAACAAAAATAACAAATACTTCAAACCAAAAAAGTTTCCTTATTAAAAAACCCCAGATGCAATATTAAAAAAGTTACAATATATTTTTTTATAAATAAAATTTTAACATATATTCAATAAAAATAAAACTTTGGCTACATTTTTTATCAAAGTCAAATTTTGACAAAGGTTAGGTTAGGTTAGGTTAAAGTGGCAGCCCGATTAAGATTCAGGCTCACTTAGACTATTCAGTCCATTGTGATACCACATTAACTAAAAGTACCTATTACATATGGGCACTTCTAGTTTTAACCGCTGAACCTTCTTGATTATTTTTCTTTGTTGAACCAACCAGATTGTTCCAAAAATATTAGCAGACTGCTTAAGTTAACGTTTTCCAGATCCGCCAGTAATCTGAAGCTATATGCTCCTAAAAGTTGCTTGCGCTTTACACAAAATGCAGGACACTCACACAAGAGGTGTTTAATTGATTCTTTTTCCTCCGCATCATGACAGCTCATACAATAGTCATTATACTTCGCGCCAATAGTTTTTGCAAAATCTCCTATCAGGCAGCGACCCGTTATAGCAGATATCAGGAGTGATACCTGACGTCTCGAGAACATTAGCATATCTAGTGTGCGGTTTAAGTTGAAATGGGGCCATATTTGCTTGGTGTCGTTACAACCCTTGCAATTCTCCCATCGAACATTTGCCATCATAACAGCCTTCTCACGCAGCATGAGCTTGCAGGTAGCTAGGGGCATACCAACAAATTCTAGTTCCCCTGGAATATGTAAGGTAGTCCCTAGCCTTGCCAACTCATCCGCTTCGCAGTTCCCCGGAATGTTCCTATGGCCAGGCACCCATATTAGGTGAATATTGTACTGCTCAGCCATCTCATTGAGAGATTTGCGGCAATCAATGGCCGTTTTCGAGTTGAGGAACACAGAGTCCAAGGATTTTATTGCAGGTTGACTGTCTGAGTATATATTAATGCCCACATTTTTTGGAACATTACTTCTCAGCCAATTCGCCACCTCTCTTATTGCTAATATTTCAGCCTGAAAAACACTACAGTGATTAGGTAATCTTTTCGATATTTGAAGTTCCAGATCATTAGAATATACTCCGAAACCCACTTGTCCATCCAATTTGGAGCCATCAGTGTAGAAATCTATATATTCTTTATTCCCCGGGGTATGTGTGCACCACGCCTCACTGTTGGGGATTAGAGTCTCAAACTTTTTGTCGAAAAGTGGACTCGCCAAAGTGTAATCCACTACGTTAGGCACATCTGACATTATTTTGAGGACAGAACTGTGACCGTAACCATTTTCCGACCACAGCGATAGCTCGCGCAACCGCACAGCCGTTGTTGCAGCTGACTGTTTGGCCAAAATGTCTAAAGGCAATAGATGCAGTATGACATTAAGGGAGTTTGTTCCTGTCTTGCTGAATGCACCTGAGATACACAAGCACGCCATACGCTGAACTTTGTCTAAACTTGTCGGCTGGTGAAGTGCCGGCCACCAGACTACAACACCATATAGCATTATAGGTCTAACCACTGCCGTGTATAGCCAATGTACAATTTTTGGTTTTAGTCCCCACTTTTTCCCTATTGCCTTTTTGCACGAGTATAAAGCTACCGTTGCTTTCCTCGCCCTTTCTTCAATATTAAGCTTAAAGTTCAGCTTCCTGTCCAAAATAACGCCAAGGTATTTTGCACACTCCCTAAAGGGAATTTCAATACCCCCTAAGGAAATGGGCCTAACCGTGGGAGTTTTGCGATCTTTGCAGTACATGACTAATTCTGTCTTTGCAGGATTTACCCCAAGACCATTGTCTTTCGCCCATTTCTCAGTCATCCGGAGGGCCCTCTGAATAATATCTCTGATTGTGGATGGGAATTTTCCCCTGACTGCCAGAGCCACATCATCTGCGTATGCCACCACTTTTATCCTTTCTTTTTCTAGAGTAACCAGAAGGCTATTTATAGCAACATTCCAAAGAAGAGGTGATAGGACTCCTCCTTGGGGAGTGCCTCTGTTCACATACCTTTGTATGTTTGCTTGTCCTAGTGTGGCTGAAATACGTCTCTTCATTAGCAGTTCGTCTAACAGCCTGAGTATACATGGATCAACATTCAGAGTTGTCAGTCCATTTAATATCGAGCTCGGATGGACATTATTGAACGCCCCTTCGATGTCTAGAAACGCCACGATTGTGTATTCTTTGACAGATAGTGAGCTTTCAATAAAGCTGACTAGTTCATGTAGTGCGGTCTCAGTAGACCTGCCCTTCGAGTATGCATGCTGTCGTTTCGAGAACAAACTTGAATCGATGCTAGTTCTAAGATAAATATCTATCATCCTCTCCAGAGTCTTAAGTAGGAATGAGGATAAGCTGATTGGTCGGAAATCCTTCGCCCTCGAGTGAGAGGCTTTTCCCGCTTTAGGTATGAAAACGACTTTTGTTTCCCTCCACTTTCCTGGGATATATGATAAGTTGATACATCCTTTATATATCACCGACAACCAGGGGATAATTTTGTCAGTTACAGCTTGTAACTCCGCCGGAGTAATTCCATCAGGTCCAGGGGATTTGAATGGTCCAAAGCTATTTAGCGCCCATCTTATTCTAGTTTCCGATACAATTTCCTCGACAGGAAACGACCGCTGAGCAACTGTGGCACCGCCAGTACATGGTTCAACCGTCTGATTTCCAGGAAAATGTGTGTCCAATAGTACCTCCAGCGTCTCCTTACTGGACGTTGTCCAATTGCCCTCCGATGTTTTAATGAAACCTGGAGCGGAGTTGGTGGATGCTAGAACCTTCCGTAGTCTGGAAGCCTCGGACGTATTCTCAATACTGCTGCAGTAAGCATTCCAAGAGTTATGCTGAGCCTTTCTCAGTTCTCGCTTGTATCCTCTCAGATTCTTCTTGTAAGCGTCCCAGTCCTCAGGGGCTCTGGTGGACTTTGCCTTGTTAAAGAGCTTCCTGCAGGATTTCCTCATATTACTTAATTCCGTAGACCACCATGGTGGTCGATGTTTCCCCCTTGGCTTTCCTCTAGGGCATGCAGCTTTCAGTGAGATGTTGAAGGCCTTAGTAATCCGCTCCACTGCGTGTTCGATATCTTGCACATTTCTCATATTTGTCTCTGTTATTTCCGGTATCATCATATTGAACGATTCCCTATACCTATTCCAGTCAGCTTTCCTAACATTTGGCGGAAATATGATCTTGGTGATATGAACATCAAATTTGAAACTGATGTAGCGATGATCTGAGAAGCTGTGTTCACTTAAAACCTGCCACTCAGATATCATTTCATTCAGTTCTTGCGAGGCCAAGGTGATGTCCAAAACCTCTTGCCTGTTTTTAGTGACAAAGGTTGGGACATCTCCCTTGTTGCAAACTACCAGATTAGTACGCAAAATAAACTCTATTAGCGACTCTCCCCTTGCATTAGTATCACTACTTCCCCATATACTATGATGCGCATTCGCATCGCATCCCATAATGAGTTTCGTCTTTGTTTTCAGTGACTCCTCCACTAAGGTCTTAACGGCATATGGAGGCATCTCCCTGTCATGTCCCATGTAGACCGAAGATACCCAATATTTGCATTTGGCTATTTCTAAACTTGCAACGACAGTGTCTGTATTGCACATTGAAGGAAGCAGAAACAAGTTGAGCTCGTTTTTAGCAACTATACAGGCTCGATTTACATCATTACCAGTATACTGCATTAGTTTGAACCCCGGAGTACTTAATTCACATATTTTGTTTCTATAAACATATGGTTCTTGAATAAGAACTATGTCTATGTCCCCTTTCATCAGGAGAACTTTTAAGGCAGCACATGCAGCCTTACAATGATGAAGATTTATCTGGAGGATCCGTAGGACCATCGAGATTTTCAACAACCGTCACATCAGCCGTTTCAATCGAGTCATCAAGAATGTCCTCTTCAGAGATATCGGTGACTCTCGCAATAGCCATAGGTTCAACTTTGGTGAGTTCTGAGGCAGTAGAAGCCTCCTCACGCATACGGTATCTATCCATGTCTTCAAATGTCTTGGTATCCCCCTCGACTTCGCAAGAGGATCCGCTTACTTCTGATTCAGACAGAGGCTTGTCCATTTCTGAATCCTTTAGCTGATCGTTTTTATACACCTTCATTTGGATATAATGAAAGCCATAACATACACGGCCCTGGGACTTTGCTAGATGTGGCAAAGACTGAGTGTTCAATATAAACACTGCATGCCGTCTTGGCCCATCCACTTCATCCAAACGGCCAACCTTCCAATCAGCTGTTGGAAGATCTGGATTGCATTGTTTCAGTCTATTTAAAATAGATTCAGGGTCAGGAGGGTTTGCAGGTATCCACGCATGTGCTCTTGGTCTAGCCGGTATGTCTTTCTTCTCGACTAACTCTAGAGCAGCTCCTTCCCAAACTTCACCAATTAGTATCAGAGCAGCTTTAAAACATTCTATAGACCTCTGGTCCTCAAATGCGACTAGCTTAAATCGTCCTTGATACCAACCAGCCTCTTGGTGTCGAGGATCTGGGCCGGGAAACTTTTCCAGCACCTGTGAGTAGACGCCAGACAAAGCATTCTCAATTTCCCCCCATTTTTGCTTTGGAACCATACCGTCCAATGCTCCTTTATTTATGATAGCCATCACAAGGCTGTCTTTAGCAACTGAGGCAAACGATCGTTGATCCCTTTTGGAGGATGGCAGCTCATCCGGTGATCGTTCCCTTTTTCCAGCCTCAAGAATTCCTTGAGCCCATTTTAAGGAATCGCTTTGTTTAGCCGACAACGTGCTTGGGTCGACTGATCCTAATTTCTTTAGGATAAACAAAGCATTTCTGCGTTCTTTGAATCTCTTTCGTGAGGGATTACCTCCTTTTGATGCCGTTACCTTGGAAAAGGTCCGACTTGTCAAATTGTCGCCACCTGTCGACCCGTCTACAGGTCGACTAATTGGGCCTAACTCTTGGTCATTGCCCAAATTTATAACTCCAGTCGATACCCGTCCACTGGGCCCTGAAGTTAGCAACCCAGTGGATGTCTTTGAATTTCTCTGCATGGTGGTCTAATATCCCACCACACTTGAAATTCGTAGTAGGTACTTATTACGATGATTTTATCCGCTATTAAAAAACACGTCCGTTCCGTTCGACGGTTGAACAATTTTGACAAAGTTTTCTATAGAAATAAATTTTGACAAAATTTTCTATAGAAATAAAATTTTTGACATAAGTTTCTATAGAAATAAAATTTTGACATTTTCTATAGAAATAAAATTTTGACAAAATTTTCTATAGAAATAAAATTTTGACAACATTTTCTATAGAAACAAAATTTAGACAAAATTTTCTATAGAAATAAAATTTTGACAAAATTTTCTATAGAAATAAAATTTTTACAAAATTTTCTATAGAAATAAAATTTTGACAAAAATTTTAATCGAAATTAAATTTTGATAAAATTTTCTATAACAATAAAATTTTGACAAAATTTTCTATATAAACAAAATAGACAAAATTTTCTATGTAAATAAAATTTTGACAAAATTTTCTATAAAAATATAATTTTGACAAAACTTTCTATAGAAATAACATTTTTGACATAAATTTCTATAGAAAAATAAATTTTTGACAAAATTTCTATAAAACTAAAATTTTGACAAAATTTTCTATAAAAATAAAATTTTGACAAAATTTTCTATAAAAATAAAATTTTGACAAAAATTTCTATAGAAATAAAATTTTGACAAAATTTTCTATAAAAATAAAATTTTGACAAAATTTTCTATAGAAATAAAATCTTGACAAAATTTTCTATAAAAATAAAATTTTGACAAAAATTTCTATAGAAATAAAATTTTGACAAAATTTTCTATAAAAATAAAATTTTGACAAAATTTTCTATAGAAATAAAATTTTGGCAAAATTTTCTATAGAAATAAAATTTTGACAAAATTTTCTATAAAAATAAAATTTTGACAAAATTTTCTATAGAAATAAAATTTTGACAAAATTTTCTATAGAAATAAAATTTTGACAAAATTTTCTATAGAAATAAAATTTTGACAAAAATTTTAATCGAAATTAAATTTTGATAAAATTTTCTATAACAATAAAATTTTGACAAAATTTTCTATATAAACAAAATAGACACAATTTTCTATGTAAATGAAATTTTGACAAAATTGTCTATAAAAATAAAATTTTGACAAAATTTTCTATAGAAATAAAATCTTGACAAAATTTTCTATAAAAATAAAATTTTGACAAAATTTTCTATAAAAATAAAATTTTCTATAGAAATAACATTTTCTATAGAAATAAAATTTTGACAAAATTTTCTATAGAAATAAAATTTTGGCAAAAATTTTAATCGAAATTAAATTTTGATAAAATTTTCTATAACAATAAAATTTTGACAAAATTTTCTATATAAACAAAATAGACACAATTTTCTATGTAAATGAAATTTTGACAAAATTGTCTATAAAAATAAAATTTTGACAAAATTTTCTATAGAAATAAAATCTTGACAAAATTTTCTATAAAAATAAAATTTTGACAAAATTTTCTATAAAAATAAAATTTTCTATAGAAATAACATTTTCTATAGAAATAAAATTTTGACAAAATTTTCTATAGAAATAAAATTTTGGCAAAATTTTCTATAGAAATAAAATTTTGACAAAATTTTCTATAAAAATAAAATTTTGACAAAATTTTCTATAGAAATAAAATTTTGACAAAATTTTCTATAGAAATAAAATTTTGACAAAAATTTTAATCGAAATTAAATTTTGATAAAATTTTCTATAACAATAAAATTTTGACAAAATTTTCTATATAAACAAAATAGACAAAATTTTCTATGTAAATGAAATTTTGACAAAATTGTCTATAAAAATAAAATTTTGACAAAATTTTCTATAGAAATAAAATCTTGACAAAATTTTCTATAAAAATAAAATTTTGACAAAATTTTCTATAAAAATAAAATTTTGACATAATTTTCTATAGAAATAAAATCTTGACAAAATTTTCTATAAAAATAAAATTTTGACAAAAATTTCTATAGAAATAAAATTTTGACAAAAATTTCTTTAGAAATAAAATTTTGACAAAATTTTCTATAAAAATAAAATTTTGACAAAATTTTCTATAAAAATAAAATTTCGACAAAATTTTCTATAGAAATAAAATTTTGACAAAATTTTCTATAGAAATAAAATTTTGACAACATTTTCTATAGAAACAAAATTTAGACAAAATTTTCTATAGAAATAAAATTTTGACAAAATTTTCTATAGAAATAAAATTTTTACAAAATTTTCTATAGAAATAAAATTTTGACAAAAATTTTAATCGAAATTAAATTTTGATAAAATTTTCTATAACAATAAAATTTTGACAAAATTTTCTATATAAACAAAATAGACAAAATTTTCTATGTAAATAAAATTTTGACAAAATTTTCTATAAAAATATAATTTTGACAAAACTTTCTATAGAAATAACATTTTTGACATAAATTTCTATAGAAAAATAAATTTTTGACAAAATTTCTATAAAACTAAAATTTTGACAAAATTTTCTATAAAAATAAAATTTTGACAAAATTTTCTATAAAAATAAAATTTTGACAAAAATTTCTATAGAAATAAAATTTTGACAAAATTTTCTATAAAAATAAAATTTTGACAAAATTTTCTATAGAAATAAAATCTTGACAAAATTTTCTATAAAAATAAAATTTTGACAAAAATTTCTATAGAAATAAAATTTTGACAAAATTTTCTATAAAAATAAAATTTTGACAAAATTTTCTATAGAAATAAAATTTTGGCAAAATTTTCTATAGAAATAAAATTTTGACAAAATTTTCTATAAAAATAAAATTTTGACAAAATTTTCTATAGAAATAAAATTTTGACAAAATTTTCTATAGAAATAAAATTTTGACAAAATTTTCTATAGAAATAAAATTTTGACAAAAATTTTAATCGAAATTAAATTTTGATAAAATTTTCTATAACAATAAAATTTTGACAAAATTTTCTATATAAACAAAATAGACACAATTTTCTATGTAAATGAAATTTTGACAAAATTGTCTATAAAAATAAAATTTTGACAAAATTTTCTATAGAAATAAAATCTTGACAAAATTTTCTATAAAAATAAAATTTTGACAAAATTTTCTATAAAAATAAAATTTTCTATAGAAATAACATTTTCTATAGAAATAAAATTTTGACAAAATTTTCTATAGAAATAAAATATTGGCAAAATTTTCTATAGAAATAAAATTTTGACAAAATTTTCTATAAAAATAAAATTTTGACAAAATTTTCTATAGAAATAAAATTTTGACAAAATTTTCTATAGAAATAAAATTTTGACAAAAATTTTAATCGAAATTAAATTTTGATAAAATTTTCTATAACAATAAAATTTTGACAAAATTTTCTATATAAACAAAATAGACAAAATTTTCTATGTAAATGAAATTTTGACAAAATTGTCTATAAAAATAAAATTTTGACAAAATTTTCTATAGAAATAAAATCTTGACAAAATTTTCTATAAAAATAAAATTTTGACAAAATTTTCTATAAAAATAAAATTTTGACATAATTTTCTATAGAAATAAAATCTTGACAAAATTTTCTATAAAAATAAAATTTTGACAAAAATTTCTATAGAAATAAAATTTTGACAAAAATTTCTATAGAAATAAAATTTTGACAAAATTTTCTATAAAAATAAAATTTTGACAAAATTTTCTATAAAAATAAAATTTCGACAAAATTTTCTATAGAAATAAAATTTTGACAAAATTTTCTATAGAAATTAATATTGACAAAATTTTTTATAGAAATAAAATTTTGACAAAATTTTCATAGAAATAAAATTGTGACAAAATTGTCTATAGATATAAAACAAAGTTTAATTTAACTCGATAGAAAATTTCCTATAGAAATAAAATCTTGATTTTTAATATTTGTAATTTAATTAATTTTTTATAGAAATTTTAGATTTTTCTCAAAATTTAATTTGTTTTTTATAAAAAAAATTGACAACATTTTCTAAAATTTGACAAAATTTTCTATAAAATTAAATTTTTTTATATAAAACTAAAATTTTTACAAAATTTTGTATACAAATAAAATTTTAACAAATTTTTCTATAGAAATAAAATCTTGATTTTTAATCTTTAATTTAGGTCAATATTTTTCTCAATGTAGAAGATGCGACCAGAAAAAATTACTGTACAATGAAAAAAAATTAATGTGATACAAATAATTCCATGTCATCTAAACTTTTGTTAATTAATTGAATTAAAAAATATATTTATTTAAGAAATTCTCTTAATTTTTTAATAAAAACAACAATCAATCTCCTAAAACTAAAGTAAAGATATTTCAAAACAAGATACATTTTTTTGTGAATCAATGGCGATTGCTAAAGTTCGGAGCTTTTATCTTAAAAAATGTTTTAGATAAAATAATGCTTGTGAAATTTTCGTAATAAGAAAGTATTTTAGTTATTTGGACGAGGAACAAATGTTTAGTCCATAAATCCAATTCATATCTTTTCTACAATTTGAATGCAATGATTTGAATGCATAAATTGATTAAAATTTTATTAATTTAAAAATATGTAAATAATACTGGTTGAAAATGCAATGCAAGTTGCATGCAATCCAGTTAGTGTGTATGAGTGGTGCGCCCCTTCAAGTTAATATGGTAATAACGTTATTGGTTCACCACCTGACCACTTCATTGTAAAAACAAGGACAGTCAGACTGACAGAACAGATTTGATTACGATACCAACCGTCACAATCAACGCCAACCACCTTCAACTAATTCGGTTTCTTTGGCTGACAATAAATGTTGGTTAAGCGCGTGTTCGCACTTTCAAAGCCTGAAGCACCTTTTAAGCCATATTTCTGTTTCTGTTTTGTGTAACAACAACAACAATAATAATGATGGTCAAATGCCTGAAATCTAAAAACCCAATTGGAATGGTGCACCGAAGTGCATGCGTGAGTGCGTGTATCGAACACCCCCTTGAGTAAACCATGCACTTTAGGACTAATGCAGCTTTCTGCCCATTCCGATGGCAGTTGAAAGTGTGGGCCGCCTATAGAGGTGCTGGCATTTTTTGGCTTTAATATCTATTGGGTCTATAGGCTAACATGTTATCTAATGGCAATAATTGTCCATTCAAAACTGGCAGCAATGAAAAAATTGAAATATGTATTATCAATTTCCAGGTTAACACAAAGTGGCAGGAACAATGGGATATTTTTTGAATTTCTTACAAAAAAATTGTTTTTTGTTTTGTTTCTATAAAAATTTTTTTGTTTCTATAAAAATGCAAATTTGATAAAATTTTCTATAAAAATGCAAATAGGCTTATATTTTCTATAAAAAAGAAAATTGTACAAAATTTTCTACAAACAATACATTTTTGACAAAATTTTCTATGAAAAAGAACATGTTACAAAATATTCTATAAAAATTAATTTTTTGCAAAATTTTCTATAAAAATTATATCTTGACAAAATTTTCTATAAAAATACAATTTTGACAAAATTTTTTATAGATAAAAATTTGACAAAAAATGTTCTATAAGAATAAAATGCTGACAAATTTTCTATAAAAATAAAATTTTGACAAAATTTTCTATAAAAATACAATTTTGACAAAATTTTCTATAAACAAAAATACAATTTTGAAAAAAATAAAAATAAAATTTTGACAAAATTTTCTAAAAACGAATTTTTTGACTACATTTTCTATGAAAATAGAATTTTGACAAAACGTTCTATAAAAATAAAATTTTTACAACATTTTTTATGAAAATAGAATTTTGACAAAACGTTCTATAAAAATAAAATTTTGACAAATTTTTATAAAAATAAAAATTTGGAAAAAATTTCTATAAAAATAAAATTTTGACAAAATTTTTTTATAAAAATAAAATTTTGACAAAATTTTTTATAAAAAAATTTATAAAAAAAATTCTTTAATAATAATAAAATTTTGACAAAATTTCTATAAAAATAAAATTTTGACTAAATTACTTTACATATATAAAAATAAAAATTTGAAAAGATTTTCTTTAAAAATAAAATTTTGATAACAATTTGTATAGAAATATAATTTTGACAAATTTTTCAATAGAAATACAATTTTGAGAAATTTTTCCATAGAAATAAAATTTTGAATAAATTTTCTATAGAAATAAAATTTTGAATAAATTTTCTATAGAAACAATAGAAATAAAATTTTGAAAAAATTTTCTTTAAAAATAAAATTTTGATAACAATTTCTGTAGAAATAAATGCAAATTTGATAAAATTTTCTATAAAAATGCAAATAGGCATATATTTTCTATAAAAAAGAAAATTGTACAAAATTTTCTACAAACAATAAAATTTTGACAAAATTTTCTAAGAAAAAGAACATGTTACAAAATATTCTATAAAAATATTTTTTTTGCAAAATTTTCTATAAAAATTATATCTTGACAAAATTTTCTATAAAAATACAATTTTGACAAAATTTTTTATAGATAAAAATTTGACAAAAATTTTTCTATAAGAATAAAATGCTGACAAACGTTCTATAAAAATAAAATTTTGACAAATTGTTATAAAAATTTGTAAAAAATTTCTATAAAAATAAAATGTTGGCATTTATATAAAATTTTCTATAAAAATAAAATTTTGACAAAATTTTTTTATAAAAATAAAATTTGACAAAATTTTTTATAAAAAAAAATTATAAAAAAATTCTTTAATAATAATAAAATTTTGACAAAATTTCTATAAAAATAAAATTTTGACTAAATTACTTTACATATATAAAAATAAAAATTTGAAAAGATTTTCGTTAAAAATAAAATTTTGATAACAATTAACAACAATATTGAAATAAAAATAACAATATAGAAATAAAATTTTGACAAATTTTTCCATAGAAATACAATTTTGAGAAATTTTTCCATAGAAATAAAATTTTGATTAAATTTTCTATAGAAATAAAATTTTGAAAAAAATTTCTTTAAAAATAAAATTTTGATAACAATTTCTATAGAAATAAAATTTTGATAAATTTTTCCATAGAAATACAATTTTGAGAAATTTTTCCATAGAAATACAATTTTGATTAAATATTCTATAGAAATAAAATTTTGATTAAATTTTCTATAGAAATAAAATTTTGCCTAATTTCCAATAAAAATACTATTTTGAATCACTTTTCTATAAAAATACAATTTTCACAATATTTTCTATAAAAATAAAATGTTGACAAAATTTGCTATAAAAATAAAATTTTGACAAAATTTTCTATAAAAATAAAACGTTAACAAAATTTTCTATAGAAATAAAATTTTGACAAAATGTTCAATAAAAATAAAATTTTGACAAAAACTCTATAGAAATAAAATGTTCACAAAATGTTCTATAAAATAAAATTTTGAAAGAAAAAATCTATAAAAATGATGCAACTATTAATGCATGATGCCGGCGCCAACTACCAGCATGTAAGCATTATGATTACTACACACAATAAATTTTTTTTCTGATTCAATCACGAAAATAATTGATCCAATTAATTTTTTAATTGAAATGTCTTCAATCACAGAAATGATAGTATCAATTAAAAAATTAATTGATCCAATTAAAAATTAATTAATACTATTAATTTTTGTGATTGATTTTAGTTTCAATTAAAATATTTGTTGAATCAATTAAATTCTTAATTGAATATTTTTTAAAACTCAATTAAAATTTTAATTGGAAAATTTTTCGTGATATTTTTTCTGATTCAATCACGCAATTAATTGATCCAATTAATTTTTTAATTGAAATGTCTTCAATCATAGAAATGATTGTATCAATTAAAAAATTAATTGAAAGTCAATTAAACAATTATATGATCCAATTAAAAAATTAATTGATACTATTAATTTTTGTGATTGATTTTTGTTTCAATTAAAAAATTTGTTGAATCAATTAAATTTTTAATTGAATATTTTTTAAAACTCAATTAAAATTTTAATTGGAAAAATGTTGGTGAAATTTGTTTTCTGTGTACTGCTAGTGGTTACCCAGTAGTATTCTCCACATATTAACGATGCCACTTTTGATTTTATCATATCCACTTTTCTCCAAGTGTGTCTGTTTTCGAGGCTATTTTAATGACATTTTTTTCGGGGGATTGAGATTTGCGATTGAGCCATTGTAAGTAAGTAAATCTCCTTTTTGTTTTGAAGAGACCTCCCCCTCTTTGGTACGATTTTAATTCGTCTTGAGGTTTTCAAGACGTGACTGGCGGTTTGTCAACTTAAGTTTGGATTACATTTGTGGCTTAACCACCTTACTAGGTTTCTTTTTGTTACGGTTGTTGTGAATGAGTGTGCGCGGTTTCGTTTTGGCTTTTTTTGGAAGAGGGAAGTTTTGGTCTGTTGTAACGTTGCATACAAATCAAAATTAAAATTAAGCTAAATTCGAAATGTTACTATAGGAGGTTGTACAGAGAGCAACGGGTGACGACGATGGTATGGATGTGTGGTGGGGCCCCACTGAGGTATAATGTGTCAGCTGGGCGAATCGGGTCTAATTTCAGTTTCGGTTTTTGAGGTTTTGTTGTGATATTTGAATTTCACTTTCTTTTTCGTTACGCTTGCCTAACTTGCAAAGCTGAAAATATGTTTGCGTATTTTTTCATGCCCAATGCCCAAACATAGGTCAAACATTAAAAAAAGAGTGGATAGTAGTTTCAGCAGGAAAGTGGAACGAAAACCACACATATGGGGAAATGTTACATATTTTGCGAGTATGATTGAAAATTCCTCAATTTTTTATTTGAAATAGGACTAAACTGTTGTTTGTAATTAATATCTATTACTCTGAAATATACTTCATAAAAGTAGAATTAAAATTCAATAATTAAGATCGATATGTGTATCCTAATCTTATCCAGCATACAAAAAAAAATACTCTCCTCCGGTACGAAATTTTGGACAAACGAAGAGGTACTTCGTTTGTCCAAAATTTCAATAAACTATTTTCTTTTAGAGCAAATAAACCAGAATTTGCGATTAGCGATTCGACGATTGTTTCTAAATGTTTTTATTTGTTTAAAAAAAAATTGAGTTTTTGTCAACGATTTCGTTCTTCACAGAAGAAATCTCTTCCTTGTGTAGATTTAAAGCTAGATAGCTTCATTAGCTCGGAAACAATACCAATATCCTTAAGGAAAGGTCAACATCTTTAAAGCCAATTAGTTACAATTGTTGCAGCATACACTAAAACAAGTTTAATTTAATCCAAAGATTTCGACCTTCCCAAAGATGCTGCTTCTTTAAAATAAAAAAATTTTTTAAGTAGCTACACTGAAAAAATATTGACCTAATATGAAAGATTATGCAATCTAAATTTTAAGATCCGCAATTTACGCAATATTAAGGACATTTGTTTCTTAATAAAGAAATTTTAATTAAAAGAAAGTTCATAATCTTTGCTTTATAAAAGGTTTTTTCCAATTCAGAGCACGAATCTTTTCTTTACTTTAAGGAATATTGGCCTTATTTCAAGACAATATTGACCTAAAATGAAAGAAATTGCCATCTATACAATTTACACCCCTATTATATCAGGCCCTGGGTAATACGAGCATAGGGTCGAAGGTAGTCAGCCCCTGTCGTAGAGAGCTTACGGTTCTTACTGAACAGCATAATGTAACTCTGTGCTGGGTAACTGGACATTATGGCATAACTGGGAATGAAGAGGCAGATCTACTGCTAAGGAAGGCGCAGGTGGCACGGATAACGTCATTACGGACGTTTTTCCTCCACTTTCTTTATTAATTTACAGGATCAATAGCAAATATGAAGATTTATGGAAGAGACAATGGGCTTCTACTATAGGCTGTGAACAAACGAAACTGATATGGGACAAGTATAATATTAGGATCTTGATGTCATTGCAAAGAGAGGATGTGAGGGCGATAACAGGCATCATAACAGGACACAACGCTCTGGGAAAACACATGGTAAGGATCGGTCCAGCGAATGATGATATGTGTAGGTAGTGTCTGGACCCCAAGGCTACGGAAGATTCATTTCACTTCCTGTGCCACACTGAAAAAAAAGCATACTCTGTTTCAAAGATTTTGTCTTTACTTTAAAAAATTTGGTGTTGATTCCGAGCCAAAGAAGCGGAGAATACAAGTAAGGATACTTTTAAGACACAATTCTCTTTTAAATTTAGGTTTTGTGTACTTGCTTCTAGGAAGCAAATTTTAATTTTTCGCTTTCTCAGCTTTTTTTCTTCATATGCTATCAAAGTCCTTTAAAAAGGAGTTAACGGCAACTTTATTTTCCAAATTAGGACTCGACTTCCAGTAGAAATTATGCTATGTTTGAAGTAAAAAACTTCTTTAAAATAAAGTTTTGAAAAACATGTCCTATATTTGAACGATTTTTTGCTTTGTAGTCAAGATGCAAAAAGACAACAAATTTAAAGACAATTTCATTAAATTTAAAGAATTTTTCTGAATTATTAAAGTCAAGTTGACCTTGGCCTATAAATTTTTTCTTTCATGTTAAGATACCCATTTTTAAGTCAAATCACTTAATTATAAGGACAATACGACTTCATTGAAAAGTTTATCGACTTTTGGACAAGGAAAATAACTTTATTTTAGAAAAATGCGTCTTCTATGCCAAGCAAAATTTGTATTCGTATTTTAAAGACATGAAATCTTTGACCTCACGACAATATTTTTTTCAGTGCAGTGTCCAGCACTATCTTTCAGAAGAAACAAGATACTGGGCTCTTATTTCTTTCAGACAATGACCGACTTGCGAGAATGCAGTCTGAGGAGTATTCTCGCCTTCATCAAGGCATCGGGGTGGAGGACCTACGGGGCATCCAAAGACACATTATCATAGAATGGGCTCATTTCGGCCGGAGCGAGACAGACACGAAGAGGAAGATGGAAAGAAGTCTGCGGAAATCTTAAATCTGTAGATTTTCACCCGAGAAGTAAAATCTGGACATTTTACATTGAGTTTCAAGCAATTTTCATGATCAGTGCGCCTTCTATACCCTCAAGAAGTGAAGTCGGTCTATATGGAGGCATTACCAAAAGGACCGATAAAAACTTAATCCGATACATGTTTTTGTGAGCCTAAAATACCAGAATATTTAAAATTTCAAGCAAATCGGATAAAAACTACGGTTTCTAGAAACCCAAGAAGTTAAATCGGGAGATCGTTATTATGGGGGCTATACTAAAATATGGACCGATATTCACCGTTTTCGGCACACCTCTTTATGGCCCGAAAATACCTCTAGATTTCCAATTTCAGGCAAATTGGATAAAAACTCCAGATTCTAGAAGCCCAAGAAGTAAAATCGGGATATCGGTCTATATGGGGGCTATATCAAAACATGGACCGATACTCACCATTTCTCGTAAACCTCTTTATGGTCCTAAAATACCTATAAATTTCCAATTTCAGGCAAATTGTATATAAACTACGGATTCTATAAACCCAAGATGTAAAATCGGGAGATCGGTCTATATGGGGGCTATACCAAAACATGGAACGATACGGACCATTTTCGGCACACATTTTGATGGTCCTCAAGTACCTCAAGCAAATTGTATAAAAACTACGGTTTCTATAAGCCCAAGACCCCAAATCGGGAGGTCGGTTTATATGGGGACCATACCAAAACATGGACCGATGCTCACCATTTTTGGCACACCTCTTTACGGTTCTAAAGTACCTCTCGATATCCAATTTCAGGTAAATTTAAGAAGTAAATCGGGAGATCGGTCTATATGGGGGCTATACCAAAATATGGACCGATACCCACAATTTTTGGCACACGTATTTGTGGTCCTACAATACCTCTAGATTTCCAATTTCAGGTAAATTGAATAAAAACTGCGGTTTCTATAAGCCCAAGAAGTAAAATCGGGAGATCGGTCTATATGGGGGCTATACCAAAACATGAACCGATACTCACCATTTTTGGCACACCTCTTTATGGTCATAAAATACCTCTAGATTTAAAATTTCAGGCAAATTGGATAAAAACTACGATTTCTATAAGCCCAAGACCGCAAATCGGGAGGTCGGTTTATATGGGGACTATATTAAAACCTGGACCGATATAGCCCATCTTCGAACTTGGCCTGCCTGCAGACAAAAGACGAGTTTGAGCAAAATTTCAGCACGATTGCTTCATTATTGAAGACTGTATCGTGATTACAACAGACAGACGGACATCGTTATATCGTTTTATCGGGCATCGTTATATCGTTATATCGTATTTATACCCTGCTCCACAGTGTGGCGCAGGGTATAAATACGTGATATTAAATATTACGCAATCTACATTTAGGATGTGCAATTTAAAAACTATTAAGGACAAATTTCTTTAAAATAATGATAGTTTAATTAAAATAAAGTTAATTATCGCATGTTCAAAGACAAAAGCAAATATTCCTTAAAGTAAAGAAACACATTTTTGATTTAAAGAAATCGCCACTAAAATAACTGAAATATTGAATCTTTATGGTGGGTATTAAGTTCGAGTTTAGCCGCTAAAATCGTCATTTTTTCACGATTACTTTTCTTTAATAATCCATTTTAAGGAATACAAACTTTGTGAAAATTTGCTTTGGGATATTCCCCATCAAGTTATAATGAAATCTGCAACAAATATGTATAATTTTATGGCTTTTTTTACTGATTTAGTTTTCATTTTAGTGAAATTTAGCGGCTAAACTCGAACTTAATACTCACCTTTAGATTTAAGATAAAAAACGCTTCAAATACACGCTCACAAAAAATCGCTTCTGTAACATATACTCCCAAACATATTTTGCTTCAAGCATATATATTTTTGGGTATTGCCCAAACATTTATATGTTTGATCTCTTCCAATATATAATATGTTTGAAAGCATATTGGTCTAAACAATATATGTTTGGATAGTCTAAGTTCCAAACATTTTGTATTTTTGCATCCAAATTCAATAATGTTGTCTTCCAAAAAACAATATGTTATTATGTGAACATATAATATGTTTGGAAGCATTTTGCACCCAAAAATATTATATGCTTAAAAAAATTCTCCCAAACAATATTGTGCTCAAAATTTTATTTATTTATATATTTACAATCATAATGAATTATGAAAATAACAGGTAATATAGGTGCTAACAACATAGGTTTTCGACCTGAATGCTCAAAATTTTGTTTCTGCCTAATTGTATATTCCCCCACATCTTTCTCACTTCCACGAGATTTTTTAGTTCTTAGCACCTTTTTCTGTAATACAAACATTGTAGAAGAAATTATTCAATTGTATGATTTTTTTTTATTTTAATTTTACCTTTTGCCGGACGGGGATTCGAACAGCGGACCACACAGTTTGTAAGGATCAAAGAAGTAGCTGATCAATTGCCCAAGGAAAAATAAAATGTTAATTTTGTAATAACAAGCAACAACCACCAACTTAATTCAATATCGCTCCCTGTTAAATAGCGCGCCAAGCTACTAAACACATATATGTTTATAGGCTATTTCTAAATTAATATATGTTTGCATCCAAGCATATTATATTTACAAACATTTTATGTCCCAAACATAATATGTTCTAACATATTAACATATATGTTCCAAACATGTTATGCTAGTTTATGAACATTATATGCTTGCACTCAAAAATATTGTGTTTAAAAATTTGTGTTCCAACATATAATGTTTATAGCCAAACACATGAACAGCAGTCTTTTTCATCCGTGTATAAGTTAAGATTTATTTTGAGGATTTAGCGTCTTTGGTTTAATTTTTTTTGGCATTTGGATAGCTTTATAAATATGCCGTCCTAATTTTAATTTTATTGATCCTAGATTTAACCCTCTAATGCCCAAGCCTGCCTTTAGGCGGGTTTCATTTTATAAGGAAGCTTTTAGTAAAACACACCTTAAGACAACAAAAATGGGTAAAATAAAAAGAAAACTTAGTTGCAACTGTTCAAGAGGCTTTACAGCATATACTGAATTTTACCGTATACATATTTCTTGTTTACTTTTCTTGCTTTCGTGTCGTTAACATTGAAAATTTAATCAGCTGGCAAAAAAATTGGGGCATTATGTTAGATGGTTAAAGGTTGATAGGTCCCTAAAAAATATCTTTACATTAAAGAAGCCGCAAGTTTTGGCTGGGAATCAATATCAAAATTCTAAAGATCGGTTAAATTCTTTGGATCCAAGTAAACTTTTTGTTTTGAGTGTAAGGGAAGGTCAAAATCTGTGGATCCAGGCACAGATTATTGACTGCAGATCAAATTTATAGTCATAATGTGTAATTATTTAGCTATAATAAATTAGCATTATTATGTCAAAATTATGAACTTGTTACCAATTAGCAATGGTGTTCTTCACGGTAGATTAACTTTCTTTAATTATGTTGACTTTGCCATTATAACATTATTTTTATAATTAATATTTTAATTGAATATTCCGTAAAACACAATTAAGTTTTAAGTTTTATTTTTTTTTTGTTAAAACAAAATAGGCAACATATTCTTCATATTACTTTTGTTTTTTTTTTTATCTTGTCAAAGGGGACTGGATATGTACCCTGCTTTAGTAGTAACATCTGTTTATTATTGTATAATTATGACATTAACTATAACAATGCTTTAAAGCTAATTTGATCTTAATCCATTCATCGTTTGTCTAGTCTCTCTCTCTCTATGGGTTAATTAAAAAACAAAAACTACAATCCATTGGCAAGACACGAGTATGCAAACATTCAATGAACGTTGTAGTCTCATTTGAAGAGAGAAAGTACTTTAAATTAGTTCAAATATCCACAACAAACATCCTACATACAAACAAACATACTTTTGCTGTTATGATTATTAAAGATGGGGAAAAAAGTTCAAATCATAAGACCAAATAAGCCAGCTACAGCAACATTGGTGATTGAGGGTCTCCTACGTAAAAAAAGAAAAAAAAAAGCCATCCAACAAAAACTACACACTCCTCTCCACTAAGTTCAAAGAAAGATCTATCCAAATGAAGTGATTTGGATTTTCATAAAAACACAATCATAAAAAGAAAAAACAATCATAACCAACCGTTTGCTTTGTGACAACAAACATTAGAGATATCAGTTGGGAGAACAATATCTGGTCGATTATATTTGGAGAATTTTGATGGATTTTTATCTATATAAATATACACAAAATAGGTACAAAAAATATTTAGAAGTCCCCAAATGTTCAAATTCTTCTCACCAATAACATACATCTAAAAGTGAGGTACCCTTATATTACCTACGAGGGTTAACTTTTATCTTTTTGAATTGGGTAAGCCCAGTATTGCAATCTCCCAATTGACACACGTAGAGAAGCTATATGATAACCCTCCAATCATGTTACAAGAGCAACATGTTATTTTTGTACGGACGTTTTGACATACGAGCGAAATTCAACTCGACCAAAAAAAAAATGGAATTAAATTGTGAACATTTTCATGCGAATATTTTTTACAACTTTGAACGAGGATTAACTCAACCACAGTGCATCGATGAATTAAATTCAATTTTTAGGGATATAGCTCCCTCAAGGATGGCATGGAATGGTGAAGTCAACCGATGTCTTAATTCACTCAAAAACGAATTTTGTAAAGATTATGCACAATAAGTTGTTGTTCCGGAAACCATTGATGATGTTGAAGATCGCCATGTGATCTATCGTGAAGTTGAGGCAACCTTAGGTATTAGTGGAATATAGCATGAAATCAAAAAAATGTTTAGCGGGTCCACGGTTGCCACAGAAGGTAGAATTCTACCAAAAATGGTAGATTTTTTACTGTTTGGTAGAATTCTTGACGTTCTGGTAGATTGTTCAAAATATTTCTCTCCCACGAAGAGACACATCACAAATTCTATAAAATAAAATTTTGACAAAATTTTCTATAAAAATAAAATTTTGAAAAAATTTTCTAGAAATAAAATTTTGATGAAATGTTCTATAGAAATAAAATTTTGACAAAATTTTCTATAGAAATAAATTTTGACAAAATTTTCTATAGAAATAAAATTTTGACAATATATTCTATAGAAATAAAATTTTGACAAAATTTTCTATAGAAATAAAATTTTGACAAAATTCTCTATAAAAATAAAATTTTGACAAAATTTTCTATAGAAATACAATTTTGACAAAATTTTCCATAGAAATAAAATTTTGAAAAAAAATTTATAGAAATAAATTTGACAAAATTTTCTATATAAACAAGTAAGGAAAGTCTAAAGTCGGGCGGGGCCGACTATATTATACCCTGCACCACTTTGTAGATCTAAATTTTCGATATCATACCACATCCGTCAATTGTGTTGGGTGTTATATAAAAGGTTTGTCCCAAATACATACATTTTAATATCTCTCGATCTGGACAGAATTTGATAGACTTCTACAAATTCTATAGACTCAAAATTTAAGTCGGCTAATGCACTAGGGTGGAACACAATGTTAGTAAAAAAATATGGGAAACAATTAAATCTGAAGCAATTTTAAGGAAACTTCGCAAAAGTTTATTTATGATTTATCGCTCGATATATATGTATTAGAAGTTTAGGAAAATTAGAGTCATTTGTACAACTTTTCGACTAAGCAGTGGCGATTTAACAAGGGAAATGTTGGTATTTTGACCATTTTTGTCGAAATCAGAAAAACATATATATGGGACCTATATCTAAATCTTAACCGATTTCAATCAAATTTGGCACACATGACTATATTACTAATTGTACTCCTAGTGCAAAATTTCAACCAAATTGGGCCAAAACTCTGGCTTCTGGGGGCCATATAAGTCGATATCGGGCGAAAAATATATATGGAAGCTATATCTAAATCTGAACCGATTTCAATCAAATTTGGCACACATGACTATTCTACCAATTGTACTCCTTGTGCAAAATTTCAAGCTAATCGGGATAAAACTCTGGCTTCTGGGTCCATATAAGTGCATATCGGGCGAAAGATATATATGGGAGCTATATCTAAATCTGAATCGATTTCAATCAAATTTGGCAGGCATAGCTACAATGCTAAATCTACACTCTGTGCAAAATTTCAACCAAATTGGGCCAAAACTCTGGCTTTTAGGACCATATTAGTCCATATCGGGCGAAAGATATATATGGGAGCTATATCTAAATCTGAACCGATTTCAATCAAATTTTGCACACATGACTATACGACTAAGTGTTATGTTTGTACAAAATTTCAAGCAAATTGGTATAAAACTCTGGCTGCTGGGACCATATTAGTGCATATCGGGCGAAAGATATATATGGGAGCTACATCTAAATCTGAACCGATTTCTTCCTAAATCAATAGGGTTCTATTCTGACCCAAATTAGGAACATGTGCCAAATTTGAAGGCGATTGGACTTAAATTGCGACCTAGACTTTGATCACAAAAATGTGTTCACAGACAGACGGACGGACGGACAGACGGACATGGTTATATCGACTCAGGGACTCACCCTGAGCATTATTGCCAAAGACACCATGTGTCTATCTCGTCTCCTTCTGGGTGTTACAAACATATGCACTAACTTATAATACCCTGTTCCACAGTGTGGCGCAGGGTATAAAAAAATTGATAAAATTTTCTATAGAAATAAAAGTTTGACAAAATATATATAGAAATAAAATTGTGAAATTTTTTTAAAAAATTTTATTTCTATGGAAATAAAATTTAGACAAAATTTTGTATAGAAATAAAATTTTGTCAAAATTTTCTACATATATTTTTCAATGGTAAAAAAATGCTTCAAAAATACGATCGCAGTGCTTCGAAGTACATCTATGTGACAGGAGATGAATCGTGGATTGACGCGTATGAGCCCGAAAGTAGCAACAGACGGCTGTTCGATCTCTGAAGAAGCGGTTGATGCGTTCAGAATGCATGTTTTAGAGATACCTCAATCAGAGTGACAAAAGTGCTTCAACAATTGGCTCAACACATGCAAAAAGTGTATAGTTCTTAATGGGGAATAGTTAAAAAAATAAACAATAACAATAAATCTCGAAATATAAATAGCAACTAACGTATATACAGATTTTAATTGTAAAGGGCCTAGATTGAAAGCTATTAAGCTCCCTAAACAATGTCTTTATTTTAAAGAATCAGCATCTTAGGTTCGAAGTCAATACCAAGGTCAAAATCTTTGAAGTCAAGTAAACTTCTTTTGGGTGCAGTGACAACATTTTATGTTCCTTAAAAAAGTCGGATTTGATCCAGTGCAACTTTCGTTTGTTTCGAAAAATTTTCCATTTTTTGAATGTCCGCATATGACAACCCTAAAAAAAGACAACATCAACTAGCTAACATTAGCGAGTGAGCAGTTTGCCACTCATTTCTTCTTCACAATGGATGGGGAAAAGAAATAGTCAACCTTTCAACCTACGCTGCAATAAATTTTTCTAATAAACATAAATATCAAACATTTGAAATGACAGCTTCAAAAAGTAAAAATTAAAAGAAAGCTAAACAACAAACAAAATTCAGGGTGATCTCGGTGGGAGGACTAGACTAGGAAGGTAAACAGATGGATGGATGTATGGAGGAACCGACAGACAGACAACTTATGGACCGTTTAAATATGATACGATTTTGTTGTCAGGCGTTCATGGTGTTTGATGGCGGTGGAGGTGGTGGTATTGGTGCCATAACGCAGTACATTACCAGTGTTAAAAGAGAAGAGAAGGGACCCCCAAAACGCAACTAGGCAATCAAAGATAGATCGAGGCACATAATACCTCCAACTATAAAGCCTTTTTGCCTTCTCCTATAACTTGGTTTGTTACCCAAGCAAATGGGTGAATGTAAACAGAAAGTTCGAACACCCGCGCTTTCTTTACGACAGCCACTCGACAACACAAACAATTGGGGAATGGGCCAGCCTTCACTCTGGATGCACACATATCATACAAATGAAATCTTTTTGTTGTTTGGAGTTTTTTTTTTTTGGAGTTTGATGACTTCTATGTTTGGTCGGGCTAATGCATTTTTCTCTTGCCCTGCCCCTGTAGGGCTTACAGATGATTGCTGTCTGTAAAATGTGTCCAATATGTAGCGATCTGTATCGAATCAAATGAAATGAACTGCATTTTGAATATGAATAGTGAGTGTGGGTGGGTGGAATATTATATATGAAAAAAAAAATGAAAGTTTTTCTAAACTCAATGCTATAACAATATCAAATTTCGTACGGGAGGAGCTTTTCGTATTATGGGACCTTTACATTAAGATCCCCAAGATATATGCGATTGAAATAAATATGGACAACAATTTTACAAAATTTATATTTTTGCCGTAAATAAAAACATTTTTGTTATAAAACCAAAATAAATTTCGTTTATATCCAGCTTTTTTTTCTTTTCTAAAGATTGAATATGAAGTATAATACACACAGAAAAAGTACACCGAAAATTTTTATATCCGATTTAAATTTATTTTACATCATGAAAACTTGTTGATCTTAGTTCATTTTTTCCAAATGTGAGAAATTATTTTTATTTATTTATTTTCCTTACTTTAATGACGTGAACTAGTAAAAGTAGTACACAATTTTACTAAATATAAAAAAGATCGTATGTTCTTAAAATGGGTAAAGTGTGATTAAAATGAATTTATAAGTTCCCCAAAATTGATTAATTTTTCTTAAATTATGTCTATATTGAACTTCAGATAGCCATTTTAATAATTTTTAATTCAGTTTTTTTTCTTCCAAAATATATTTTCTTCAATTTGACAAAAATATTAACTTATTTGTATCAAGTTGCATTTACTAAAATATTTTAGTTAAAATTTTCTAATATAAACCTCTATTTTTCATGATAGGTTCACTTTTTTCTGGGTGTATGGTACTATATAATGTCACAAATCCTAAATTTAATGTTTCGAAAGTGTACGAAAAAATTTTGGAATATATTGAAAAATTACATTACGATAGTTGCCTCTTATTTGGCCGCTATTGCAAAATGTTCTATAAAGAAATTAAAATTTTGAGAAAATTTCATAGAGAAACAAAATTTTGATCAAATTTTCGATAGAAATAAAATTGTGACAAAATTTTCTATAGAAGTAAAATTTTGCCAAAACTTCTATATAAAATAAAATTTTGACAAAATTTACTATAGAAATAAAATTTGGCAAAATTTTCTATAGAAACAAAATTTTTACAAAATTTTTCTATAGAAATAAAATTTTGACAAAATTTTCTACAGAAATAAAATTTTGAAAAAATGTTCTACAGAAATAAAATTTTGAAAAAATTTTCTATAGAAATAAAATTTTGACAAAATTTTCTATAGAAATAAAATTTTGGCAAAATATTCTATAGAAATAAAATTTTGACAAAATTTTCTACAGAAATAAAATTTTGAAAAAATTTTCTATAGAGATAAAGTTTTGAAAAAATTTTCTATAGAAATAAAATTTTGACAAAATTTTTTACAGAAATAAAATTTTGAAAAAATTTTCTATAGAAATAAAATTTTGACATTTTCTATAGCAATAAAATTTGACAACATTTTCTACAGAAATAAAATTTTGACATTTTCTATAGAAATAAAATTGTGACAAAATTTTCTATAGAAATAAAATTTTAAAAAAATTTTCTATAGAAATAAAATTTTGACAAAATTTTCTATAGAAATAAAATTTTGACAAAATATTCTATAGAAATAAAATTTTGAAAAAAAATTTTCTATAGAGATGAAATTTTGAAAAAAATTTTCTATAGAAATAAAATTTTGACAAAATTTTCTACAGAAATAAAATTTTGAAAAAAATTTCTATAGAGATAAAATAATGACAAATTTGTTAGTGGAAAAAAAATTTTGACAAAATTGTGTGTAAAAATAAAATTTTGGCAAAATTTTCTATAGAAATACAATTTTGACAAAATTTTTATAGAAATACAATTTTGACAAAATACTCTAGAGAAATAAAATTTTGACAACATTTTCTATAGAAATAAAATTGAGACACAATTTTCTATTTAAATAAAATTTTGACAAAATTTTCTACAGAAGTAAAATTTTGACAAAATTTTCTATAGAAATAAAATTTGCACAAAATTTTCTATAGAAATGAAATTTTGACAAAATTTTCTATAAAAGTAAAATTTTGACAAAATTTTCTATAGAAATAAAATTTTGACAACTATTGAACTATTGAAATAAAACTTTGACAATTTTTTTTTATAGAAATAAAATTTTGTATCGAAATAAAATTTTGACAAAATTTTCTATAGAAATAAAATTTTGCCAAAATTTTCTATAGAAATAAAATTTTGCCAAAATTTTCTATAGAAATAAAATCTTGACAAAATTTTCTAAAGAAATAAAATTTTGACAAAATTTTCTATAGAAATAAAATTTTGACAAAATTTTCTATAGAAATAAAATTTTGACAAAATTTTCTAAAGAAATAAAATTTTCGTTTTGTTTTGTTATTGTTGGTTTGTGCTTCAATCATATTTGTTGTTTTGATCTCAGCTTAAAAACTATTGCGTTGACTAAACTACAAGAGTAGCTTAACCAACAGAGAAAAAGAATGTTTATCAAATTTATTTGGGCAAATCCCTATAGACTGCAAGATGGTTGGATGGACGCACGTTTCGGAATTACCACATACCTCATCAGCATCCTCTACTTGCAGCAAAACTTTCAACCAATTATCAGACGGACGAAACAACACGTACACTGAAGTGACAGCCGCTGGCCGATGAGTTAGACCCATCGGTTCAATGCGGTACAGAGAATCCGACGCCGTGGGCAAGTGCAGCCGCCTTAATTCCTACTTATCAGTGATTAATAGCAGCGTAGCTGACGTATGTCCAATTTGCAACCAAGGGCCACACGACACGCGTCATCTTTCTCTTGCCCTGCTAAACCAACCAGACTTACCACCAGATCACTCTGGACGCACTCCACCTTAGTGGCAGAGTTCCTCGATCTGGCCACAAGCTGAAGTACCAGAGCGTATAACATAAAAATGGATGAAATCACAATAAACTGTTACAACAACAACAACCAATTATCAGAACAAATTCTGGTAGTTCACGAAACCCAAAGTGAACCACACTTGAACCTTCTGAAAAAAGGTTTATTATAGACGGCTTTTGCCGAAATAAATCTTTGTACAAACATTTCTCTTTTCCTTTGCCACCTTCAAATCATCGATTTGAGTGCAGTTGGCTGTGTTTATTTTTCAGCGTGCTTCCTCTTACTTCATTCGTTTTGCTTTGTTATTGTTGGTTTGTACTTCAATCAAAAAATAATAAAATGTTGCCAAAAATAATAAAATTTTGACAAAATTTTGCATAGAAATAAAATTTTCATAAAATTTTTTATAGAAATAAAATTTTTGCAAAATTTTCTAAAGAAAGACAAAATTTTTGGGGAGTTGAACCCGCCTTCAGGTTAGTAAAGCCTATTTAACTTTAATTTTGTTTATGACAATTCTCATGTTTTAGACAGAATTTTCACAATATGAGAAAGATTCCTTGACTTTAATAAATTCTTGTCTACGTCAATTAAATGAACTATACAAGAGAAAAAATAAAAATAAAATAATATTTTTTGAGTGTATACACGGATGAAAAAGACTGTTTTTCATATGTTTGGCTATAAACATTATATGTTTGGAACACAAATTTTTAAACACAATATTTTTGAGTGCAAGCATATAATGTTCATAAACTAGCATAACATGTTTGGGACATATATGTTAATATGTTAGAACATATTATGTTTGGGACATAAAATGTTTGTAAATATAATATGCTTGGATGCAAACATATATTAATTTAGAAATAGCCTATAAACATATATGTGTTTAGTAGCTTGGAGCGCTATTTAACAGGGAGCGATATTGAATTAAGTTGGTGGTTGTTGCTTGTTATTACAAAATTAACATTTTATTTTTCCTTGGGCAATTGATCAGCTACTTCTTTGATCCTTACAAACTGTGTGGTCCGCTGTTCGAATCCCCGTCCGGCAAAAGGTAAAATTAAAGTAAAAAAAAAAAATCATACAATTGAATAATTTCTTCTACAATGTTTGTATTACAGAAAAAGGTGCTAAGAACTAAAAAATCTCGTGGAAGTGAGAAAGATGTCGGGGAATATACAATTGGGCAGAAACAAAATTTTGAGCATTCAGGTCGAAAACCTATGTTGTTAGCACCTATATTACCTGTTTATTTTCATAATTCATTATGATTGTAAATATATAAATAAATAAATAAAATTTTGAGCACAATATTGTTTGGGAGAATTTTTTTTAAGCATATAATATTTTTGGGTGCAAAATGCTTCCAAACATATTATATGTTCACATAATAACATATTGTTTTTTGGAAGACAACATATTGAATTTGGATGCAAAAATACAAAATGTTTGGAACTTAGACTACCCAAACATATATTGTTTAGACCAATATGCTTTCAAACATATTATATATTGGAAGAGATCAAACATATAAATGTTTGTGCAATACCCAAAAATGTATATGCTTGAAGCAAAATATGTTTGGGAGTATATGTTACAGAAGCGATTTTTTGTGAGCGTGTAGTAAGTCCATATTTCTGAGTGTAGCTTTTTGGGTTATGAGGAAAACTTTCCTCCTTCTTATCTATTTTTTTTTTTTTTTTCAATTTATAAGTTGAGCTGACAGAGTATTTTTTTTTTTCACTCTTGATCAATTACCTCGGACACAAATTGGTGAAGAATGAAAGCCTATATCTATAGCACATATCGTTCCATGGAGGAGTATGTAATTGGAAACTATGGATAAAAGAATTTATTTTACAATTGACCTAAATCTACTGACATTTAAATCTGCCTTATCCCGAATTAATGGAATGGGTAAATTGAAATTTCAACTACAATGATTGATCGTATATGACATTCGTGTAATTTGTTGAAGATTTTCAATTTCCCCCAAATTGAAATGGAAAACGATGTAAAGAAAATTTGTCGTTATCCATGAAGACTTTGAGGCTCATATAAATTAAAGCGAAGTCAATTCTCAAATTGACAAAAACAAATAAACAAAAAGGCCAAAACAATAAATTAAAGTTCATACGAATATGGATAGATGGGCTCGGATTGCATTGCATTGAATGGGATTGGTTTGGTTTGGAATGGATTGAATTGCATCCATTGGCGGTAGTAGTTGTAGTGATGGCCATGCTGGTAATGTTAGTGATCGTTGTCATCATCAACATCGCCATCGTCGCCGTTGTCATGGTATTATAAAAATAAACATTAGAGGGGGGCCACAAAAAACAAAAAAAAAACGACAAAAACTAAAAGCTATTATTATTTTTACCCCCCAGTTGTTTAGCGAAACAACAAAACCAAAATAGATGCATTGGAGCGAAGCGAAAAACAAAAAATAAAAAACAAAATAATAATAATAATGATCGGAGGGAAAAATGCCGTATAACTGGTTTCTTCTTTGCGCATGTGCAACAGCAGCGTTACCACCATTAATGCTGTGAATTATCAACAACGCTAACTTAACGACTGTTTCCATTACATTACAGTGCAATGCCATTAATTCAATTTGCAGATCAAGAAGACGGACTTTTAAATTTGTGGTCGCCTCTATTTTATTTGAAACACAATTTTTTTTTATTTTTTGCTAAGTAACATATTTGCCTGCCAATAAATGACATTAAAACTTTGAACAGAAATGAAGTAAATTTGTGTAAAATATTAGTCATAGAAACGTGAGAAAATTATTAACTTCATAGGAACTAAATGTGTTGGATTTAAGATCTTTATTTCAAGGTAAGGCAGTAGTGGACCCATAACACAATAATAACATTTTATATTGAAAATCATGTCAATTGGACCACGAACGTATTATGGAATCAGTGTTCCATGAAATTTTCAAAAAAACCGTAGAATTATTTTTTTAAAGGCTGCTCAGAATTAGGACTTGTTCGAACTCAAAGAATCATCACAGCACTGTCTCTCTCTCTCTCTCATTATCGCAGAGAAGCAACATGTGCCAATGTAAAATAATGAAAAAAAAAACCAAAATCGGTTCAGATTTAAATATAGTCCCCATATACGCTAATAGAAAAAATACTTTCCAAAATCGTGAACGGACGGTAACAAAATGAAACGGAAACGTTCACGAAAAATCAAAACGGAATGGTCATGGTTTCGTCAACGGCGTTTACGATTTCGCCAACGGATTTCGTTCTTATGGCAACTTCGTGGGTGATGCAATGAGCAAAGGCGACTGTTAGCGCGTATGGAGCAGACAATTCAGGTTCGAGTCACGCTCAGAGAATGAAGCCGACCCATTTTTGTCGGCGGCGGCTGACACTAAAGTTTTACCTCTGGCGGCGGCGGCTTGACGGCTAAGCCGATATAAATTTGTCCATTCGGCGGCGCACAATCATCCATTATAAAATCAATCTGAAGTTATTCGAATGGTAATGAGATTAGTTGTACAACAAATCTTATAATCAAATTTACATTTAGTTAAAAATTTCTGAGCTAAATATTTCCAAAAATGTTATAGCAGTTTGAAATTGATTGATTGTGGGTGGAAGGTTCAACATTTTGGCAAAAATACTACAATTATTATTATATTTTTCAGATTTAAATCGATATTTTTGATTAATTGGCGGCTTAAATTGAGTCGAGATGAGTCGACATATTCGGCGGCGGCGTCGACTGGCAAAAAATGATCGGCGGCGACTGAAATCAGCGGCGCGACTCGGCGGCTTCATTCTCTGGTCACGCTAGCGGATTTTGTTGTTGTTGTTTTGACAACGCATGGTGTCATTTTATCGTTGTCAGATATTTATTTTAAAAAGGCTGCTCAGAAAAAGGACTTGTTCGAAGTCAAAGAATCATCACAACACTGTCTCTCTCTCATCATCATCGCAGAGAAGCAACATGTAACAATGTAAAATAATGAAAAAAAATACCAAAATCGGTTCAGATTTAAATATAGTCCCCACATACGCTAATAGCAAAAATACTTTTCAAAATTGTGAACGGACGATAAAAAAATGAAACTGAAACCTTCACGAAAAATCAAAACGGAATGGTCACGGTTTCGTCAACGGGCGTTCACGATTTCATGAACAGCTTTCGTTTTTCTTTTGCCATGAAAAGTCTTAAAATATTCGTTAGACATTCTTATGGCAACTCCGTGGGTGATGCAATACGCATAGGCGACTGTTAGCGCGTATGGAGCAGACAATTCAGGTTCGAGACACGCTAGCGGATTTTGTTGTTGTTTTGACAACGCATGGTGTCATTTTAGCGTTGTCAGATTGGCACCGTCTGTTCTCCGTTTGACACCACATATGTGTTGATTCACTTTCATGAACGGATCGTTTTGAAATAAGCACACCGTTCATGATTTTTTTATGGATGTATATGTTTGACCGATGGGGAGAAATGAGGCCCACATTTAGATCAGGGTTGGCCTGTCACAAACTGTGACTTTTTCGACATACATTTGCGACGGTATAATACGTATGTCGCAAAAGTCGTAAACCTACTGTAGAAAACCAAATTTTGAATAGAAGAAATCCTGAACATTTTTTAATTTAGTTTGACAGCATTCGCTGTGAGTTTCTGCAGAAATTTGTGAAAGTTTTCCCATGGTCAAGCCTATTTTCTTAGGTGGTATCGAAATTCCCGTTGGTGAGTGTGCAAAATACCTTGGGGTTATATTGGACAGAAGACTGAACTTAAAGCTAAGAAAGGACGAGAAAATCCACGGTTACCCTGTACTCGTGCAAAAGGCAATAGGGAAAATGTGGGGACTAAAACCGAAAATTGTGAACATTCCTAAGAATTGCAAATTCTTCGCACATAACATCGTCTGGGATATCATCGAATTCGCTGCCTAGCTGGCGCGACTAAAGTATTTTGAGTTTGCGACTTTTGTTACTTTTTCCACATTTACGACGCGTATGTGACGTTTACAACTTTGCGACAGTCGCAAACCTAAAAATGTTTGATACAGACCATCTCTGATTTAGATGAGACATAGATTAGGCTTTAGATTTAAATAATTCTGATGTTTTGTAATTAATCTTGACGGAGCTCAAGGCTTTAGTAGGTTTTAATTTTAAACCTAGAGATTTTGTGGGAGTGCAAAAAAATCCAAATCGGTTCAGATTAAAATATATGTATATGGGAATATAAACCTTTGTATATATTTACCAACGCATTTGAAGAATATGAGGTTGTATTGAAAATTTTGATCTATCAAGTGGTTTAGGGTCACGGCCCGACTTTAGATTTTCTGTACTTGTTTTTATCCGGCAAGTTCGCTTCCCCCCCTTTTACACATATACGCAAAAAAAAATAATTCTTTCCTCCCAAACGAAATTTTAGACTAACAAATATCGTTTCCCATTTGCTTTTCGCTGTAAGGAAATTTGGAAGACAAGTATATACTTTTTGTGATAAATTTTGATTCTTATACAGGATACAAAAACAATTTCATAAAGTAACAGGTTGGCTGATAAGTCCCCGGTCTGACACATAGATTGCGTCGCTAGTATTAAATGCATACTATTTTTATATAGTACCAACCTTCAAATAATTCGTGTCAAAATTTGACGTCTGTAAGTCAATTAGTTTGTGAGATAGAGCGTCTTTTGTGAAGCAACTTTTGTTATTGTGAAAAAAATGGAAAAAAAATTTCGTGTTTTGATAAAATACTGTTTTCTGAAGGAAAAAAAAATACGGTGGAAGCAAAAACTTGGATTGATAATGAGTTTCCGGACTCTGTCCCAGGGAAATCAACAATAATTGATTGGTATGCAAAATTCAAGCGTGGTGAAATGAGCACGGAGGACGGTGAACGCAGTGGACGTCCGAAAGAGGTGGTTACCGACGAAAACATCAAAAAAATCCACAAAATGATTTTGAATGACCGTAAAATGAAGTTGATCGAGATAGCAGAGGCCTTAAAGATACAAAGGAACTTGTTGGTCATATCATTCATCAATATTTGGATATGCGGAAGCTCTGTGCAAAATGGGTGCCGCGCGAGCTCACATTTGACCAAAAACAACAACGTGTTGATGATTCTGCAGCTGTTAACTCGTAATACACCCGAGTTTTTCCGTCGTTATGTGACATTGGATGAAACATGGCTCCATCACTACACTCCTGAGTCCAATCGACAGTCGGCTGAGTGGACAGCGACCGGTGAACCGTCTCCGAAGCGTGGAAAGACTCAAAAGTCCGCTGGCAAAGTAATGGCCTTTGTTGTTTTGGATGCGCATGGAATAATTTTTATCGATTATCTTGAGAAGGGAAAAACTATCAACAGTGTGGCGTTACTGGAGCGTTTGAAGGTCGAAATCGCGGCAAAACGGCCCCATATGAAGAAGAAACAAGTATATACAGCAGTAAGTTCGGCCGGGCCGAATCTTAAATACCCACCACCATGAACCAAATATTAGGATTTCCTTTGAAATTTCAGGAGGGCTTGAGGACTTGAGGACACTTCCCGAAGATAAATTTAAACATTTTACCTATGAAGACTATATCAGATTCTGGATTTATAAGAACCATTTTTGTTTGATTTTTAGAGGAATCATTAACATCTCTTGTAAGTGTGCAAGAAAATTATAAAATAACGTCTTGATTTGAAATTTTAAATCTGTAGATTTTCACCCGAAAAATAAAATCTGGAAATTTTACATTGAGTTTCAATCAATTTTCATGATCAGTGCGCCTTCTATACTCACAAGAAGTGAAATTGGTCTATATGGAGGCATTACCAAATGGACCGATAAAAACTTAATCCGATACACGTTTTTGTGAGCCTTAAATACGAGAATATTTACAATTTCAGGCAAATCGGATAAAAACTACGGTTTCTAGAAACCTAAGGAGTTAAATCGGGAAATCGTTCTTATGGGGGCTATACTAAAATACCGACCGATACTAACCGTTTTCGGCACACCTCTTTATGGCCCAAAAATACCTCTAGATTTCCAATTTCAGGCAAATTGGATAAAAACTACGGTTTCTATAAGCCCAAGAAGTAAAATCGGGAGGTCGGTTTATATGGGGGCTATACCAAAACATGGACCGACACTCACCATTTTTGGCACACCTCTTCAAGGTCCCAAAATATCTCTAGATTTTTAATTTCGCGCAAATTGGATGAAAACTACGGTTTCTATAAGCGAAAGACCCAAAATCGGGAGGTCGGTTTATATGGGGGCTATAACAAACCATGGACCGACACTCACCATTTTTGGCACACCTCTTCAAGGTCCCAAAATACCACTAGATTTTCAATTTCGCGCAAATTGGATGAAAACTACGGTTTCTATAAGCGAAAGACCCCAAATCGGGAGGTCGGTTTATATGGGGGCTATACCAAAACATGGACCGACACTCACCATTTTTGGCACACCTCTTCAAGGTCCCAAAATATCTCTAGATTTTCAATTTCGCGCAAATTGGATGAAAACTACGGTTTCTATAAGCGAAAGACCCCAAATCGGGAGGTCGGTTTATATGGGGGCTATACCAAAACATGGCTCGATATAGCCCATCTTCGAACTTGACCTGCGCGCAGACAAAAGACGATTTTGTGCCAAATTTCAGGACGATAGCTCCATTATTGAATGCTGTAGCGTGATTACAACAGACAGCCAGACAGACAGACAGACGGACAGACGGACATGCTTATATCGTCTTAGAATTTCTCCCTGATCAAGAATATATATACTTTATATAGTCGGAAATCGATATTTCGATGCGTTACAAACGGAATGACAAACTTATTATACTCCGTCACCATTCTATGGTGGTGGGTATAAAAAGTGTTGTTCCACCAAGACAATGCACCGTGCCACAAGTCATTGAGAACGATGGCAAAAATTCATGAATTGGGCTTCGAAATGCTTACCCACCCACCGTATTCTCCAGATCTGGCCCCCAGCGACTTTTTTTTATTCTCAGACCTCAAAAGGATGCTCGCAGGGAAAAACTTTGGCTGCAATGAAGAGGTGATCGCCGAAACTGAGGCCTATTTTGAGGCAAAACCGAAGGATTACTACCAAAATGGTATCAAACAATTGAAAGTTCGTTATAATCGTTGTATCGCTCTTGAAGGGAACTATGTTGAATAATAAAAACGAATTTTGACAAAAAAATGTGTTTTTCTTTGTTAGACCGGGGACTTATCAGCCAACCTGTTATAACCCAAAAAAAAAATATTTTGTGGCACATCTTTCCCACTTTAACGAGTTTTTTTTTTTTATTGTTAGCACCTTTTTCTGTAATACAAACAATTTAGAAGAAATTATTCGATTTTATATTTTTTTTCAATTTTCACCTTTCCCGTGGACGGAGAATCGAATCGAGGACCATACAGTTTGTAAGCCAACACACTATCCACTGGGCTGCGTAGCTGTTATTGTTATCGACAGACAACCATCGCTATTGCCAACAACGCCCAAGCAACGCAAACAGTCAAGCTGTTATATTTATAAAGCATAGTTTTGGGCGCCCACGAGCCGATGTAAAGAAACTTTATTTGACAGAAACATACATTTAGTTGGTCACCGTGGAGCAATGGTTAGCATGTCAGCCAGCATGCAAAGGGTCATGGATTCCTCCCTGCTTCGACCGAACACCAAAAGTTTGTTTTTTACACATATTTTTACATATATTCCAAAAATGTTCGGAAGATTCCGAAAAGATGTTTGACATTACATACTACTATATTAATTGTTTACCATGAAACTTCAAAATGTCTCTTATTATTAAAGACTTAAAATCAGAAAAGAACAGTGCTTGATATAAATTAATATAAACGAAATTTTTGTAACAAAAAATTGTTTTCCTAATAAAAGTTTGAATTTTTCGAAGAAATTAAAAAAACTCTAACAAAAAAAAAATATGTTTTCGATACACGTTTTTTACTTTGTGTGTAGACTTGTGTGATGATTATTTAACATTTTTCGCATTATACTAATTTCTTTCGCCGTCATTTGTCACCAACTCTTTGAAATAATTTACAAAATTTGTTAAATGAATATGAACTTACCTACATGGACGAATAATGGAGTAATATGAAAATAGAAGAGAAGATAAATGTTAGAAAAATATTTTACAAAATGATATTGGATAAATCAAAAAAAAAAAAAAGAAATCTTCTATATTATTGATCTAAAAATAAAATCTGGCAGCACAAAAATATAGAATAGAGCAGACGTTCACCGCAAAAAAAAAAAAATTGTCAGTATATATGTATATACCAACATTAAATGGACAAGAAGTGAATTATTTCTCGTTTTTATTTCCAAATGAAGTACGGAAATCTTTCAGATGGTTTCTAAATCTTTGGGTTACAGTTAACTTTGTTGCGTGTGAACTATTTTAGTGAAAATATTCATGGTCATGGTTTAATCGTTACATGGTCATAGAAATCACGACCCTACATAATTCTGAAATCTTTTTGGGATACGTAAATTTATTATTTATTACTGCTATCAGTTTTTTTTTTTCATTTCGAAATTAAAATATGTAAAATATGAAGTAATTTCTTTTTTTTTTTGTTGTCTTCCCTTCATTTGTTGAGGTAGAAGAATAATGAATGTTGTTAATGTTAACACCATTAATAACATCATTTACTTAATGTGAGAACTCGTTGATTTATTAAGCTAGTTCCATATATAAACATTTTTGAATCGTTGAGTAATGGGGAATATAATCAAATATCAGATGATTATATCTAACCAGAGATTCATAGGGGCTTCTGTTCTTATTTTTTATACCCTCCACCATAGGATGGGGGGTATATTAACTTTGTCATTCCGTTTGTAACACATCGAAATATTGATCTAAGACCCCATAAAGTATATATATTCTGGGTCGTGGTGAAATTCTGTGTCGATCTGAGCATGTCCGTCCGTCCGTCCGTCCGTCCGTCCGTCCGTCTGTTGAAATCACGCTAACTTCCGAACGAAACAAGCTATCGACTTGAAACTTGGCACAAGTAGTTGCTATTGATGTAGGTCGGATGGTATTGAAAATGGGCCATATCGGTCCACTTTTACGTATAGCCCCCATATAAACGGACCCCCAAATTTGGCTTGCGAGGCCTCTAAGAGAAGCAAATTTCATCCGATCCGGCTGAAATTTGGTACATGGTGTTATTATATGGTCTCTAACAACCATGCAAAAATTGGTCCATATCGGTCCATAAATATATATAGCGCCCATATAAACCGATCCCCCGATTTGGCTTGCAGACCCTCTAAGAGCAACAATTTTCATCCGATCCGGCTGAAATTTGGTACATGGTGTAAGTATATGGTCTCTAACAACCATGCAAAAATTGGTCCATATCGGTCCATAATTATATATAGCCCCCATATAAACCGATCCCCCGATTTGGCTTGCAGACCCTCTAAGAGCAACAAATTTCATCCGATCCGGCTGAAATTTGGTACATGGCGTTAGTATATGGTCTTTAACAACCATGCAAAAATTGGTCCATATCGGTCCATAATTATATATAGCCCCCATATAAACCGATCCCCCGATTTGGCTTGCAGACCCTCTAAGAGCAACAATTTTCATCCGATCCGGCTGAAATTTGGTACATGGCGTAAGTATATGGTCTCTAACAACCATGCAAAAATTGGTCCATATCGGTCCATAATTATATATAGCCTCCATATAAACCGATCACCAGATTTGACCTCCGGAGCCTCTTGGAAGACCAAAATTCATCTGATTCAGTTGAAATTTGGTACGTGATGTTAATATATGGCCTCAAACACTCATGCAAAAATTGGTCGATATCGGTCCATAATTATATATAGGCGCCATATAAACCGATCCCCAGAGTTGACCTCCGGAGCACCTTGGAAGAGCAAAATTCTTCCCATTCGGTTGAAACTTGGTACGTAATGTTAGTATAGCGTATCCAACAACCATGCAGGAATTGGTTCCTCTCAGTCCATAATAATATATAGCTCCCATATAAACCGATCCCCAGATTTGACCTCCGGTGCCTTTTGGAGAAGCAAAATTCATCCGATCTGGTTGAAATTTGGTACGTGGTGGTAGTATATGATATTTAACAACCATGTGGGTTGAAATTTGTGGATGGCAGTCTTTCGTAGAAGTTTCTACGCAATCCATGGTGGAGGGTACATAAGATTCGGCCTGGCCGAACTTACGGCCGTATATACTTGTTTTTCTTTAGAAAAGATTTCAATCAAAAACAAAACAAAAAAAAAAAAAACAAAAAAACAAGATGGATGAGATGAATATTAAAAAACTCTTACATCCCATCCATCCATCGTTATGATAGTTCGTTCATTCAACTGTGAATATTATAATTAATAAAAACAATAACCTATTAAATTTCATGATGGGAGCTTTAGAGAATTTTGGGTAATAAAAAACTGTTGAATTGCTGTTATTATCTATTCGCAAATAGTGGCGTTAATATATGTATATCAAAAATATATGTATGTTTTCCCATCAAACGTTGAATTAAAGACCAGATAGTTTGTTAAAATATGATTGTAAAGAAATAAAAAATAAGAATTGAAAAAAAGTCCCAAACATTTTGTCTTTAATTAAATTATTATGATATTGATTCGAACTACAAAACCGAGAAATTGAACTTGATTCTAGGACACAAATCGATTTTCTCATGTAATATCAAATGTAATGCAATTTTAAACTCCATTTTTATCCTTAAAACTACGAAATTTTCTTTAACAAGTGAAGACAAATAATTATGTCTAATAAATTTCCTTAAATTTATAGAAAAATATTTACTTAGTTTTGCGAAATCGGCATGCGTTTGTAATACAGTTTAGTTAAATCTTTCTAAAATTAAAAAAGAACATTAAACCAAATAACAGGTTGTCTGATAAGTCCCCGGTCTGACACATACACGGATGAAAAAGACTGTTTTTCATATGTTTGGCTATAAACATTATATGTTTGGAACACAAATTTTTAAACGCAATATTTTTGAGTGCAAGCATATAATGTTCATAAACTAGCATAACATGTTTGGGACATATATGTTAATATGTTAGAACATATTATGTTTGGGACATAAAATGTTTGTAAATATAATATGCTTGGATGCAAACATATATTAATTTAGAAATAGCCTATAAACATATATGTGTTTAGTAGCTTGGAGCGCTATTTAACACGGAGCGATATTGAATTAAGTTGGTGGTGGTTGCTTGTTATTACAAAATTAACATTTTATTTTCCCTTGGGCATTTGATCAGCTACTTCTTTGATCCTTACAAACTGTGTGGTCCGCTGTTCGAATCCCCGTCCGGCAAAAGGTAAAATTAAAATAAAAAAATCATAAAATTGAATAATTTCTTCTACAATGTTTGTATTACAGAAAAATGTGCTAAGAACTAAAAAATCTCGTGGAAGTGAGAAAGATGTGAGGGAATATACAATTAGGCAGAAACAAAATTTTGAGCATTCAGGTCGAAAACCTATGTTGTTAGCACCTATATTAGCTGTTTTTTTCATAATTCATTATGATTGTAAATATATAAATAAATAAATAAAATTTTGAGCACAATATTGATTGGGAAAATTTTTTGTTAAGCATATAATATTTTTGGGTGCAAAATGCTTCCAAACATATTATATGTTCACATAATAACATATTATTTTTGGAAGACAACATTATTGAATTTGGGTGCAAAAATACAAAATGTTTGGAACTTAGACTACCCAAACATATATTGTTTAGACCAATATGCTTTCAAACATATTATATATTGGAAGAGATCAAACATATAAATGTTTGGGCAATACCCAAAAATGTATATGCTTGAAGCAAAATATGTTTGGGAGTATATGTTACAGAAGCGATTTTTTGTGAGCGTGTAGATGGCGTCGCTAGTATTAAATGCATATTATTTTTATATAGTACAAACCTTCAAATGATTCGTGCCAAAATTTGACGTCTGTAAGTCAATTAGTTTGTGAGATAGAGCTTCTTTTGTGAAGCAACTTTTGTTATTGTGAAAAAATTAAAAAAAAGGAATTTCGTGTTTTGATAAAATACTGTTTTCTGAAGGGCAAAAATACGGTGGAAGCAAAAACTTGGCCTGATAATGAGTTTACGGACTCTGCCCCAGGGAAATCAACAATAATTGATTGGTATGCAAAATTCAAGCGTGGTGAAATGAGCACGGAAGACGGTGAACGCAGTGGACGCCCGAAAGAGGTGGTTATCGACGAAAACATCAAAAATATGCACAAAATGATTTTGAATGACCGTAAAATGAAGTTGATCGAGGTAGCAGAGGCCTTAAAGGAACGTGTTGGTCATATCATTCATCAATATTTGGATATGCGGAAGCTCTGTGCAAAATGGGTGCCGCGCGAGTTCACATTTGACCAAAAACAACGTGTTGATGATTCTGAGCGGTGTTTGCAGCTGTTAACTCGTAATACACCCGAGTTTTTCCGTCGATATGTGACAATGGATGAAACATGGCTGCATCACTAAACTCCTGAGTCCAATCGACAGTCGGCTGAGTGGACAGCGACCGGTGACCGGTCTCCGAAGCGTGGAAAAACTCAAAAGTCCGCTGGCAAAGTAATGGCCTCTGTTTTTTGGGATGCGCATGGAATAATTTTTATCGATTATCTTGAGAAGGGAAAAACCATCAACATTGACTATTATATTGCGTTATTGGAGCGTTTGAAGGTCGAAATCGCGGCAAAACGGCCCCATATGAAGAAGAAAAAATGTGGTGTTTCACCAAGCCAACGCACCATGCCACAAGTCATTGAGAACGATGGCAAAAATTCATGAATTGGGCTTCGAATTGCTTCCCCACCCACCGTATTTACCAGATCTGGTCCCCAGCGACTTTTTCTTATTCTCAGACCTCAAAAGGATGCTCGCAGGGAAAAAATTTGGCTGCAATGAAGAGGTGATCGCCGAAACTGAGGCCTATTTTGAGGCAAAACCGAAGGAGTACTACCAAAATGGTATCAAAAAATTGGAAGGTCGTTATAATCGTTGTATCGCTCTTGACAAAAAAATGTGTGTTTCTTTGTTAGACCGGGAACTTATCACTTAAAATATATATATATATATATATATATATATATATATATATATATATATATATATATATATATATATATATATATATATATATATATATATATATATATATATATATATATATATATATATATATATATATATATATATATATATATATATATATATATATATATATATATATATATTTTTTTTTTAATATATTATTAATAAGAACTTGAGCTTCAAAAAAAAAACACCTGAATATGATTTTATCACTACGAAAATTATTAAGAAACTAACTCCAACATCATTACGAAAATTTTTATACATAATAAATGCGTGTTTTCGTTTGAGATACGTTCCCCTGGAATGGAAAATTGCTGAAGTAATAGTAATTACCAAACCTGGAAAACCTCCAAACGAAACAACGTCGTATAGGCTATATCAATTCTACCAATCTTGTCCAAAATATTTGAAAAACTTTTGCTGAAAAGACTTCAACTAATGATCTCACGAAGAGAACTGATTCCAAGTCATCAATTTGGATTCAGGAATAAACATTCTAATGTACAACAAGTCCATCGTATAATTGATGTTGCAGAAAAGGCAATTGATGGCAAAAACGTTTGTTCGGTTGTCTTTGTAGACATAGGTCAAGCTTTTGATAAAGTATGGCACAAAGGCCATACGGCTATGGCTATTCAAACTCTACAATGATTTTCCAAAAGAATACTATGAAATTTTGAAATCATATCTTGAGAATAGACACTTTCGAGTCAAAATAGAGAATCAATATTCAGATCTAAATCCAATTGAAGCACGAGTTCCAATTGAAGCATGAAAGAGCACGTGAAGAAGAAAAATAAAGAGATGAAAATAAAATGTGGCCAAATTTTTTGGATTCTCACCGACAATAGAGTATCTACTGAAAATAAATTATTGCTCTACAACCAAATTAAAAAGCCAATATGGACTTATGGTATACAACATTGGGGTTGCGCTGCACAAAACGACATTGAAAAAATACAAAAGACGCAGAATCAAATTTTTCGCACTATAGTGAATGCACCGTGGTACGTTAGAAATAGTGAACGGCACAGAGACCTCAATATAAAAACAATTATTGAGGATATATCCCTCAACGCCCAGAAGCATGCAGCTAATCTACACACGCATGTGAACTCTGACCTGAAGGATATTTTCAATGGCTATGTAACGTCAAGAAGACTTTTAAGGACTGTCCCCATGGACCTAGCCAACTAATTCAGAAAATTGTAAAACTAGAGTGTAATTATTGAATTATTCCTGAACCATGTGCTTGCTAATGTTAAATTATAGTGATAAGCTGTATATAATGATAATCTAAAATTACTAGATGGTTTTTACTCAGTTGTAGTAAATTGAAATAAATAATAAAAAAAAATATATATATATTTTTATTATAAAAATTATTTGCATTACATTAATTAAACTAAACTAAATTATGTACATGATTAGTTAGGTTAGGTTAGGTTAGGTGGCAGCCCGATTTATCAGGCTCACTTAGACTATTCAGTCCATTGTGATACCACATTGGTGAACTTCTCTCTTAAAGGGTGATACGGTCAAAATTTGGTCAAGGGAATACGCGTGTAAATCGGTGAAATCGTTTATTTAAAAAATCAAATTAAATTTCTTTTTCATGTTCAATTAGTATAAAATTCAGGAAAAATATTCAGTTAGGCTTTCGCTTTTCCAAATCCGAATTGCCGGGCCTCACGCTTGACACCTGCCATCAGATTTTGTACAACCACCTTGTCCACCTTCTTCGCCGCAGAAAGCCAGTTTGCCTTGAACTGCTGCTCGTCCTTAGCAGTTTTTTTGGTCTTCTTTAGGTTCCGCTTGACAATAGCCCAGTATTTCTCAATTGGGCGGAGCTATGGCGTGTTGGGAGGGTTCTTGTCCTTGGGAACCACCTGCACGTTGTTGGCGGCGTACCACTCCATGGCCTTTTGTTTCTTCAGGAAAGGCAGCAGACGTTAATTCAAACACTCTTTCACGTACATTTCTTGGTTGCTTTTCAAGCCACAGGTACAGATGGCTTGCCAACCCAGATATTTCTTTGCGAACTTTGACAGTTTTATGTGCTTGAAAATATCTGCTACCTTTCCCCTTCCTTTTGCCGTATAAAACTCCTGTCCCGGAAGCTGCTTATAGTCGGCTTTGACGTAGGTTTCGTCGTCCATTACCACGCAGTCAAACTTCGTCAGCATCGTCGTGTACAGCCTCCGGGATCGCGCTTTGGCCGTCGTACTTTGTTTATCATCGCGATTTGGAGTCACTACCTTCTGGTAAGTCGATAGTCCGGCTCGTTTTTTGGCTCGATGCACGGTTGTAGACGATACACCCATCTCGGAGAGAGAGGTTAGGGTTTCGCTTGAAACTACCGGCAACTCTCTTTGTCGTCTCAGCGGCTTCCGTTTTTCGATTTCCCCCCGATCCAGACTTCCCGGCTGTCAACAAACGTTCCCCAAACACTTTAATTACATTTGTAACGGTTGATTTGGCAACTTTAAGCGATTTTGCCAGCTTTGCGTGCGAGTAGCTCGGATTTTCGCGATGCGCGAGCAAAATTTTGACACGCTGCTCTTCTTGCTTGGACGGCATTTTGACAACTGAAGAGTGAATTCCAAAATCAAAATAGGAGCAACATTCTACACACACACACCTTCAAAATGAGGGGTGTTCAGGTTTTTTAAATACAAAATTGAAAGAAATACGTCAAGTTTATATTGACCAAATTTTGACCGTATCACCCTTTATCACGGAGTGCTGCCCGATTCCATGTTAAGCTCAATGACAAAGGACCTCCTTTTTACAGCCGAGTCTGAACGGCGTTTCACATTGCATTGAAACCCTCAGAAATGTCACCAGCATAACTGAGGTGGAATAATCCACCGTTGAACAACTTTTTGGTGTTCGTTCAAAGCAGGAATCGAACCCACTTGTGTATGCAAGGCGGGCATCCCAGCAAAAAAAATTGGAAGTTGTTCCACAAACATTTCTTTTAAAGCCCATCCCAGAATCCCCCAATGATTTTTTTCCACTTCCGATGCAGTCCTTCTGGACAAGTACACAAACATTTCTTCTAAAGCGCATCTTGGGATCCCCCAATGATTTTTTTCTACTTCCGATGCAGTCCTTGTGGACAAGTATTAGAAAGAACGCAATCAGGCCATTTTAAGTGCAAATTTTGGACAATAAAATTTTACAAAATAATAGAAAACTAATAAAAAAACAAAAAATTAATAAAAAAGTAAAAAAATAATAATAATAAAAAATGTTATCTCCGCTGGGATTTGAACCTGTGTCGTTTGACTTTTTCGCTTCCATGGAAGTTCTTTTGAGAAGGTTTTGCAAATTACGAGAATTTTTTTTTTTTTGATTTTTAATGGAAAAAATATATTTATACGAAAATATATGCCGAAAATAGAAAATAAAAACGATGCATAGCATAAAAAAATATTTTTTTACAAAAATATTTGATAAAAAAATTGCCGCTGGTGAGATTTGAACCTGCGTTTCTTATTTTTGCGTTCATACTAATAAAGAACATATCGAGAAGCAATTAGAATGTTATTCCTTGGTGTCGTATTACGATCATATCACAAACATTTGAATTGACCTTTCGACGCTTTATGTTCAATGGCGTTTGTGGTAGAGTGTGCTAAGGCGTTCTGTTATGGTGCCAGCAAACCCAGGTTCAATCCCTGGTCGGAGCGAAAAAGTTTTTCAAATTGTAAAAATTAGATAATAGAAAAATAATAGTGTAATAAAACATATGGATAAAAGAAAAAGTGAAATTGGTTGAAAAAAAATTTTTTTTTCGCCTTTTAAATTTCTTCATTCAAATTAACTTCCAGGGCACAACTTCTAAAGCAATGCAAAGGATCCAAAAAGGGAGTACTTCCGTCCTATGACAAGCCCATGTAAAATTCATTGGAGATGATCCAAGTTTGCACTACTTCCGGATCACAGATTGGGGATCCAAACTACTTTTTTGGAAGCTCTTTTTTTGCTGGGATGCTAACCATTGCACCACGGTGGCTCTCTACATGATTAGTTACATAGTATTCTTTTAACGTATTTTTAGTGATGAGCATGCCCACTTGTTTTATTTCCACCAAAATTTAGGTTATCTTTTAATCAAATAAATCTTCTTGTTATATTTTTACATGGAGTAAATTATCTTCAGTGGAACCAGTTTTTTTTATGTCAACCGATTCTGTAGGTTTGGTTTTTTTTTTTACTATGACGAAATATATAAAAAATATAATAAAATGAACTACATTTCAGTTATTTTAGATACAGTATCTGTGTGTATGTATTTGTGACACAATACTCGTATTACCTAATTGTGTAATTGGATTTGACCAAACCAAAATGACTTCAAAAAAAAAAAAAAACAAAAAGTGAACATTGTGCTATATTTTGTCATTATTAGTATTATCTTGAACGAACGACGAACCAACTACACTGAAAAAAAAGCATACTCGGTTCCAACGATTTTGTCTTTACTTTAAAAAATTTGGTATTGATTCCGAGCCAAAGAAGCGGAGAATACAAGTAAGGATACTTTTAAGACACAATTCTCTTTGAAATTTAGGTTTTGTGAACTTGTTTCTAGGAAGCAAATTTTAATTTTTCGCTTTCTCAGCTTTTTTTCTTCATATGCTATCAAAGTCCTTTAAAAACGAGTTGACGGCAACTTTATTTTCCAAATTAGGACTCGACTTCCAGTAGAAATTATGCTATGTTTGAAGTAAAAAAACTTCCTTAAAATAAAGTTTTGAAAAACATGTCCTATATCGTTCAAGATTTTTTGCTTTGTAGTCAAGATGCAAAAAGACAACAAATTTAAAGACAATTTCATTAAATTTAAAGAATTTTTCTGAATTATTAAAGTCAAGTTGACCTTAGCCTATAAATTTTTTCTTTCATGTTAAGATACCCATTTTTAAGTCAAATCACTTAATTATAAGGACAATACGACTTCATTGAAAAGTTTATCGACTTTTGGAGAAGGAAACTAACTTTATTTTAGAGAAATGCGTCTTCTATGCTAAACAAATTTTGTATTCGTATTTTAAAGACATGAAATCTTTGACCTCACGACAATATTTTTTTCAGTGTATGACGATGAAGAAGTCATCATCAACATCAACATCATCCACATTGTCATATTGATGTCATGATGTTGATAATGATGAAAAAGATCATGGTAGATTTGCCATAGTGGTCTGAGCGGAAAGATCAACAATAGTGATTTATCAACAAAATATCACCGTAATAATGATCTATGCTTTTATTTTGTTAAAGCCTTTATGAAATGAAGAATACCCCCCGACAAAAAAAAACGAACTAAAATAAAATAAATCGAATATGAAAAAAAAAACATAACTACAAAAATAAAGCAAACCCTCAGACCTAAATAATCAAGATAATACCGTTGTTGTCCATTTTCTTTCGATGGACAAATAATTTATTTATGTTCGTCCGGTTTTTTTTTTTTATTTTAAAATTTTTTATATGTTTTTTTTTTAATATACAAAAGCATATCGCATCATCTTTTCTTCGAAACATAAAATGAAAGACTTTTCTTGTTAACCTTACTTTTTAGATAACTTCCTTTGTTTTCTTGATTTTATTTGTGAAGAGTTTTTTTCTCTCTATTATCTCTTAACTATTTTATTTGTTCATAATTAGTTTAAAGTTTGTTTTTTTTGTGGTGCTTCCTCCTCCTTTTCCATTCATTGGTAAACGTAACAATTATGGCAAAAATTGGACCCCTAACTGGGTTATATTAATGATTGCATTTGTGGGTAATTGAATATGGTTTTCTTCAAGTTTATTTTGTTTACATGATGACCTTGATTTTGTTTTTTGTACTAAATTTTTGAAAACAAAGTTAGATATTCATTATATTTAGGACAAATGAGGTAATATATTTTTCGTCAGTGAACTTATAAACAAAGAAAATGTCGTTATGTAAATGAAAATATTAGTAACGAAGCAGTTTCATTGAAACAATGAAAATATACACTGATGAATAAGTTGACTTAACCGACATTATTTTATTTAAATTTAAGGGAGCAGAATTTACTCTAACTTACAAGCAAAAAAAAAAACGTTTGGAAAACGTGTACCGAAAACGTTTTTCTTTTGTTAGAGTTTTTTGAATTGCTTCGAATATTTTAAACTTTTATCACCAAAAAAATTCGTTTGTTACAAAATTTTTATTTTTTCCATAAAAAAAAAATTATTTTTGAAACAACAACACAATCCGTTTCGTTTATATCAAACACTGTTCCTTTGTGACTTTAGGTCTTTAATAAGACACATTTTACAGTTCAAAATTTAATATCGTACAATGTAATGTTCAACATTTTTTCGGAATCTTCCGAACATATCTGGAATATATGTAAAAAAAAACAAAAAAAACTTTGGTCGAAGCAGGGATCGAACCCACGACCCTTGGCATGTAAGTCAGACGTAGCAACCACTGCTCCACGGTGCCAAACTAACTGTATGTTTCTGTTAAATAAACTTTGTTTATTCGGCTCGTGGGCGCCGCAAGCTATGCTATATAAATATAACTTATATGGATAATTATCTATTGATGACCATAACAGGTACATAGCTCAGTGGTTAGTGTGTTGGTCCGCGATTCGATTCTCCGTCCAGGCGAAAGGTAAAAAAATTTAAAAATTTATAAAATCGTATAATTTCTTCTACATTGTTGGTATTACAGGAAAAGGTGTTAAGTACTAAAAAACCTCGTGGATGTGAGAAAGATGTGAGGGAAAATGCAATTAGCAAGAAAACTTTTTTTTTTCGAGTTAGCCTTTATGAAATTGTTTTACATCCTGGAAAAGAATAAACGTTTATCACAAAAAGTATATACTTTTCTTCCAAATACACTTCCTTACAGCGAAAAGCAAATTAGAAACGAACTTTGTTTGTCTAAAATTTCGTTTGGGAGGAAAGAATTATTTTTTTGCGTGTAAGGACAAGCTTGCTAAAATCAAAGATTATAGAAGAGGAAGATGGGAGATTGGCTACTGAGCACATCAAACCATTTACCACATTAGTTTAATACTCGAACCAAACGCGTATACGACAAGTATTGACATAGCATTAAAATGCAAATAAACAGAAATTAAGAGCACGAAATAAATTTCCATAAAGGGGAAAATTTAATTTTTTTTTGTTGTTGCCTAAAATTTAACATTGTTTCATTAAGAAAATTAAATTTTTCATTTAAAAAATAAAAACTAAAAACAACTAAAAGATTACAAACATGTATTAAACTAATCTGGTAAATGCAACATTTGGTATGACGCAGGGCAATTTCCTATCTTCCTCGAGTTTATTGTCTTTGGCTAAAATGATTTGTAATTTAATATATAATTGTTCTTGAAATTTTCTTATTTCTGTTAATATCAAATATTTTTTTATACCCTCCACCATAGGATTGGGGTATATTAACTATACCCCAATCCTATGGTGGAGGGTAACACATTGTAACACATCGAAATATTGCTCTAAGACCCCATAAAGTATATATATTCTGGGTCGTGGTGAAATTCTGAGTCGATCTGAGCATGTCCGTCCGTCCGTCTGTTGAAATCACGCTAACTTCCGAACGAAACAAGCTATCGACTTAAAACTTGGCACAAGTAGTTGTTATTGATGTAGGTCGGATGGTATTGCAAATGGGCCATATCGGTCCACTTTTACGTATAGCCCTCATATAAACGGACCCCCAAATTTGGCTTGCGGGGACTCTAAGAGAAGCAAATTTCATCCGATCCGGCTGAAATTTGGTACATGGTGTCAGCATATGATCTGTAACAACCATGCAAAAATTGGTCCACATCGGCCCATAATTATATATAGCCCCCATATAAACCGATCCCCCGATTTGGCTTGCGGATCTTCTAAGAGAAACAAATTTCATCCGATCCGGCTGAAATTTGGTACATGGTGTTAGTATATGGTCTCTAACAACCATGCAAAAATTGGTCCACATCGGTCCATAATTATATATAGCCCCATATAAACCGATCCCCCGATTTGGCTTGCGGAGCCACAAAGAGAAGCAAATTTCATCTGATCCGGCTGAAATTTGGTACATTGTGTTAGTATATGGTCTCTAATAGAGGTCTGCACAATTCCATTTGTAAATGCAGAGTACACGTGTACTTGCTACATGAGTACTTCTATTTGAGAGAGCCGCAAAACAATTGGTACACATTTTGATGAACACCAAAAGCCACGAGTAACTTCTTGTTGCTACTCTGATATCTTCGCTACCAACAAACACATATTCCTCTTTCTGTCTTATTGAAGTGTACTCAGAGCGATCACGTCGAGTATGTTGCGAGAACAAAACTTTATAGAGTACTCCATGTACCACGTGCAGTTTCAGAAATACAAAAAAAAAGCAGTTACTCTCCATAATATATGTTTTCGGTTTGTTATAAAGAACGGCAAACGTTAAGGTAAGTGTGTGACATACATAAATATATGAAATATGTGACATACATACATATCTATGATTAATAATAATGGAAAGTTTTGCTTCGCACATAACTGAGAAATACTTGTGGTACCACGTGAAGTGAAGAGAATCCATGTTGTACTTTTTGTCAAGCACTTGCATTTTTATTGTTCCTTTTTTTCGGAACACATATTGTTTCGGATAAGTACTTGGTGGTATTTGACAAGCAAGTGTTCTCTTAACTTCACTACTTGCGCTCTGAGAGAAAGACAGTGTATGTACTATATTCGACAGCGAATTGCATACATGTAGTGAAAAGTTATTCGATGCAGACCTCTAGTCTCTAACGACCATGCAAAAAATGGTCCACATCGGTGCATAATTACGTGGTGTTAATATATGGCCGCAAACACCCATGCAAAAATTGGTCGAAATCGGTCCATTATTATATATAGCCCCCATATAAACCGATCCCCAGATTTGACCTCCAGAGCCCCTTGGAAGAGCAAAATTCATCCGATTCGGTTGAAATTTGGTACGTCATGTTAGTATATGTTATCCAACAACCATGCAGGAATTGTCCCATATAAACCGATCCCCAGATTTGACCTCCGGTGCCTTTTGGAGAAGCAAAATTCATCCGATCTGGTTGAAATTTGATACGTGGTGGTAGTAACAGGTTGGCTGATAAGTCCCCGGTCTAACAAAGAAAAACACATTTTTTTGTCAAAATTCGTTTTTATTATTCAACATAGTTCCCTTCAAGGGCGATACAACGATTATAACGACCTTCCAATTTTTTGATACCATTTTGGTAGTACTCCTTCGGTTTTGCCTCAAAATAGGCCTCAGTTTCGGCGATCATCTATTCATTGCAGGCAAATTTTTTCCCTGCGAGCATCCTTTTGAGGTCTGAGAACAAGAAAAGTCGCTGGGGGCCAGATCTGGAGAATACAGTCGGTGGGGAAGCAATTCGAAGCCCAATTCATGAATTTTTGCCATCGTTCTCAATGACTTGTGGCACGGTGCGTTGTCTTGGTGGAACAACACTTTTTTTTTCTTTATATGGGGCCGTTGTGCTGCGATTTCGTCCTTCAAACGCTCCAATAACGGCATATAATAGTCACTGTTGATGGTTTTTTCCCTTCTCAAGATAATCGATAAAAATTATTCCATGCGCATCCCAAAAAATAGAGGCTATTACCTTGCCAGCGGACTTTTGGGTCTTTCCACGCTTCGGAGACGGTCGCTGTCCACTCAGCCGACTGCCGATTGGACTCAGGATTGTAGTGATGGAGCCATGTTTCATCCATAGTCACATATCGACGGAAAATCTCGGGTGTATTACGAGTTAACAGCTGCAAACACCGCTCAGAATCATCAACACGTTGTTGTTTTTGGTCAAATGTGAGTTCGGGCGTCACCTATTTTGCACAGAGCTTCCGCATATCCAAATATTGATGAATGATATGACCAACGCGTTCCTTTGATATCTTTAAGGCCTCTGCTATCTCGATCAACTTCATTTTACGGTCATTCAAAATCATTTTGTGGATTTTTTTTATATTTTCGTCGGTAACCACCTCTTTCGGGCGTCCACTGCGTTCACCGTCTTCCGTGCTCATTTCACCACGCTTTAATTTTGCATACCAATCAATTATTGTTGATTTCCCTGGGGCAGAGTCCGGAAACTTATTATCAAGCCAAGTTTTTGCTTCCACGGTATTTTTTCCCTTCAGAAAACAGTATTTTATCAAAACACAAAATTCCTTTTTTTCCATTTTTTCACAATAACAAAAGTTGCTTCACAAAAAACGCTCTATCTCACAAACTAATTGACTTACAGACGTCAAATTTTTTCACGAATCATTTGTATTGTTGGTACTATATAAAAATAATATGCATTTAATACTAGCGACGCCATCTATGTGTCAGACCGGGGACTTATCAGCCAACCTGTTATTTCTTCGCTGATATGATGGACTCTATATCTGTTTAAAGGAGTGAAGTGACATAGATAGTGCTCCACAGTATATTCATCCTCAAAATACGACTTACATGAACCATCATCCACGGTTCAGCGATACGAATTGGACTATATAGAATGGAAGAGCGTTCATACTCCTTAGACTATCCAGCCCAAAATACCGCACTGACATTATAATTAACCTAATTCATCCTAAGTGCTAGGCTATTGAATACGTTTTTTTAAGACAATTGATGGAATCTCTCATTTCTTTGTGTGTCGTACTTCAACTTTGTTGTCTTTGAAATGTGCATATTGGAATCATAGGAATATCGTACTTCATAGAAATTTCCGAAGGGCTTTTATTATTTTTACTATCGTCAAATATTCCTTGTTACAGGGTATTCGTTAAACAGAGTTTCGACTGTATATTCTAGATCAGGGAGAAATTCTAAGACGATATAACCATGTCCGTCTGTCTGTTGTAATCACGTTACAGCTTTCAATAATGTCGTTATCGTCGTGCAATTTGGCACAGATTCGTTTTTTGTTTGTAGGCAGATCATTTTCGATGATAGGCTATATCGGGTTAGGTTTTGATATAGTCCCCATACCGATCTCCCGATTTTACTTCTTGGGCTTCTAGAAACTGTATTTTCTATTCGATTTGCCAGAAATTTGAAATCTAGGTATTTTAGGACCACAAATATGTGTGCCGGTCCATGTTTTCGTATAGCCCCAATATAGACCGATCTTAAGATTTTACTTCTTGGACTTCTAGAAGCCACAGTTTCCCTGAAATTGGAAATTTAAAGGTATTTTAGGTGTATCGAATATGGTGTTCATCAGTCTTTGGGTTACGGTGGTTTCCGAAAAAAAGTACAATTTCCAGCTTTTAGTTCTTCTTATCATTTGAATAATGGAGGTAAAAATCTAAAAAGTTTAGATTTCAAATCAAGGCGTTACTTAATTATTTTCTTGCACACTTACTCGAAATGTTTATGGTTCCTCCAAAACTTCAAACAAAAATGGTTCTTACAAATCCAGAATCTTATCTAGTCATCATTGGTGGAATCTTTAAATTTCTCTCCGGGGAGCGTACTGGTTGAACTGATCTGCTGGGGAGAATATCTGTCATCAAACCCCACTGAAATTCTAAATATTATCCAGTAACCCGCTACGACGAAGAGTTTTCAAAGGAATCTATTATATTTGAAGATTACGAATTGCTTTCTTTAAATTCTTTTTTTATACCCACCACCATAGAATGGTGACGGGGGTATAATAACTTTGTCATTCCGTTTGTAACACATCGAAATATCGATTTCCGGCCATATAAAGTATATATATTCTTGATCAGGGAGAAATTCTAAGACGATATAACCATGTCCGTCTGTCTGGCTGTCTGTCAGTCTGTCTGTTGTAATCACGCTACAGTCTTCAATAATGAAGCATCGTGCTGAAATTTTGCACAAACTCGTCTTTTGTCTGCAGGCAGGTCAAGTTCGCAGATTATCACAATGGACTGAATAGTCTAAGTGAGCCTGATACATCGGGTTGCCACCTAAGTTCGAAGATGGGCTATATCGGTCCAGGTTTTGATATAGTCCCCTTATAAACTGACCTCCCGATTTGGGGTCTTGGCTTATAGAAATTGTAGTTTTTATCCAATTTGCCTAAAATTTGAAATCTAGAGGTATTTTATGACCATAAAGAGGTGTGCCAAAAATGGTGAGTATCGGTCAATGTTTTGGTATAGCCCCCTTATAGACCGATCTCCCGATTTTACTTCTTGAGCTTATAGAAACCGTAGTTTTTATCCAATTTGCCTGAAATTGGAAATCTATAGGTATTTTTGGACCATAAAGAGGTGTGCCAAAATTTTTGAGTATCGGTCCATATTTTAGTATAGCCCACATATAGACCGATCTCCCGTTTTTATTTCTTAAGCTTCTAGAATCCGCAGTTTTTATTCAATTTAACTGAAATTGGAAATCGAGAGGTACTTTACAACCATAAAAAGGTGTGCCGAAAATGGTGAGTATCGGTTCATGTTTTGGTATGGTCCCCATATAAACCGACCTCCCGATTTGGGGTCTTGGGCTTATAGAAACCGTAGTTTTTATCCAATTTGCCTGAAATTGGAAATCTACATGTATTTTAGAACCATAAAGAGGTGTGCCGCAAATAGTGAGTATTGGTCCATATTTTGGTAAAGCCCCCATATAGACCGTTTTCCCGATTTTACTTCTTGGGCTTCTAGAATCCAAAGTTTTTATCCTATTTGCCTGAAATTGGAAATCTAGAGGTATTTTCGGGCCATAAAGAGGTGTGCCGAAAACGGAGAGTGTCGGTCCATATTTTAGTATAGCCCCCATAAAAACGATCTCCCGATTTAACTCCTTGGGTTTCTAGAAACCGTAATTTTTATCCGATTTGCCGGAAATTGTAAATATTCTGGTATTTTAGGCTCACAAAAACGTGTATCGGATTAAGTTTTTATCGGTCCATTTGGTAATGCCTCCATATAGACCGATCTCACTTCTTGAGGGTATAGAAGGAAATGGAAATTGCTTGAAACTCAATGTAAAATTTCCAGATTTTACTTCTCGGGTGAAAATCTAAAGATTTAAGATTTGTAATCAAAACGTTATTTTATAATTTTCTTGCACACCTGCAAGAGATGTTAATGATTCCTCTAAAACTCAAACAAAAATGGTTCTTATAAATCCAGAATTTGATATAGTCTTCATAGGTAAAATGTTTAAATTTATCTTCGGGAAGTGTACTGGTTGAACTGCTCTGCTTGATCTGTCCTTAATCCTCCCTGAAATTTCAAAGTCCGACTGAACATAGGTTAGGTGGCAGCCCGATGTATCAGGCTCACTTAGACTATTCAGTCCATTGTGATACCGCATTGGTGAACTGCTCTCTTATCACTGAGTGCTGCCCGATTCCATGTTAAGCTCAATGACAAGGGACCTCCTTTTTATAGCCGAGTCCGAACGGCGTTCCACATTGCAGTGAAACAGCTTAGAGAAACTTTGAAACTCTCAGAAATGTCACCAGCATTACTGAGGTTGGAGAATCCACAGCTGAAAAACTTTTTTGGTGTTCGGTCGAAGCAGGAATCGAACCCACGACCTTGTGTATGCAAGGCGGGCATGCTAACCATTGCTCCCCCGACTGAACTTGCTGCTGTATATAAAGAGTGGTTAAATTGTAAGGGCCGATGTTGAATGTGAACCACACCTAAACGCCAAGTTTTTTTCCGAATTTTATTTGACATTTCTCTATTTCAGACTTACTCAATTTGAACCATGGAGAGATACACAATCCAACAACGTGTTAAATGGTTCCAAGAAATGGCAACAGTGGATGATTAATTTCCGAAAAAATCATCTTCAGTGATGAGGCACATTTTCACCTCAGTGGATTCGTCAATAAACAGAATTGGCGCATTTGGGCGAATGAGAATCCAAGAGTGATTGTCGAAAAACCAATGCACCCACAAAGAAAGACTGTTTGGTGCGGTTTATGGGCTGGCGGCATCATCGGGCCGTATTTTTTCCAAAATGAGGCCGGTCAGGCAGTTACTGTGAATGGTGTTCGCTATCGTGAGATGATAACGAACTTTTTATGGCCCAAATTGGAAGATATGGATGTGGACGATATGTGGTTTCAGCAGGACGGTGCCACTTGCCACACAGCTAACGAAACAATGGCTCTTTGCGCAACAAATTCAATGGCCGTGTTATCTCACGTAATGGCGATGTCAATCGGCCGCCAAGATCATGTGATTTGACACCGTTCGACTTTTTTCTTTGGGGTTATTTGAAAGAAAAGGTGTACGTCGGATGAGATAATTCGGCACATTAACGGCATAGAACCTCCATTATGCCTCAGCGTCATCGAAAATTTGAACCATCGGATGAAGGTGTGCCACAGAGGTCGCGGCGCCCATTTGACCGATATTTTGTTCCATACATAATTAAGTAATACCAATATATCATAATAAAATAAAATTACAATAATTTCCTAAATAGTTTGTGTTTTATTCAAAATCAACATCGGCCCTTGAAATTTTAACCACCCTTTATATGTTTATATTAAAGAAATATAACCATAAGCGTAGGAAGGCCTCTGGGGAGGGGGCTTAGACCCCCCCAGAAAAATTTTAGCCCCCCCCCAGAATTTGAAACTCTATTTATGATTTTACATTTATCAATAAATGTCAATAGTTTTTTTAATTTTTATAAAAATTAAACAAGTATATACAATCGCACAAAGTCCCGCTAAAGACTTTCATGAACAATCGAATGTTTGAAGTCAGATATTTATGAAATAAAGCTGTGGTTGAACTTATGATTGACTTAGTTTAGTCAATTTAATTTAAAAAATAGTAATTGATATTATTATCAATTCTTTCATAAATTAATATCTTAATAACGCTGCGAAAAAGCGTCACCAAAAAAGTAGTGAAAATGTTCTTTTTGTGTCTAGAAGTGGTGCAAAATTGGCGGAGAAGCAATGAATATAATATGAGCTTGTAATGTCCACCGTTTCAACAGCCGTTGCAATGAATTTGCATCACTTCTTAAGGTGAGATCCGAATTCAGTGTTTTGAATGTGAATTAAAAAATTTTGTGATATTTTCCCAAACAAATAATTTTTATACTGTTTTTATGACTTTTAATGCATTCTGACGCTTGTTTGAAACGTTCTTCCTCGAGTAATAAAATTATCGATTTTTCTATAATGGATTTAGCAGTTTTGTGGTAAATTGGTACAAATTTTAAATAATTTGTACCAATTTGTTTATTCTTACTCTTTTTTAAACTATTTGAAAAAAAGAAAACAAAAAATTACACATTAAAATATGAAAAAATGAAGTAAAAAAACTTCCTGTGTAGTTAAAATAATTGAGGACATTTTTGGAAGTACTTTTAAAGTTGTGCCTTTAGAACAACTCACAACTTTTTTGCTGGGAAAAGTGTGGAACTACTTTTATTTGCTTTATTATAAATTAATTGTCGAGTTATTTTGATGCCTAATTTTTTATTCAATTTTATGAAATAAAACTTTAATTGAACCTATAAGTTCAGTCTATAAATTTTTATCTAGGGGGGCTATAGCCCCCCCTAGGAAAATTGTCTAGCTACGCTAATGAATATAACCTTAATAATGTGAAAATTTCGTATCCCAAAATTTAGGTTCACATTAGGACAATATATTATTTAAAATTTTGTTTGAATTTGAAACATTTCCCCCATATAAGATAGCTTAATTGTTAAGCTTTACATTTCACAACCGATAATAATATTTCCCCTTGTGAAGGCAAATATACTTTCCTCTTCACCTAAAAGATTCCCATCAATTGGTTAGCCAATATTTATTGTGAGAAAATACCCATCGATCATGTTTCCTCATATTAATGTCGAAAGATTTAAGCCGGAATTGATCTAATTATTCGCCTCAGTAAATGTGTGGCAATGCATCGTTGCATTTGTGGCTAATTAGACTACATTTGTACATCATTTGAGATCTCAAGCAAATAAACTGTTCTTAATGACTTCTCCAATAAATAAAGCACTTGGAAAACAATACCGAAGGTGAAGTGGTTTTTCTGTTGCTCGTTTGTTGTCTCTGTTTTTTTTTGTCTGTTTTCGAACTAATGGCTCCTACACCCATAATAAGAACGAAACTGAAAATGCCACACATTTTTTTATGTCTTTATGGGGGTTTCTTTCTGTTTTTGTTCGTTTTGTTGTTAAAAGGCAAAGTTGACGATGATTTCGAAATTTTGTAATTTTTCCAGCAAGTTTTCGAAAACAAAACCAAAATAGATTCAAACAACGTAAAGTATCTCCCATATTTTCTGGTTGAGGGAAGTGCAAACAAAAATTAAACCTAAAGCCAAACAATAAACTCAACTCCACCAATAAGCTCCAAGACACACACACAACTCGATCAAGTTGGCTCTAATGGTTGGTTTTGCTTTGGGAGTCTTAATATCAAAATGTGGAAAATAGAAGAAGTCAAACTAAAAGCGAAATGCAGCTAGCCAATCGGTTCAACCTAAAAATCATCAGCTTCCAACCAGAGAGTGTGTGTTTATGTCTTTACCTTATAAAAAAATCTACCTACCATCTATACATCTCTCCTCTTTCTGCCATCGCCACCAAATTTTCCAAGAAGATTTTGTAAAATGTCAAACAGTTAAGAATCTAACGGCTTCAAACCTAATTTGAGAAAATACCACAATTAAGTCATTGTGTTTTCCTTAAAAGCTGTTCAAACAAAAGTCTGAAACTTCAAATGCGGCACCGTGGTTTTCATTCAGAATAATGGTCATATTTTACCAAAATTAATGAAACCCTCAGTCCAATGAAACACAGTGGAATGGGATACACAGAAAAAAATTTCCGTAGTTAAACTAATGCTAAATTTAACTTATTTTTATTGGAAAAAAATTATTTGCTTGTAGTTAAATTTTATTATTTTTATCGAAATTTTCCACAGCTTAAGGAAATCTTACTTTTTTTTAAGTATGTCTCAAAAATTTTATGAACTAAACGCGAGTATAAAGTTCAATGACCCTACACATAAGTTCAATATGAACTAAAACAAATGAAAATTTACGTACGATTCCCAAAAAATAGTAAAAATTAACTACTGTATGGTTAGAATGGTCATGATTTGGCGCCAATGATTTTCTTCTTTACTTTTAGTTAATTTTTTCTTCTATGCGATGATGTAATTTCGTGAACTACAGTTAAAAAGTACAACAGGGCATTAAAAAAGTTCAACAGGGCATTAAAATTTCCTGGTTTTAACAACGCTTTGTGGAAATATCAAAACGTGGAGTAAAATTTAGTTCAATTTTCGTTCGTGGTAGTTCATTCTTCCTATGAAACAGTTCACTTTTTTTTTCGGTGTACAAAAACTAGTCCCATTTTCCAATGTCGGCCGTATATGCTTTCCAAATCCCAAATATGTTAGAACATATGGATGCAAATATATAGTAAATTTAGATTTTTTATAAACATGTATATATTTAGAAATGTCAGAGAGAGAGAGAGCGCGAGAGAAAATAGATGAAAAAGATAAAAATGACGATGGTGATAGATAACGAGAGACTTGTAAATATTTGTAAAAAAATTAAAACAAATAAAACTGTAGGCTACTTAGTAAACGTTCATTATTGCGTATCGACTTACATATTTTGTATATAAACACAAAATGTTTTTTTCAGATTCAATCACGAAATTAATTGATCCAATTAATTTTTTAATTGAAATGACTTCAATCACAGAAATGATAGTATCAATTAAAAATTAATTGATCCAATAAAAAAATTAATTGATACTATTAATTTTATTAATTGATTTTTGTTTCAATTAAAAAATTTTAATTGGAAAAATGTTCGTGAATTTTTTTTTCTGTGTAAATAAATGTTTGGGATATAATATTAAAATAAATTACAAACATTGTATGTTTTTATTTGTATACCAACATAATTATATTTAACACATTTTGCTGCAAGTCAACAAATGGTTAGAAGTGGAATTAACTATTTGGAGTCCTAAAAAATCAATACCCAAATCATATTTCATATAGTTCATGTATTTCATATTTTGATATATTTATTGACATAATAGTACAAAAAGACTGAACTTATATAATGTTCTACAATCATTAGTGCAATGACAAAATTTTTGGATCCGGACATGCCTTTTTTTCGGATTCAATCACGAAATTAATTGATCCAAATAATTTTTTAATTGAAATGTCTTCACTAAGTTCGGCCGGGCCGAATCTTAAATACCCACCACCATGAACCAAATATTAGGGTTTCCTTTGAAATTTCAGGAGGGCTTGAGGTCTTGAGGACACTTCCCGAATATAATTTTAAAGATTTCCCCTATGAGGACTATATCAGATTCTGGATTTATAAGAACCATTTTTGTTCGAGATTTAGAGAAATCACTAACATCTCTTGTAAGTGTGTGAAAAATTATAAAATAACGTCTTGATTTGAAATCTTAAATGTGTAGAAGTAAAATCTGGAAATTTTACATTGATGGTGATTTCGATTGGGAAAAAAGGTGCAACATTCTCCAAATTGATTGCAAACTATGAAGGACACTGTCATAGATTTTTGATCCTGTATCTCTCACAATATTATGAGTTAACAATAACTTTGGAATGACTCTGTCATTTGAGCGAAAATACAACGAGGGAAGAAGTAGTGTAACACCAGGGCAACATATTTTTTGCGAAACGAAAACGCCCTGAGTTTCAAGCAATTTTCATGATCAGTGCGCCTTCTACACCCTCAAGAAGTGAAGTCGGTCTATATGGATGCATTACCAAATGGACCGATAAAAACTTAATCCGATACACGTTGTTGTGAGCCTAAAATATCACAATATTTACAATTTCAGGCAAATCAGATAAAAACTACGGTTTCTAGAAACCCAAGGAGTTAAATCGGGAGATCGTTCTTATGGGGGCTATACTAAAATATGGACCGATACTCAGCGTTTTCGGCACACCTCTTTATGACCCGAAAATACCTCTAGATTTCCAATTTCAGGCATATAGGATAAAAACTTCGGATTCTAGAAGCCCAAGAAGTAAAATCGGGAAATCGGTCTATATGGGGGCTATACCAAAATATGGACCGATACTCACCATTTTCGGCACACCTCTTTATGGTTCTAAAATACCTCTAGATTTCCAATTTCAGACAAATTGGATAAAAACTACGGTTTCTATAAGCCCAAGACCCCAAATCGGGAGGTCGTTTTATATGGGGACCATACCAAAACATGGACCGATACTCACAATTTTTGGCACACGTATTTGTGGTCCTACAATACCTCTAGATTTCCAATTTCAGGTAAATTGAATAAAAACTGCGGTTTCTATACGCCTAAGAAGTAAAATCGGGAGATCGGTCTATATGGGGGCTATTCCATAACATGGACCGATACTCACCATTTTTGGCACACCTCTTTATGGTCGTAAAATACCTCTAGATTTCAAATTTCAGGCAAATTGGATAAAAACTACGATTTGTATAAGCCCAAGACCCCAAATCGGGAGGTCGGTTTATATGGGGACTATATCAAAACCTGGACCGATAAAGCCCATCTTCGAACTTGACCTGCCTGCAGACAAAAGACGACTTTGTGCAAAATTTCAGCACGATTGCTTCATTATTGAAGACTGTAGCGTGATTACAACAGACAGACAGCCAGACAGACAGCCAGATAGATAGACAGACGGACATCGTTATATCGTCTTAGAATTTCTCCCTGATCAAGAATATATATACTTTATATAGTCGGAAATCGATATTTCGATGTGTTACAAACGGAATGACAAACTTATTATACCCCCGTCACCATTCTATGGTGGTGGCTGTAAAAATAATTGATAACAGGTTGGCTGATAAGTCCCCGGTCTGACACATAGATGGCGTCGCTAGTATTAAATGCATATTATTTTTATATAATACCAACCTTCAAATGATTCGTGTCACAATTTGACGTCTCTAAGTCAATTAGTTTGTGAGATAGAGCGTCTTTTGTGAAGCAACTTTTGTTATTGTGAAAAAAAAGGAATTTCGTGTTTTGATAAAATACTGTTTTCTGAAGGGAAAAAATACGGTGGAAGCAAAAACTTGGCTTGATAATGAGTTTCCGGACTCTGCCCCAGTGAAATCAACAATAATTGATTGGTATGTAAAATTCAATGTGGTGAAATGAGTACGGAGGACGGTGAACGCAGTGGACGCCCGAAAGAGGTGGTTACCGAGGTGGAAAACATCAAAAAAATCCACAAAATGATTTTGAATGACCGTAAAATGAAGTTGATCGAGATAGCAGAGGCCTTAAAGATATCAAAGGAACGTGTTGCTCATATCATTCATCAATATTTGGATATGCGGAAGCTCTGTGCAAAATATGTGCCGCACGAGCTCACATTTGACCAAAAATAACAACGTGTTGATGATTCTGAGCGGAGTTTGCAGCTGTTAACTCGTAATACACCCGAGTTTTTCCGTCCATATGTGACAATGGATGAAAGAAACATGGCTCCTGAGTCCAATCGACAGTCGGTTGAGTGGACAGCGACCGGTGAACCGTCTCCGAAGCGTGGAAAGACTCAAAAGTCCGCTGGCAAAGTAATGGCCTCTGTTTTTTGGGATGAGCATGGAATAATTTTTATCGATTATCTTGAGAAGGGAAAAACCATCAACAGTGACTATTATATGGCGTTATTGGAGCTTTTGAAGGTCGAAATCACGGCAAAACGACCCCATATGAAGAAGAAAAAAGTGTTGTTCCACCAAGACAACACACCGTGCCACAAGTCATTCAGAAGCAGTGACGGTTTAACAAGGAAAAAGTTGGTATTTTGACCATTTTTGTCGAAATCAGAAAAACATATATAGCTATATCTAAATCTGAACCGATTTCAAAAAAATTTGGCACACATGACTATATTACTAATTGTACTCCTACTGCAAAATTTCAACCAAAGTGGGCCAAAACTCTGGCTTCTAGGGCCATATAAGTCCATATCGGGCGAAAAATATATATGGGAGCTACATCTAAATCTCAATCGATTTTCGATGGAAGCTATATCTAAATCTGAACCGATTTCAATAAAATTTTGCACACTTGACTATACGACTAAGTGTTATGTTTGTACATAATTTCAAGCAAATCGGTATAAAACTCTGGCTTCTGGGTCCATATAAGTGCATATCGGGCGAAAGATATATATGGGAGCTATATCTAAATCTCAATCGATTTCTTCCTAAATCAATAGGGTTCTATTCTGAGCCAAAACACATACTTGCACCAAATTTGAAGTCGATTGGACTAAACTGCGACCTAGACTTTGATTACAAAAAGTGTTCACAGACAGACGGACATGGCTATATCGACTTAGGGACCCACCCTGAGCATTATTGCCAAAGACACCATGTGTCTATCTCGTCTCCTTCTGGGTGTTACAAACATATGCACTAACTTATAATACCCTGTTCCACAGTGTGGCGCAGGGTATATTTAATTGATACTATTAATTCTATTAATTGATTTTTGTTTCAATTAAAAAATGTGTTGAATCTATTAAATTTTTAATTGAATATTTTTTAAAACTCAATTAAAATTTTAATGGGAAAAATGTAGGTGATTTTTTTTTCTGTGTAAATAAATGTTTGGGTGCAATATAAAAACGATAGGCGAATACTAGTTTACGTGTATTTCTTAAGGGAAGACCAAAATCCGTGGCGGAATACACTGACGGCAAATTAAAGTCTATTCTAATTCCTTAGCGTAAAATGGTATAGTTTTTCCATCGCTTATCAAATTTTTGAACTCACCACTTAGGCATTGTTACTGCCAGACCACATGGACATTCTTTTGTCTTCCAATAGATATTACATGTTTTTTATTCAACTCCAACACATTAAATATTGAAAAAATCATGCTACATTGACATTAAAAACCCTCGAAATCAGAAAAAAGAGAAAATTTTTGACAATAACAAACTATGCTGAAAAAAAAGTAATTTTAATCATAAAATTTTCTTCTTGTATAAAAATTATAAAAATTACATAACAAAGACAGCAACAAACAAAAATCTTAATGTCAATAATTTAATACAGTTACAAAACCCTCTCCATTGAAAATATTAACCATTTATGCCATTAATATTTGTATAGTATATTGCAAATTACATGAATTTTATTTATGTCATCTGCAACTAAACCACAAAATTATGTTGCCAAAAAGCTAATTTGCCGTTAAGTACCCGCATTAGTCATCATCACCATCATCGTTATCATCATCACAATGATCGTCGTCATTACACCGCACAATGAGATTAGTAAAACAAAGCCAAAAAATATATTATAAAGTTCGCAAATCGTCGTCATTGTGGCAACACCATTAAAATGTAAACGTAATACTTCCACTAACCAACCAGTCTAACTGACTGACACCAATAATAATTACAGCTAATGTCGTCGTCCATTTTAAACGTGTGTTGCAGCACCATATTATAATAATAATTTTATATTTCAAAATATCCAAGACAAGACAAATAACAAATTATTGTTCAAATCTTCATAATTTCGGTAGTAGTGAACAAAACAATAGCAAAAAAAAAAAAAATAATAAAAATAAAAATGTGGTAAATGTCAGATTTTCAAATAGCCAACCTACAATGCTTGGATGTGGAAGGATGGATTGATAAAAAAAAAACACAGATAGTGAAGATAAAAACGATGGGCCGATTTTTTTTACACCCTCCACCATAGGATGGGAGGTATATTAACTTTGTCATTCCGTTTGTAACACATCGAAATAAGACCCCATAAAGTATATATATTTTGGGTCGTGGTGAAATTCTGAGTCGATCTAAGCATGTCCGTCCGTCCATCTGTCCGTTCGTCTGTCTGTGGAAAATATGCTAACTTCCGAACGAAACAAGCTATCGACTTGAAACTTGGAATAAGTAGTTGTTGTTGATGTAGGTCGGATGGTATTGCAAATGGGCCATATTGGATCACTTTTACATATAGCCCCCATATAAACCGACCCCCAGACGCTCCGCAACTCTTAGAGACGCAAATTTCATCCGATCCGGTTGTAATTTGGTACGTGGTGCTAGTATATAGTATCTAACAGGCGTGCAAAAATTGCTTTATATCGGTCCATAATTCTATATAGCCCCCATATAAACCGATCCCCAGATTTGACCTCCGAAGCCTCGTGGAGGAGCAAAATTCATCCGATCCGGTTGAAATTTGGTACGTGGTGGAAGTATATGGTCTCTAACAACCACACAAAAATTGGTCCATAATTATATATAGTCCCCATATAAACCGATCCCCAGATTTGGTTTTGGAACCTCTTGGAGGAGCAAATTTCACCCAATTTAGTTGAAATTTGGCACATTGTGCTAGTATATGGCCGCTAACAACCATACCAAACTAGGTTCATATCGGTCTGTAGTTATATATAGCCCTCAGATAAACCGACCTCCAATCACACCAAAATTGGTCCATATCCCCAAAAATATTCTACCAAAATTTTATTTCTATAGAAAATTTTGTCACAATTGTATTTGTCAAAATTTTATTGCTATATAAAATTTTGTCAAAATTTTATTTCTATAGAAAATTTTGTCAAAATTTTATTTCTATCGAAAATTTTGTCAAAATTTTTTTTTCTATAGAAAATTTTATCAAATTTTTTTTTCTATAGAAAATTTTATCAAAATTTTATTTCTATAGAAAATTTTGTCAAAATTTTATTTCTATAGAAAATTTTGTCAAAATTTTATTTCTATAGAAAATTTTGTCAAAATTTTATTTCTATAGAAAATTTTGTCAAAATTTTATTTCTATAGAAAATTTTGTCAAAATTTTATTTCTATAGAAAATTTTGTCAAAATTTTATTTCTATAGAAAATTTTGTCAAAATTTTATTTCTATAGAAAATTCTGTCAAAATTTTATTTCTATAGAAAATTTTGTCAAAATTTTATGTCTATAGAAAATTTTGTCAAAATTTTATTTCTATACACAATTTTGTCAAAATTGTATTTCTATAGAAAATTTTGTCAAAATTTTATTTCTATAGAAAATTTTGTCAAAATTTTATTTCTATAGAAAATTTTGTCAAAATTGTATTTCCATAAAAAATTTTGTCAAAATTTTATTTCTATAGAACATTTTGTCAACATTTTATTTCTATAGAAAATTTTGTCAACATTTTATTTCTATAGAAAATTTTATCAAAATTTTATTTCTATAGACAATTTTGTCAAAATTTTATTTCTATAGAAAACTTTGTCAAAATTTTATTTCTATAGAAAATTTTGTCAAAATTTTATTTCTATAGAAAATGATGTCAAAATTTTATTTCTATAGAAAAGTTTGTCAAAATTTTATTTCTATAGAAAATTTTGTCAAAATTTTTTTCTATAGAAAATTTTGTCAAAATTTTATTTCTATAGAAAATTTTGTCAAAATTTTATTTCTATAGAAAATTTTGCCAAAATTTTATTTCTATAGAAAATTTTGTCAAAATTTTATTCCTATAGAAAATTTTGTCAAAATTTTATTTCTATAGAAAATTTTGTCAAAATTTTATTTCTATAGAAAATTTTGTCAAAATTTTATTTCTATAGAAAATTTTGTCAAAATTTTATTTCTATACACAATTTTGTCAAAATTGTATTTCTATAGAAAATTTTATTTCTATAGAACATTTTGTCAACATTTTATTTCTATAGAAAATTTTGTCAAAATTTTATTTCTATAGAAAATTTTATTTCTATAGAAAATTTTGTCAAAATTTTATTTCTATAGAAAATTTTGTCAAAATTTTATTTCTATAGAAAATTTTGTCAAAATTTTATTTCTATAGAAAATTTTGTCAAAATTTTATTTTTATACACAATTTTGTCAAAATTGTATTTCTATAGAAAATTTTGTCAAAATTTTATTTCTATAGAACATTTTGTCAACATTTAATTTCTATAAAAATTTTTTCAAACTGAATCAAAATTTTATTTCTATAGAAAATTTTGTCAAAATTTTATTTCTATAGAAAATTTTGTCAAATTTTTTTTCTATAGAAAATTTTGTCAAAATTTTATTTCTATAAAAAATGTTGTCAAAATTTTATTTATATAGAAAATTTTGTCAAAATTTTGTTTCTATAGAAAATTTTGTCAAAATTTTATTTCTATAGAAAGTTTTGTCAAAATTTTATTTCTATAGAAAATTTTGTCAAAATTTTATTTCTATAGAAAATTTTGTCAAAATTTTATTTCTATAGAAAATTTTGTCAAAATTTTATTTCTATAGAAAATTTTGTCAAAATTTTATTTCTATAGAAAATTTTGTCAAAATTTTATTTCTATAGAAAATTTTGTCAAAATTTTATTTCTATAGAATATTTTGTCAAAATTTTATTTCTATAGAAAATTTTGTCAAAATTTTATTTCTATAGAAAATTTTTTCAAAATTTTATTTCTATAGAAAAATTTTGTCAAAATGTTATTTCTATAGAAAATGTAACTGAATTATATACGTATTTAATCGGCCTTTTTTTGTTTAAGAAGACGGCAAGTACCCAAGTAATTCGATTCTGGATGACAGTCATTAGTAGAAGTTTCTATGCAATCCATGGTGGAGGGTACATAAAATTCGGCCTGGCCGAACTTACGGCCGTATATATTTTTTTTTCATGATATGTCGATCGAATATTATGACGAATATGGGTAGCTAGCCCCATTTACGATAAAAATTTGGGTTTTAGGTTTTTTTTTGTGTCAGTTTGACTGGTTTCTTTTTAATGACTTTGTACTTTTCACAGTTCCAACTCGATCGTCATTGTTGTCTTCTTTTTCGTCTTCTCTTCCATCTTTTCGTTTTTGGCTGACTTCTTATATATTTTACAAAATACAACAAAAATGTTTGTGTGTTAACGGTTATGATGTGTTACGAAATTTTTGTATGATATTAGTGGCAACATTTTTACTGGGTTATTGTGACGGTTTCATTGTTTGGGTTATTTTAAATGGTCATGGCATCTGATGGCAGCCTATTTCAGTTGCTGCTAAACTTTTGAGTTCAAATTTAATGTTTTTGTTATGATCTTCTGTGGTCCCTTTCTTAGTCTTGTACATGTTAGTGTTAATTTCTAAATAAGAACTAATTTTCACCATTAATTCCGGTTTTAATGGTCTGGTGTGTTTGGAATCATTTAGGTTAGGGGACCACAATTGCCTTACATAAAAAAACAAAAACAACAATAAAGCCCATATCAGTCGGTTAGACCGATGACTATTCACTGAGGAGTTTTATGATCCCTGTGTACAGATACAATTATTTATGATACAAGTCAATATTTGCGATGTGATTTAGAAAATTAAACAAAATTTATAGTTGTTAAAATTTATAATTGACATATTTAGCAAGATGTTATAAACTCGTGATAAAAAGGACTATTTAACTAAACATTCTATTTTTATGATAGAAACATATACTATCAATTTTGTCTTATTTTTCTAAATCATAAAGTTTTTTTGTTTATAATGAAGTTCTCTGCATTCATTCATGGAATTAACTAATGCAGCACAAACACCATAGCTAAAAAAAAAAAAAACAATTATATACAGCAGTAAGTTTGGCTGGGCCGAATCTTAAATACCCACCACCATAAATCAAATATAATAGTTTCCTTTGACGAATATTCTCCAAAGCAGATCAGTTCAACCAGTACACTTCCCGAAGATAAATTTAAAGATTTTACCTATGAAGGATAGATCAGATTCTGGATTTCTAAGAAACATTTTTGTTTGAGTTTTAGAGGAATCATTAACATCTCTGGTAAGTGTGCAAGAAAATGATGAAATAACGTCTTTATTTGAAATCTAGAATCTGTAGAAATCGGTCTAACAGGTTGGCTGATAAGTCCCCGGTCTGATACATAGATGGCGTCGCTAGTATTAAATTTTTATATAGTACCAACCTTCAAATGATTCGTGTCAAAATTTGACTTCTGTAAGTCAATTAGTTTGTGAGATAGAGCGTCTTTTGTGAAGCAACTTTTGTTATTGCGAAAAAAATGGAAAAAAAAGGAATTTCGTTGGCTTGATAATGAGGCTTGATAATGAGCTTCCGGACTCTGTCCCAGGGAAATCAACAATAATTGATTGGTATGCAAAATTCAAGCGTGGTGAAATGAGCACGGAGGACGTTGAACGCAGTGGACGCCCGAATGAGGTGGTTACCGACGAAAACATAAAAAAAAATCACAAAATGATTTTAAATGACCGTAAAATTAAGTTGATCGAGATAGCAGAGGCCTTAAAGATATCAAAGGAACGTGTTGGTCATATCATTCATCGATATTTGGATATGCGGAAGCTCTGTGCAAAATGGGTGCCGCGCGAGCTCACTTTTGACCAAAAACAACAATGTGTTGATGATTCTGAGCGGTGTTTGCAGCTGTTAACTCGTAATACACCCGAGTTTTTCCGTCGATATGTGACAATGGATGAAACATGGCTCCATCACTGCACTCCTGAGTCCAATCGACAGTCGGCTGAGTGGACAGCGACCGGTGAACCGTCTCCGAAGCGTAGAAAGACTCAAAAATCCGCTGGCAAAGAAATGGCCTCTGTTTTTTTTTATTTTGATCGATTATCTTGAGAAGGGAAAAACCAACAACAGTGACTATTATATGGCGTTATTGGAGCGTTTGAAGGTCGAAATCGCGGCAAAACGGCCCCATATGAAGAAGAAACAAGCATATACGGCCGTAAGTACCCTATACTAACATCACGTACCAAATTTCAACCGAATGGGAAGAATTTTGCTTTTCCAAGGTGCTCCGGAGGTCAAATCTGGGGATCGGTTTATATGGGGCCTATATACAATTATGCACCGATATCGACCAATTTGTGCATGGGTGTTTGAGGTCATATATTAACATCACGTACCAAATTTCAACTGAATCAGATTAATTTTGGTCTAAGAAGCTCCGGAGGTCAATCTGGTGATCGGTTTATATGGGGGCTATATATAATTATGGACCGATATGGACCAATTTTTGCATGGTTGTCAGAGACCATATACTAACACCATGTACCAAATTTCAGCCGGATCGGATGAAATTTGCTTCTCTTAGAGGCTCCGCAAGCCAAATCGGGGGATCGGTTTATATGGGGGCTATATATAATTATGGACCGATGTGAACCAATTTTTGCATGGTTGTTAGAGACCATATACCTACACCATGTACCAAATTTCAACCGGATCGGATGAAATTTTCTTCTCTTAGAGGCTCAGCAAGCCAAATCGGAGGATCGGTTTATATAGGGGCTATATATAATTATGGACCGATATGGACCAATTTTTGCATGGTTGTTAGAGACCATATACTAACACCATGTACCAAATTTCAGCCGGATCGGATGAAATTTGCTTCTCTTAGAGGTCTCGCAAGCCAAATTTGGGGGTCCGTTTATATGGGGGCTATACGAAAAAGTGGACCGATATGGCCCATTTGCAATACCATCCGACCTACATCAATAACAAATACTTGTGCCAAGTTTCAAGTCGATAGCCTGTTTCGTTCGGAAGTTAGCGTGATTTCAACAGACGGACGGACGGACGGACATGCTCAGATCGACTCAGAATTTCACCACGACCCAGAATATATATACTTTATGGGGTCTTAGAGCAATATTTCGATGTGTTACAAACGGAATGACAAAGTTAATATACCCCCCATCCTATTGTGGAGGGTATAAAAAGTGTTGTTCCACCAAGACAACGCATCGTGCCACAAGTCATTGAGAACGATGGCAAAAATTCATGAATTGGGCTTCAAATTGCTTCCCCACCCACGGTATTCTCCAGATCTGGCCCCCAGCGACTTTTTCTTGTTTTCAGACCTCAAAAGGATGCTCGCAGGGAAAAAATTTGGCTGCAAAGAAGAGGTGATCGCCGAAACTGAGGCCTATTTTGAGATAAACCGAAGGAGTACTACCAAAATGGTATCAAAAAATTGGAAGGTCGTTATAATCGTTGTATCGATCTTGAAGGGAACTATGTTGAATGATAAAAACGAATTTTGACAAAAAAATGTGTTTTTCTTTGTTAGACCGGGGACTTATCAGCCAGCCTGTTATATGGAGGCCTTACCAAATGGACCCATAAAAACTAAATCCGGTACACGTTTTTGTGAGTCTAAAATACCAGTAGGGAGCCACCGTGGTGCAATGGTTAGCATGCCCGTCTGGCATACACAAGGTCGTGGGTTCCATTCCAGCTTCGACCGAACATCAAAAAGTTTTTCAGCGATAGATTATCTCACCTCAGTAATGCTGGTGACATTTCTGAGGGTTTCAAAGCTACTCTAAGTGGTTTCACTGCAATGTGGAATGCCGTTCGGACTCGGCTATAAAAAGGGGGCCCTTTTCATTGAGCTTAACATGGAATCGGGCAGCACTCAGTCATAAGAGAGAAGTTCACCAATGTGGTATCACAATGGACTGAATAGTCTTAGTGAGCCTGATACATCGGGTTGTCACCTAACCTAACCTAAACTAAGGTCATAGGTAGTCAACCGCTGTCGTAGAGAACTCAAGGTTCTCACTGAACAGCTGGGTACTAATAGGATAATAGGAAATGATGGAAAAGACGCTGGGTCTCTTCGGATGGTGCCAAGCAAACCAAGTTGAAATGAGACGAAAAGAACCGAAGGAACTGCGAAATTTCAACGTCGATGAAGAGAGAGGAATTACGGCCATTGATTGGCATCATAAAAGGAAATAACACACTTGGGAAACACATGGTAAGAATAGGACTTAAAGACGATGATATCTGTAGATGGTGCCTGGACCACTTCGTGTGCCAGTGTCAGCATTATCCTTTAGAAGAAACAAGATAATGGGCTCCTTCTTCTTTCAGGCTCTCACTGATCTGCGATAGTGCAGGTTAAGGAACATATTTGCATTCATCAGGGCCTCTGGTTGGTTGTTCTGAGATTTCATTCAAAGAAAATGAGCAGGTAGAAGTTCTGGAACAAAGCGGACTGCATCGGAGGGAAGAAGATGGAAAGATCACATCGAGGAATCACAATGGACCTATACTGGTCTAAGTGGACAACAATTCAATTCAATTCATCTACAACCTAACCTAATATTAATTTTATTAGTTCTAGATTTAAATCTGGCTTTAAATCTAGGACCAATAAAATTAATATTAGATTAGGTTGTAGATGAATTGAATTGAATTGTTGTCCTAAAAAATTTCTTTATTTTAAAGAAGCCGCATCTTTGGCTCGGAATCAATACACAAAATCCTTAAGGGAAGGTCAAAATCTTTGGATCCAAGCAAACTTTTTGTTTTTGAGTGTAAGTCACGTTCCTTTCAATCTTTTCTATAATGTCATAGTTTTTTGCACAGTGGTTCCAAATCGCTTTTTTGGAAATTATTCTGCATCGTTTGAACGGATAAAGATATCAACATAATAGATATGTATGAGAGCTATGTAAATCTAAACCGATTTCCACCAAATTTAGCATACTTGTCTATACTACTATTTAGACTCATCGTGCAAAATTGTAAGCAAATCAACGTAAAACTCTGGCTTCTGGGGCCAAAATGCTGGAACACCTGATTTTTCAAGTATTTTATATGGCCCCAAAAACCAGAGTGATTTGCTTTAAATTTTGCACGAGGCTTTTACAACGCAGCAAAAAAGCGTCGCCAAAAAAGTAGTGAAAATGTTCTTTTTGGATTCGGAAGTGGTACAAAATTGGCGCAGAAGCGATGATTTTAACATGGTCTTGTCATAGGACGGATTTCCACCATTTCAACAGCCATTGCACTGAATTTGCATCACTTCTTGAGGTGTGATGCGAATCCAGTGATTTGGATGTGAATAAAGAAATTTTGTGATATTTTGACGAAAAATTAATTTTTAAAAATTTTTTATGATATTTTAATGCATTATAACGCTTTTCTGGAACGTTTGACATCAAATATTTTCAAAAATTCGCAATTTTTCTAGAAAGGATTTAGCATTTTTTTTCGGCAAAATTTAAATAATTTGCACTATTTTATTATTTTTTAATCTGTTTTTAACCCATTTGAAACAATAAAATTTTAAATTTCCCATTAAAAATATGAAAAAAGCGAGTTATAAAAAATTGACTCAAATGAACTTCCTGTGCAGTTAAAATAAAGAACAGTTGTGCCTTAAGAAGAATTTCCAAATTTTTTTGTGGCGAATATCTTTCCAACAAAAAAAAATCATCGAAATCGGTTCATAATTGCGGATATAGCAGCTAAAACAAAATTTCATACACCCGAGGTGACCAACTTTCAACGCCAACAGGTCAGCCCGTGGACCAACTTTTAGCTTTAACACAAAGAAAAAATTATGTTGATATCTTTATCCGTTCAAAAGTTCGAAAATTTTATTGGTGTATTGAGTGACATTCTTCCCTCTTATAGAACAAAAAAAAAACAATTATTCTTCATTATATTCACTGATTTTTGAATAGCCATAAGTATTCTAAAATAAAATTTAAAAAAACGCCATTTTCACAATTACTTTTCTTTAATAATACAAAAATATAAACTTTGTTAAAAGTTGTTTTGGGCTATTCCCCCATTAAGTTCTAATACAATTTGCATCAATGAGGTATAATTTTATATCGATTTTACTTATTTATTTTTAATTTTAGCGGCTAAACTCGAATTTAGTGCCCATCTTCTACCTAAATTTATTTTAATGGTGGGTTCAGTTTTTTTTGTGATACCAATCCATTAGCCATCGGTGATCATGTTTCATAGTGCTATAAGAGCTGACCAAAAATTGTTTAATTTTCTTCCCCACTTTAATATTTCGAGGACAATTGCTATAAAGCGCCGAACACATGTTTTGATGAAAATAGATCAAATTGAACTTAATTTTATTTATTTCCGCATTACGACATAAAAATTATAATTAAAATAAAACCCATTATTCTTGGCATGCTTAAAACAATATCGAACGAATATATCTTTTGTTTGCCCATTTGGTAACACACAAAAGCTTTTCGATCTTTGCCTGAGGGGGATACACGACAACAAATTATCAAAATATATTTGCTTGGCTTCTTGCCTATTGAACCACTTATTAAAAATCGTCCAATTTAGAAGAAAAACAAAAACTATCAAAAAAAAGGTTCAGTACTTCTCATTGGTAAATTGAGGCATTCTGACGTCCGTCCGGCTTACTTAAATGCTTAATGTGTGATTTTATATCGTAAATGATTTTTGGTTCGTATTTACCATTTGCCATTTCCAAACAAACCATTTACGGAAGTGGCGATAACTACACCAAATAATGCCATAAAGCCCATAGTGGTAACAATGACAAAACAAGAGTTTTGGGTAGTATCATCAAGGTTAGATGATGGAGGGGGTAGAGTAAACGAATTTGTATGGCTGTCGTTTAGCTGAAATCAGTTCCAGTATTATTTACTAAATTTTTTTTTCAGATTTTATTTTTTTTCTTACGTATTTGCGGCACGCTTTTTTTGACCCTCCAATTTCGCTGTGTTACTTGAAATTCTAGTCTGTGCTTATTATATGAAACGATATTATTAAATTTGATATATTTATTTTTTCCGCATTCACTTTGATTTTATATATCCTACGCCACTACAGTGGCTCAGAGTTAGATTGTGGGACAAAAAAGGTATTGGCTAACAGGCCATCGGTCCAAAATAATTCTCCTTATTAATTTAACAAAGTCCATTCGTCCGATTATTATTAATATTAGGTCCAGTAGGACACGAAATTTTCGTGACACGCGGGAATTACGTGAGTCGTGAATGAAATTCAAACTAAATCAGATTTTGTTCGTGAGCGTGCGTGAATAAAATGTACTCAAATTCACGCTTACGAAAAAATACGTTTACGATTCATATTCACGATAAAATTAACGGTAAACAAATATATACAGTAGTAAGTCCGGCCGGGCCAAATCTTAAATACCCACAACTATGGATCAAATATAATAGTTTACTTTGAAAACTCTTCGTCGAAGCGCAGGAGCCACCGCGGTGCCTTGCATACACAAGGTCGTGGGTTCGATTCCTGCTTAGACCGAACACCAAAAAGTTTTTCAGCGGTGGATTATACCACCTCAGTAATGCTGGTGACATTTCTGAGGGTTTCATAGCTACTCTAAGTGGTTTCACTGCAATGTGGAATGCCGTTCGGACTCGGCTATAAAAAGTAGGTACCTTGTCATTGAGCTTAACATGGAATCGGGCAGCACTCAGTGATAAGAGAGAAGTTCACCAATGTGGTATCACAATGGACTGAATAGTCTAAGTGAGCCTGATATCACAATGGACTGAAGTGAGCCTGAATCTTAATCGGGCTGCCACTTTAACCTAAGTGAGCCTGATACATCAGGATGCCACCTAACCTAACCTAACCTTCGTCGTAGGCGGTTACTTGATAATAAAGGGTGATACGGTCAAAATTTGGTCAAGGGAAAACGCGTGTAAATCGGTGAAATCGTTTATCAAATTAAATTTCTTTTTCAAGTTCAATTAGTATAAAATCCAGGAAAAATATTCAGTTAGCCTTTCGCTTTTCCAAATCCGAATTGCCAGGCCTCACGCTTGACACCTGCCATCAGATTTTGTACAGCCACCTTGTCCACCTTCTTCGCCGCAGAAAGCCAGTTTGCCTTGAACTCCTGCTCGTCCTTAGCAGTTTTTTTTTGTTCTTCTTTAGGTTCCGCTTGACAATAGCCCAGTATTTCGCAATTGGGCGGAGCTCTGGCGTGTTGGGAGGGTTCTTGTCCTTGGGAACCACCTGCACGTTGTTGGCGGCGTACCACTCCATGGCCTTTTTACCGTAATGGCAAGATGCCAAATCCGGCCAAACTTTGCGAACTTTGATAGTTTTATGTGCTTGAAAATATCTGCTACCTTTCCCCTTCCTTTTGCCGTATAAAACTCCTGTCCCGGCAGCTGCTTGTAGTCGGCTTTGACGTAGGTTTGCCTCCGGGATCGCGCTTTGGCCGTCGTATTTTGTTTATCATCGCGATTTGGAGTCACTACCTTCTTGTAAGTCGATAGTCCGGCTCGTTTTTTGGCTCGATGCACGGTTGTAGACGATACACCCAGCTTATTTGCGGCATCTCGGAGAGAGAGGTTAGGGTTTCGCTTGAAACTACCGGCAACTCTCTTTGTCGTCTCAGCGGCTTTCGGTTTTCGATTTCCCACCGATCCAGACTTCCTGGCTGTCGACAAACGTTCCCCAAACACTTTAATTGCATTTGTAACGGTTGATTTGGCAACTTTTAGCGATTTTGCCAGCTTTGCGTGCGAGTAGCTCGGATTTTCGCGATGTGCGAGCAAAATTTTGATACGCTGCTCTTCTTGCTTGGACGGCATTTTGACAACTGAAGAGTGAATTCCAAAATCAAAATAGGAGCAACATTCTACACACACACACCTTCAAAATGAGGGGTGTTCAGGTTTTTTAAATGCAAAATTGAAAGAAATACGTCAAGTTTATATTGACCAAATTTTGACCTTATCACCCTTTATATAGAATTTCAGGAGGTTTGATGACAGATATTCTCCAAGACAGATCAGTGCAACCAGTACGCTTTCCGAAGATAAATTTAAAGATTCTACCTATGAAGACTAGATCAGATTCTGGATTTATACAAACCAATTTTGTTTGAGTTTTAGAGAAATCATAAAAATTTCGTGTAAATGATGAAATAAAGGCTTGATTTGAAATCTTAAATCTGTAGGTTTTTACCGCCATTATTTAAATGATTACGAGGATTAAAATCTGGAAATTTTACTTTCAGTTTCAAACAATGTTTATGATCAGTGCACCTGCTACCTCAAGAATTACCAAATGGACCGGTAAAAATAAATGCGATACAGATTTTTAAGGGACTAAAATACCAGTATATTTACATTTTCGGGCAAATCGGATAAAAACTACGGTTTCTAGAAGCCCAAGGAGTTAATTCGGGAGATCGGTCTATATGGGGGGTATACCAAAACATGGCTCGATACACACCATATTCGGCTGAAATATTTGTGGTCCTAAAATACCTCTAGGTTTCCAATTTCAGGCAAATTGGATAAAAACTACAGATTCTAGCAGCCCAAGAAATATATTCGAGATGTAGGTCTTTATGGAGGCTATACCAAAACATGGACCAATACTCACCATTTTCGACACACCTCTTAATGGTCCTCAAATACCTCTAGAATTCCAATTTCAGAAAAATTGGGTAAAAACTACGGATTGTAGAAGCCTAAGAAGTAAATTTGGGAGATCAGTCTATATGGGGGCTACACTAAAACATGGACCAATTCACCTCATTTCCGACACACCTATTTGTGGTTTCAAAATACCTCTAGATTTTCAATTTCAAGCAAGTCGGATAGAAAATACAGTTTCTAGAAGCCCAAGAAGCAAAATCGGGAATTCGGTCTATATGGGGGGGCTATACCAAAACATGGACCGATACGGGCCATTTTAGACATACCTCTTTGTGGTCCCGAAATACCTCTAGATTTCCAATTTCAGGCAAATCGGATAGTAAATACAGTTTCTAGACGTCCAAGAAGCCGAATCGGGAAATCGGTCTATATGGGGGCTATACCAAAACATGGACCGATAGGCATTAATTTCGGCACACCTTTTGATGGTCCTAAAATACCTCTAGATTTCAGACAAGCGTTAGATTGCATTAAAAATCATAAAAAATTATAAAAATTAATTATTTGTTAAAATACCACAAATTTTTTTAATTCACATCCAAAACAGAATTCGGATCACATTTAAAGAAGTAGTGCATATTCAGTGCAACGGCTGTTGAAATGGTGAACATCCGTCCTATGACAAGCCCATGTTAAGTTCATCGCTTCTGCTCCAGTTTTGCACCACTTCCGGATCCAAAAAGAACATTTTCACTACTTTTTTGGCAACGCTTTTTTTGCTGGTTTTTTTGTAAAGCCCTCCCTCCTCAGAAAAGAAAAAACATATAGTATTTTCGGCGTAAAGTTTCATAAAAAAATATTGTTTGCACAGGGAGCCCCTTGACGGCAGCCAATTTTTCTATCACACTGCAAGTAAAGCATCAATTAATCCTTAGTTGATTTAAAATATTCTTTTTATTACAATAAATTATAATTTTTTATTTATTTATTTTTATTTTCGCGATTTAAACCGGTTTTGAGCAAAAAAAAACCAAAACAGGTTTTTAAAAAAATGCAATTTTCGGATAAACTGAAAGCTGACTTAAAGAAAGGGAGCCACCGTGGTGCAATGGTTAGCATGCCCGCCTTGCATACACAAGGTCGTGGGTTCGATTCCTGCTTCGACCGAACACCAAAAAGTTTTTCAGCGATGCATTATCCCACCTCAGTAAGGCCGGTGGCATTTCTGAGGGTTTCAAAGCTTCTCTAAGTGGTTTCACTGCAATGTGGAACGTCGTTCGGACTCGGCTATAAAAAGGAGGTCCCTTGTCATTGAGCACCTTGTCACAATGGACTGAATAGTCTATGTAAGTCTGATAAATCTGGCTGCCACCTAACCTAACCTAACTTAAAGAAAACGGTTATTTGGACAAGCTAGTGTGGTGGCTTTGAAGGCCATAATTCGTGCCGAAGGTTATTTATTTCCCACATTTTGGCCTTTTGAATAACAAAATTAAAAAACAAGTATATACGGCAGTAAGTTCGGCCAGGCCGAAGCTTATGTACCCTCCATCATTCAACCGGATCGGATGAATTTTGCTCCTGCACGAGGCCGCGGAGGACATATCTGGGGATCGATTTATATGGGAGCTATATATAATTATGGACCGATATGGGCCAATTTTTGCATGGTTGTTAGAGACCATATATTAATACCATGTACCAAATTTCAGGCGGATCGGATGAAATTTGCTTCTCTTAGAGGATCCGCAACCCAAATCTGGGGATCGGTTTATATGGGGGCTATATATAATTATGGACCGATATGGACCAATTTTTGCATGGTTGTTAGATACCATATACCAACACCATGTACCATTTTTCAGCAGGATCGCATGAAATATGCTTCTGTTAGAGGTTCCGCAAGCTAAATCTGGGGGTCCGTTTATATGGGGGCTATACGTAAAAGTGGACCGATATGGCCCATTTGCAATACCATCCGACCTACATCAATAAAAACTACTTGTGCCAAGTTTGAAGTCGATAACTTGTTTCGTTCGGAAGTTAGCATGATTTCAACAGACAGACGGACGGACGGACATGCTTAGATTGACCCAGAATTTCACCACGACCCAGAATATATATACTTTATGGGATCTTAGAGCAATATTTCGATGTTTTACAAAGAGAATGACAAAGTTAATAGACCCCCATCCTATGGTGGAGGGAATAAAAATACAAAAATATTGTGGTTTATTTAGTTACATTACATATCATACACGGATGAAAAAGACTGTTTTTCATATGTTTGGCTATAAACATTATATATTAGGAACACAAATTTTTAAACACAATATTTTTGAGTGCAAGCATATAATGTTCATAAACTAGCATAACATGTTTGGGACATATATGTTAATATGTAAGAACATATTATGTTTGGGACATAAAATGTTTGTAAATATAATATGCTTGGATGCAAACATATATTAATTTAGAAATAGTCTATAAACATATATGTGTTTAGTAGCTTGGAGCGCTATTTAACAGGGAGCGATATTGAATTAAGTTGGTGGTTGTTGCTTGTTATTACAAAATTTACATTTTATTTTTCCTTGGGCAATTGATCAGCTACTTCTTTGATCCTTACAAACTGTGTGGTCCGCTGTTCGAATCCCCGTCCGGCAAAAGGTAAAATTAAAATAAAAAAAAATTGAATAATTTCTTCTACAATGTTTGTATTACAGAAAAAGGTGCTAAGAACTAAAAAATCTCGTGGAAGTGAGAAAGATGTGGGGGAATATACAATTAGGCAGAAACAAAATTTTGAGCATTCAAGTCGAAAACCTATGTTGTTAGCACCTATATTACCTGTTTTTCATAATTCACTATGATTGTAAATATATAAATAAATAAATAAAATTTTGAGCACAATATTGTTTGGGAGAATTTTTTTAAGCATATAATATTTTTGGGTGCAAAATGCTTCCAAACATATTATATGTTCACAAAATAACATATTGTTTTTTGGAAGACAACATTATTGAATTTGGATGCAAAAATACAAAATGTTTGGAACTTAGACTACCCAAACATATATTGTTTAGACCAATATGCTTTCAAACATATTATATATTGGTAGAGATCAAACATATAAATGTTTGGGCAATACCCAAAAATGTATATGCTTGAAGCAAAATATGTTTGGGAGTATATGTTACAGATGCAATTTTTTGTGAGCGTGTACTTTCCAATTGACTTGTGATTTGTTCAAAATTATATTTCATGAAGAGACCAGATACCAAGCTGATCGATGAAAAGGTCTACAAAAAACTCAATGGTCCCAGTGAAAATGCAATAGGTTCAGTGCGAAAAAGGTGTCAAATTAAATGTGTTTTAATCTTCGAGTATAATCACCACAATCATTTTACGTCTCTGCAAATTTAAAAAGCCAAAAAACTGAAATATGACACTCGATTGCATTGAGGCTACATTGCCATTGTTGTTGGCAAGGTTTTCTTCTTTCTTGACCATGATGGGTGGTTGACTCTTTGATTATTGTTGGTTGGGTAAAATAAAAGACCGCTGAAAAACAAGTGAAAGAGTTTTCATTTCCACATTTGGTTCAGAGACCCATTCGATTTTCATTAAATTGTTTCTTTGCCCACAAAAATCAAAAAAAACTCAAGCAGAAACTTATCTAAATACATGGTGTCACTGTTTTGTTTGCATGTGTGTGTGTAGTAAGAGTGATTGTATATAAATGATTTGAACCGGAAAGGGAAGTGTACATAACATAAATCGTGTGGTAGTGGTGTTCCGTCTTTTAGTTCGTATGTGGTATTCACCATTTTTGAAGAAGAGGAACTTGAATTGTTGCACATGGCTGTAAATGCAGAAGTGCCATTTTTATACTCACAATCGCTTAACATGGTACAAAGTTAATTTTATATAATTTATGGAAAATCACATTTTTTTGTTACTCTTTTGTTTTTCGTTATTTAGGGGGCACTTTTCGTATTTCAACTGCTACAATTTTATTGGAGGATAATTTGAAAATTATACAATACCACGATGATTACGACCAGTGAATAAACATAAAATCAACCACTTTTGTTTGTTTTTTTTTTACGGTCGAATTAATGTGGTGTTTTTGCCAAATCAAGAGAGTATCGGTGGTTCACACCAATTGGTAATTTAAAAATAATGAAGCAATTCCAAAAAACAACAAAACAAGATCTATATTTATCGAGGAGATTTATAATTAGAAAATGTCATTGACTTTGGCAGTTTTTTCTTTTGTTATCTTGTAAAATGTAAAACCAATTTGTTTTTATAAATAAATTTAATTCGCTAAATTATTGTGAAGTAGAGTAAGATGTGGATCATAATAAAAAAATAATAACATTAATTTATTTGTATCTAAAGTTTTGGACCTTTAAGGATTTTTGTATTGATTCCAGACATAGATTTTTTTCTTATTTAATAATGATATTTTAAGGAGCTTGAGTCCTACCAAAACTATCATGCGTGAGTGTGAGTAAAATCCCAGGAAAAAAAAATGTTCAAGTTATTCTAAAGGCACAACTTTAAAAACACTTCCAAAAATGTTTTTTTTTTTTATTTTAACAACACAGAAAGTTTTTTAATTAAGTTTTTTTTAACTCGCTTTTTCATATTTTTAATGGGTAATTTTAACTTTTTTTATACCCACCTCCATAGAATGGTGATTGGGGTATAATAAGTTTGTCATTCCGTGTGTAACAAATCGAAATATCGACTTCCGACTATATAAAGTATATATATTCTTGATCAGGGAGAAATTCTAAGACGATATAAGCATGTCCGTCTGTCTGCCTGTCTGTTGTAATCACGCAACAGCCTTCCATAATTGCGCTATCGTCCTGAAATTTGGCACAGATTCGTTTTTTGGTTGCAGGCAGGTCAAGTTCGAAGATGGGCTATATCGGTCCAAGTTTTGATATAGTCCCCATACACGCAAAAAAATAATTCTTTCCTCCCAAACGAAATTTTAGACAAACAAAGTTCGTTTCGCATTTGCTTTTCGCTGTAAGGAAGTGTATTTGGAAGAAAAGTATATACTTTTTGTGATAAACGTTTATTCTTTTCCAGGATGTAAAAACAATTTCATAAAGACTAACTCAAAAAAAAAATTCTGGCTAATTGCATTTTCCCCCACATCTTTCTCACTCCCACGAATATTTTTAGTTCTTAGCACCTTTTTCTGTAATACAAACAATGTAGAAGAAATTATACGATTTTATAAATTTTTAAAATTTTTTTACCTTTCGCCTGGACGGAGAATCGAACCGCGGACCATGCACTTTGTAAGCCAACACACGAACCACTGAGCTATGTACCTGTTATGGTCATCAATAGATAAATATCCATTTAAGTTATATTTATATAGCATAGCTTGCGGCGCCCACGAACCGAATAAACAAAGTTTATTTAACAGAAACAAACATTTAGTTTGGCACCGTGGAGCAGTGGTTGCTACGTCCGACTTGCATGCCAAGGGTCGTGGGTTCGATCCCTGGTCCGACCAAAGTTTTTTGTTTGTTTTTTTTTTTTTTACATATATTCCAGATATGTTCGGAATATTCCGAAAAAAATGTTCCATATTACATTGTAGTATATTAAATTTTGAACTGTAAAATGTGTTTTATTAAAGACCAAAAGTCTGAAAAGAACAGTGTTTGATATAAACGAAATCGACTCTGTTGTTGTTTCAAAAATAACTTTTTTTATTGAAAAAATAAAAACTTTGTAACAAACGAATTTTTTTGGTGATAAAAGTTTAAAATTTTCGAAGCAATTCAAAAAACTCTAACAAAAGAAAAACGTTTTCGGCACAGGTTTTCCAAACGTTTTTTTTTCTTTGCGTGTATAAACCGATTTCACGATTTGGGGTCTTGGGCTTATAAAAAACGTAGTTTTTGTCCAATTAGCCTGAAATTGAAAATCTAGAGGTATTTTAGGACCATAAGTAGGTGTGGCGAAAATGGTCCGTATCGGTCCATGTTTTGGTATAGCCCCCATATAGACCGATCTCCGGATTTTGGTTCTTGAGCGTCTAGAAACTGTATTTGCTATCGGATTTTCCTCAAATTGAAAATCTACAGGCATTTTAGGACCATAAAGAGGTGTGTCGAAAATGGTCGGTATCGGTCCATGTTTTGGTATAGCCCCCATATAGACCCATCTCCCGATTTTTATTCTTTGGCTTCTATAAACTGTATTTATTACCCGATTTGCCTGAAATTGGAAATCTAGAGGTATTTTGGGACCCCAAATATGTGTGCCGAAATTGAGGTATATCGGTCCATTTTTTGGTATAACCCCCATATAGACCGATCTCTCCGTTTTACTTCTTGGGCGTCTAGAGACTATATTTTCTAGCCGATTTGCTTGAAATTGAAAATCTACAGGTATTTTAAGATCACAAATAGGTGTGTCGCAAATGGTGCCTATTGGTCCATATTTCGTTATTGCCCCATTTATAAACCGATCTCCCGACTTTATTTCTTGAGCTTCTAGAATCCGTAGTTTTTATCTAAATTGCCGGAAATTAGAAATATTGACGTATCTTAGGACCATAAAGAGGTGTGTCGAAATGGTCCGTCCGTATCGGTCCATGTTGTGGTATAGCCCCTATATGGACTGATCTCTCGATTTTACTTCTTGGGCTTCTAGAATTCGTAGTTTTCACCAATTCGTCTGAAAGTGGAATTCTAGAGGCATTTGAGGAACATTAAGAGGTGGTGAGTATTGTTCCATGTTTTGGTATAGGCCCCATATAGACCTAACTCCCGAATTTATATCTAGGACTTTAAATCAAGGCGTTATTTCGTCATATACACGATATGTTTATGATTTCTCTAAAACTCAAACAAAATTGGTTCTCATAAATCCAGAATCTGAGCTGGTCTTCATAGGTAGAATCTTTAATTTTTTTCTTCGGGATGCGTACTTGTTGAACTGATTTGCTTGGGAGAAGATTTGTCATCGAACCCCCTAAAATCCTATATATTATCAAGTAACCCGCTACGACGATTAGTTTTCAAAGTAAACTATTATATATGATTCATGGTGGTGGGTATTAAAGATTCGGCCCGGCCGAACTTGCTGCTGTTTATAATTGTTTTGTTTCAAATAGATTAAAAACAGACTAAGAATTAATAAAATGGTACAAATTATTCAAATTCTGTAGGTAAAAATGATAAATCCATTCTAGAAAAATTAAGTCGCATATCTGTTAACTAAAGAAAATTTTCCTTAAAATAAAGAAACATATTTTTGATTTAAAGAAATCGTCCTTAAATTAACTGAAATATTGAATCTTTAAATTTAAGATAAAAACGCTTCAAATATAGGCTAAGACTTATTTTGAGGATTTAGCATCTTTGGTTGACATTTTTTTTTTTTTGAATTAAGAAAACATTTTTACTTTGAGGTATCCGCTATAATTTGGATTTTTAAACTGGCATTTGTTTGTACGTGAATAGCTTTATTAATACACAGCGAAAAGAAAATGAAAATTCGATAAATGAGATCTGTATCCTAATTTTAATTTTATTGGTCCTAGATTTAAGGCCTTAAGAGAAGTTCAAAATCTTCGAATACAAGTAAACTTTTTTTTGAGTGCAGGCAGACTGGTGCACTGTATAAATATTAACGGTTACAGTGGGCGGATCGATCTGAAAATTCCTATGAGCTATTCTGACGTTATATAGAGCATGTTTTCCAAATTTGAAACCTATAAGTGCATTTTTGTAATTTTTGCCTCTGATACCGATCATTTGCCCCATAGTGCAGCGTTAGAATGCATTAAAAATTATAAAACATTTTAAAAATTACGTATTTGGTGAAATATCGGTGAGTTGCCTTAAAAATGTTACATGGTCACCACTAAACAGATCGCATTATCCCACCAAAAACAAGTTTGAAAGTTCTACTAAAGGCACAATTTTAACAGCACTTCCAAAAATGTCCTCCTAAAGATGTTCTTTAGTTTAACTGCAGAGGAAGTTCTATGTCTGGGTGTAAAAATTATATGTTTGGAACTCAAATTTTTTAATACAATATTTTTAAGTGCAAGCATATAATGTTCATAAACTAGCATAAAATGTTTGGGACATATATGTTAGAACATATTATGTTTGGGACATAAACTGTTTGTAAATATAATATGCTTAGTTGCAAACATATATTAATTTAGAAATAGCTTATAAACATATATGTGTTTAGAAAGAGAGACCTAGAGAGTATGCTGCAAGTAAAATAATGGAAGTAACCAATTGGCGCCTTAAAAATATATCCACACAAAGAAAATTTCATTAAAATTTTTTTTTTTCTACCATTGTATGCCCTAAGGTGAAACATAATATGTTTGAACAATACAAACAATATTTTGTTTGGACCAATCCTGAAAATATATATGCTTGAAGCAAAATGTGTTTGGGGTATATGTTACAGAAGCGATTTATTTGAGTTTGTCCTATGACAAACCCATGTCAAATTCATTGCTTCTGCGCCAATTCTGCACCACTTCCAGATCCATAAAGAATATTTTCACTGCTCTTTTGGCGACGCTTCTTTTTTGCTGGGATATTATGTTGCTTTTCGAATATGATCTTGGCAACCATGTTTCTTCACTGCGTGTGTTGATCTTATTAATCTCGATTAGAAAATCGTAGCTTTCTTAGGTGAAAAGCCTTTAGGGCATACCTAGTTGAACTCTGATCTTTTGCGGAAAGTTTCCCTAATGAGTTCGTGAGCTTGGTTTTTCCCTCCCATAGTTTTTTATTTAATTGAACTTTAACCGTAAAACACTTATATGACATACTTAACATTTGTTAAAGAATAACAAAAACAATGATTTTGTCAATATATCTTCAACTTTCTCCATTTCTATCTCGCCCTTTAAATAGGCCTCAGGGGGGATTCTCATACAAAAAAAAACTAAGAACATTCAAAAAATTACAAATGTTGACTAACAAGTAAATTTAAAAAAAAAAAAAATACAGAATTTAAACATAAAATTTAGGTTGCGTGCTGAACTTCATGGTCGATTTTCTTTCATTTTCAGCAAAAAACAAAAAAAAAAAAAACACCAAAAAGAAAAGCAAAAGTTTAAACCATTAAACATTAACAAGTCAAAGTGAGAACTCTTATGGGCCGCTATATAAAATGGTGTTTAGACCCTAAATCTTCGCCTCGTATATGATGAGCGTAGTTTAAATCTCAGTTAAGTAGATCATTTGAATGGAGTGTATGTCAATGGGGAAAATAACATACTTAAGCCATAATAACTAACTTGGCCACAAAATAGCGACCAGAATGAGTAGACTAATTATCACAATTTCCAAATATGGGTTGCCCTACAGGCATGGATATGTGTTTACTTTGTAGTTTTTATGGTTAACGGTAACTGACTAAAACACAGTCTGAGGTAAAATAGAACAAAACTAAAAACCAAGTTTTCAAATCTCCAAAGATGATGGTGACGATGATGATGATGGCCACACAATAACTAAAAGCCCAATTCAAATTGTAAGCACGGTTGCAACAGTTGGTAGAATTCTACCAAAAAATGGCAGCTTTTTTTAATGTATAAAAATAAAATTTTGACAAAATTTTCTATAGAAATAAAATTTTATAAAATTTTCTATAGAAATAAAATTTTGGCAAAATTTTCTATAGAAATAAAATTTTGACAAAATTTTCCATAGAAATAAAATTTTTACATATTTTTCTATAGAAAGAAAATTTTTCAAAAAATTTTCAATAGAAATAAAATTTTGACAAAATTTTCTATAGAATTAAAATTTTGACAAAATTTTCTATAGAAATAAAATTTTGACAAAATTTTCTTTCTATAGAAAAATATGTAAAAATTTTATTTCTATAGAAAATTTTGTTAAAATTTTATTTCTATAGAAAATTTTGTCAAATTTTATTTTTATACATTAAAAAAAGCTGCCATTTTTTGGTAGAATTCTACCAACTGTTGTAACCGTGCTTACAATTTGAATTGGGCTTTTAGTTATTGTGTGGCCATCATCATCATCATTTTGACAAAATTTTCTATAGAAATATAATTTTGAAAAAATTGTTTATAGAAATAAAATTTTTACAAAATTTTCTATACAAATAATATTTTGACAAAATTTTCTATATAAATAAAATTTTGACAAAATTTTCTATAGAAATAAATTTGACATAATTTTCTATAGAAATAAAATTTTGGCAAAATGTTCTAGAAATAAAATGTTCTAGAAAAAAAATTTTCAATAAAAATCAAATGTTGACAAAATTTTCTATAGAAATAAAATTTTGACAAAATTTTCTATACGTTAGAAATAAAATTTTGACAAAATTTTCTATACGTTAGAAATAAAATTTTGACAAAATTTTATACAGAAATAAAATTTTGACAAATTTTTCTATAGAAATAAAATTTTGACAAAATTTTCTATAGCACTACAATTTTGACAAAATTTTCTATAGAAATAAAATTTTGAAAAATTTTTCTATAGAAATAAAATTTTGACAAAATTTTCTATAGAAATACAATTTTGACAAAATTTTCTATAGAAATACAATTTTTACATATTTTTCTATAGAAATAAAATTTTGCAAAAAATGTTCAATAGAAATAAAATTTTGGAAAAAAATCTATAGAAATATAAATAGAAATGACAGTGGCATAGGAAAAGAGATATGTTTGTTTCGAATTTATTTCGGCATAAGCCGGCTATCATACAAAACCTTTTATCGGATGGTTCAAGTGTGGTTCATTGTTGGGTTTAATGAACTGTCTGAATTTATTCTGATAATTGGTTGAAAGTTTTGCTGCAAGTAGAGGATGCTGATGAGGAATGTGGTAATTCCGAAACATGCGTCCATCCAACCATCTTGCAGTCTATAGGGCTTTGCCCAAATAAATTTGACAAACATTCTTTTCCTCTGTTGGTTAAGCTACACTTGTAGTTTAGAACAAGTGTTTAGAACAACAAGAAATAAAATTTTGGAAAAAATTTTCTATAGAAATAAAATTTTGACAAAATTTTCTGTAGAAATAAATTTTGACATATTTTTCTATAAAAATAAAATTTTGGCAAAATGTTCTAGAAACAAAATTTTGACAAAATTTTCTATAGAAATAAAATTTTGACAAAATTTTCTATAGAAATAAAATTTTGACAAAATTTTCTATATGTTAGAAGTAAAATTTTGACAAAATTTTCTATATGTTAGAAATAAAATTTTGACAAAATTTTCTATAGAAATACAATTTTGACAAAATTTTCTATAGAAGTAAAATTTTGACAAAATTTTCTATAGAAATAAAATTTTGATAAAATTTTCTATAGGAATGAAATTTTGCAAAAAATGTTCAATAGCAATAAAATTTTGAAAAAAATTCTATAGAAATAAAATTTTGGAAAAAAAATTTTCTTAGAAATATTTTCACAACATTTTCTATAGCAATAAAATTTTGACAAATTTTTCTATAGAAATAAAATTTTGACAAAATTTTCTACAGAAATAACATTTTGACAAATTTGACACAATTTTCTATAGAAATAAAATTTTTCAAAGAAAATTTCTATAGAAATAAAATTTTAACAAAATTTTCTATAGAAATACAATTTTGACAAAATTTTCTATAGATATAAAATTTTGACAACATTTTCTATAGAAATAAAATTTAGACAAAATTTTATATAGAAATAAAATTTTGACAAAATGTTCTATAGAAATATAATTTTGACAAAATTTTCTGTAGAAATAAAATTTTGACAAAATTTTCTAAAAAAATAAAATTTTGACAAAATTTTCTATAAAAATAAAACTTTGACAAAATTTTCTATAGAACTAAAATGTTGACAAAATTTTCCATAGAAATAAAATTTGTACAAAATTTTCTATAGAAATAAAATTTTGACAAAATTTTCCATAGAAATACAATTTGGCAAAATTTTCTATAGAAATAAAATTTTGAGAAAATTTTCTATAGAAATAAAATTTTGACAAAATTTTCTATAGAAATAAAGTTTTAACAAAATTTTCTATAGAAATAAAATTTTGACAAAATTTTCTATAGAAATAAAATTTTGACAAAATTTTCTATAGAAATAAAATGTTGACAAAAATTTTGATTTTCTATAGAAATAAAATTTTGACAAAATTTTCTATAGAAATAAAATTTTGACAAAATTTTCTATAGAAATAAAATTTTGACAAAATTTTCTATAGAAATAAAATTTTGACAAAATTTTCTATAAAAATAAAAATTTGACAAAATTTTCTATAATAAATAAATAAACAAAATTTTGCAAAACAATTTCTATACATATCAAATTTTGACAAAATTTTCTATACAAATAAAATTTTGACAAAATTTTTTATAGAAATAAAATTTTGACAAAATTTTTTATAGAAATAAAATGAAAAAAAAATTTCTATAGAAATAAAATTTTGTCCAATTTTTCTATAGTAAAAAATGTTGACAAAATTTTCTACAGAAATAAAATTTTGCAAAAAAAAATCTATAGAAGTAAAATTTTAATAAATTTTTTTTGATTCGAGTGGCAACCGTGACTGTGTGCTTAAACCATGCGAATGATCTCGCTAGTCCTCCTTATCTCTTACTTTCAGATCCTGTAATTTCCTTTATCTTACTATCATTCTTTTAAAGTTGTGTAGATGGCTAAAGATCCCCCCACTATCGGTGAGCAAATAGAGAGCTTAGTGGTGGGTATATAAAATAGTAAAATAATTAAAATCATTGGTCCAAAAAAACGTATGTTTGGCGCAGGACTAAATCGTCTTAAGACAAATAATTTGAAAAAGCTAAAAGTCTCACACCAACCCAATAGAACGTGGCCCAACAGCACACCGCCGAGAAATTTGTAAATTCGTAAGCAAAAAAATGCAATAGACACGTTTGGTTTGAAAAATAATCGTGATTTTAGACACGGCTTTAGTAAATGTAATCTCAAAAGCAATATTTATTAGCACATATTTTAACGTAAGAATTTTAAGTATATAACGTACATTTGGAATTTTGTCCTCAATGAAAGTTAATTGGTTACATGACAAACATACAATGAAATTGTAGTAAAAAATTTGCAATTTAATATAAGCTAAATTTTAGTGAAAAAAATGCAATTTAATTTAAGCTAAATGTTCTTGCAAATTTATTCCCATTTTTGGTTTGTTGGGGAAAGCCATGTCTGCCAATGAAGGGAATTTCTTTTCAATAAAATGCTAGATTTTATCTTTAAAACTTTCAAACAAATTCGCTAAGTACTTAACAAACATAACATAAAAATCTTCCCAGGAAAGCATTCGTCGGCAGTATTCAAGTTCATGCCACAATATTTTGACATTTTATGATTTATTAAAGAAAAATAAGAGTCTAAGTGAAAGACTCTTTTTCGTGTCTAGACTTTTCTTTGGTATTAATGATGGAATTGACTTGAAAGAGAAACAGCATCGAGGTCATATTGTTTGCCCATAAGCCATATTACCAGACATCATCATTCAAAATAAAATGACTTAATGGCCGGATGAACGGAAGAAAGGTAATTAATACTGTATTAAATTCGTATAGATTTTCTTTTTGTCTTTAAACTTTTTCTGAGCGAAATCAGGTCAGGAAATGAAAGTGATACCATTTGCGAACTAAATATTCACATATTAGGGAATTAGGTGATGTTAAGTTAGACAGCCGTAATATCTGTTCATTGAGATTTGAGAAAAACGATAGCCCAAAGGACAAAATGTCCTCAATTATCGTTTGACGTTTTGAATATCAGCGTATGCTAAAAATTTGAGGGTAGGTACACAGAAAAAAAATATCACCAAAATATTTCCAATTAAAAAGTAATTGAAGTTGAAAATTTTTTCAATTAATAAATTAATTGATACAATTAACTTTTTAATCATGATAGAAACATTAAGTTAATTAAGTCAATGATTGGAAATTTTAAATTTTTTAATTAAAAAATTAATTGATACAATTAACTTTTTAATCAAATTCGGAAGACTAATTCAGTTAAAAAATGTGCCGATTTTTTTTTTTAATTTTTAATGAAAAATGTATTTCAAACAATCATTTGTTAATCCAAATAAAAACTCTAAGTTTAAGTACAGAGAGTAATTAAAAATAGTTACCTTTTTTAATTAATTGAGTTTTGCAATTTTTTCTATGCCCAATTAAAACTGTGATTGATACTATCATGATTGAAGACATTTCAATTAAAAAATTAATTGGACCAATTAATTTGGTGATTGAATCAGAAAAAAATTTTTTGTGTGTAGAGTACGATCCCGCGACGAAACAAAACTTTTGTAATGGGACGGGCAATTGCTTTTCCGTCCAAAATTTTTATACCCTCCACCATAGAATGGGGGGTATATTAACTTTGTCATTCCGTTTGTAACACATCGAAATATTGCTCTAAGACCCCATAAAGTATATATATTCTGGGTTGTGGTGAAATTCTGAGTCGATCTAAGCAAGTCCGTCCGTCCGTCTGTCTGTCTGTTGAAATCACGCTAACTTCCGAACGAAATAAGCTATCGGTTTGAAACTTCTCATAAGTAGTTGTTATTGATGTAGGTCGGATAGTATTGCAAATGGGCCATATCGGACCACTTTTACGTATAGCCCCATTTAACCGGACCCAAAGATTTGGCTTGCGGAGCCTCTAAGAGAAGCATATTGCATCCGATCTGGCTGAAATTTGGTACATGGTGTAAGTATATGGTTTCTAACAACCATGCACAAATTGGTTGATATCGGTCCATAATTATATATAGCCCCCATATAAACCGATCCCAAGATTTGACCTCCGGAGCCTCTTGGGGGAGCAAAATTCATCCGATCAGGTTGAAATTTGGTACGTGGTGTTAGTATATGGTCTCTAACAACCATGCAAAAATTGATCGATATCGGTTCATAATTATATATAGCCCTCATATAAACCAATCCCCAGATGTGACCTCCGGAGACTCTTGGGGGAGCAAAATTCATCCGATCAGGTTGAAATTTGATACGTGGTGTTAGTATATCCTCTAACAACCATGCAAAAATTGGCCCATATCGGTTCATAATTATATATAGCCCCCATATAAACCAATCCCCAGATGTGACCTCCGGAGCCTCTTGGGGGAGGAAAATTCATCCGATCAGGTTGAAATTTGATACGTGGTGTTAATATATGGTCTCTATGGGTCTTCCCCATACCCGAAGGCAGACAATGAGGTACAAATATGGTACTTGAGGCCTTATCCATACCCGACTTTTTTTTAAGCCTATCGAGCAAAAAAGCTTCGCCAAAAAAGTAGTGAAAATATTCTGTTTGGATCCCGAAGTGGAAGTGCAAAATTAGCGCAGAAGCGATGAATTTAACATGGGCTTGTCATAGGATGGCTGTCCACCATTTCCGTTACACTGAATTTGAATCAATTTTTAGGGTGTAATCTGAATTCAGTGTTTTGGATGTGATTGTAATATTTTGCAAAAAAAAACAAAAATATTAATTTTTATAATTTTCTATGATTTTTAATGCATTCTAACGCTTGCCTGAAACGTTTGTCCTCAAATTTTTCTAGAAAGGATTTAGCATTTTTATCCACAAAATTTGAATAATTTATTCCATTTTATTAATTCTTACTCTGTTTTTAACCTATTTGAAACCAAAAAAAAAGTTAAAATAAGCCATTAAAAATATGGAAAAAGCCAGTTATAAAAAGTTTAATTAAAAGAAATTCCAGCGTACTTAAAATAAAGATCATCTTTGGCAGGACATTTTTGGAAGTGCTTTTAAAGTTGTGCCTTCAGAAGAACTTCCAATTTTAATTTTTTTTGCTAGGATACTTCATTGAATGGGTTAGCAGTGGAACGTCTCTCTTTCTAGAGTTTTGAAAAACTCCTCGTACAATATTTTAATAGTATTAGTTGGATTTTTATATCAGGCTCAGAAGTCGGTGACAAATCTATAGACCATTCTTGGCTGGAGTCCCTTCCACATGCCCGCTTTTTTTACAGATATACTCCTCGAATAACTAAACCGATTTATTATCTGAAGCAAACATACACTCAAAAAAAAGTTTACTTGGAAGTGTAGAATATTGAAATGCCGGAGAAGAACCTATACCACCAATTGAATATCGGCCAAGATATGAAAAAGGGCGCCCGTGTCCACTGAAGCGTCTGCGAAGAAGGAGAGTGACCAATTATGATCAAACGATTCTCACCTAAGAGGAACATGGATGATGAAAAGTTTTTTGCGCCACCTTCATATGCGAACGCACACTCAAAACAATAGTGAGCCGCCAGGAAGGAAACTTTTGGTGAATTTTAGAAAATAAAGAAATTCAAGAAAAATTCTATGTTCCATGTTCAAAACTCCATGAACTAAAATTGAATTAAATTGTCACTAAAGGAATATCTGACTATATGGGGTCTACAGCAAAACATGGACCGATACAAACCATTTTCGACACACTTGTTTATGGACCAAAAATATTTCTAGATTTCCCATTCCACTTGTTTTATGGACAAATCGGATAAAAATCGCAGGAGATCAGGCTATTTCTAAACATGGACCGATTCACACCACATGCGGCACCCTCATGCATAGACCCAAAATACCAGATTTTGAATTTCAGTGAAATCGGATAAAAATTGATATGTGTAGACGCTTAAGAAGTTAAATCGGGAGATCGGTCTATATGGAGGCTATACCAAAACATGGATCGATTCACATCATGTTCTGCACACCTATTTATGGACTTTAAACGCCTCTCATTTTGCCGGAAATCCAAACAAATCGCCGAAGAGAAATAGTACTAAGACATCAACAAAGTGATGAGCTAACGTGTAATCAGCTGTGATGACAGTCAACAGATGTATCATAGTTTTCTTGTGATGTCTTAAGACAATAAATGTAATATGTTATTAAGAGCACCTATATTTTCTCACTTAATGATCTTATGAAACTTACTACAGTATTATCTTCACAAAGGTATTTTTTCCTAGGACTTACCTGATTACATAGAGAATATGCAAGTTTTTCATGAAAGAAAAAAGAAAAAATAATAATTAGTTATAAGGAACATAAAAATATAACGACATATAATTAATAACAATAAGTAGGTACCTATACATACATTGCCCACAAAAATTGTACAATAAATTTGAGTAAAGAAATTTACTAAAAAATGCATTCCATTTAATTAAATTTGCATTTTAATTTAGTTGCATTTGATTCGTAATTAAATATACTACCACCCAGCAAAAAACAAAACACGGCTCCAAAAAAGTAGTGAAAATGTTCTTTTTGAATCCGGAAATGTTACAAAATTGACACAGAAGCGATGAATTTAATTTCTATATTTTTGATGATTTGTTATTAATTCTAACGTTTGTCTGAAACGTTTGACTTCAAAAATTCGCAATATTTCTATAATTGATTTCACATGTTTTTTCGACAAAAATTTAATGTACCATTTTTATTTAATTCTTACTCTGTTTCTAACCTATTTGAAATAAAAAAATTAAAATTACCCACTAAGCCCTTCACTACCGAAGTAAATCTAATGTTAAAAACTTTAAATTTTCTTCTGTTTTTTCTTGTTTCTGTTTTTTCAGCATATAGAACAAGAATTGTAATTTTGAGGACCTACCTCAATTACTTCAAATGCTATATGAGTTTGTTCTGAAAACTTGATTCTTGAATTATGACCAGATGACCTTATGAAAATAAGCGCTTTTTGGCCTATAATATCTTTCGAATTGCGAGAAAAAATAGAAAAAAGAACCCGAAAAAATATCAGCCATAGTTTTTGTATAAATGTCCATTTACTAGAGACAACAGATTGGCTGATAAGTCCCCGATCTAACAAAGAAAAAACACATTTTTTTTGTCAAAATTCGTTTTTATTATTCAACATTCAAGAGCGATACAACGATTATAACGATACCATTTTGGTAGTACTCCTTCGGTTTTGCCTCAAAATAGGTCTCAGTTTCGGCGGTCACCTCTTCATTGCAGCCAAATTTTTTCCCTGTGAGCATCCTTTTGAGGTCTGAGAACAAGAAAAAGTCGTTGGGGGCCAGATCTGGAGAATACGGTGGGTGGGGAAGCAATTCGAAGCCCAATTCATGAATTTTTGCCATCGTTCTCAATGACTTGTGGCACTGTGCGTTGTCTTGGTGGAACAACACTTTTTTCTTCTTCATATGGGGCCGTTTTGAAGTGATTTCGACCTTCAAACGCTCCAATAACGCCATATAATAGTCACTGTTGATGGTTTTTCCCTTCTCAATATAATCGATAAAAATTATTCCATGCGCATCCCAAAACACGGAGCACATTACTTCGCCAGCGGACTTTTGAGTCGTTTCACGCTTCGGAGACGGTTCACCGGTCGCTGTCCACTCAGCCGACTGTCGATTGGACTCAGGAGTGTAGTGATGTTTCATCCATTGTCACATATCCACGGAAAAACTCGGGTGTATTACGAGTTAACAGCTGCAAACACCCCTTAGAATCATCAACACGTTGTTATTTTTGGTCAAATGTGAGATCGCGCGGCACCCATTCCGAGCTTCCGCATATCCAAATATTCATGAAGGTTAGGTTAGGTTAGGTGGCAGCCCGATGTATCAGGCTCACTTAGACTATTCAGTCCATTGTGATACCACATTGGTGAACTTCTCTCTTATCACTGAGTGCTGCCCGATTCCATGTTAAGCTCAATGACAAGGGACCTCCTTTTTATAGCCGAGTCCGAACGGCGTTCCACATTGCAGTGTAACCAATTAGAGAAGCTTTAAAACCCTCAGAAATGTCACCAGCATTACTGAGGTGGGATAATCCACTGCTGAAAAACTTGTTGGTGTTCGGTCGAAGCAGGAATCGAACCCACGACCTTGTGTATGCAAGGCGGGCATGCTAACCATTGCATCACGGTGAATGATATGACCAACACGTTCCTTTGATATCTTTAAGGCCTCTGCTATTTCGATCAACTTAATTTTACGGTCATTCAAAATCATTTTGTGGATTTTTTGATGTTTTCGTCGGTAACCACCTCTTTTGGGCGTCCACTGCGTTCACCGTCCTCCGTGCTCCGTGCTCATTTCACCACGCTTGAATTTTGCATACCAATCAATTATTGTTGATTTCCCTGGGGCAGAGTCCGGAAACCCAAGTTTTTGCGTCCACCGTATTTTTTTCCCTTCAGAAAACAGTATTTTATCAAAAAACGAAATTCCTTTTTTTCCATTTTTTTTCACAATAACAAAAGATGCTTCACAAAAGACGCTCTATCTCACAAACTAATTGACTTACAGACGTCAAATTTTGCCACGAATCATTTGAAGGTTGGTACTATATAAAAATAATATGCATCTGATACTAGCGACGCCATCTATGTGTCAGACCGATAACTTATCAGCCAACCTGTTAAGTGAAATCGCTCTATATGGAGGCCTTACCAAATGGACCGATAAAACTAAATCATATACACTTTGTTATGGGTTTAAAATGCCAGTATATTTTCAATTTGTGGCAAATCGGATAAAAACTATAATTTCTAGAAACCCTAGGAGTTAATTCGGGAGTTCGGTGTAATGGGGGCTATTCCAAAACATGGAAGGATACACACAGTATTCAGCACATCTAATTGTAATTGTAGAATCTAGACCAATTTCAGGCAAATTGGGTAAAACTACGGATTCTAGAAGCCCAAAAAGTAAAATCGGGAGATCGATCTATATGGGGGCTATATCAAAACATGGACCGATACTCACCATTTTCGGCACATCTCTTTATTTTCCTAGAATACCTCTACATTTCCAATTTCAATCAAATTGGATAAAAAATACGGATTCTAGAACCCCAAGAAGAAAAATCGGGAGATCGGTTTATATAGGGGCTATATCAAAACATGGTCCGATAATCACCATTTTCGGCACACCTATTTATGGTCCAAGAATACCCCTAGATTTCCAATTTCAGGCAAATTAGATAAAAACTAAGGATTCTAGAAGCCCAAGAAGTAAAATCGGGGGATCGGTTTATATGGATGCTATATCAAAACATGGTCCGATAATCACCATTTTCGGCACACCAATTTGGGGTCTTAAAATACCTGTAGTTTTTCAATTACAGGCAAATCGGATAGAAAATACACTTTATAGAAGCCCAAGAAGCAAAATCGGGAAATCGGTCCCCAAATCGGAAGGTCGGTTTATATGGGGACTATATCAAAACTTGAACCGATATAGCCCATCTTCGAACTTGACCTGCCTACAAACAGAACACGAATCTGTGCGAAATTTCAGGACGATAGCTCCATTATTGAAGGCTGTAGCGTGATTACAACAGACAGACGGACACACACAAAAAAAAATTTTTTTCTGATTCAATCACGAAATCAATTGATCCAATTAATTTTTTAATTGAAATGTCTTCAATCACAGAAATGATAATATCAATTAAAAAATTAATTGACAGTCAATTAAAAAATTAATTGATCCAATTAAAAAATTAATTGACATTATTAATTTGTGCACACAAAAAAATTTTTTCTGATTCAATCACCAAATTAATTGATCCAATTAATTTTTTAATTGAAATGTCTTCAATCACGAAAATGATAGTATCAATCACAGTTTTAATTGGGCATAGAAAAAATTCTTGATTAAAAAATTAATTGATTTTTTCAGCAAATATCAATCAATTTTTTAATTGATTCAATTAAAAATTTAATTGATGTTGATTGCAAAACTCAATTAATTTATTAATTAAAAAAGGTAACTATTTGTAATTACTTTCTGAATTGGCTTAGAGTTTTTATTTGGATTAACAAATGATTGAAATACATTTTTAATTAAAAATTAAAAAATAAGCACTTTTTTAACTGAATTAGTCTTCCGAATTTGATTAAAAATTTAATTGTATCAATTAATTTTTTAATTAAAAATTTTAAAATTTTCAATCATTGACTTAAATAACTTAATGTTTCTATCATGATTAAAAAGTTAATTGTATCAATTAATTTATTAATTGAAAAAATTTTCAACTTGAATTAACTTTTTAATTGGAAATATTTTGGTGATATTTTTTTCTGTGATGTGATTGATTTTTGTTTCAATTAAAAAATTTGTTGAATCAATTAAATTTTTAATTGAATATTTCTTAAAACTCACTTAAGATTTTAATTGGAAAAATTTTCGTGAATTTTTTTTTCTGTGCAGGCGGACATGTTTATATTGTCTTAGAATTTCGCCCTGATCAAGTATATATATATATACTTTATATAGTCGGAAATCGATATTTCGATGTGTTACAAACGGAATGACAAACTTATTATACCCCCGTCACCATTCTATGGTGGTGGGTACACACAAAAAAAAATTTCTGATTCAATCACGAAATTAATTGATCCAATTAATTTTTTAATTGAAATGTCTTCAATCACAGAAATGATAGTATCAAATAAAAAATTTATTGACAGTCAATTAAATTATTAATTGATCCAATTAAAAAATTAATTGATACTACTAATATGTGTGATTGATTTTTATTTCAATTAAAAATTTTGTTGAATCAATTAAATTTTTAATTGAATATTTTTTAAAACTCCATTAAGATTTTAATGGGATAAGTTTTCGTGAATTTGTTTTCTGTGTATAAAAACTTAAAAAAAAATTAAATTAATAAACTTTCTGTGTAGTTAAAATAAAAACCATTTTTGAGAAGACATTTTTACACATTTTTTGCTGGGCACTTAATTTGATTTATCTTAATTTCTATTCTACAAAATTTTATATAACCTAGTTTAGATACACACAAAAAAATTGCACGAAAATTTTTCCAATTAAAATTTTAATTGAGTTTTAAAAAATATTCAATTAAAAATTTAATTGATTCAACAATTTTTTTAATTGAAACAAAAATCAATCACAAAAATAATAGTATCAATTAATTTTTTAATTGGATCAATTAACTTTTTAATTGACCTTCAATTAATTTTTTAATTGATACTATCATTTCTGTGATTGAAGACATTTCAATTAAAAATTAATTGGATCAATTAATTTCGTGATCGAATCAGAAAAAAAAATTTTTGTGTGTATACGAAATTCACATTAATTCATTTTGAATCATTGAAGTAAACTTAAATGTGACTCTTTTGAAAGATTACAAAATTTACATTTAAATCTCCATTGTAAATTAGATTGCAAATATTTCGATACACGCAATTGCAAATTTATATAGGGAAAGTACAGAGTTAGTGTAGTCAATGAAGCCCTTTTCCATAACATTCAACAATAATATATTTTGATTATAAAACATTTGTCAACCGAAGTAACCCCAAGCAACAATGCAAAATCGGACAGTAAAAAACATGTAAATACTTTCAATTTTAACAGGAAATTGAACGGCATAACAATAAAGAGAAATAATTTCCATCGATGATTTACTTTTTCCAATGAATGGAAAAATATTCATTTGACATGCAATCTTTCGAAATAGAGCATCATTTATCCATTTGTCCGTCCGTCCGTCCACCCATCCATCCATTCAATCGTTTGTATTCAATGAATAGAGGCAACAATATTCATTCGACGAGGTAATCTTTCCAACATCCCAAACGTCTTGCATTGCATTAAACGATCCGTTAATAGATTCACAACAAAATAATAAAGTCAACAATAAAAACAAACCGCTTTTGTTGTTTACGATTTGCGAGGAAATTTACACAGTGAATTTTTATGTTTATTTTAGAGATATGCAAGACTCCGTTGTAGATTTGCGAACTCAAAATGAAATGATTTTTTGGAAAATATTTTTAAAACGAAAAAAAAAACTAAATAAATTCGTAAAACTTTAATTTTAATATGAAGCATTACACTAAACATTAGTTGTAACAAGTTGGCTGATAAGTCCCCGGTCTAACAAAGAAAAACACTTTTTTTTTTGTCAAAATTCGTTTTTATTATTCAACATAGTTCCCTTCAAGAGTGATACAACGATTATAACGACCTTCCAATTTGTTGATACCATTTTGGTAGTACTACTTCGGTTTTGCCTCAAAATAGGCCTCAGTTTCGGCGATCACCTCTTCATTGCAGCCAAATTTTTTCCCTGCGAGCATCCTTTTGAGGTCTGAGAACAAGAAAAACTCGCTGGGGGCCAGATCTGGAGAATACGGTGGGTGGGGAAGCAATTCGAAGCCCAACTCATGAATTTTTGCCATCGTTCTCAATGACATGTGGTACGGTCCGTTGTCTTGGTGGAACAACACTTTTTTCTTTTTCATATGTGGCCGTTTTGCCTCGATTTCGACCTTCAAACGCTCCAATAACGCCATATAATAGTCACTGTTGATGGTTTTTCCCTTCTCAAGACACTCGATAAAAATTATTCCATGCGCATCCCGAAAAAAAGAGGCCATTACTTTGCCAGCGGACTTTTGTGTCTTTCCACGCTTCGGAGACGGTTCACCGGTCGCTGTCCACTCAGCCGACTGTCGATTGGACTCAGGTGTGTAGTGATGGAGCCATCTTTCATCCATTGTCACTTATCGACGGAAAAATTCGGGTGTATTACGAGTTAACAGCTGCAAACACCGCTCAGAATCACCAACACGTTGTTGTTTTTGGTCAAATGTGAGCTCGCGCGGCACCCATTTTGCACAGAGCTTCCGCATATCCAAATATTGATGAATGATATGACCAACACGTTTCTTTGATATCTTTAAGGGCTCTGCTATCTCGATCAACTTCATTTTATGGTCATTCAAAATCATTTTGTGGATTTTTTTGATGTTTTCGTCGGTAACCACCTCTTTCGGGCGTCCACTGCGTTCACCGTCCTTCGTGATCATTTCACCACGCTTGAATTTTGCATACCAATCAATTATTGTTGATTTCCCTGGGGCAGAGTCCGGAAACTCATTATCAAGCCAAGTTTTTTTGCTTCCACCGTATTTTTCCCCTTCAGAAAACAGTATTTTATCAAAACACGAAATTCCTTTTTTTTATTTTTTCACAATAACAAAAGTTGCTTCACAAAAGACGCTCTATCTCACAAACTAATTGACTTACAGACGTCAAATTTTGACACGAATCATTTTAAGGTTGGTACTATATAAAAATAATATGCATTTAATACTAGCGACGCCATCTATGTGTCAGACCGGGGACTTATCAGCCAACCTGTTAAATGAAGAATTGAAACACAGAGTAGCTGACACGAAGTTTTGCCAATTGTTTCATTTACAGAGCATTATATTGTTTACAAGCCACCAAAAGTATTTGTACCTGATTTTACAAAAATATTCAATTTTAAAAAATATTCAATTAAAAATTTAATTGATTCAACAAATTTTTTAATTGAAATAAAAATCAATCACACAAATTAATAGTATCAATTAAATATTTAATTGCATCAATTAATTTTTTAATTGACTGTCAATTAATTTTTTAATTGATACTATCAATTCTGTGATTGAAGACATTTCAATTAAAAAATTAATTGGATCAATTAATTTCGTAATTGAATCAGAAAAAAAATTTTTTGTGTGTATCTAAAATGAAGGTTGTATTTGCACTGAAAAAAGCATGTCCATTTCCAAAGGTATTGTCTTTACACTAAAGATTTTGGTATTGATTACGAGGCTAAGAAGCGGAGAATGGAAGTAAGGATATTTTTAAGATACAATTAAAAATGTGAGTTTAGCGCACTTGTTTTTAGGAAACAAATTTTAATTTATTGATGTACAATTTTTTTCTTCTTGTCCCTTGTTAACGAAAACATAAATATCCACATTTGTACTTGACTTCAAGTAGAAATCGGGCTATGTTTCAAGTAAAAAATTTTAATATAAAGTATTGCAAAACACCTCCTATATTTGAACGTTTGATTGATTTGTAGTAAAGATACAAAAAAAAATCAACTAATTTGAATTATTTTTGATTGAAAATTTTTCAAAACTATTAGAGCCAAGTTGACCTTAGTCAAACAAAAATTTCTTGCATGGAAGGACGCGTAGTTTTAAGTCAAATCACTTATCTATAAAGACAAAACGACTTAATTGAAATGTTTAGCGTCTTTTGGACAATGAAAAAATGAAGAAATGTGTCGTCTCATTTGTATTTTAAGGGTATCACATCTTTGACCTCACGACAATATTTTTTTCAGTGTTTGTTATTATGTGCACATTTTTTTGTAATGTATTAAAATAGAAAAACAAATTTTGGATCCGGATATAATTTTTTCCCCAGTGCAGTTTTTGAATAAATTTTCACACCACTGTAAATCTGCAAAATGTAAACATTTATTTTACAACCGAAAGCCAGCATAGTAAACATTTTTCTTTTCACGGAAAAAGTTTAACTTTTCCTTTAACATCCATCATATACAACTTCATGAAGCTATTGAAAAGAAAATCAAACAACGACGAATAACATAACTATGGATGTGCCAATGACAATTTTATTTGTTAGGTTAACAACGAATTTTAAATACTTTACACACTTACAAAAAAATGTGATTTCTTAATTAAAATAAAAAAAAAAAAACTTTAAAACAAAAAAAAATAAATAAATAAAAAAAAATTTTCTTAATTTCAAAAAAAAAAAAAAAAAAAAAAACTTTAAAACAAAAAAAAATAAAAAGTAAATTTTTTCCTATATTGGAAGCTTTTTTATCTAAAGATCTAAAAATTCAATATGTCAGTTAAAGGCTATTTCTTTAAATAAAAAAATGGTTTTCTTTACTTTAAGGAAATTCGATACATTTTAGAGGCAGATTTTTTCTAGAGACGTAGAACTTTAGTTCACTTTTGCAAACGTTAGGCAAGAGGGCAGCTTTTCCTCCCAGCCAGATATTAAAAAAATCTGGTACCCTATATTAAACCCAACAAAAAAAGCGTTGCCAAAAAAGTAGTGAAAATGTTCTTTTTGGATCCGGAAGTGGTGCAAAATTGACACAGAAGCGATGAATTTAACATGGGCTTGTCATAGGACGGAAGTCATCCATTTCAACAGCCGTGTCACTGAATTTGCAACACTTCTCCAGGTGTGATCCGAATTTAATGTTTTTAATGTAAATTAAAAAATTCTGTGATATTTTATCAAGTAAATAATTTTTATAATTTTTTATAATTTTTAATGGATTCTAACGCTTGTCGGAAACGTTTGACCTCAAATAATTTCAAAAATTCAAAAATTTTCAGATTGGATTTAGCATTTTTGTCGACAAAATGTAAATAATTTGTACCATTTTGTGAATTCTTACTCTGTTTTTAACCTATTTGAAACAAAAAAAAGTTAAAATTATCCATTAAAAGTATGAAAAAAACAAATTATAAAAAATCGAATTAAAAGAACTTCCTGGGTAGTTAAAATAAAGAACATCGTTGGGAGTGCATCTTCTGGAAGTGCTTTTAAAGTTGTGCCTTTGGAAGAACTTTCAAATTTTTTTGCTGAGAATTTAACAGCCTCCTCCCAAGTCCACAGAAAAAAATTCAAGAACATTTTTCCAATCAAAGTCTTAATTACGTTTCAAAATATACCCAATTAAAATTTTAATAAAGTGTGATACGGTCAAAATTTGGTCAAGGGAAAACGCGTGTAAATCGGTGAAATCGTTTATTTAAAAAATCAAATTAAATTTCTTTTTCAAGTTCAATTAGTATAAAATTCAGGAAAAATATTCAGTTAGGCTTTCGCTTTTCCAAATCCGAATTGCCGGGCCTCACGCTTGACACCTGCCATCAGATTTTGTACAGCCACCTTGTCCACCTTCTTCGCCGCAGAAAGCCAGTTTGTCTTGAACTGCTGCTCGTCCTTAGCAGCTTTTTTGGTCTTCTTTAGGTTCCGCTTAACAATAGCCCAGTATTTCTCAATTGGGCGGAGCTCTGGCGTGCTGGGAGGGTTCTTGTCCTTGGGAACCACCTGCACGTTGTTGGCGGCGTACCACTCCATGGCCTTTTTACCGTAATGGCAAGATGCCAAATCCGACCAAAACAGTACGGAACAACCGTGTTTCTTCAGGAAAGACAGCAGACGTTTATTCAAACATTCTTTCACGTAAATTTCTTGGTTGACAGTCCCGGAAGCTATGAAAATGCTGCTTTTCAAGCCACAGGTACAGATGGCTTGCCAAACCAGATATTTCTTTGCGAACTTTGACAGTTTTATGTGCTTGAAAATATCTGCTACCTTTCCCCTTCCTTTTGCCGTATAAAACTCCTGTCCCGGAAGCTGCTTGTAGTCGGCTTTGACGTAGGTTTCGTCGTCCATTACCACGCAGTCAAACTTCGTCAGCATCGTCGTGTACAGCCTCCGGGATCGCGCTTTGGCCGTCGTATTTTGTTTATAATCGCGATTTGGAGTCAATACCTTCTTGTAAGTCGATAGTCCGGCTCGTTTTTTGGCTCGATGCATGGTTGTAGACGATACACTCAGCTTATTTGTGGCATCTCGGAGAGAGAGAGGTTAGGGTTTCACTTGAAACTACCGGCAACTCTCTTTGTCGTCTCAGTGGCTTCCGGTTTTCGATTTCCCCCCGATCCAGACTTCCTGGCTGTCGACAAACGTTCCCCAAAAACTTTAATTACATTTGTAACGGTTGATTTGGCAACTTTTAGCGATTTTGCCAGATTTGCGTGCGAGTAGCTCGGATTTTCGCGATGCGCGAGCAAAATTTTGATACGCTGCTCTTCTTGCTTGGACGGCATTTTGACAACTGAAGAGTGAATTCCAAAATCAAAATAGGAGAAACATTCTACACACACACACCTTCAAAATGAGGGGTGTTCAGGTTTTTTAAATGCAAAATTGAAAGAAATACGTCAAGTTTTTATATTTTTATCAAGTCTTATCACATAATGGATGGAAAAGATCCAATTAATTAATTGATAATAATTTTATATTTCTAAATTAATTAATTAAGAAAAGTAACCATGAAAAACAGCTGGGTTTCAGCTTGAAAAATGAACATAGTACTCAGTTTTAGTAATAACATATGGGAAACATTTAAACCTGAAGCAATTTTAAGGAAACTTCGCAAAAATTTATTTGATTTATCGCTCGATATATATGTATTAGAAGTTTAGGAAAATTAGAGTCATTTTTACAACTTTTCGACTAAGCAGTGGCGATTTAACAAGGAAAATGTTGGTATTTTGATCATTTTTGTCGAAATCAGAAAAACATATATATGGGAGATATATCTAAATCTGAACCGATGTCAACCAAATTTGGCACGCATAGCTACAATGCTAATTCTACTCCCTGTGCAAAATTTCAACTAAATCGGAGTTAAAAATTGGCCTCTGTGGTCATATGAGTGTAAATCGGGCGAAAGCTATATATGGGAGCTATATCTAAATCTGAACCGATTTCAACCAAATTTGGCTCGCATAGCAACAATGCTAATTCTACTCCCTGTGCAAAATTTCAACTAAATCGGAGCAAAAAATTGGCCTCTGTGGTCATATGAGTGTAAATCGGCCGAAAGCTATATATTGGAGCTCTATCTAAATCTGAACCGATTTCAACCAAATTTGGCACGCATAGCTACAATGCTAATTCTACTCTATGTGCAAAATTTCAACTAAATCGGAGCAAAAAATTGGCCTCTGTGGTCATATGAGTGTAAATCGGGCGAAAGCTATATATGGGAGCTATATATAGATCTGAACCGATTTCAACCAAATTTGGCACGCACAGCTACAATGCTCCCTGTGCAAAATTTCAACCAAATTGGGGTAAAACTCTGGCTTCTGGAACCGTATTAGTCCATATCGGGCGAAAGATATATGGGAGCTATATCTAAATCTGTACCGATTTCAATAAAATTTGGCACACTTGACTATAGTACTAATTGTTCTTCTTGTGCAAAATTTTAAGCAAAGTAGGGTAAAACTCTGGCTTCTGGGGCCATATAAGTCCATATCGGGCGAAATATATATGGGAGCTATATCTAAATCTGAACCGATTTCTTCCAAAATCAATAGGGTTCTATTCTGAGCCAAAACACATACTTGTGTCAAATTTGAAATTTATTGGACTAAAACTGCGGCCTAGACTTTGATTACAAAAATGTGTTCACAAAAATGTGTGTTGCAAACATATGCACTAACTTATAATACCCTGTTCCACAGTGTGCCGCAGGGTATAAAAATTCGGCTGCCTTGATATTTTTAAGAAGCTACTTAAAACGATAAAGTACAAAAGGATTAACACAAGTGTACAGAAAGAACGAAATTGTTTCATAAAAAGTAAAATGTCTTTTCTTACAAAATACGAACAATTTGAAAGAACTTTTCTTAGTAAAAAGTACGAAATATTTCGTAATTTTAATGAAAAGTTTCTTTGGTTGTAAAACAATGACAAACTTTGTACTTTTAATGAAATATTTCGTTATTTTTATGAATAGAATTCTTTCGGTGTGCAACACAATCGCTTATATTTTGCAAATTTTGCAATTTCGTAAATGTTGCACTTTTTATTAGAATCGAAATCGCCATTAACCTATTTGATCCAATTAGAATGTATTATACAAAGACATAATAAAAATCATTCTAGATTTCCAAATTATTGTTATTAAACTATCTTGCGCCATAATGTAGGGTAGCATTCGTGTAGAAAAATGAAATTCAAGTCATCTATGAATGAGCACCATTAATCATAATTCATTTTGCCAATCGAGTTGTACACAAAGTATAGTGGTGAAAAAACGTCGTACATCCCTCATGCTCAATGGAACTAAACACCATACACCATACAAAACTACCCGGCTAATGATGTTTAAATTACGAAAACGTTAAGGAAGCTTACCATGAAGCCTAAGAATATGGCAAATAAGTTTACTACTCCCAATACTAACAACTGCTAGAGAAGGAAAACTTATTGTAGTTCTTCCATTGACTTGACTGGGATGCATGGTTGAATATTGTAGCTGGCGGCTGATAGGCTAACTTACTAAGTGTCTGGGTGGTTCTTAGTTAAAACATAGAGAGTAAAAACTAACTTCATAAAAAAAGAACGAAGCAAACAAAAATGAAAATCAAGACAAACTAATGAGGCAACATTCAAAACAGCGCCAGCACCATCACCAGCAGCAGCTAGTCATCCAGTCAAAGCAGCAACAACCAACTAAGAAGAGTAGTCTCGATGGTTGCTTGTAGTAAACGACCCAATTAACTACTGACCCAGTGCCGGCATGAAAACAGCACAAAAAGATCTTCTTGCAGCTCACTTAGTTTTGTGTTAAGGAAAGCAAAATACAAAAAAATGAAACGAAACGAAACTTTAAGAAGAAGATTCAGTCAAAGGAAAGAGAGTTTGTTTGCTTGTTTGTTCTTTGGTTTTATTTTAGCAACACCGGCTGGAGTTTGATGTTTGACTTTGTGTCTAGAAGATGGTTAACGTAATGGTAACTTTGACAGACAGAAGAATATCTGCAAAGATAAACACGAATCATAGACCATCATCAACACCTGAGTAGTTCTTCATGGAGAGTATTCTAACCATGATTACTTGATTACTTAAAGGAGATTCATTACAATGCTCTACGACACAACGTAAACATAATTTCTTCATACTAGGGAAGAATTTTCGTAATGAAAATTTTATCGAAAAACTTACAGTGAGGCTTATATGTATTGGAACAAACTTCAAGTTTTAATCATTTCAAAACCGCTCGTTTGACAGCTGGCAGATTTAATTCAGTGACACTATTGTTTACAAGCTTACGAAAGCATTTTGATCTATTGCATTCAGAAATAATAATAATAATTTTGAATAATTTTGAAAACTTGATTTTGGAAGCTTGAAAGCTGAACACATTCTTACTATACATGCCAAATTTGTTCAAACTCGGTTCAGATTTAGATATAGCTCCCATGCTCCCGCTATTAGCAAAAATGGCCAAATTATCCATATTTTCCTTCCCACTGCTAAGTCGAAAATTTTAAAAATTACTCTTATACCTATAATACATATCTGTCGACCCATAAATGCCCATTTTCTCTAAAAAAATGCTTTAGATTTAAATATTTCCCATATTTTTATACCCGCGCCACACTGTGGGACAGGGTATTATAAGTTGCAACATACAGAAGGAGACGAGATAGACATACGGTTGTAACGGAACGAAATACATTTTTGTATTGTATTCGTCCGAACATAGATTTATTTGATTGTGCCTCCTGTTGTTTAATGTATGTGTGTCTTTTATGGCCACATACCCACTGTCCTACTCTCCACATACCCACTGTTATTCAATGAAGTCTGGGTGTGTATGGGAAAAATAATTTATGTGGCAATCTGACTATGAGAAACATTTACTTTTGCTTGCTATGAGCATAATTCTCGTCTACGTTGTGGCGGTGGGAGAATATAAACTCGGTGTTTTTGGATAACGAGAAGGAGTCCCGACAGCCGAAGGGTATTGAACACGACGAGTGGCACGACCGCAGTCAGTTCACACTAAGCGACAGGAACTCTACCACCGCACTAAGTGTTTCGGTATTTAGCTAGCTTCCGCACTAATAGCTTCGGTTATTAGCTTGCTTCCGCACTAATTGTTTCGGTAATTAGATTGCTTCCGCACTAATTGTTTCGGCAATTAGCTTGCTTCCGCACTAATCGTTTCACCGACAATTAGCTTGCTTCCGCACTAATAGCTTCGGCTATTAGCTTGCTTCCGCACTAGTTATTTCGGCAATTAGCTTGCTTCCGCACTAATCGTTTCACCGACGATTAGCTTTCTTCCGCACTAATCGTTTCACCGACAATTAGCTTGCTTCCGCACTAAAAGCTTCGGCTATTAGCTTGCTTCCGCACTAGTAGCTTCGGCTATTAGCTTCCTTCCGCACTAATAGCTCCGGCTATAAGCTTGCTTCCGCACTAGTAGCTTCGGCTATTAGCTTGCTTCCGCACTAATCGTTTCACCGACGGTTAGCTTGCTTCCGCACTAATAGCTTCGGCTATTAGCTTGCTTCCGCACTAGTAGCTTTGGCTATTAGCTTGCTTCCGCACTAATCGTTTCCCGACGATTATCTTGCTTCCGCACTAATAGCTTCGGCTATTAGCTTGCTTGCTTCCACTAGTAGTTTCACAGGTAGTTTGTAGTTTTGTTACTAACCTAACAACGAATCAACACCGAATCACCACATCACCCGGATTGTCAACATTATTACTATCAACGTTGAATCGCCGCATCACCCGAATCATCAACGTTTCGCCGCATCACCCGAATCATCAACATACCGCCGCATCACCCGAATCATCGGCCAACCATCGACAGCCGACCAAACTAACATAACCGACTCATCGACACCGGACAGCCACCGACGGGTGACCAGCAAACCACTGAGCGATGAGCGGCACGTGTTAACGTCGTTTAATCGGGCTCAAATTTTGGCTATCCCAATATCTGGAAAGGGGATTCGTTTTGTGGGGTTAAGGCGAACAAGATTCCGAAATTTTTTTTTGCCCCATATAAGTTGCGGTCATTCTATTGGACACAATAGACGGTTTTTATTGTGGTCAACATGCACTCGGTTTGGCTCGTCACTGTATGTTTCGACCGATATTTACTTATATGACACCAGAAGCCAGAATTGCAGCCTAGTTTGCTTGAAATTTTGCACAAGGAGTACAATTGATAGTGTCGTCAAGTGTGCCGAATTTGGTTCAGATTTAGATATAGCTCCCATATATATCCTTCGCCCGATTTAAACTCATATAACCACAGAGACCAAAGTTTTACTCTGATTTACGTGAAACTTTGCATAGGGAGTAGAATTAACATTGTAGCTATGCATACCAAATTTGGTTGAAATCGGTTCAGAGTTAGATATAGCTCCCATATATATGTGTTTTCTGGCCAAAATACAAACATCATGCTTCTGAAATCGCCACTGCTAAATCGAAAACTTGTAAAAATGTCTCAAATTCCCTATAATTCTAATACACACCTATCGTGCGATCAGAGAATGAAGCCCACCCATTTTTGTCGGCGAAGGCTGACACTTTTTTTGTTGTCTCTGGTGGCGGCGGCTTGACGATATAAATTTGTCTGTTCGGCGGTGGACAATTATCCATTATAAAATCAATTTGAATTTATCCGAATAGTAATGAGATTAGTTGTACAATCAATCTTACAATCACATTTATATTTCATTCAAATTTTCTGAGGTAAATTTTTGCAAAATTATTATAGCAACTTGATATGATGGATTGGGTGGAAAGTTAAACATTTCGACAAAACATACAAAAAAATTATTAATAATTTTCTTTTATGATTTAAATAAATATTTTTGATTAATTGGCGGCTAATTTTGAGTCGAGGTGAGTCGACATATTCGGCGGCAGCTCCGACTGGCAAAAACTGTTCGGCGGCAGCAAAAATCGGAGGCGCGACTCGGCGGTTTCATCCTCTGCATCCGATAAATTATAAATGCGCTTTTGCGAAGATTCTAAAAAATTGCGTCAGATTTAAATGTTTCCCATATTTTTATACCCACCACCATAGAATGGTGACGGGGGTATAAGTTTGTCATTCCGTTTGTAACACATCGAAATATCGATTTCCGAATATATAAAGTATATATATTCTTGATCAGGGAGAAATTCTAAGACGATATAACGATGTCCGTCTGTCTGTTGTAATCACGCTACAGGCTTCAATAATGAAGCAATCGTGCTGAAATTTTGCACAAACTCGTCTTTTGTCTGCAGGCAGGTCAAGTTCGAAGGTGGGCTATATCGGTCAAGGATTTGATATAGTCCCCACATAAACCGACCTGCCGATTATAGAAATCGTAGTTTTTATCCAATTTGCCTGAAATTTGAAATCTAGAGGTATTTTATGGCCATAAAGAGGTGTGCCAAAAATGGTGAATATCCGTCCATGTTTTGGTATAGCCCCCATATAGACCGATCTCCCGATTTTACTTCTTGGGCTTCTAGAATCCGCAGTTTTTATTCAATTTACCTGAAATTGGAAATCTAGAGGTATTGTAGGACCACAAACACGTGTGCCGAAAATTGTGAGTATCGGTCCATGTTTTGGTATGGTCCCCATATAAAACGACCTCCCGATTTGGGGTCTTGGGCTTACAGAAACCGTAGTTTTTATCCAATTTGTCTGAAATGGGAAATCTAGAGGTATTTTAGGCCATAAAGAGGTGTGCCGAAAATGGTGAGTATCGGTCCATATTTTGGTATAGCCCCCATATAGACCGATTTCCCGATTTTACTTCTTGGGCTTCTACAATCGGAAGTTTTTATCCTATTTGCCTGAAATTGGAAATCTAGAGGTATTTTCGGGTCATAAAGAGGAGTGCCGAAAACGGTGAGTATCGGTCCATATTTTAGTATAGCCCCCATAAGAACGATGTCCCGATTTAACTCCTTGGGGTTCTAGAAACCGTAGTTTTTATCTGATTTGCCTGAAATTGTAAATATTCTGGTATTTTAGGCTCACAAAAACGTGTATCGGATTAAGTTTTTATCGGTCCATTTGGTAATGCCTCCATATAGAACGACTTCACTTCTTGAGGGTGTAGAAGGCGCACTGATCATGAAAATTGCTTGAAACTCAATGTAAAATTTCCAGATTTTACTTCTACAGAATTAATATTTCAAATCAAGACGTTATTTTATAATTTTCTTGCACACTTACAAGAGATGTTAATGATTTCTCTAAAACTCAAACAAAAATGGTTCTTATAAATCCAGAATCTGATATAGTCCTCATAGGTGAAATCTTTAAATTTATCTTCGGGAGGTGTCCTCAAGTCCTCAAGCCCTCCTGAAATTTCAAAGGAAACCCTAATATTTGGTTCATGGTGGTGGGTATTTAATATTCGGCCCGGCCGAACTTAGTGCTGTATATACTTGTTTTCACTAACATTGTGTTCCCCCCTATGACATAACCGACTTAAATTTTAATTCTATAGATTTTGTAGAAGACTAACAAATTTTGTCATGATCGAGTCCGATTTAAATGTATGTATATGGGACAAAAACCTTTATATATAGCACCCAACAAATTTGAAGAATTTGAGATGGTATCGAAAATGTGGATCTACAAAGTGATGCAGGGTATATATAATGAATGGTGCACCACGAAATTAGTGGTGCACTCATACTGCATACTGAGTGACAATTTTTTAGAATGCACTGTAGATTTTATTTCATCCATGAAAATTAAAATGTGTCTATTGCCGCCTCTTTGTTTTTCTCTGTAGACTAAAACAATGCTTGTGGTGTTAAGAGATGTGTTTTGAAAGCAAAACCATTTAAGTGGTCGTTTAAGATGTTTATCATAACTGCAAAGAATGAGAGAGTGCCAAGCTAACAGACGGACAAACTACACAGAAAATATTCTCTAGTAAAAAATTATTTATTCAGTCTTTGGTTGCAGTTATTATGGTCGTTAATAGAGGGAAGGAAGTTCGACTTGCGGTACAAAATGCTGAGAACTTTATGTGGCTTCGTTGAAGAGACAAAGCATAGTCGTTGAAACTGTCTCAAATAAACAAAAACAAATGGTGTTAATATTTTTTCTTTTATACTAAAATAAATACCGGTAAAATAGTGGAGTGGAGCCACAGTAGGCAAAATGAAAACAGACCACCACATGTGGTTCAAACGAACAAACAGTAACTACAAATCCAAATTAGATGAAGCGAACTCTTTAATGGCGCTTTTTTTAGCACCTCTCAAACATAATCATCTTTTATTGTAAAAACTTCAAGTTACAAGCATTTGGTGTTCCAATCTATTATTCTTCGTCGACAGTTAAACGTCTTTTGTTTTGTGAATAACATTTCTTTGTCATGAAATCAGGCCTAAGTTTCTATAACAAATTAAATATAAAAGAAATATTTATATTGAAAGAGGTCCCAAACAAATTGAGTAGTCCCAATGTTTTGTACCTCTCAAATACTCTCATTACCCAATAATCTTAGAGGTAAATTTTTTTTCAAAACTAGGTAAACTAATAAATGGATCGTATATAACAAACTCTTTACCAAAAGCTTCTATGTCATTAGCTTTAAAAATACCATATGTCTTGAAAATAATGACTAAACATTTTTTAATACATTTTAGCTATATACTTAATTTATGTTACAAAAAGCATCGATTTTAAGAACGATTTCAGTAATACTGAAGATTTATTTCCGATTGTTTAAAATAAACTCGCCTCAATTCAATGGAAAGATGCTCATTTCAAAGCCCAATCTCCTAACTCTAAGAAAAAAGACCTTCATGGAAAAGTTTATCCTCTTTTAGAGGAGCAAGACTAATGTCTGCAAGATGATGACAAGAATTTCTGCAAAAGAAAATTAGCATGATTTCAACGGAATGACGGGCATTGCTAGATCAACTCAGAATTTAACCACGATCAATAATAAAAAACAGTTTTCCAACAAGACTTGAATCTCCCACCAGAGAACGGCTGCGATCTACCGCAACCTACCAGTGTATTTAGTAAACACCAATATTTGCAATCTTAAAACACCAATTGGTAAAAAAAAAAAATTCAACCACCAATATCCAATGCAACCGACGACTGTCGGTGTTTGTTAGTATGAGTGTTGGTCTCTCGAAAACACCGTAGTAAAGCAATCACACAAATTCGTTACCCATATCTCAGCAGTTTGGTATTCTCTTATTTGGTAGTCTCTCAATTCTCTTGAGCTAATGCCAACTGTTGGTAATTGTGGTTGTTGAGTGCAATCACACTTAAGTACCACACTCGTTTTTTTTACCGAGCGTTGTTACGATGTCGATTGGTTTAAGTTTGCAAGACACTGCATACGAACATTGTTATAACAGGTTGGCTGATAAGTCCCCGGTCTAACAAAGAAAACCACATTTTTTTGTCAAAATTCGTTTTTATTATTCAACATAGTTCCCTTCAAGAGCGATACAACGATTATAACGACCTTCCAATTTTTTGATACCATTTTGGTAGTACTCCTTCGGTTTTGCCTCAAAATAGGTCTCAGTTTGGGCCATCAACTCTTCATTGCAGCCAAATTTTTTTCCTTGTGAGCATCCTTTTGAGGTCTGAGGACAAAAAAAGTCGCTGGGGGCCAGATCTGGAGAATACGGTGGGTGGGGAAGCAATTCGAAGCCCAATTCATGAATTTTTGCCATCGTTCTCAGTGACTTGTGGCACGGTGCGTTGTCTTGGTGGAACAACACTTTTTTCTTCTTCATATGGGGCCGTTTTGCCGCGATTTCGACCTTCAAACGCTCCAATAACGTCATTTAATAGTCACTGTTGATGGTTTTCCCTTCTCAAGATAATCGATAAAAATTATTCCATGCGCATCCCAAAAACCAGAGGCCATTACTTTGCCAGCGCACTTTTCCACGCTTCGAAGACGGTTCAACGGTCGCTGTCCACTCAGCCGACTGTCGATTGGACTCAGGAGTGTAGTGATGGAGCCATGTTTCATCCATTGTCACATATCGACGGAAAAACTCGGGTGTATTACGAGTTAACAGCTGCAGAATCATCAACACGTTGTTGTTTTTGGTCAAATGTGAGCTCGCGCGGACCCATTTTGCACAGAGCTTCCGCATATCCAAATATTGATGAATGATATGACCAACACGTTCCTTTGTATCTTTAAGGCCTCTGCTATCTCGATCAACTTCATTTTACTGTCATTCAAAATCATTTTGTGGATTTTTTTTTTTTTGATGTTTTCGTCGGTAACCACCTCTTTCGGACGTCCACTGCATTCACCGTCCTCCGTGCTCATTTCACCACGCTTGAATTTTGCATACCAATCAATTATTGTTGATTTCCCTGGGACAGAGTCCGGAAACTCATTATCAAGCCACGTTTTTGCATCCACCGTATTTTTTCCCTTCAGAAAACAGTATTTTATCAAAACACGAAATTCCTTTTTTTCCATTTTTTTCACAATAACAAAAGTTGCTTCACAAAAGACGCTCTATCTCACAAACTAATTGACTTACAGACGTCAAATTTTGACACGAATCATTTGAAGGTTGGTACTATATAAAAAAAAAATTGCATTTAATACTAGCGACGCCATCTATGTGTCAGACCGGTGACTTATCAGCCAACCTGTTATGTTACAGAAGCGATTTTTTTGTTAGGGTGAAAGCTTGGATTTCGATCAATGGCTTTCATATTTCGGATAATTTACGAGGATGTCGTGTTTTTCATCCCCCTTTTTTGGACGCAATGCACCACCGTCAGTATCACGGTAACAAACCATGGTACGAGAATAAGAGATTTACAGTGAAACCTCTCAAACATGGACACTATGAAAAGCTGACTGACACCTTTCAATAGTGAAGTGCTTTCGAGATACGTTTGCTATATTATCACATTAGAATTAACCTCTCATAAGTGGACACCTCCCAAGTATGGACACAATTTAGGCGACCATGGGTGATCCACTGAGAATCTGAGATATTTCACTTTATTCACAATTAAATGCTAGAAGGCTCTAACGCCACTAATAGCCACTTGTAGTTTTCCAGCTTGAATTTCACCACGAATAACTTTATTATCTGAATGAAATAGATCAAAATGCTTTTGTAAGGTTGTAGACAAGCTTCGTTCGTCTGTCAGCTGTCAGACGAACGAATTACAAATGATAGCAACTTTAAGTTGGTTGCAAGACATATCAGCCACACTGTATAACTGAACCTATTTGGTTGGCATTTTCTGGGTGGTCTTATAATCAACCGATTTACTGGAACTCTGGAGGAGACATCGATTAAATTTTTGAGGTAAAAATAGTGCGACTCATAAATTGGTACCCCAATCTATAAATAGAAATTTGCGCGTGAAACCCCAGGTTAGTCGAAGGCGACTGGTTCAAAATTGTTAAAAGTCGACTGTCGAATTTCCCAAAATTCAAAAATTAATCTTTCCTAAATTTTTAAAATCTCGAAAAGTCCACAATTCGTTGTGGTGCTCATGTATTGTACATTAATTTGTGTCGACCCTGCGTGGTTCCCGAAATAAACGCTTAAGAAGCACTGTTAAAGAAAATCAATGAAAGAAAATTTAATGTGCATAACCACGTCAGTTGAGAATACTCGTAAAGTGATAAGGCAAGGTAAGGTAAGCCAAATGTATTTCGAGTTTTTCGTTTTGTCGGTAAGCATTCAGAGAAAATGTGGTTAACGCATAGCGAATGAAGTCATTAATGCATGTTAATGATCTGTTCAAATTAAAATGTTAATTAGTAGTCACTGAGGGGAGGCAAAATGTGATAGTAAAAAAGTTAACCCATTAAAGATAATGAACAACAAATTGATGAACTACATTTGTCGTAAAGCAATTGCCAGAAATACGATAATCTCGAACTACTACTACAAAAAAAATGTATGTCTTATCACTGGCTAATGCATGGGACCTTTTTTTAAAGGCTACCTCCTTTTATGAAAGAAAACATTGAATGTAGAAAAAGTTTAATTTAAATGTTTTTATAAATCATCAAAATAGGGTGAGAAAATTTTATATCAATAGAGTAACACCAAATAATAAAAAAAACAAAAGGGTAAAAATATTGTAGCTCTTGTGACTGCTTATATGAATCCTAATATCAACTGTCATAATTTACTGCTCGAATAAAGAAATTTTATTGAATGGGCGTATCATTCTGTCATTATTATTAATGGATAGCCTATAATTCGAATCACTTCAGATTTCCAAATGTTTGATGGGACCATTTAGAAAAACAAAAATAAAAGATGGTTGGTATATAATTATAGTGTAGAAAGAAATATATTCCATTAGTAAAGAGATGTTGGATAATTACCGGTTTATTGCAAAATACAATCGATAAATCAAATAATCGAAATAAAATTAACGATTGATGTTCCACTATAAACAAATCTATTATTTGAAATAGATTTTGAATACACAAAAAAATACGCCTTGTTAAATTTTGATAAAAATATTTATCAAGAAAATTATTCAAAATTTGATAAAGTTGTACATTGGTAATTTGAATTTCTTTATAGATTTTGTATTCGATAAAAAAAAAGTTGGGATATCAACGACGAAATGTACGAGGATTTTATCAATAATATTTGAAAATACTTTCTGATACTCAATTAGTTGGTCTATAAAAAAATATCTACATACATACATACATCTGCAACAAAACAAAACGTTTGGAAAACGTGTAACAAAAACGTTTTTCTCTTGTTAGATTTTTTTCTTTAATTTCTTCGAAATTTTTAAACTTTTATCACAAAAAAAACAAATCTATTATTTGAAATAGATTTTGAATACACAAAAAAAAAATACGCCTTGTTAAATTTTGATAAAAATATTTATCAAGAAAATTATTCAAAATTTGATAAAGTTGTACATTGGTAATTTGAATTTCTTTATAGATTTTGTATTCGATAAAAAAAGTTGGGATATCAACGGCGAAATATATGAGGATTTTATCAATAATATTTGAAAATACTTTCTGATACTCAATTAGTTGGTCTATAACAAAAAATATCTACATACATAAATCTGCACGCAAAAAAAAACGTTTGGAAAACGTGTAACGAAAACGTTTTTCTCTTGTTAGATTTTTTTCTTTAATTTCTTCGAAATTTTTAAACTTTTATCACAAAAAAAAATTCGTTTGTTAATTTTGTTTTTCAATAAAAAAAATATTATTTTTGAACCAACAACACAGTCCATTTCGTTTATATCAAGCACTGGTCTTTTGGGACTTTAAGTCTTTAATACGAGGCGGTTCGGAAGCTTCTTAGCCTATCAATCAAAGAGAATAAAGGGTGGTCAATATAAACTTGACGCATTTCTTTAAATTTTGCATTTAAAAAACCTGAACACCCCTCATTTTGAAGGTGTGTGTGTGTGTAGAATGTTGCTCCTATTTTGATTTTGGATTTCACTCTTCAGTTGTCAAAATGCCGTCCAAGCAAGAAGAGCAGCGTATCAAAATTTTGCTCGCGCATCGCGAAAATCCGAGCTACCCGCACGCAAAGCTGGCAAAATCGCTAAAAGTTGCCAAATCAACCGTTACAAATGTAATTAAAGTGTTTGGGGAACGTTTGTCGACAGCCAGGAAGTCTGGATCGGGGGGAAATCGAAAATCGGAAGCCGCTGAGACGACAAAGAGAGTTGCCGGTAGTTTCAAGCGAAACCCTAACCTCTATCTCCGAGATGCCGCAAATAAGTTGGGTGTATCGTCTACAACCGTGCATCGAGCCAAAAAACGAGCCGGACTATCGACTTACAAGAAGGTAGTGACTCCAAATCGCGATGATAAACAAAATACGACAGCCAAAGCGCGATCCCGGAGGCTGTACACGACGATGCTGACGAAGTTTGACTGCGTGGTAATGGACGACGAAACCTACGTCAAAGCCGACTACAAGCAGCTTCCGGGACAGGAGTTTTATACGGCAAAAGGAAGGGGAAAGGTAGCAGATATTTTCAAGCACATAAAACTGTCAAAGTTCGCAAAGAAATATCTGGTTTGGCAAGCCATCAGTACCTGTGGCTTGAAAAGCAGCATTTTCATAGCTTCCGGGACTGTCAACCAAGAAATTTACGTGAAAGAGTGTTTGAATAAACGCCTGCTGCCTTTCCTGAAGAAACACGGTTGTTCCGTACTGTTTTGGCCGGATTTGGCATCTTGCCATTACGGTAAAAAGGCCATGGAGTGATACGCCGCCAATAACGTGCAGGTGGTTCCCAAGGACAAGAACCCTCCCAACACGCCAGAGCTCCGCCCAATTGAGAAATACTGGGCTATTGTCAAGCGGAACCTAAAGAAGACTAAAAAAACTGCTAAGGACTAGCAGCAGTTCAAGGCAAACTAGCTTTCTGCGGCGAAGAAGGTGGACAAGGTGGCTGTACAAAATCTGATGGCAGGTGTCAAGCGTGAGGCCCGGCAATTCGGATTTGGAAAAGCAAAAGCCTAACTGAATATTTTTCCTGAATTTTATACTAATTGAACTTGAAAAAGAAATGTAATTTGATTTTTTAAATAAACGATTTCACCGATTTACATGCGTTTTCCCTTGACGAAATTTTGACCGTATCACCCTTTATGCAATGAAGACAAAAAATATTTCTTTGAAAAATCGAATATAATATCGATGTCTACATTCCAAAGTACGCTAAGTCTAAAAAGTGAATTTTACAGGAAACAAGTTCAAAGTTTCTTTTTTGAAATTTCTTAAAACCCGTATAACATAGAAATTCCCTTTTTCGGTCTTAAATCATATTTTTAATAATTTTTTTATTTTATATTTTTTTATGTACGAACTCAAAATAGTGATAATAGAACAGGGCTAAAAATGACTTAGACCATTTCAGACCGAACAAAGCTTTTTGCCCTTTTTGGATTGGACATTTTTTAAAACTTTAGTCACAGGCTAAGTACAATATTAACCATAACGTTTGATAGAAATGTCCAATAAATTTGAACTTTTGATAGGATACAATTCACATCAATCCGAATAAAAAACAGAGAACTCCATCAAAACATGCTAAGTCGACTTAGCGTTCTCTGGAATGAGGGCATCGATATTTACTATTATTTTGATTGAATAAAATTGAACAGTTGCAATTCCGATATATAAAAGTTAACCTTAATGCAATACACCAAAAAAAAACTTTGAAAATAATAACTCCCACAAAATCTAAGATTCTAAAGCAAACTTTTCCCAAATATAACAGTTGTCATATAATCTTTACTTAATGTTATTATAAATATATGGTAATTTATTTTCTGTTTCTGTTTGCATAATGAATTGTACTAATAAAATATGCACAAATTTTTGATAATTAAATGTACCCATTAAAAGTAAAACGTTTCTGAATGGAAACATTTTTTTATTTTAATGTTATTTTAATGGTTATTAAAATAGAAGATTTGTTTAACTCTGACCTCCAAATACAATTTTTTTCTCACAATATAATATCGAATGAAAAAAAAAAGTTTACTAATTGACGTCTACATTTTTCGATGATTTTATGTTAATCTTTTGTATAAAAAATAATTTAAACGGAATAGAAAATTAAATATTTAAATATGAAATAAAATTATATAAATTAAAAAATATTTTTGCATATGGAGAGAACTCCTACACCCTCAAAAAAATCGCTTCTGTAACATATACCCCAAACACATTTTGCTTCAAGCATATATATTTTCAGGATTGGTCCAAACAAAATATTGTTTGTATTATTCAAACGTATTATGTTTCACCTTAGGGCATACACTGGTAGAAAAAAATTTGAATGAAATTTTCTTTTTGGGGATATATTAAGGCGCCAATTGGTTAAACGAATTTTGACAAAAAAATGTATTTTTCTTTGTTAGACCGGGGACTTATCAGCCAACCTGTTATGAATTTTTGGTTTATATTAATTCGTTTTATCAATTTAGAAAATTGAATTAGAAAAGAAACTCAATTTTGGTTCTCATTTTTGCTCACGATGCAAATTATGGCATCTTGAAATAAGCCGTAGTCAAAATGACGAAGGATGACGTTGGTGTACAAAAAATAAGGATGACTTTCCAAGGTTCAAGTTGATTACATATTAATGTCTAGATTCTGATATATTAAACGAAGGTAATAAGCTTTGGTTCAAAGAAAACTTGTTTGAATGTAACCTAAGGTGTATGTTAAATGTCAAATTGTTACATGTTAATTAAAAAATTTCACTTTTTTTGAGAAAGAAAAGTTAACACAATTCAAGAAAAAGATTCTAATTATCACTCAAACAACTTTTCCTTTTAGCATCTTCCCACAAACGATATACTGTGATGGCATAGAAAACCCATAGATATTACAACTATACAAAACAAACAATAAATAATAAATAAAAAAAATAATCATAAAACTAAATAATAAAATAAAATAAATCAACAGCACCAACAAACACAAACTCGATGAAAGGAAAATAAGTCGACAAATAAAAAAAACACAAAATAAAACTCCAAAGTGAATTCCGGTCACGTATATGACGGTAGCCTCATACCTACAAATCTAACTTACAAGTCACGACCGATCACAGCTCCACCACCACCTCCTCCAACAACAACTTGAAGAAATGAAGTGTGAATTTAAGAAAAAATAAAAGCTAAAAAACTATATAAATATTTTATTTTATATTAAATCAGGTATATAATTCCCACGCACAAGACGAGACGAAATAAGAAACTTGAAAAATGTCAGCTAAAATAAAATCAACAGAGGAAAACCTAAAGATAGACAAATGGACCGACGAAACATCAGACAGATGGATTCCCACTACAAAACAATCTCACAAATAAAATGACAAAAAATTAACAACGACGACAAGACGATAAAGAAAAACTTTAACAACAAAATCTAATGAATGACTAACGAAAACATGTTGAGGTAGTCTGAGAGGACAAATAAATAATCGGTCATACGAATTGGACGGATAGTCGAATTAAGGTTAAATAAATTTAAAAAACTGTAGTTTTAGTTTTTTCCCCTTCACAAAACTTGAACAGTTATTTGACATTTTTCTACTACTTTTTAATCAATTTTTTGTTGTTCTGTTTTACTAATTTTTGTATTACTATCTAATATATGTCTATGGCAGATAACCCCAGTTGATAAATAATATTTATGGTTATTCAATTTAGACAATATGAGAAAAAAAAACGAGATAGAGAATTTTCAATATAAGGTTGTAATGAAGGTAACAGGAAACGGAAACTAATCAATTTGTTGAGACATTTCTCAATTGCATTGATACACGGATGAAAAAGACTGTTTTTCATATGTTTGGCTATAAACATTATATGTTTGGAACACAAATTTTTAAACACAATATTTTTGAGTGCAAGCATATAATGTTCATAAACTAGTATAACATGTTTGGGACATATATGTTAATATGTTAGAACATATTATGTTTGGGACATAAAATGTTTGTAAATATAATATGCTTGGATGCAAACATATATTAATTTAGAAATAGCCTATAAACATATATGTGTTTAGTAGCTTGGAGCGCTATTTAACAGGGAGCGATATTGAATTAAGTTGGTGGTTGTTGCTTGTTATTACAAAATTAACATTTTATTTTTCCTTGGGCAATTGATCAGCTACTTCTTTGATCCTTACAAACTGTGTGGTCCGCTGTTCGAATCCCCGTCCGGCAAAAGGTAAAATTAAAATAAATACAAAAATCATACAATTGAATAATTTCTTCTACAATGTTTGTATTACAGAAAAAGGTGCTAAGAAATAAAAGATCTCGTGGAAGTGAAAAAGATGTGGGGGAATATACAATTAGGCAGAAACAAAATTTTGAGCATTCAGGTCGAAAACCTATGTTGTTAGCACCTATATTACCTGTTTATTTTCATAATTCATTATGATTGTAAATATATAAATAAATAAATAAAATTTTGAGCACAATATTGTTTGGGAGTTTTTTTTTAAGCATATAATATTTTTGGGTGCAAAATGCTTCCAAACATATTATATGTTCACATAATAACATATTGTTTTTTGGAAGACAACATTATTGAATTTGGATGCAAAAATACAAAATGTTTGGAACTTAGACTACCCAAACATATATTGTTTAGACCAATATGCTTTCAAATATATTATATATTGGTAGAGATCAAACATATAAATGTTTGGGCAATACCCAAAAATGTATATGCTTGAAGCAAAATATGTTTGGGAGTATATGTTACAGAAGCGATTTTTTGTGTGGGTGTAATCAAACGATAAATCTTTTAGACTGGTTTTCAAATATATTAATATAGATTTATGACATATGTCAATATATCATTTAATTAATTTATTTGAAACTTTTTTAATGTCCTTTTACCAAACATAATAATATAACTAATATGAATGATTATTGTAGGACACACAAAATTGAGGACAAAATTTCTTCAAAATAAATAAATCAAAAATTGACATAACCTAATATAACAGGTTGGCTAATAAGTCCCCGGTCTGACACATAGATGGCGTCGCTAGTATTAAATGCATATTATTTGTATATAGTACCAACCTTCAAATGATTCGTGTCAAAATTTGACGTCTGTAAGTCAATTAGTTTGTGAGATAGAGCTTCTTTTGTGAAGCAACTTTTGTTATTGTGAAAAAAATGGAAAAAACAGGAATTTCGTGTTTTGATAAAATACTGTTTTCTGAAGGGGAAAAAAATACGTTGGAAGCAAAAACTTGGCTTGATAATGAGTTTCCGGACTCTGCCCCAGGGAAATCAACAATAATTGATTGGTATGCAAAATTCAAGCGTGGTGAAATGAGCACGGAGGACGGTGAACGCAGTGGACGCCCGAAAGAAGTGGTTACCGACGAAAACATCAAAAAAAATGATTTTGAATGACCGTAAACTGAAGTTGATCGAGATAGCAGAGGCCTTAAAGATATCAAAGGAACGTGTTGGTCATATCATTCATGAATATTTGGATATGCGGATGCTCTGTGCAAAATGGGTGCATGACTACATGGCTCCATCACTACACTCCAGAGTCCAATCGACAATCGGCTGAGTGGACAGCGACCGGTGAACCGTATCCGAAGCGTGGGAAGACTCAAAAGTCCGCTGGCAAAGTAATGGCCTCTTTTTTTGGGATGCGCATGGAATAAAAACCATCAACAGTGACTATTATATGGCGCTATTGGAGCGTTTGAAGGTCGAAATCGCGGCAACACGGCCCCATATGAAGAAGAAACAAGTATATACGGCCGTAAGTTCGGCCAGGCCGAATCTTATGTAGCCTCCACCATGGATTGCGTAGAAACTTCTACGAAAGACTGTCATCCACAATCAAATTACTTGGGTTGTGTTATCTTAAAACTTCTTAACATCGTTTTCTAAATTGTAAGTTAGTCCATACGTAGGATGGTAGAAAAAGTTTCGTTATATTAATGAAATGTGTCATTAAAATTGAGCCAATGAAACAAATTCATTGATATAACGAAATTTTTCGTTATTGTAACGAATTCTCTCTTAGTCAACGAAACGTTTCGTACTATTAACGAATACTTTCATTATCTTAATGAAAATGTTTCGTTGTATCAATGAAAAATTTTCGTTGGCTCAATTTTAATGAAATTTTCTTTGTGTGTGGAGATCGGTTTATATGGGGGCTATATATAATTATGGACCGATGTAAACCAATTTTTTCAAGGGTATGTGAGGCCACATATTAACACCACGTACCAAATTTCAGCCGGATCGGATGAAATTTGCTTCTCTTAGAGGCTCCGCAAGCCAAATCGGGGGATCGGTTTACATGGGGGCTATATATAATTATGGACCGATGTGCACCAATTTTTGCATGATTGTTAAAAAACCATATACTAACATCATGTACCAAATTTCAGTCGGATCGGATGAAATTTGCTACTCTTAGAGGCTCAGCAAGCCAAATCGGGGGATCGGTTTATATGGGGGCTATATATAATTATGGACCGATGTGGACCAATTTTTGCATGGTTGTTAAAAACCATATGCTAACATCATGTACCAAATTTCAGCAGGATCGGATGAAATTTGCTTCTCTTAGAGGCTCAGCAAGCCAAATCGGGGGACCGGTTATATGGGGGCTATATGTAATTATGGACCGATGTGGACCAATTTTTGCATGGTTGTTAGAGACCATATACTAACACCATGTACCAAATTTCAGCCGGATCGGATCAAATTTGCTTCTCTTAGAGCAATCGCAGGCCAAATTTGTGGGTCCGTTTATATGGGGGCTATACGTAAAAGTGGACGGATATGGTCCATTTGCAATACCATCCGACCTACATCAATAACAACTACTTGTGCCATGTTCAAAGCCTATAGCTTGTTTCGTTCGGAAGTTAGCGTAATTTCAACAGACGGACGGACGGACTTTATGGGGTCTTAAAACAATATTTCGATGTGTTACAAACGGAATGACAAAGTTAATATACCCCCCATCCTATGGTGGAGGGTATAAAAAATGTTGTTCCACCAAGACAACGCACCGTGCCACAAGTCATTGAGAACGATGGCAAAAATTTATGAATTGGGCTTCGAATTGCTTCCCCACCCATCGTATTCTCCAGATCTGGCCCCCAGCGACTTTTTCTTGTTCTCAGACCTCAAAAGGATGCTCGCAGGGAAAAAATTTGGCTGCAATGAAGAGGTGATCGCCGAAACTGAGGCCTATTTTGAGGCAAAACCAAGGAGTACTACCAAAATGGTATCAAAAAATTGGAAGGTCGTTATAATCGTTGTATCGCTCTTGAAGGGAACTATGTTGAATAATAAAAACGAATTTTGACAAAAAATGTGTTTTTCTTTGTTAGACCGGGGACTTATCAGGCAACCTGTTAATTGACGTCCAAAAACAGCAACAACAACAGAAATTGTAGCCAAAGTGCATGATATGGTATTAAATGATCGACGAATAAAAGTGCGTGAAATTGCTAATACCATGGGCATCTCAAATGATCGAGTCCATTTAATTTTCCATGAAGAACTACAGATGAAAAAGCTTTCTGCAAGGTGGGTGCCGCATTTGTTAACAGTCGATCAAAAACGCATAAGAATGAACATTTCTCAAGCTTGTTTGGATCAAGCGAAATAAAATGGATTTTAAGCGTAGTTTCATAACTGTTAATGAGACCTGGAACCCCCACTATACTCCAGAGACAAAAAAAAACAATCCAAACAATGGACTGAAGCTGGAGGAAGTGAGTGCCCCAAAGAAGGCAAAAACAATCAATCGGCTGGTAAGGTTATGGCAACGGTTTTTGGGACTTCAAAGGTATTTTATTGATTGACTATCTGCAAAAGGGTAAAACAATAAATTCAGAGTACTATTGCAACCTTTTGGATTAATTAAATGTGCAAATTCGAGAAAAACGTCCTGGCTTACAACACAAAAAAATAATTTTGCATCAAGACAACGCACCAGCGCACAAGAGTGGTTTAACAATGGCTAAAATCAACGAATTAAAGTACGAGTGGCTTGACCACTCACCTTATTCCCCTGATTTAGCTCCCAGTGGTTTTTATTTGTTCCCAAATCAAAAAAAAAAATCCTTGCTGGCAAGCGTTTTACCTCAAATGAAGATGCAATTACAGTTGTAAACCACTATTTTGAAGACCTTGAGGAAAACTATTTTAATCAAGGGATAGAATTGCTAGAAAAGCGTTGGACTATTTAAGTGTATTGAAGTTTCAGGAGATGATATTGAAAAATACAAGTATATACGGCCGTAAGTTCGGCCAGGCCGAATCTTATGTACCCTCCACCATGGATTGCGTAGAAACTTCTACGAAAGACTGTCATCCACAATCGAATTACTTGGGTTGTGTTATCTTAAAACTTCTTAACATCATTTTCTAAATTGTGAGTTAGTCCATACGTGGTATGTATTAGAAAATACGTAGAGAGCCAGAATTGAAATATGGGGGTCGCTTATATGGGGGCTATATACAATTATGAACTTGATATGGACCAATTTTTGTGTGATTGGAGATCGATTTATCTGATGGCTATATATAACTATAGACCGATATGGACCTAGATAGGCATGGTTGTTAACGGCCATATTCTAGCACAATGTACCAAATTTCAACTGACTCGTATGAAATTTGCTCCTCCAAGAGGCTCGAAAACCAAATCTCGGGATCGGTTTATATGGGGGCTATATATGATTATGGACTGATATGGACCACTTTTGGCATAGTTGTTAAATATAATATACTACCACCACGTACCAAATTTCAACCGAATCGGATGAATTTTGGTCTTCCAAGAGGCTCCGGAGGTCAAATCTGGTGATCGGTTTATATGGGGGCTATATATAATTATGGACCGATGTGGACCAATTTTTGCATGGTTGTTAGAAACCATATACTAACACCATGTACCAAATTTCAGCCGGATCGGATGAAATGTGCTTCTCTTAGAGGCCTCGCAAGCCAAATCGGGGGATCGGTTTATATGGGGGCTATATATAATTATGGACCGATGTGGACCAATATTTGCATGGTTGTTAGAGACCATATACTAACACCATGTACCAAATTTCAGCCGGATCGGATGAAATTTGCTTCTCTTAGAGGCCTCGGACCCCTCAAATTTGGGGGTCCGTTTATATGGGGGCTATACGTAAAAGTGGACCGATATGGCCCATTTGCAATACCATCCGACCTACATCAATAACAACTACTTTTGCCAAGTTTCAAGTCGATAGCTTGTAGGGCATCGGATGTTGTGGATTTCCAAAAAAATAAAAACCTACCTTTAAATTAATGAAAGCAAAAAATTAAATTTAATTTTTTTTTGTATTATAACAATTTTCATATTTTATTAAATGTTCTTCAATTTTCGATCACTAAAACATACAACTTAAAACTAATACAAATAAATAATGCTTCGTAAAAAAATATATGTATAGATATATATAAATGTATATGTATATGAAAAATAAGATCATGATTTGTAATTTGCATGATGCTATGGGTTTGTTATTTATGCATAAAAAAGTCTATAATTAAATATACACGACGACAACGAAATATGAAATGAAACCATCTCCCAAAAAAAAGAAAGTAAAATAAAAAATGCTTGGACAAAAAAAAGAAACAAACTATATCGTTAACTTATTTTAAAACAATTGTAAAGGTTTACTTTTAACTCTGCATTAATATAAACTAGAAAAAAAAACAACAACATATATAAAACTAAAAGCCAAATTGTAAAACTAAGAAAAAAAAATCTATGTTCCGAGGAACATGCTGATCGTGTGAACATTCAAGTTGCATGCCACCACATGCGAAGTTGCACCACATATATAGTTAAGCCATCTTAGCAAACGAGTCAGCCAACTAGCCGAAAAGGAGTAACAACAATCTTTCAGAGAATTATCATAGTACCTCCACAATCACCGCTCACATTCATTGTATTGAAAACGACAAAAAAAAGATTATGGCGGGTAAAGAAAAACAATGCATGTTTTTAAAACCATGGACCAAACTGCAACCACCACTTGATATAATGCAACCAAGATATTTTGGCCAGATCATGGGCCTTCATTGAAGCTCATAGTGAGTACAACACAAAAAAAGGAGAGTGCATACGCAAACAATCGCATTTTACCTAGAGCTGGTACCATGGTAATACCAAAAAACACAGAGAAAATATTTTGTAATGTCATTTGCTAAATGGGAATTGTAATCGAAATCCTAAGTTCCCACATATTTGACATTTGACAAAAATCCTGAAAGTCTAAACACAAAATTAATTGAATTGAATTGGATTTTAAAATCCTCATCTTTAGAGATAACCAATTTTTTTCATATATTTTATTTTAAAAGACGATTAGTCAGTTGTTCATATATTTGATTTTAAAAGCCGATTAGTCGGGTTTGAAATAAAATAAAAATCCTTGTCATTTTCACAAACGAGTTCAAAATTGATTAAAAATCTAATTTCAGATTTGAAGAACCTATAAAAATCGATTAGAGAATTTTGAAAATTATTTAAAATTGATACATTTTCAAATATTTGGAAAATCGGTGATTTCTATATTTAAAACTGAGTTGACGATCAAAAAAGAATTGAAAATTTCTTTTTGGAATATCAATTTCAGATTTTGAGAACTAATAAAAATCGATTAGAAAATTTGGAAAATTATTTAAAATCGATAAATTTTCAGACATCTGGAAAATCGATATTTAGTTAAATTCGATAAGTTTTCAGACCTATGGAAAATCGATAGCGCGATTATAAGAACATTCTAACTTTGAGAAACGGCTTAACGATTACAAGAGTTGAAAATTTCAGATTTGAAAATCAATTTCAGATTTTGTGACCTAATAAAAAATCGATTAGTGAATTTTTAAAATTAATTAAAATCATAGGTTTGAAAATCGATTGGGCGATTACGAGAATTTTATAAATCGACGTAATGATTTTTTCGATTAGCGGTTAGGTTTAGGTTAAGTGACAGCCCGATGAATCAGGCTCACTTACACTATTCAGTTCATTGTGATACCACAGTGGTGAACTTCTCTCTTATCACAGAGTGCTGCCCGATTTCATGTTAAGCTCAATGACAAGAGACCTCCTTTTTATAGCCGAGTCCGTTCTACATTGCAGTGAAACCACTTAGAGAAGCTTTGAAATAGGTGTGCACGTGACACGAAATTGTCGTGACTCACGAAATTTTCACGCGTAAGTCGTGAGTCACGCTCATTGCAACGGCGTGATAGTGCGTGAGCGTGATTAACAAACCAAAATGTCGTGCGTGAGTCACGAAAATATTATCTTTGTGAGTGTGCATGAGTAAAGATTTACGCTCACGAAAGTAATCCCGCTCACCAACATAAAACGCTGAAGAGTTAAATTCATTTACAATTTTAGTCACACTTGGGATGTTAAAAGTGTAATAACGCTCTCGATTTTAATATTGATCATGTTTTCAGACACGTCACTAAGGTAAATTACTCAAAAAATTGTTCGTGAGTCACGATATTTTTCGTGAGTCACGGTATTTTTCGTGAGTCACGGTATTTTTCGTGAGTCACGACATTTTCGTGCGTGAGTACAAATTTTCTTTTCGTGAGTGTGCGTGAGTCATACCAAGCAATATCGTGCCTGAGTGTGCGTGAGTAAGATTTTTCCGTCGTGAGTGTGCGTGAGCAAACTTTGAAACACTCAGAATTGTCACCAGCACTACTGAGGTGGGATAATCCACCGCTGAAAAACGTTTTGGTGTTCGGTCGTAACAGTAATCGAAACCACGACTTTGTGTATGCAAGGCGGGCATGCTAACCATTGCACCACGGTGACTCCCTTAAGGTGGCTTTTTGGCAATTTAAAAAAAAAAAACATAATCGGCCTGGAAAAGTTTTAAAAATCTATAGAACTAAGACTTTCAAAAGTTGTTATCGATTGTATCGTTTATCGTTAGAATGAAGCATAATAAAAAATCGAAGGCTCGAAAACAATTTTATCGATTGTGAATATCGATTAGCCAGTTTTGAAAACAAATTAATTTCGATAAGTATATTTAGAAAGCTATTTACTACGGTCGATATGAAAATTTCTAATAATAAATGAAATCGATTAGACATTTCTACGATACCTAAAAAAAAATCGATTATACGACTTTAAAAACGTCCTCGACATACGAAAATACCCTTTTTTATAAAATATTGTTTTTATGAGTAAAAAAAAAAGCTTTTGAATTATCGGCTTCGTAAAGGTCTGAACATCGATTGGACAATTTTGAGGACTTCGAGAACTGATATCGACTCCATTCGACTTTCAGGCCAACGATTTCTTGACTCTTCCGATAATTTAAAACTGAAAATTTTACCTTTAACGATAATCGAATTTTAACGATTCGTTTATAACTATATAAATCGATTTCTTGACTCTTTCTATAATTTAAAACTGAAAGTTTTGACTTAAACGATAATCGAATTTTAACGATACGTTTAGGACTATATAAAACGATTTTGAATTATTTATAAGTACATTTTTTAAGTCCCCCGAAGGTCATTAAACCGAATTCGAAGGCCACAAAACGTAGACTAATATTTTTCGAACTTGTAGATATTCATGTTAATGTTTGTTTTATAATTTAGACGATTTCAAAAAATTGTAAAATTTTTGAATAATCCGGTTCGTAAAGGTCTGAATATCTATAGGACAATTATGAGGACTTCAAGAAGTGATATCAATTTCTATATATTTTTATGAAATGTCGATTAGTCCCTAGTCAACTTCGAGGCAAAAAAGATTCCTTAGCTCTTCCGATAAATGAAAATTGAAAATTTCAACTTTAAAGAATATTGAATTTTGACGATTCTGAATTGTTTAGGACAATAGAAATCGATTTTGATTTAAAACGGAAATCGATAAGTAGATTTTTTAAGATCTCAGAAGGTTATTAAATTCGAAAGAAACAAAACATAGACTTGTCTATATTAAATTTTATGTTTAATTTAGACTACTATTGTTAAAATAGACTATCGATATCGATATTTTTCGATTAGACAAAAGTCAGTAAAAATGTATTTGTTTATCTTTTTTTTACTGTATTGACATTTCAGACTTTTTTTTTTGACACATTTTTCGATTCTGAATTGTTTAGGACAATAGAAATCGATTTTGATTTAAAACGGAAATCGACAAGTAGATTTTTTAAGATCTCAGAAGGTTATTGAACCGATTTCGAAAGGAACAAAACATAGACTTGTCTATATTAAATTTTATGTTTAATTTAGACTACTATTTCTAAAATCGACTACGATATCGATATTTTTCGATTAGACAAAAGTCAGTAAAAATGTATTTGTTTATCGTTTTTTACTGTCTGACATTTCAGACTTTTTTTGACACATGTCAACGATTTTTTAACACCGAAAATCGATAAGTCGCTTTTTAAGACATAAAAAAATCGATTACTTGATTTTGGAAAAATAAATCCAAAAAATTGTTTAATTGATTTGGAATATAAGAAAAAAAAAGAAAAATTTTCGATTTTTAAAATAGATATAGAGACAATTCATTGACTTCAGAATCATGATTTTCTTGGCACATATCAGTGATTTTTAACATCGAAAATCGATAACTCGATTTTTAAGATAGAAAAAAAATCGATTGAACGAAAAATGGTTTAGTCGATTTAGAAGGAAAATTTGTCGATTTTTAGAATAGATATAGAGACAATTACTAGAAATCTTCTCAAAATGGTGTAAAATTCGATTACCCGAAAATATATTTATTGTAGAAATTCGATTTGAAGGTCGAAAATCGATATGATTTTTAATTTTTTAGGAAAAAAACTATTATTTAAAATGGAAATGTAAAGAGAACACTAAAGATTAAAAATAAATTCAGTTAGAGGATTTTTAAGTTAGAAAAAACGATAAATCAATTTTTAAGACGCGAAAATGATTGATTTTAAAAATAAAAAATCGATTGTTTCATTTTGGAGATAAAGAAGATTAAATGACATTAACCGTCAATTAAAGTGAAATTGAAGACCTTAAAAATTATATATTTTTTTAATATCGCAAAATACATAAAATTCAAAAATCGATTTTTAAGAGAACACTAAAATTTACTTGATTTGCCGTCATTTTCATGAAGCTCCGTTGGTGCTACGTTAGCTAACGAACTTTTATCTGTCACCTTGCCTATATATTCCTTATGTTAGTTAAGAACTTAACTGGTGAAATTTTTCAGTTAAAGTTAACCGAAGGGAAGATATTGACAATTTATTTTCTGTTAACTGGCAGTTTAAGTCTAACGGAGTTACATGAAAATGGCAGTTAAAAAATAAAAATAAATCAATTTGAAGATTAAAAAAAAAAAAAAACAAAAAACGATTAATCACTTTTTAAGAGGCAAATATTTTTGATTTTAAAAATAAAATTATCGATTTTTAGATTTTGGATATAGAAAAGATTAGTCGTAGTACTTTTGCGTATTTCAAAGTATGTTTTTTTTAAATTTTCTTTTAATATCACAAAATTCATAACACGATTCAAAAATCGATTTTATGTTTTATATGTTTTTAAAAATAAAACAAATTCATTGTTCCGTTTATGTATTTCAAAGTCAATATTTCAAGGCATTAAAAACCAATTAACTAAATTGAAGAACTTAAAATATACCTTTCACGTCACAAAATCCATAATATGATTAAAAAATCTATGGTAACTTTTAGGTTTTTTTTATAAAAAGAAATCAAAACTATTGGAATACATTTTAGTATAACAAAGTCTACGAAATATTCCTCAAAATGTGTTTTCTCTCAATGCATTAAATTATTTAGCTGCTAGTAGAGACTGACTCAACTGACTCAAAGGCTGGTGGTTTGTTGGGACTGTTCATGTTGGAAATCTGTGACATTTTCACTGATTTACTTCTTTTTGTATTGTGTTTTGTTTTCGCAAGAAATCATTAATTAAATATTGTTGAATAAAACAAACACATAAAATCAAATCAAATCTTGTAAAACAAAAAACAAAATCAACTCCCAACAAGCTGGCACACAAATAAAGAAACATAGTAAATCAGAGGCGAAATCTTAAATCTTTCGATTGTTTTGTATTTCTGTTTTCAGGCCATTCTTTTTTCTTCTTCTTCTTCAACAACAATTTCAACTTCATTTTGCAACTTATAACATAGCACAAGGTTGGTAACTCAAGTGTTCACACAAAACTAATATGTAGGCTCTAATTTAAATACAAAAAAAAATTAATAATAACACAATAGAAGGCTATGGATTCTAAAGTAAAAAGAATAACCCAATCGAAAAAAACCTACTATATACGCAAAGGTAGCTTTAGCATAAAAATGTAATAAAATCTATGCGTATTCATTTCATGATATTAGAATACAGCCTGTATTTGTAATCTACCAAAATATTAAAAAAAAAAAACTTTAAATAAAAACTGTAAAATGTATATGTACCATAGAGACAACTTAATTTATTTTTAATTAAAAAAAAACTTAAATATTTACATAGGAACCTGGAATTTTATTTTATTTTTATAGGAAGAAGATTGAATGAATGTGAAAAAATACTAAAAAACAAAAAAAAAAAAAACAAACAATAATGTATGATCACTAAAAACTAATTTTTGAATATGATGTTAGCAATCATTTAATACTTGTAGAGAGCATTAGATGAATGCAGAGAAAATGAACTTTATTAGAAGGAAAAATCTGTTGATCACATCAAAATGAATGAAACTATGAAATTTAATCAATCGTCAATTGGATTGTGTCCCTATTAAACAGTGTTGCCATTATGATACTATTATAGCAATGCTCGCGCTTTTTTACAATATGACACTTTTGTGCCACTTTTTTTATTGATCCCTTATATGCCATACCTTTCATATTTTTGTGCCACTTTTTTGTTTAACTTGGCAAATTGTATTATTGTTCTTTCCTTAACACTTTTTTACCTTTAATCAAAAGATATTTTATATAAAGGGTGGTTAAATTGTAAGTGCAGATGTTGAATGTGAACCACACCTTAACGCCAAGTTTTTTTCCGAATTTTATTTGACATTTCTCTATTTCAGACTTACTCAATTTGAACCATGGAGTTATACACAATCCAACAACGTGTTAAATGGTTCCAAGAAATGGCAACAGTGGATGATCAATTTTCGAAGAAAATCATCTTCAGTGATGAGGCACATTTTCACCTCAGTGGATTCGTCAATAAACAGAATTGCCGTATTTGGGCGAATGAGAATCCAAGAGTGATTGTCGAAAAACCAATGCACCCACAAAGAGTGACTGTTTGGTGCAGTTTAGGGTTTGGCGGCATCATCGGGCCGTATTTTTTTCCAAAATGAGGCCGGTCAGGCAGTTACTGTGAATGGTGTTCGCTATCGTGAGATGATAATGAACTTTTTATGGCCCGAATTGGAAGATATGGATGTGGACGATATGTGGATTCAGCAGGACGGTGTCACTTGCCACACAGCTAACGAAACAATGGCTCTTTTGTGCAACAAATTCAATGGCCGTCATCGAAAAACCAATGCACCCACAAAGAGTGACTGTTTGGTGCGGTTTATCGGCTGGCGGCATCATCGGGCCGTATTTTTTCCAAAATGAGGCCGGTCAGGCTGTTACTGTGAATGGTGTTCGCTATCGTGAGATGATAACGAACTTTTTATGACCCGAATTGGAAGATATGGATGTGACAATAAGTGGTTTCAGCAGGACGGTGCCACTTGCCACACAGCTAACGAAACAATGGCTCTTTTGCGCAATAAATTCAATGGCCGTGTTATCTCACGTAATGGCGATGTCAATTGGCCGCCAAGATCATGTGATTTGACACCGTTGGACTTTTTTCTTTGGGGTTATTTGAAAAAAAAGTGTACGTCGATAAGCCAGCAACAATTCAAGAGCTAAAGGATGAGATAATTCGGCACATTAACGGCATAGAACCTCCATTATGCCTCAGCGTCATCGAAAATTTGGACCATCGGATGAAAGTGTGCCGCGGCGCCGATATTTTGTTCCATACATAATTGAGTAATACCAATATATCATAATAAAATAAAATTACAATAATTTCCTAAATAGTTTGTGTTTTATTCAAAATCAACATCGGCCCTTGAAATTTTAACCACCCTTTACCATACAACTTTAGAAAATATACGTATATTTTATTGGCAAATTTTTTTCTGAAATGTAATTTGGCATTACTTATCGCTACTATTAACGATGCCCACTGTAAAGGGTGATACGGTCAAAATTTGGTCAATATAAACTTGACGTATTTCTTTCAATTTTGCATTTAAAAAACCTGAACACCCCTCATTTTGAAGGAGTGTGTGTGTAGAATGTTGCTCCTATTTTGATTTTGGAATTCACTCTTCAGTTGTCAAAATGCCGTCCAAGCAAGAAGAGCAGCGTATCACAATTTTGCTTGCGCATCGCGAAAATCCGAGCTACTCGCACGCAAAGCTGGCAAAATCGCCAAAAGTTGCCAAATCAACCGTTACAAATGTAATTAAAGTGTTTGGGGAACGTTTGTCGACAGCCAGGAAGTCTGGATCGGGGGGAAATCGAAAACCGGAAGCCGCTGAGACGACAAAGAGAGTTGCCGGTAGTTTCAAGCGAAACCCTAACCTCTCTCTCCGAGATGCCGCAAATAAGCTGGGTGTATCGTCTACAACCGTGCATCGAGCCAAAAAACGAGCCGGACTATCGACTTACAAGAAGGTAGTGACTCCAAATCGCGATGATAAACAATATACGACGGCCAAAGTGCGATCCCGGAGGCTGTACACGACGATGCTGACGAAGTTTGACGGCGTGGTAATGGACGACGAAACCTACGTTAAAGCCGACTACAAGCAGCTTCCGTGACAGGAGTTTTATACGGCAAAAGGTAGGGGAAAGGTAGCAGATATTTTCAAGCACATAAAACTGTCACAGTTCGCAAAGAAATATCTGGTTTGGCAAGCCATCTGTACCTGTGGCTTGAAAAGCAGTATTTTCATAGCTTCCGGGACTGTCAACCAAGAAATTTACGTGAAAGAGTGTTTGAATAAACGTCTGCTGCCTTTCCTGAAGAAACACGGTTGTTCCGTACTGTTTTGGCCGGATTTGGCATCTTGCCATTACGGTAAAAAGGCCATGGAGTGGTACGCCGCCAACAACGTGCAGGTGGTTCCCAAGGACAAGAACCCTCCCAACACGCCAGAGCTCCGCCCAATTGAGAAATACTGCGCTATTGTCAAGCGGAACCTAAAGAAGACCAAAAAAACTGCTAACGACGAGCAGAAGTTCAAGGCAAACTGGCTTTCTGCGGCGAAGAAGGTGAACAAGGTGGCTGTACAAAATCTGATGGCAGGTGTCAAGCGTGAGGCCCGGCAATTCGGATTTGGAAAAGCGAAAGCCTAACTGAATATTTTTCCTGAATTTTATACTAATTGAACTTGAAAAAGAAATTTAATTTGATTTTTTAAATAAACGATTTCACCGATTTACATGCGTTTTCCCTTGACCAAATTTTGACCGTATCACCCTTTAGAGCTGAACCCGGAAGTCAAGATATGATTTTGATTACCGGTATTAATAGAATCACTTTTTGCCTACACCGGTAAGTTATTATTTTTGAATCCCAGGTAATACTGCAAGTAGTACCTTTTTGATTACCGGTATTACAGAAAGAATCACTAGTGCTTACCCAGTTTTTGCTGGGTAAATGAGTGCAGAGAACATGAACTTTATTAGAAGGAAAAAATCAGTTGATCACATCAAAATGAATAAAATTATGAAATTTAATCAATCGTCAATTGGTTTGTGTCCCTTTTAAACAGTGTTGCCATTGTGATAATATTATAGCAATGCTGTCGCTTTTTCACAGGATGACACCTTTGTGCCACTTTTTTTATTGTTTCCTTATATGCCATACTGTTCATATTTTTATGCCACTTTTTTTGTTTAAATTGGAAACTTTTTTTATAATTTTTCTTTCCTTAACATGTTTTTTTTTTATTTAAGTAATGCTATTTAAAAAATCAAAAGATGTTTTTATATATTATATATTTTTCATAAGCCCTTAATCAAAGTTTTTTTTTTGTTTTTCTCCTATCACTTTAAAGTTCAAGTAGTTTCTCTTCTCCAATAGGAAGAAGTAGAAAATAAAATAGATTGTTTGATTTATTGTTTCCAATTAACGCATTGTTAGCCATGTGATTGAAAGCCATGTGCCATGACCAATGTCAATTATAGTCTAATCCATAAAATGTTATTATTGTAAAATTTTCAAGCGTAGTTAATTTTCCATCCATAATAATAATAATAAAAAAAATTGTGTAAGATATGATTTAGTCAGTCAATATCTTATGGATGATTAACAAAAACCGTTAACCATCAAGTTTTAAGTTCGTTTTTTTTCTTTGATTTTGATTTCTCTACTCCATGTAATTTCTATTGTATTTGGTTAACTAAAAATAATGATTATGCCTAATTTACCGAATAATGTAACGAATGCATTTATTCACTATACATAGTACACTGAAAAAAATATTGTCGTGAGGCCAAAGATTTCATGTTCTTAAAATACGAATGCAAATTTTGCTTAGCGTAGAAAGCGCATTTCTCTAATATAAAATTTTTTCCTTGTCCAAAAGTCGATAAACTTTTCAATGAAGTCCTGTTGTCCTTATAATTAAGTTATTGGGCTTAAAAATGGGTATCATAACATGAAAGAAAAACCGTTTGGGCTAAGGTCAACTTGACTTTAATAATTCAGAAAAATTCTTTAAAATTAATGAAATTGTCTTTATTAAATTTGTTGTCTTTTTGCATCTTGACTACAAAGAAAAAAAATCGTTCAAAAATAGGACATGTTTTTCAACACCTGACGTTTTTTACTTGAAACATAGCATATTTTCTACTGGAAGTCATGTCTGAATTTGGAAAATAAAGTTATCGTTAACTCGTTTTTAAAGGACTTTGATAGCATATGAAGAAACAAAGCTGAAAAAGCGTAAAATTAAAATTTGCTTCCTAGAGTCAAGCACATAACACCCAAATTTAAAAGAGAATTGTGTCTTAAAAGTATCCTTTCTTGAATTTTCCGCTTCTTTGGCTCGGAATCAATACCAAAATTGTTAAATTCAAGACAAAACCTTTGGAACCGGGCATGCTTTTTTTTCAGTGTTGTATACTAAATTTGATAATTACAAAGAAGATGATTAGATTAGAAAATAGCACAGCGGGTTTATATTTTTGTGTGATTTTTTTTATGAAATTTAATGAACATACATTTTTTGAAAAAAATATTTCACAAAGGTTGAAAGCCTTTCTTTTTAATTTGAAAATTTTAATATCAATAATGAAAATTGATATTTCGAAATCTTGAAACCCTACCCTCCAGTTCAAGTAAAAAAGTTTAACTTTCAAAAATTTTAAAATTCGGATAAATTTCTTTTGAAAAAGATATAAATTAAGATTATATTTAACCCTTTCACTTTTGAAAAAGTAGAAAAATGGTCTAAAAATTTGGTATTTTGCATTATTATAGAAATTGATAAAAATGCACGCCAAACAACAGCGTTGCCGCTGAAAAAGAGCCAAATTTTAATTTTGTGGGAAAAGAACATACACTGAAAAAAATATTGTCGTGAGGTCAAAGATTTCATATCTTTAAAATACGAATGTAAATTTTGCGTAGCATAGAAGACGCATTTCTCTAGTATAAAGTTTTTTTCCATGACCAAAGGTCGATAAACTTTTCAAAATTTGCTATGGAAATACGAATTTTACAAGGTTTTGTAACAAAGTAAAATTTAGAAAAAAATGTAAATAATATTAATTTAATTTGGAAAAAATGGTCCGCTGTTACGAATTTTGGTCCAATTTTGGAAAATTGTTGGTCCAAAATAAGAATTCATTGTGGCAACGCTGCCCCGAAATGACAATCAATAACGCCAATTCTTCTAAATAAATATGTATGCTGATTTTTATTTTTATTACAAGCTTACTTAATTTTTTTAATTTTGGATATATTTTATTATATGAATAAGAGGGTTATAAAAAAGTGACACAAGTGACTAAAAAGTGGCAATAAATTGTAAAAAGCGACACAATAAAGTCTCAACTTACTATCACAACGGCAACACTAATTAAGTGGTAATACTATCCAATTTAAAATTAATTGAATTAATAACTTAATAGCGATGATTTTTTGCTAGATTAAAAAATGTATTGATTACAAAAATTCATTGATCAAGCAAATAAGTGTCGAAGAAATTTAAAGTTAAATTAAATAAATGTTTGTTCCAATTATTTTTTTAATGGTCGAGACAATTCCAAAAAAAATTAAAAATATCAAATATTTTTATAATAAAAACCTTGGTAATATTAAGGTATTTCCAAAGAAAAATTTCTCTTGGAGAGTTTGAAAAAAGCTCCAATTTTGAAAAAAAAGAACCCAAAATGTCGAAAAAAATTAACAAAAAAAAAAGTAATAATGAAAAAAGTCGATTTTATGTATAAATTCAAACTTTTTGCCTTGCAAACATGACAAATAAATTATAATAAAATAAGAATAAGAATGAAATAAGATGTAATATCAAATTCAAATGTGCTTTGCAAAAAAACTCTACCTTATTTTAGAATATACTTTCTTTATCATTTTTGTTTTGATTTTTTATGTCATTAAAATGCTATGTAATCTTAAAACAAAAACATACACCTACCTATCGTACATACATTAACAATTAACCCTTTCTTTATGTTAATATTTTCAACCCGGCCTTACAAACAGTTAAATAAGGTATTTATAATTAATGTTTATGCCATGTAATTGCAATAAGTCTAGTGAAAACCTTATTAACCTCAACGTAAAAACAACAACAGTTTACAAATATATAATAAAAAAAATATGAGACCTTTCTCTTGGATCAAAAGAAAAATATGAAATTATTAAACAAAAAAAAATTACACTTATAACTATAGAGGGAGATATATAAGATCACTTGATAGCAGAGGGGAGGGGGGGCTATTAATGAGAATCCACCCAAATCTACCATCGTCTTTGTCTAAGGCCAACAGAGGAGTTAAATGTTAATAAACAATTTCATTACATTTCACTTTTTGTTAATAATAACAACAACAACAAGAAGTAAAATGAAATTACTTGAAAAATGGAAAAGCTATGATTACATACTTGGCCATGGCACATGGCCACATAATGAAAATTATGATTACTTTTTGTGTGGGGGAAAGTGATTGGGAGAGGGGTATTATGAAAATTTGATTTCAATTATAAAACTAATTAGTTAGCTATTTATGCTTGATTGCAATAATTATAATAATCAGTAGCTTAAAAAAAATATATAACTGCTAAAATATAATGTAAAAAATTTTATGCATAAATAACAAACTTTTGAAAACTCCTTGTCAGTGGTGGAGATGTTTTCGTATAAAGAGATATTTAATTTCTTTTAAATCTCCTTATTTTAAATAATTACATTTTTCAATTTCAGAAAATTTCCTTTTTCATAATATTTCATAATATTTTCAAATTATTTTTTGGAAAAAGTAACCAAATTTCCTGAATCAATTGTATGTACTACATTATTTTATTTTAATTTTATAATAATTTTAAAATCCTTATTGTATACATAAACAACAAAATTTTTATAATGTCCTTATTGATTATTAAAATTATTTATTTATTTAAAATCATAATAAATTATGAAAATAAATACAAATAAAATTAAAATACATCTCCAATTTTATGAAAAATTTTGGAAATCTCCAAATTGATATTTTATTTACTGTAATTGAATTTCTAAATGATTTTTTTTTTTTTCTAAAAACTTCTCAAATCTTCAAAAACACAAAAAATCAAAATTTGCTGAATAAATTAAATTACAATCTTTTTATGTATATTTTTTTAATTTGACTAAAATCCATTCCAAAATGTCGTCACATGTAAGCCTCAAACAAGTTTAAAATTTGAAAAATGTTTTCTATAAAAAAAGAGTCCTCATTCTCTTGGAGAAATTATAAAGTCTCCAATTGTCGAACCAACTTTTTGGAGGTTTTTTTTAATCTTCCTAGAACATTTCATGAAGGCCAACAGAAAAATTCAATCATATTCCGATTTAATTCAAAAGTGGAGAGTAATTTCTAAAAGTCGTCACTTGTAAGTCTTAAAATATCTAGTCATAACTCTTTGGAGAATTCATTTTCTCCCTTTTTTGTCTTACAGTCTTACAATTGTAGAAAAATTTTCAATCGAACACCACATGAAGGCCAATAGGAAAATCAAATCATATCAATGAGACCCTTTTGTTTCAGTCCAAATGTGGAGATTTAAAAAAATACAAAATTTGAAAAATGTTTTCAACAATGTATTCACTCTTTTGGAAAATTTATGAAGTATTTACTTTTCGCACAAACTTTTTGGAGACTTTTTAATCTGTCAATTTAATTAATCCGAACAGGAACAATTACTCATCAATCTATGAGAGCCTCTCGATTAAATCCAAGAGTGGAGACTAAAAAGCTTTAACTTTTTTGGGGAATTTATATAGTCTCCACTTTTGGAAGTCTTACATATGTACAAACTTTTCCCCCGTAGAGACCAACAGGAAAATACCGTCATATCAAAGAGAGCCTTCCGATTCAATTCAAAAGTGGAGACTTAAAAACTCCAAAGTATCCACTTTTCCCACAAACTTTTTGGAGACTTTTTAATCTGTCAATTTAATCAATCCGAACAGGAATAATCAATCATCAATCTGTGAAAGCCTCTCGATTTAATCCAAGAGTGGAGACTAAAAAGTTTTAACTCTTTTGGGGAATTTATACAGTCTCCACATTTGGAAGTCTTACAAATGTATAAACTTTCCCCACGTAAAGGCCAACAGGAAAATACCGTCATATCAACGAGAGCCTTCCGTTTCAATTCAAAAGTGGAGACTTAAAAACTCCAAAAATTCGTCACTTCTAAGACTTAAAAAAAGTCCAGAATTTGAAAAATATCTTCTTTGGAGAAATTATAAAGCCTCTACTTTGAAGACTCACAAATGTATCATTTTTAACCCTCTAATGCCCAATCCCGCCTTTAGACGTGCTTCATTAAATCAAGAAGCTTTTAGTAAAACACACCTTAATACAACAAAAATGGGTAAAATAAAAAGAAAACTTAGTTAAAAATGTTCAAGAGGCTTTGCAGCATATACTGAATTTCACCGTATAAATTTTTCTTGATTTTGTCTCGTTAACATTGAATATTTAATCAGCTGGCAAAAAATTGGGGCATTAGAGGGTTAAGGTCCCTCGAATATTCCATGAAGGTTAACAGGAAAACTCCATCATATCAATAAAAACCAATATTCTATGTTTTAAATGTAAACGTGGAGACTTAAAACCTCAAAAAATTTTTCACTTCTAAGGCTTAAATGGGCCATGAATTTAAAAAATATCTAGTCTTAACTTTTTTGGAGAAATTATAAAGTCTCCACTTTTTTGGAGATTTACAAATGCTTACAGAATTTGAAAAATGCCTTCTTTGGAGAAATTATAAGGTCTCCACTTTTTGAAGACTCACAAATGTACCACGATTTCGATATTTTTTAAGGTCCATCGAATATTTCATGAAGGTTAACAGGAAAACTCCATCATATCAATAAAAGCCACTATTCTATGTTTTATATGTAAAAGTGGAGACTTAAAACCTCCAAAAAAATTGTTACTTCTAAGATTTAAATGGGTCATGCATTTAAAAAATATCTAGTGTTAACTTTTTTGGAGAAATTATATAGTCTCCACTTTTTGGAGACTTACAAATGCTTAAATTTTTGACAGACTTTATGATCTCCCTCGAATATCTGATGAAAGTTAACAGGAAAACTCTATCATATCAATGAAAGCTACCCGATTCTGGGTCCATCTGAAGGTTGAGGGTCATATCGAGGCACATAATTCTCCACTATTATTAAATGCAAAAGTGGAGAGTAAAAATTTTCTCTTAAAACAAAACAAGAATCAAAAAAATAGTCTTAACTCTTTTGGAGAATTTATAAAGTCTCCACTTTTTGAAAGCTTACATATGTACAAACGCTTTAGAAACTTTTTTAATCTTCCTCCAATATCATATGAGGGTTAACAGGAAAACTCCATCATATGAAAACAAAAAGTCCCCCCGATTATGTGCCCATTTGAAGGAGGAGGGCCATACCGAGGTACATACATTTCCACGTAAAAGTGGAAATTACAAAACTTTAATAATAGGTCACTTGTATGCCTTAAAAGAGACCAGAAGAAATCCAGACCAGAAAATATGTGTATCTTTGGAGAATTTATATGGTCTCCACTTTTTGAAGAATTGCAAACGTGCAAAATTTTTGAAAACTTTTTTAAATCTCCCTCGACTACCCTATTAAGGCTAACAGGACAGTTCCATTATATCAGTGAGAGTCATTCGATTCTTTGTCCCTCTAAAAGAGGAGGACTGTGACGAGGGACATAATTGTAGCCTATTCTATGTGGACAATTATATCCAAAAGTGGAGACTAAAAAACTTTAAAAATCTGTCACTTGTTAGACCTAAAAAAAGTTCAGAATTGGTTGAATCTTTAAAGTCTCTACATTTTTAAGACTTACAAATGTACAAACATTTTGGAGACATTTTAAATCTCCCTCGGACATCTTATGAAGGTTTACAGGAAAATTGAGAGATATAATCTTCCACTATTCTATATATTTTTTTGTAAGTTAATACGAAGTACATAAACTTTTTTGAATAAAGCAAAATTCCTCATTTTGGATATAGTATGGAAGTTTTCTCATTTTGGAGACTTTTGTTCTTATGTTGGAATTGTTCAAAATATCGATATTTTATATTGGATTTTTTAATGTTTTTGGAGATTTGGGATTTTTTGAAAAGATGTGTTTGAAAACAGTCAAACATTTGCCCCTTTTTGGTAACTTTTAAATGTCTTCAACTCTTTCTTGTATTGTTAATAGAGGTGTGCACGTGACACGAAATTGTCGTGACTCACGAAAATTTTCGTGACTCACGCGTGAGTCGTGAGTCACGCTCATGGCAACGGCGTGAGTGTGCGTGAGCGTGATTAACAAACCAAAATGTCGTGCGTGAGCGTGAGTCACGAAAATATTATCTTCGTGAGTGTGCGTGAGTAAAGATTTACGCTCACGAAAATAATCCTGCTCACCAACATAAAACGCTTAAGAGTTAAATTCATTTACAATTTTAGTGACACTTGGGATGTTAAGAGTGTAATAACGCTCTCGATTTTAATAATGCTCATGTTTTCAGACGCGTCGCTAAGGTAAATTACTCAAAAAATTGTTCGTGAGTCACGACATTTTTCGTGAGTCACGATATTTTTCGTGAGTCACGGTATTTTTCGTGAGTCACGACATTTTCGTGCGTGAGTGTGCGTGAATACAAATTTTCTTTTCGTGAGTGTGCGTGAGCGTGAGTCCTACCAAACAATATCGTGCGTGAGTGTGCGTGAGTAAGATTTTTCCGTCGTGAGTGTGCGTGAGCGTGAGTAAAATATTACTCACGTGCACACCTCTAATTGTTAACAATTTTTCATCCTTTTGGAGATGTAATGAAAATTTCATTTTTTGGAGAAATTTTTAGAAATTTTGGGTATGTTGGTTTGTTCAAATTTTAAATTTGTCTAAAATATTTCTTTTTTATATATTCGAAAGATTTATTAATTAATTAGAGATTACTTAAAACTGTTTGGAGAATTTCGAAACTTATCCTAGGAAATTTATCATTTTTTTATAGTTTTACAAAAAAATAAGATTTCATAAGAATTTTTAACAAGATATTGTTGAAAGTAAAATTACTACAATATTTATTTGTTTATCTTAAACTCAAAATAAAAAAAAAAACTAAAGAAAAATATAAATGTGTTTTAAGACCATCCACATCGAGTTTATAGTAATGACAAAAAAATTGGTGTAACAAAAACAAAAAACCATAAATTTGCATACATCTGGTGATGGTGGACAATTGGGAGAATGGCAGACTACCACGAAGCTATCTTGGAAAATGCTTATGGTCATGCATATACTCAAAAGATGTCTTTATGCTTGGTTGTTGGCTAGTTGATGAAGAAACCGGCATGCATCGTCATTGCTGTATGGGGGAAACATGCATGAGTGGCCGCCGCTCTAGCTGTGTCTAAAAACAACCGGCTGACTTGGCTTATGGAGCTCCCCAAGTCTCTTGTTGGTTCTGTGTTTTTTTTTTTTTTAGTTTTTTTGCTTGTGCATATGTTAAAAGCACCAACTCCAAATGCTAGACATGGATGGGTTTAAGCGATCGTTATGTCTCGATGTCCAGTCATTGGATAAGTAAGTACTTTATGAAGAGTGAAAGTGAAAGTTTAGCTTTTTTAGCTGCTGCTGCTGCTGCCGCGGCTGCTGTTTTTGGGTTTCTTTGCTGATTTGTTTAGAGAATGACTGAATTGTTCGATGGTTGGTTGGACGATCGTTTGTTGTGGTGAATAGCGGGACTGACGGACGGTCGAACATGCTGATTTAGTTTGTGTTAATATTCCCGCTGGGTTTTGGATTTGCTGGCTTGCTGCGATTGTTTTTTTTTTTTTTGCTGGGGTTTTATTTCAAAATCGCGTTGTTTTTTTGTAGATTTGTTTTGTCCCATTGGCATAAACAATGTAAGCCAGAGTTTTTTTGTAAACATTTCAGGTTTTTAGGTCTTTTCCAAGTTGTTGTCTAAGGTTGCAGCAATGTAGCCAAATTTAAACATTTCGTTTGGTGATTGCGGTGATTTGGTTCGCTTGGTAGATTCGTTAGTGGTTCGGCATCGGCCATGGTGTCGAAACTACCCACAAAACAAAAAAAAAAAAAAACAAAAAATAACCGTTGCACGTCATTTAAAAATCAATTAAACGGAAACAGGAAATCATAACAGCAACAGACGTTTGCTGTAACTTAAAAAAACAAATCATTTGTGTTGGGTTTTGTTTGGCGTTTTTTTTTTTTTTTTTGATGATGATGTTATGGGCTGGTATGGTATGGAGTACCAATTGCCCAAGCGTTTTATCCATAATGATGATCTTGGTAGGGTATCTCTGCTCAACTCGTCGTTTACTTTTGTTGTTAATATGATTTTTTTTGGGGGATTTTGTTTGCTTGTAAAAAGGTTTTAAAACTTAATGATGGTTTTTTTATTATCTTCACATTTTTTTCTCAAGATTATGCAATATTGAGGATTTTTTTTTTTAATAAATAAATAATGTCTGTGTTTTGTGCGGTTTAGTTTTTTTTTTTCTTCTTTCTTTTTTATATTTATTATCTTCTTCTTTTGTTTCGTAGTTGTGAAAATAATGCGTTGGGTTGGTTTTCATTAACACTTGTATTGAGGTCACAGTGTCGTAATCAATTTCTTTTATTTTTTGGAAGAGGGCTTCAAGAAAAATTATTTCAAGCAGAATAGGGCCGCTTACCGTGAAAATGTTGATGAGATCGATAATGATGTTGTTGATTAACTGATGAATCCATTAAAAATATTATAGGGTTTCATTTTGATTATGGAGGGGTATTGAAAGAAATACTGTTTTTTTTTTAATAAATTTTAATGGCTAATTTCTGATCTTTTATGTAACTGCTTTGAGGTGTTTGGTAATTTCCCAACTGGAGATTAAACAAATTTAAGGGCATTACGAGATATAACAAAATATGCAGCTAGTTTGTTTGTTTTTGTAGATGTAACTTTTTTCTATGGAAGCCCGAATTGACAAACACCACATTTTGCAATTTCCTAAATTTTTATTATATATTTTTAGTTTTTAACTTTCTGGTATTTATAGAACATAGTTTTTTTTTAATCTTCGGTTTGAATTTTAGATTTTGAAGAAGTTTATATTTCTGTGATGGGATATAATCCATCGCTGAAAAACTTTTTGGTGTTTGATCAAAACTGGGATTAAACCCATAACCCTTTGTGTGCACGAAAAATACTTGGCATTTTTATTCTCAGCGATTTCCGAAAAATACTGGTATTGGTGTCTTGTGCTACAAAAGATCTTAGTGCAATTATTGGCAAATTTTTATTTTCCGAATGGCTTGGGATATATTTAGGAAATCAAACTTCATTTTAAATTCCTCAAATGTAGACTTGCAATAAGATCATATTTGAACCACTTGTATTTCTTATTCTACAGCTACGATTTCCAAAAAAATACTGGTATTGTCTTCTGCTACAAAAGATCTTAGTGCAATTACTGGTAATTTTGTATTAACCGGCTGGCTTGGGGTATTTTAATAAAATTTTATTTCATTTTAATTTCTTCAAATGTAGTCTAGCAATAGAATCCTATTTCAAATACCGGTATTTTTTTTTATTCTACAGCAACGATTTCCGAAAAATGCTGGTAGTGTCGTATTCTGCTACAAAGGATCTTAGTGCAATTACTGGCAATTTATTATTTTCCGAATGGCTTGGGATATGTTTAGGAAGTGTAACTTCATTTTAAATTCTTCAAATGTAGACTGCAATAAGATCCTATTTCAAATACTGGTATTTTCTTTATTCTACAGCTACGATTTCCAAAAAATTCTGGTATTATCTTCTGCTACAAAAGATCTTAGTCCAATCATAGGTAATTAGTTATTCTCCAGCTGCCTTATTGTTAGGAAATTTCATTTAATTTTAATTTCTTCAAATGTAGACCTGCAATAAGATCCTATTTCAAATACTGGTATTTTTTATTCTGCAGCAACGATTTCCGAAAAATACTGGTATTGTCGTCTTCTGCTACAAAATATCTAAGTGCAATTAGTGGCAATTTTTTATTTTCCGGCTGGCTTGGGATATTTTTAGGAAATTTAATTTCATTGTAAATTCCTCAAATGTAGACTTGCAATAAAATCCTATTTCAAATACTGGTATTTTTTTATTCTACAGCAACAATTTCCGAAAAATACTGGTAGTGTCGTATTCTGCTACAAAAGATATTATTGCAATTACTGGTAATTTTGTATTTACCGACTGGCTTTGGATATGTTTAGGAAATTTAATTTCATTTTGAATTCTTCAAATGTAGATTTGCAATAAGATCCTATTTCAAATTCTGGTATTTTTTATTCTGCAGCAACGATTTCCGAAAAATACTGGTATTGTCGTCTTCTGCTACAAAAGATCTAAGTGCAATTAGTGGCATTTTTTTATTTTCCGGCTGACTTGGGATATGTTTAGGAAATTTAACTTCATTGTAAATTCCTCAAATATAGAGTTGCAATAAGATCCCATTTCAAATACTGGTAATTTTGTATTTACCGGTTGGCTTGGGATATTTTTATAAAATTTTATTTCATTTTAATTTCTTCAAATGTAGACTTGCAATAAAATCCTATTTGAAATACCAGTATTTTTTATTCTACAGCTACGATTTCCAAAAAATACTGGTAGCGTCGTATTCTGCTACAAAAGGGCCGGAAAATATTTTTTTATTTTCCGGCTGGCTTAGGATATTTTTAGGAAATTTAATTTCATTTTAATTTCTTCAAATGTAGACTTGCAATAAAATCCTATTTTAAATACTGGTAATTTTGTATTTACCGACTGGCTGGGATATTTTTATAAAATTTTATTACATTTTAATTTCTTCAAATGTAGACTTGCAATAAAATCCTATTTCACATTCTGGTATTTTTTTATTCTACAGCAGCAATTTCCGAAAAATACTGGTAGTGTCGTATTCTGCTACAAAATATCTTATTGCAATTACTGATAATTTTGATTTCTTCAAATGTAGACTTGCAATAAAATCCTATTTCAAGTACTGGTATTTTTTATTCTACAGCAACAATTTCCGAAAAATACTGGTAGTGTCGTACTCTGCTACAAAAGGGCCGGAAAATATTTTTTTTATTTTCCGGCTGGCTTAGGATATTTTTAGGAAATTTAATTTCATTTTAATTTCTTCAAATGTAGACTTGCAATAAAATCCTATTTCAAATACTGGTAATTTTGTATTTACCGACTGGCTTAGGATATTTTTAGGAAATTTAATTACATTTTAATTTCTTCAAATGTAGACTTGCAATAAAATCCTATTTCACATTCTGGTATTTTTTTATTCTACAGCAACAATTTCCGAAAAATACTGGTAGTGTCGTATTCTGCTACAAAAAATCTTATTGCAATTACTGGTAATTTTGTATTTACCGGCTGGCTTTGGATATTTTTAGGAAATTCACTTTCATTTTAAATTTCTCAAATGTAGAGTTGCAATAAGATCCTATTTCAAATACTGGTATTTTTTTTATTCTGCAGTAACGATTTCCGAGAAAATACTTGTATTGTCGTCTTCTGCTACAAAAGATCTAAGCACAATTAGTGGCAATTTTTTAGTTTCCGGCTGGCTTGGGAAATTTAATTTTTTTATTCTCCGGCTGGCTTGGGCTTCTTGTTATATATGTAAAGTTTATCTTCCAATCTCGACTTGCTATTAATAATCATATCTCCCTAAAAAATACTGGTATCTTTGAATATTGCTTCAAAAGCATGTCGAACCGTATTTAATGTCTCAACTCTTATACTTTTTTTTTTTTTTTGCTTTTCACAATTTTGATATTTTTAAATTGTTTCCTTAAAAATACTGGTATTTTTTAGCAATTCTTTGGAATATCTCCCAGACATGATGAAAATCAATTTCTGAAGGTTATTGTTTTATGAAGTTCCTAGTTGCAAAATTCAGCATATTTAATTGTTAATCCAAGATTTTTTTGATTTTGGGGCCTACTTAAAAATACTGGCATTTCTGTGTACTGTTTTTAATATTCTTGAAATCAATTTTCTCTCGAAGAACTATGCATTTCTTTAATATAATTTATGCATTAATCTTGCTGCCAACATATGGTGGTTCTTGATTTCTACTTTGGCTGCTTGGCTGCTTTTGAAAAAATACTGTTTTTTTTTATTCCATAGAAATATATTGAATCACTGGATCGATTTTTATTTTTTTAATTGTTATGATGCTTTTAACGAGAATGACAAGGGATTTTTGATGTAAACATCATAGGATTTTAACTTGATCTGACGTTATTAGGATTTTATTACGTTTATAAAATCACGATTTCGTGCATGAGTTGAGAAAATTGATTGTTTTTCTTTATGTTGTGTTTACATCCATCGGAGATTATGTATACATCGGTTGACTATTCATGGATTTATTGCTTTATATTCATATTAGAAAAAAAAACAATTTTGAGTTTCCCAAAATATCAAAACGAAGATATGAAAATACTGGGTTTTTCTTTAACTGCATTCTTCATTACAAAAAAAACCATATTTTTTTAACAAATGGGGTAAATTATTATGTGATTACTGGATATATCTGACATTCCTTAGATTATAGATTTATTTTTTGTAAATTTCGGCATCCTTATATTTTTGTGAAATACATCTCATTGCTTTACTGTCGATGTATTTTTTTGATTACAAAAAAAACCTTGCTCTTTTCACTATTTATCTTCTGCTTCGGGAATTATATCTTCTGTTATGAAAAATAGCGGTTTCTCTTAATAGTGCTTCCGTAATCGTTATCTTAGAATACCATATCCCATAGGTTTTTCCAAACAATTGTTGCAATTTCGTCGTTGAAATCCTGGAGTTATGACTGGTATGGCTATGGCAAATTCATATTTCTCACATCGTTTCAAATTTCCTCAATATAAAAAGCATTAGCCAACGTTTACTTCAGATAAATAATTGATGGGTTTGTCGCATGGATTATTCATCATCAACAGGAACATTCAAGTTTCTATTTATTTCAAATAAATATTAGTAACATTTAAGAAGGTTAGCTTGCTATGTGTACTTCAATTTGTCGTATACTTTTTCACTTCAATTGTGAGTCACGTAATATGATGATGCACGAACCTCAGTAGTATCATTGTTTCATTAGCAATTCTCATACGATTTTGTTTAAACACAATTAATTTAATTGTTTAATAATTATTTTGTAATCGTATTACTTCATCATTAAGATTGATTTCAGGTTGATAGCACAACACGTGATGCCAAAACATGATTTAATTTTTTTCTTTTGTTTACTGCATGAATCAATATTGGATTTATTTGGGATTATTCAATTCCTCATTTTCAAAAAAAAAATACTGGTTTGGAAATTCTCCACGATGATAAATTTTATTGTGAATTAAATAAATCTTTCCGGTATTAAGTCAGAGTGAATTTTAAAATTAGATGATTTTCCTGTATTTAAAAATACAATTTTTTTTTGGTTTGGAGTTAATGATGTTCTTTTTGAATATTACAGCATTATGTAGAGCTTGGCAATTGTGGTATTGTAGAATATCTCAATTTCTACCATTTATCTTCTATTGAAATGTGGACATTTATAAAGATTTATTACAGAAGTTCTTGTGTTATTGATGAATTTAATAGGCAGCAAATATTCCTATTTAATTTTCTTAACAAATGATTTTCCCCATTATTTAACATTATTAATGAAGCAGGTTCCCCAAGCACTCAGGACTTCATTATTATTTATTTTACAGGTATTGTAACTTCCGCATTTCTTGACATTCTCTATGCAATTGGGCAATTTTTTTCAGGAATTCGGAATAACATCCTGCCAGTAATTTTGATTATTTTAGAAAGTCAATATTCTTCCATTCTTCCAATGGTTTAATTTTTGTATTATTTATTGATTTTTCCCAGTATTTTTTATTTTGTTGATTTTCAAAATACAATTGATAGTTATTTAAAGCTCGTCATTTTTTTTTTTTTAGATTTTCGAATTACGATTTGTTCTAGTTTACAAAAAATTGTCACAAATGGAAGATAAACTGATCCGAGGTTAACCATTATTTTTGTAGCTTCTGCAAACAGAAAACTTGAACCGTAGAAATTTTTTTGTGTTTTTTTTTTTTTTTTTTTTGAATTCTAATTAATTTTTGTTTACAAAGATTCCGTATTTTTCATAATAGTTTTTTTGAAGATTTTGCATTCATATCGCTTACTAATATTTTATTATATTTTCAGAAATTTAATTTCCCAGTATTTTTTATATTTTTTTTATTTAAGCCGTACATTTTTGTTTTTATTTAAGCCGTCACCTTTTTTAAATTTTTAATTACTTGTTTTAATTTTTATAATTTTCTTTTGGTTGTTAATATAGTAGAATCAAAAGTTTGGTATTTATAATTTGAGAAAAGCTGTTGAAAATTTTATATCGCACTTGCTTTTCAACATAGAATTTGCGGTAAAATGCCATTATTTTTAATTAGTAGTCGCCTTTTTTGTTTTCCAGTATTTTTAATTTTATTTTCATTATGAAGGGTTTGCGATATATAACTTTTACGAACACTGATAGAAGCTGTTGAAAATTTCGTGGGTCTATTGCTTTTTACGATAGCTTGCTGAATTTAGAGTACAATATCAGTATTTTTAAAAACAAATATTCAATTTATTGTTCTAGCTTTTTTATAGTATTTTTGCTTATGAAAAGCTTTTAGAATTATTTTTATTTTAAGCCATTTCACTATTATTGATTCGTAGTATGGTGCTCAGTATTTTATAAAATTAGTTTTTAGTTTTTCAAAATGTATCTCTCATCGAACATTCCACTGTTATACTGGTTATAGTTGCACAAAATTTTTACATCGTTCACTTCTTTTTGTTTATGATAATGAACTTTTTTATTTTTCATCATTCTCATCACAAGCAAACCGTTTTACTTCTGCATATTCATATATACCGGTATTTTTCATTTTTTTTTCTTGTTTTATTTTGATAAAAAAAGAAACGCAGCTATTATATTCATACGAAAAATCAAATTAATTTTTACATATTTTTTTTTATGTATTCCTTTAAGGACCCAGCTTCCGTTTCTGCATGTGTAAACATTTCCCCGTATTTTTTTATTGATTAGTTTAGGAAGCTGTAGTAATTTTGTATTTTCCTACTAGCCAGAAAAATATACCATAGCATTTTCCATATCAATTTCTACGCAGATTTCTCTTGTCACTAACACCATTTGTTGCAAATTTCATCAAATTTGTTTCGTTATTCTCTGATTTTAATTTTTAACATATATTATTGATTCTGTATTTTTTTTTTAATTTATTCTTTAATTAATCTCAGATTTTGCTTCGATTTCTCTAATTTTATCACTAATTTTGAGTTTAAGATAATTTTTAAAGATATTTTTGTTTTCAATACTATATTTTTTCTTTTTTAATTTTATTCTATAATAATTAAATTTAAATAATAACATTTAGTAGACACTTTCTTTTCATTTCCTCGTAATAAATTGAATATATAATAAATTACAAAATATTTAAATATTTTCGATAATCTAATTTAATTTTTATATATGGACCCAAATATTTGTTTTTGTATTTCGAATAGTTTGTAAGAATGCAAATCTTACTTTTGGGATTGAGAAATAACAGCATAATCCTTAACAAAAATCTGGCTTCCATTCCCAGTATTTATCATTAAGAGTAGAAGATTTCATTATATTACCACCACCTTTAAAATAGTCCCATCGATTTTTGGCCTTATTGAGATTTAATTATACCGCCACAGTCACAAACTGCATCCCAGTATTTTTTGCCATAGGCCATTAGGTGATTTTCTTTTGTTTTTCCACATTTTTGTCAATAAAAACGATTATTTAACATGTATAGTTGTGGTTTATAAAGAATACTGGTTTTTCATAAAAACCAGTATTTTTCGTAGTCAGCCTTTCTCTATTATTTTGACGAGTTTTCTTTCATTATTCAATAAATAATTTAATTTTTGTCCAGGGCTTTTTAGAATACTGGGTTTTTTTCTCCTATTGTTAGCTCGCCATTCTTTTATGATTTCAATTTCCCTTTTCATGTTAAGAAATTGTTGAAAATACAGTTTTTAATGGTCCCACGGATTCCATAAATGATGACAACGACGATGCAGTTGATGCATTTGTTGAATGATTCGTTATTGTGCTTGCCAGTGATGAGGAGGAGTTGGAGGCGTTGGAGGAAGTGGATGTTGCAACAGATAATTGCTCATTGTTATTTCCCAATTTTTGTTTCTGGGCTTGCTGCTGTTGATGCCACATCAAATCGAAACAATTGCTGAAAAATTGTTGATCATGCTGTTGCACCATTAGTTGTGGAGGTTGATGATTTGTCAGTGGATTTAGTGGTGGAGCTGATGATTGTTGCAGGGCCAGGTTATTGAACTGCTGCTGCTGCTGTTGCTGTTGGTGATGTGATTTCTGTTCTGTCTCAAAAATTTTGTGCTCACTTGGGATTTGATTGTTATTCAAATCCAACAAAAACGAATCCAAGGTGGGTGCTGCTGTAGTGAATTTTTTACTGCCTCCTCCTGGAGACAATATGGGAGCTGCTTTTGATGCTGGGCATGTTAGAAAATTCGTTGCTGTGAACTTAGCTGTGGGCGAGGATGATTCTGATGAATGTATGCCGCCATTACCACTTAAAAGCAAAGACTTTAGTGAGCCAGAGGAGGATTCGTTTAGGCAGGAATTTTTGTTTGTGCCCAATCCATGATTTGCAGCTGCTGCAATATGCAAATGATCAAAATTGAAAACTAAATCATCGCCTCCATTGATATGAGCACTCTCGATGCCACTATCATTGGAAAAGTCTCCAGCACCACAAGATGAATTTGCCGAAGATGATGAGGATGACGATGCGGAACTTGCGGAAAATGAAGACAAGGAATTGCAGGAAGACAATGTCAACTCATTGCTTTCGTTGGTGGAGCAGCAAGTTTCAATCAACTTCTGGGAGATTTCATTTATGGAACGTGTTAGTAAGGTTTCAGCAGTCTCGGGCAAAAGCACCAAAGGAGATGGCGGTGATGGATGATTGAGTATCAATGGAGTTGCCATTGTATCCACATCTAGAGGATTTATCAGATTGTTGTTGTTGTTTGCACATGATTTGAATAAATCGTTGGAAAAATTTATTCCACCCAAAATATCATGGGCATATGAATTTAATTCACTCGTTCCAGGATCCTTGGAGGAATGCAGTACACCACCATTGTTGAAACTCAAATCCTTATTGTTATGCCTCTTCGAGCCTATAACTCCCACAATTTCCGCTCTACTTTTAGTCCATGCCAATGGATCTTCCTTCTCTTGTGGTGATTCTAAATCAGCAGTTTCACTTAGAGAACCAGTGCCACTGGTCGAAGAACTTGAAGAATCAGATAAAGATCTACGCAAAGGATAATCCCATATGGATTTCAAAGGATCACAATCATTACAAAAGCAAATACCATGATTTATATCGCTACCCAGGCATGTTTGTTTTGTCCCCATCTTGGATTTATTCGGGGTCAAATTAAAGCTGGGATTGATTTTATCGTCACTCCCAGATTCTAGACGATTTCTCTCTTCATGTAAGTTTGATATTTGGGAAAATTTCTGTAAACACTTTAGAAGATCCTCCGAGGATTTGAAGGCTTTCATAGACGAGGACGTTGAGGATGATGTACTAATGTTGTTGTGGATTTTATCGCTGGTCATGGGAGCTGTTAAGGTCGCCAGCTTATTGGCATCCATTTTCAAATATACAGCATTAACCAGATTATTCGGAGGTTTTCTATCCTTCTTTCTTCGTTTTCGAGGCTTTATTATACGAGGCAAACAGGTTTCATTGCTATTGGATGAATCGCCACCATTAGAGGAATTTGAATTATCATTTTCCTTACTCGCCGCAGCGGCTGCTGCTGCCTTTAATTTCTGTTGCTCTAGATTTTCCTTGGACCTCGAAGAAGATAGGGCAGCAGGAGCTGAATTTTGATAACGTAGAGGTGTCCTTAATTTATCATTCTTATTAGGGTATTGCATTGCAGCCTGGTGGTTAGCTGTTGATCCTGGATGGGGAGTTGCAATCTGTTGTTGTTGTTGTGCCATCGATCCTCCTGCGGTAACTCTCTGTTTATATAGACCTTGTCCTTGCCAATATTCTCCTGGTTTTTGTTGTTTATTAATCATAAGTGGGGCTCCTTGGACATGAGCAGCTGCATATTGAGCTGCTGCATAGGAAGTAGAGACCGAAGTTGAAGCTACCATGTTCGACCAGTTCTTCCCTGGTGGTGAATGGGATTGTTTACGCGAAATCCTTTGCCTTTGCCCTGGAGTTAAATGGGCACTGGCGTTGGATATTAAAGGTATACCAGCACATTCATTGATTCTTTGTTGATTAACAGCTGACAATGGAGGAAGTTTAGCATAATTGGGTGGAGGCATTGTCATACGTTCACCGTTTCCTGGACCAGGACCAGCTAAATTTTGTTGTGAAGGTGGTGGTTGTGGGACATAAGGTCCCAAAGAATGTTGCAGCTGCTGCTGATGAAGATGCTGCTGCTGCTGCACTTGTGATGGGTGTTGGGATGGAAGATGTGTTGATCCTCCTACACCACCGGGCGGAGGACCATGGTGCCCAAAATGCCTTGGGGGTCCCGGTGGTAAAAACTGACCACGATTATTTTGTATATTCATATGAGAATTTTGTCCCATTGGTATTCCTCCTGGCTGATTGGGATATGGACCACCTGAACCATTCATTGCGTGAGGGCCCCATCCCATATGTGGTCCCGGTGGATGAGGAGGTGCCATATTTGGATGGTGATTAACATGACTGGGGCCCTGATGTTGATGAGAATGGGGATGATAATTTCCTGGCTGTATTTGATGCTGATGATGGGAATGCGGATGCTGTGGATGATGATGCTGCTGTTGCTGCTGGTGATGGGAATTTGTCGAAGACTGTGGCGGCTGTTGAACTGGTGGTGCTAATCCTTGTTGCACATATGCTGCTGGTGGTGGTGGTAGTAAATGAGAACTATTAGATGCTCCCAATAGGTTAGTGTCTAAGGTACCATATTGCTGTGATGTTTGATGCTGCGAATGCTGTTGTTGGCCTATATTGGGTCTCATAATCCTCGTCGTTGTTGTTATACGGCGTTGCAAGTAACATAAGCTTGCCGAGCGTAACAAACATTAATTTTTAATTTTTTGTGTAAAAAAACTTTAATTTTTTTATTATTTTCAAAAATAACGGGTTTTTTCATAAAACCAGTATTTTAACCACTATTTATATTTTTCCTTGAATTTGTCGACATAAATATTTAAATTCTTTCCTCTTAAATTTTTTCGTTTTTTTTTATCACATTTGCACTAAGATTTTTTCTTTTATTATTATTATTTTATTTTTATTTTTTTTTTTTTTTTGAGAAATTTCTTTTCAATTTTCTTCTCTTTTTCTTCTTCGTGTATTCAATTTTTTAAATTTATTTTCCAAACAGAAAGTCCATTTATAAATGCGGATCTGTGCACAAAACGGATTTCAAGCGTAACTTAGCAAAAGCAAACGTTCAGCGAAAATATAAAAAAACATACGGCTCGACGACTTTTTTGTTAAACGCGAAAGTTGTTTGGAATTTTCTTTTCGTTTTCCGTTTTCTTTTTTTTTCACTCTCTTGTTACGATCACACGGCTAACTGCACCTCTCACTTCAATTCAATGGTAGTGGCTTTCAATACGTGCAAATATCAGTGTTTTCTGAGGAAGGAGAAAGAATGATGCGGAGCTGCTTTAATGGAAACCGTCTCGTATAACCGTATTCGAGCCAGACTTGTGGCAGACTAAAAATTCATTTTCAATTAATACAGCTGCCAGCCAGAGCCAAAAACCAAGTCTCACTCACAACAGCTGAAGAAGAAGAAGTTGTACGGCAACCACACAACAAAGCAGCAGCAACAAAAAAAGCTTTTGTTATAACCATGGTTTAATAATAACAGAGCACACAAGCACTGAAGAAATCACGCAAACAAAACAACAAAATCCAACCAACGGCACATTACACGAGACCTGTGACAGCAGCAGCAGCGGCAGAGACGAGTTGAACGAGCACATGGCGTCAAGCGTAGAGACCGCGTTACAAGAAAAGCTGGTTTAACAGCATGCATTTTGTTGTGGTTAGTTTTACTTTTGTTTTTCATAACAAACTCTGAGATACTGTAAAAATAACATAAATATCTCTCTCGCTCTCTCTCTCTCTCCGTCTCTGTGTGCTTTCAAACTCATTCTCTCATTTCATAAGGTGAAAGAAAATAAATTTGATCTTATAGCAAGTAGCCCCCCTTAACGTATACTCAATGTAAAATAACATACGCCCTCTCATCCCAGCATTAGCTCTTTTTTTCATAGTTTCTCTTATTGTTAAACATTTATCCTAGCCCCAAACCATTTAATCTTTTGTTCAAACCTAAACATAATGTTTGCTCGAAATCTGGTTGTGTCTTTTATTATGCCCATTGTCGACAATTGCAACCATTAGAAGTTGAAAAAAAAATATTTAATTACAATTGAATATGCTTTAAATCCATCAGAAGTTTTACTATTGTCGTTGCTGTTGTTGTGTATTCATGTCGAGGCCGATTAGTTCTTATTCATGTTGCCTTGATGGAGAGATAGATTTAATATGCATGTGAAAGGGTAGGGGGCTATTTGCGAGTTTTTTTCTGAGGTATTCTAAACGAGATCGGTTTAATAAGTTAAAGATATAAATTAGTAAATATTTCAATGATGGCTCTTTGACCAAGTGTGACCCTATTTCAAATTTGTTACACCAAAAATAATACTTTTCTTTTTTCACACACAGAGAAGTACTATGATCAACGCAAACATGTTTTTAGAGCACAAAATTTTATTTCTATAGAAATTTTTTTCCGAATTTTATTTCTATAGAAAATGTTCTCAAAATTCTATTGTTATAGAAAATTTTATCAAATTTTTATTTCTATTTCAATATTTTGTCAAAATATTATTTCTATAGAAAAATTTGTCACAATTTTATTTTTATAGAAAAATTTGGCAAAATTGTATTTTTATAGAAAATTTTGTCAATATTTTATTTCAATAGATAATTTTGTCAAAATTTTATTTCTATAGAAGATTTTGGCACATTTTTATTTCTATAGAAGATTTTGCCAAATTTTATTTCTATAGAATTTATTTCTACAGAAAATTTTGTCAAAATTCTATTTTTATAGAAAATTTTATGAAATTTTTATTTCTATAAAAAATTTTATCAAAATAGTATTTCTATAAAAAAATTTTATCAAAATATTATTTCTATAGAAAATTTTGTTAAAATTTTATTTCTATAGAAAATTTTGTCAAAATCTTATTTCTATAGAAAATTTTGTCAAAATTTTATTTCTAGAAAATTTTGGCAAAATTTTATTTCCACAGAAAGTTCGGTCAAAATTTTATTCCCACAGAAATATCTATCGAAATTTTATTCCCACAGAAAATTTTGGCAAAATTTTATTTCGATAGAAAATTTTGGCAAAATTTTATTTCTATAGAAAATTTTGCAAAATTTTATTTCTATAGAAAAATTTATCAAAATATTAATTTCTATAAAAAATTTTGTCAAAATTTTATTTCTATAGAAAATTTTGGTAAAATATTAATTTCTATAGAAAATTTTTGCAAAATTTTATTCCCACAGAAAATTTTGTCAAAATTTTATTCCCAAAGAAAAGTCTGTAAAAAATTTTATTCGCACAGAAAATTATGTCAAAATTTTATTCCCACAGAAAATTTTGTCAAATATTTATTTCTATAGAAAATTTTGTCAAAATTTTATTCGTATTGAAAATTTTGTCAAAATTTTATTTCGATAAAAAATTTTGTCAACATTTTATTTCTATAGGGTTAAAAATGGATTAGGAAGTAATTTATGCTGTATTTTCAGTGTGGCAAAATTTTATTCTCACAGAAAATTCTGTCAAAATTTTTTTCCCACAGAAAATTTTGGCAAAATGTTATTTCTATAGAAAAATTTGGCAAAATTTTATTTCTATAGAAAATTTTGGCAAAATTTTATTTCTATAGAAAATTTTGTCACAATATTATTTCTATAGAAAAATTTGTCAAAATTTAATTTTGTATAGAAAATTTTGGCAAAATTTTATTTCTATAGAAAAATTTTGGCAAAATTTTATTTCTATAGAAAATTTTGGCAAAATTTTATTCCCACAGAAAATTTTGTCAAAATTTTATTCCCACGGAAAATTCTGTCAAAATTTTATTCCCACAGAAAGTTCTGTCAAAATTTTATTCCCACAGAAAATTCTATCAAAATTTTATTCCCACAGAAAATTTTGGCAAAATTTTATTTCTATAGAAAATTTTGGCAAAGTTTTATTTCTATAGAAAATATTGTCAAAATTTTATTTCTATAGAAAAATTTATCAAAATATTAATTTCTATAGGAAATTTTGTCAAAATTTTATTTCTATAGAAATTTTTTGCAAAATCTTATTCCCACAGAAAATTTTGTCAAAATTTTATTCCCAAAGAAAAGTCTGTCAAAAATTTTATTCGCACAGAAAATTATGTCAAAATTTTATTCCCACAGAAAATTTTGTTAAATATTTATTTCTATAAAAAATTTTGTCAAAATTTTATTCCTATTGAAAATTTTGTCAAAATTTTATTTCGATAAGAAATTTTGTCAACATTTTATTTCTATAGGGTTGAAAATGGATTAGGAAGTAATTTATGCTGTATTTTCAGTGTGGCAAAATTTTATTCTCACAGAAAATTCTGTCAAAATTTTATTCCCCCAGAAAATTTTGGCAAAATGTTATTTCTATAGAAAAATTTTGCCAAATTTTATTTCTATAGAAAATTTTGGCAAAATTTTATTTCTATAGAAAATTTTGGCAAAATTTTATTTCTATAGAAAATTTTGGCAAAATTTTATTTCTATAGAAAATTTTGTCACAATATTATTTCTATAGAAAAATTTTTCAAAATTTAATTTTGTATAGAAAATTTTGGCAAAATTTTATTTCTATAGAAAAATTTTGGCAAAATTTTATTTCTATAGAAAATTTTGGCAAAATTTTATTCCCACAGAAAATTTTGTCAAAATTTTATTCCCACGGAAAATTCTGTCAAAATTTTATTCCCACAGAAAGTTCTGTCAAAATTTTATTACCACAGAAAATTCTATCAAAATTTTATTCCCACAGAAAATTTTGGCAACATTTTATTTCGATAGAAAATTTTGCCAAAATTTTATTTCTATAGAAAAATTTGGCAAAATTTTATTTCGATAGCAAATTTTGGCAAAGTTTTATTTCTATAGAAAATATTGTAAAAATTTTATTTCTATAGAAAAATTTGTCAAAATATTAATTTCTATAGAAAATTTTGTCAAATTTTTATTTCTATAGAAAATTTTGTCAAAATTTTCTATAGAAATAATTTTGCAAAATCTTATTCCCACAGAAAATTTTGTCAAAATTTTATTCCCAAAGAAGTCTGTCAAAAATTTTATTCGCACAGAAAATTCTGTCAAAATTTTATTCCCACAGACAATTTGTCAAATATTTATTTCTATAGAAAATTTTGCCAAAATGTTATTCCTATTGAAAATTTTGTCAAAATTTTATTTCTATAAGAAATTTTGTAAAAAATTTATTTCTATAGGGTTAAAAATGGATTATGAAGTAATTTATGCTGTATTTTCAGTGTTTTACTAATAGAATATTAATACAGTTAATGTGCTCGCTTTTTCAAACGAGATTTTGTATATTTTGTTATGAAGTTCTACAAATCCGGGTCCGAGTTTTGTAACGGAAACCGGTTAACCGATTAACAGGTGTCGGTTTTTGTTTTGCTAACCGTTCCACCATGGTGACTACCTTACAAAAATTTCCTTCACTATAAAACAATTTTCTGGGGTACATACATAAATGAATCTCAGATTACAGTTGATTTCGTTATATTAAATATCAACAATGAAAAATTCGTGTCCATCTACAATTAATAATTTGACATCGTCACATAATAATCGTCTTTAAAGGTTTGAAAACATTAAAAAAAAAAAATTGAAACCATTACCCTCTCAATAATAATGTTTGCTTGTCGTGAATGATTCTTATTAAAGCGATATCATACAAATCTAAGTTCCATTCAAGCGCCGACATTAATGTTACCACTATCTATCCATCCGGCCGCGCTCTAAGTCAATACGCGGTGCTTATGGGTTCTTGTCATTCATGGTGCTTAATGGTGTTTGGCGCTTTTGGCGTTGCAAGAAATCGAAAACCTACAGCCAAAATCAAGACCCCAATACCACCACCAACAAGCACCTCTGACCAAGCAAGCACAAATACACGCACCACCGATTTGGATGATTTAAATAAAGATTTGATAGCAACTTGTAATTTTTGCCATTTGCTGTTGGTGATACTTCAGTTTGAAGTACAGAAGATTGCAGATTTCCATGAGAAGTGAAGTTTGGTGCTTGCTTTGAAGGTCATTCCATCAATGGTGTTGTCGTGGTGATGGTGGTCGTTGTCTTCGTATTACATATTTCAATAACTCCAACCATAGACCAACGACATTATTACTGACCTGAGTCTGACGACGACTTGGCGCTTGTTAAATGATTAGTCAGAATTTTCTGAGCTGGCCCATATGAAATTAAAATTCAAATATTGACAAGTAGCTTTTATTGCGAATTGTTGGGCCCCTTCCTGTTACATTGGTAAATGCATTTGGTTAATGTGATAAGATACCATTAATTTTGAAAATGAAGTCAAAATTTTATTTCTGTAAAAAATTTTGTCAAAATTTTATTTGTATAGAACATTTTGTCAAAATTTTATTTCTATAGAAAATTTTGTCAAAATTTTATTTCTATAGAAAATTTTGTCAAAATTTTATTTCTATAGAAAATTTTGTCAAAATTTTATTTCTATAGAAAATTTTGTCAAAATTTTATTTCTATAGAAAATTTTGTCAAAATTTTATTTCTATAGAAATTTTTGTCAAAATTTTATTTCTATAGAAAATTTTGTAAAAATTTTATTTCTATAGAAAATTTTGTAAAAATTTAATTTCTATAAAATTTCTATAGTACCTCTTAGTTGGAGAGGAATATTTATCAAAATCTACCAAAACATCAAGAATTCTACCCAAACAGTAAAGAATCTTAATTTTTTTGGTAGAATTCTACCAACTGTGCCAACCGTGCCCTAAGGCGAATTTCGTGAGGTAGTCAAAATCAGTTGTTGTTCCGCAAACCATTGATGCTTTGCACCAACTGATATTTCACGATCGTCTTGTAGCCTATCGTGAAATTGAGACAACCTTACACTGTTAGAAAAATATGTTTTTCATATGTTCCGATATAAACAAAATGTGTTTCGGGCACAATTTTTAAACACAATATATTTAAGTGCAAACATGTAATGTTCCTAAACTAACACAAAATGTTTGGGACACATATGTTAATATGTTAGAATATATTATGTTTGGGGCATGAATGTTTCATAAAAATAATATGTGTGAATGTAAACATATATAAATTTACAAATTTCGAGTAAACATATATATGTTGTGATACTTTATTCAGAGAGCGACAGAGAGAGAGAGTTAGTATAGAGAAAGAAATAGATATGGAAACCGGGAGGGTTGAATAAAAATATCAACATAACACAGCGAGAGAATGAAATGAGAGCAATTTCTGTGAATGTATGTTGTTTCGGAAAACTGTTTTATAATAAGGCCAAAAATTTGGTATTAAATATTATTTAATTTGAATAGTAGAATGAGTATTCGGAATAAAGAGAATAGATATTCGGAACCAAGAGAATAGACATTTGAAAAAAAACAGCATATTTGTATTACAGAAAAAGATGCGAAGAACTCAAAAATTTCGTGGAAGTGAAAATTATGTGAGGGAATGAACATATCTTCTTTGGGGAATTCTTCCAAGCATATACTATTCTTGGACTCAAAATGCTTCCAAACATATAATATGGTCACATAAAACAAACATATTAATGTTTCGGCGGTATCCAATAATATATGTGCTTCCTGCAAAATATGTTTGGAACATATGTTAGAGAAGCAATTTTTTTTGAGGGTGTAGGTATTAGCATACATTCAATAATGCATGAACATTTGATCCTCAAAGGAATTTGATCGCGTTGGATCCAACACAATCGCTAAAAAAGGCTCATGTCGATTAGTTCGATTGGTTCGAAAGAAATGCTCCATAACACATCTATGACATGGTGATGAATCGTGGATTTACGCGTTAAGCCCGAAAGTAAACAGCAGTCGTCAGTGTGGGTGTTTCAAGATGAGCCAAAAAAGTTACTCGCTCACAAAGAACTTCCAAGTAAATAATCGGCTGTTTTCTTTTTTAATCTGGACATGTCGCAACCACGGTTGCCACTCGAGCCAAAAATAATCTGCCCAAATTTTCCCAAAAAAAAAACTACGAAATAAACAGATTAAGGTCTTTTTGGCAAAATTTTATTTCTATAGAACATTTTGTCAAAATTTTAATACTTTTTATACCCTGTGCCACACTGTGGAACAGGGTATTATAAGTTAGTGCATATGTTTGTAACACCCAGAAGGAGATGAGATAGACACATGGTGTCTTTGGCAATAATGCTCAGGGTGGGTCCCTGAGTCGATATAACCATGTCCGTCTGTCTGTCCGTCCGTCCGTCTGTCTGTGAACACATTTTTGTAATCAAAGTCTAGGTCGCAATTTAAGTCCAATCGCCTTCAAATTTGGCACATGTTCCTAATTTGGGTCAGAATAGAAACCTATTGATTTTGGAAGAAATCGGTTCAGATTTAGATATAGCTCCCATATATATCTTTCGCCCGATATGCACTAATATGGACCCAGCAGCCAGAGATTTATACCGATTTGCTTGAAATTTTGTACAAACATACCACTTAGTCGTATAGTCAAGTATGCAAAATTTGATTGAAATCGGTTCAGATTTAGATATAGCTCCCATATATATCATTCGCCCGATATGGACTTATATGGCCCCAGAAGCCAGATTTTAGGCCAAATTTGGTTGAAATTTTGCACTAGGAGTACAATTAGTAATATAGTCATGTGTGCCAAATTTGATTGAAATCGGTTCAGATTTAGATATAGCCTCCATATATATTTTTCGCCCGATATGGACTTATATGGCCCCAGAAGCCAGATTTTAGGCCAAATTTGGTTGAAATTTTGCACTAGGAGTACAATTAGTAATATAGTCAAGTGTGCAAAATTTGATTGAAATCGGTTCAGATTTAGATATAGCTCCCATATATATCTTTCGCCCGATATGGACTAATATGGTCCTAAAAGCCAGAGTTTTGGCCCAATTTGGTTAAAATTTTTCACAGGGAGTACAATTGGTAGTATAGTCATGTGTGCCAAATTTGATTGAATTCGGTTCAGATTTAGATATAGCTCCCATATATATGTTTTTCTGATTTCGACAAAAATGGTCAAAAAAAGTCTATCACATTCTGTCCAAATCGAGTGATATTTAAATGTATGTATTTGGGACAAACCTTTATATATAGCACCCAACACATTTGACGGATGTGATATGGTATCGAAAATTTAGATCTACAAAGTGGTGCAGGGTATAATATAGTCGGCCCCGCCCGACTTTAGACTTTCCTTACTTGTTTTTATATCAAAATTTTATTTCTATAGAAAATTTAATTTTCTAATAATTGAAGAGGACTATTTCTCAAAATCAACCAAAACATCAAAAATTCTTCCAATCTACCAAACAGTAAAAAAAAAACTCTACCATTTCAGGTAGAATTCTACCAACTCTGACAACCATAGCTGCAACGCAGAAAAGTCAATTCTAAGTGGTACACAACCATTTGCTTGCCAGATGTCTTCCAAGAAATCAAGAAAACCAACTGCCGAAGATGGACATTCTTCACCACGACAATGCGAGAACGCTCACACATCGGCTCAAACAATTGCATTTTTGAACATTCAAAAAATCGATCGGTCGGGTCATCGACGGTATAGTCCTGACTTATAACCAAATGACTTCTTTTTATTACCGTACGTAAAAAAATAAAATGAGAGCTCAACGTTTTTTGACACCTGAGGAAGCGGTTGATGCGTTGAAAATGCATGTCTTGTAGGTACCTCAATCAGAGTGGCAAAACTACTTCGGCAATTGGGTCAAACACATACAACAATGTATTGATCTTAGGTTAGGTTTAGTGGCAGCCCGTGATTTCAGGCTCATTTAGTCTATTCAGTCCATTGTGATACCACAGTGGTGAACTTCTCTCTTATCACTAAGCTCAATGATAAGGGACCTCCTTTTTATAGCCGAGTCCGAACGGCGTTCCACATTGCAGTGAAACCACTTAGAGAAGCTTTGAAACACTCAGAAATGTCACCAGCATAGGGATCTATAGTACAAACCAATAATCGATTTTTCGACTTTTCGATTGTTGACTTTTAATCAAAAATCGATTTTCGATTATTTGTACCATTCAAAATTCGAATATTCGATTTTTCGTAATCGAATTTCATAGAAATATTGATTATACAAAATATTAGATTTTATGAAATCTATTTTGTTTTTGCGAGTTGGAGAGAAATGCAAAAATTAGTATTCTAGTCAAACATGTTAATTTTTATACCCTAAACCAGATAGTGGTCATTTTTTAATTTGTTTAATATATTTTTAAAATGTTAAGTATACAATTTTTAACATGTACGTTAGATTTCTCCAAATAAACTCAAGGAAATTGAAAACACAAAGGATTCATTTAAACCAATTTGATATTTAACTTAATCAAATCAATATTTTTTATTCTTATTGGTAATAGAATTCTATAAATAAAAATGAAGAAATGTCTCGGTATTTTTCAATTAAATTGAAACCAATGAATATTAAAACGGAAAACACTAGTCAAAATTAAAAATTAGATGAAAATCTAAAATCGATTTTGCGATTATTTTTAGGTTAATGATCGATTTCGATTTTTTTAGATTTTCATGCCAAAATTCGAATAATCGATTAATCGATTTTCGATTTATAGATCCCTACACCAGCATTACTGAGGTGGTGTATTGATCTTAATGGGGAATATTTTTGAAAAACAATAAAGCTATTTTCAATTATATATAATCCCGAAAGTCAACCCTGGCATTTCGTCATAACTCAGAAAGATAACATTCTAATCGATCTAGCGAATAAAAGGAGAATTTGTTTTAATTACCCAGCAAGAAAAAAGCGTCGCCTAAAAAGTAATGAAAATGATCTTTTTGGATCCGGCAGTGGTGCAATATTGACGCAGAAGCGATGAATTTAACATGTCATAGGACGGAAGTCCTCCATTTCAACAGCCGTTGCACTGAATTTGCATCACTTCTTTAGGTGTGATGTTTTTGCCAAACTGTGCTATTTTTTCAAATAAATAATTTTTAATGGATTCTAACGCTTGTCGGAAACGTTGGACCTCAAATATTTTCAAAAATTTAATATTTTTCAGATCGGATTTAGGATTTTTTTTGATAAAATTTAAATAATTTGTACTATTTTATGAATTCTTACTCTGGTTTTAACCTATTTGAAACAAAAAAAGTTAAAAGTACCCATTAAAAATATGAAAAAAACATGTTATAAAAAATTGAACGAAAAGAACTTCCTGTGTAGTTAAAATAAAGAACATCAATGGGAGTACATCTTCTGGGAGTGCCTTTAAAGTTGTGCCTTTGAAAGAACTTCCAAAATTTTTTTTTGCTGGGTAGTCATTGCCGAAACGATTAGAGTATGAAATTGGCAGGCATTATTGACTCAAAATTCGATTAAAACAAATTTGCTAACTTCCAATTCGAAAATTGAAATGTTGGCCCAACAAAAGTTGGACCATAAAAGTGACAACTAAAACTGAACAAAATGTTTTCCTGTTTTCTTATTAGGATATCATGCCAATGCAATGAAAACCATTTTTTGTTTTTTTTTTTTATTAATTCCACAAATTATTTGCTATCAATAAAATGGCAACAACTTACAAATGAAATGTTACTTGAAATTGCATTAACATTATTTCCAACGATCATTTTGATTTCACCTATATGCTGAATGAGTTTTTCCTACATTAAAAGAAAAAACGAAATCGAACACCGACATTAAAATCTACCACAACACAAAACAACATTCCCTGAAACAAAAATTCAACAAAAATACTTGAATTTGCAATGAAAGTGAGGCCAATTGAACCGCCAGAGACAGAGGCAACAGCAATAACAAATTACTTCCTCCCACATAATAGTTAAGGAGTGCAGCAGCAGCAAACAACATAAAAAGTTATTACCACCAACTGGTCATCGACGAATGAATCTCTTGGTGCCAGGCACACACAGTAGCCAAAACTGTTGATTTTTATTTTCATTTAATGTTAAAATATCTTGGAAAAGCGAAACAAAACAAAAAAAAAACCAGGCTCCCATAATTTTTTTTCTTCTGCTTCTTTCATTCAGATGATTCCATCCTCCTTGTTGGCTTTATTTGAATCACATGTTGCACTGCAATAACTACCCGAAAAAAACACATTGGCCAATACAAATGGGCCCAGTAATAATATTGGAGTTGCAGCAAGCATCTTGTTTGGTGGCAAATGGGTCTTTGGCAATGTCTCCGTGGAACCAACTCTAAGGAGTAGCATCATGGCAAGACCAAATTGCTTAAAAGAAAAATAAAGCGGTTTCTTGGGTTGTTTCGTTTGTTGGCGTTTTGTATTTTACAGCAAACTTGTTGAAGCGGTAATGCAACACTACTCTCAACACTTTTACAGTCATCTACAAGTCCGTCTATCTCTCTTTTCGTCTGACTATTCACATCATAGTGGACTTTGCCATCATCCATCCATGCGGCATTTTTTTTTTTGTTTTTTAAGGCAAAAGGAAAGAAGAAATGAAGTTAACCAAGATGTTAATGTAAAGTTAATGATGCTGCGAATTAAAAACGAGGGGTTTGCACCAAGAGTTTGAAGTTCATACCCATAAAATTTGTTTTCAATACATTTAAGTCACGAATCTTTAGAATTTGCACCCCTTCATTAAAGTCGTATATTTGTGAAGTAAGTCAAATTTCCCTTAAAGAAAAAAATAAAATTTTTATAAAAAAAAAAAAATATCATGAAGTTAACTAAAATTTGGGAGTATTTTTCCGTCTCAATAATTCTGGTGAATGTTTGAAAGCTTCTCTAAGTGGTTTCACTGCCATGTGGACCCAACTACCAAACTATCAACTTCATCAACTCTGATCTTCACGTACGTCCCTATCGCAATGTCCTTCGGAAAGGGGCCCACGTAAGATATTGCAATAATACTTTTACTATTGCATTGCAAGCCACCACATGCTGCCGATGGCTTTGCTTCTCCGTCTTCCGTTTATGATGATGACGATGACGACAATGGAAAAAAGAGGAAACTTTCTCTTTTTTGCAGTTAAATTTTATTTGCACTTATTGTTGTTGTTATGATTTTTGTTGCACATCAATAGCACATGGCTGTTGTTATGCCGGCTTGTCTCATTTTAACTAAAATACTATGGTCAATTGGAAAACTCCTTTAGCGCAAAGTCTTTTAGTTTTTAGTCATCAGCAAATGATTTTCTGACCAACATCATCAAATGTCTGCAAGCTGTTTTTGGTGATAGTCTCTATAGCATCTGGTGTTGGCGGCTAGTCATTATTGTGCTTTATATTGTTGATGAACGAATGCTATAAGGCTCCTGTATTGCTAAAATAAGCAAATGATTATGATCATGATGATGATCATATTGTAATGTAAACCAGGGTTGCCACAGTTTTCTCTAGAAATAAAATTTTGACAAAATTTTCTATAGAAATACAATTTTGACAACATATTCTATAGAAATGATATTTTGACAAAATTTTCTATAGAAATAAAATTTTGACAAAATTTTCTAAAGAAATAAACTTTTGAAATTTTTTTTTATGGAAATAAAATTTTAACAAAATTTTCTATAGAAATAAAATTTTCTACAGAAATAAAATTTTGATAAAATTTTCTATAGAAATAAAATTTTGTCAAAATTTTCTATAGAAATAAAATTTTCACAAAATTTTCTATAGAAATAAAATTTTTACAACATTTTCTAAAGAAATAAAAAAGATAGAAATAAAATTTCGGAAAAAATTTTCTATAGAAGTAAAGTTTGAACAAAGTTTTCTTAGCTGATGGTCTTAGCAGCCAATGCTAATTTTCTTTTTTATCATACATTTACTGTATGATAAAAATAAACAATAAATAAATAAATAACAAAATTTTCTATAGAAATAAAATTTTGGCAAATTTATCTATAGAAATAAAATTTTGACAAAATTTTCTATAGAAATTAAATTTTCACAAAATTTTCTATAGAAAAAAATTTTCAAAAAATTTTCTATAGAAATAAACTTTTGACAAAATTTTCTATAGAAATAAAATTTAGAAAAAAAAATTCTTTAGAAATAAAATTTTGACAAAATTTTCTATAGAAATAAATTTTTGACAAAATTTTCTATAGAAATAAAATTTTGACAAAATTTTCTATAGAAATAAAATTTTGACAAAATTTTCTATAGAAATAAAATTTTGACGAAATTTTCTATAGAAATAAAATTTTTACAAAATTTTCTATAGATACAAAATTTTGACAACATTTTCTATAGAAATAAAATTTTGACAAAATTTTCTATAGAAAAAAATTTTTAAATTTTCACAAAATTTTCTATAGAAATAAAATTTTGACAAAATTTTCTATAGGAATAACATTTTGACAAAATTTTCTATAGAAATAAAATTTTGACAAAATTTTCTATAGAAATAAAATTTTGACAAAATTTTCTATAGAAATAAAATTTTGACAAAATTTTCTATAGAAATAAAATTTTGACGAAATTTTCTATAGAAATAAAATTTTTACAAAATTTTCTATAGATACAAAATTTTGACAACATTTTCTATAGAAATAAAATTTTGACAAAATTTTCTATAGAAAAAAATTTTTAAATTTTCACAAAATTTTCTATAGAAATAAAATTTTGACAAAATTTTCTATAGGAATAAAATTTTGACGAAATTTTCTATATAAATAAAATTTTGACAAAATTTTTTATAGAAATAAATCTTTGACAAAATTTTCTATAGAAAAAAAAAATTTGGCAAAATTATCTATAGAAATAAAATTTTGACAAAATTTTCTATAGGAATAACATTTTGACAAAATTTTCTATAGAAATAAAATTTTGACAAAATTTTCTATAGAAATAAAATTTTGACGAAATTTTCTATATAAATAAAATTTTGACAAAATTTTTTATAGAAATAAATCTTTGACAAAATTTTCTATAGAAATAAAATTTTTACAAAATTTTCTATAGAAAAAAAAAAATTTGGCAAAATTATCTATAGAAATAAAATTTTGACAAAATTTTCTATAGGAATAACATTTTGACAAAATTTTCTATAGAAATAAAATTTTGACAAAATTTTCTATAGAAATAAAATTTTGACGAAATTTTCTATAGAAATAAAATTTTGACAAAATTTTTTATAGAAATAAATTTTTGACAAAATTTTCTATAGAAATAAAATTTTGACAAAATTTTCTATAGAAATAAACTTTTGAAACAATTTTTTATGGAAATAAAATATTAACAAAATTTTCTATAGAAATAAAATGTTCACAAAATTTTCTATAGAAATAAAATTTTGACAAAATTTTCTATAGAAATAAAATTTTGGCAAAATTATCTATAGAAATAATATTTTGACAAAATTTTCTATAGAAATAAAATTTTGGCAAAATTATCTATAGAATTAAAATTATGACAAAATTGTCTATAGAAAGACCATTTTTACAAAATTTTCTATAGAAATAAAATTTTGACGAAATTTTCTATAGAAATAAAATGTTGACAACATTTTTTATAGAAATAAATTTTTGACAAAATTTTCTATAGAAATAAAATTTTTACAAAATTTTCTATAGAAATAAAATTTTTACAAAATTTTCTATAGAAATAAACTTTTGAAAAATTTTTTATTTCTATAAAATTTTGACAAAATTTTTTATAGAAATAAAATTTTGACGAAATTTTCTATAGAAATAAAATTTTGGCAAAATTTTTTATAGAAATAAATCTTTGACAATATTTTCTATAGAAATAAAATTTTTACAAAATTTTCTATAGAAAAAAAAATTTGGCAAAATTTTCTATAGAAATAAAATTTTGACAAAATTTTCTATAGAAACAAAATTTTGCAAAAATTATCTATAGAAATAACATTTTGACAATAAAATTTTGATAAAATTTTCTATAATAAAAATTTTGGACAAAATTTTTTTCTATAGAAAGGAAATATTGACAAAATTTTCTAAAGAAATGAAATTATATATAGAAATAAAATTTTGACAAAACTTTCTATAGGAATACAATTTTGACAAAATTTTCTATAGAAATTTTAACAAATTTTTCTATAGAAATAATATTTTAAAAAATTTTTTATAGAAATAAAATTTCGACGAATTTTCTATAGAAATAAAATTTTGACAAAATTTTCTATAGAAATAAAATTTTTTAAAAAATTTCTATAAAAATAAAATTTTGAAAAAAATTTCTATTTTGACAAAATTTTTCTTTTTGTAGTTTTGTGGTAAAATTTTCTTCAAATTTTGGTATACTATTTGTTGCTCGAGTGGCAACCGTGAATGTGAACTGTTCCAAGCCACCACTTCAACACTATCATAATTGGACATGTCTTTTCAAAATTTCATATTTAGCTTGATGTTATATTGAATACCTTTGCTGTGCACCAAACTAAAACGAAATGTTGCCTTTGAAGGCGTTTTATTTTTTCTTAAATTGTATTTAAAATACCACTTTAGTCAACAAAAAGCTTTAAAAGCTTTCATATAACCTAGAGGAAAATACTATCGAACTCGCGCTATACGCGAGAACCAAGCAGTAATCTTTGAAAATTCGACAGTAGATAATAGTAGCCTAGTTAGTTGAATGGGGATGACTAACCAAGATGTTTTAGTGATTCCATCCTGGCCTCTATGTAATCTGATCTTGAATGGCTGTCATAACATCAAACAGCTTAGGAGAGTTGATTCAAAGGCGCAATTTATGTCTAGAGCTTGCTTTTACCATAGCAAACAAATAAATGAAATCAATATGGACGAGAACTTGGCCGACCCGAATTTTATTTGCCCTCCATCATGCCTCAAATACCAAGGAATCAAATAAAGACTTTGGGCAATGCTGACATAGGGTCTAAGGTAGTTAGCCGCTGTCGTAGTGAGTTCAAGGTTCTCATTAAACAGCATAATGTAATGTGTGCTGTGTACCTTGATCGATCTCCTTGCGCATATTTTTCAGCTGTCTTCATATATGTACAGGATTCATGTCAAATATGATTAACTATGACGAGGACTTTGGGTCATTTCGGAAGGTTGCAAGCAAACCAAGTTGATATGGGACGAAGAGAACCGAAGGAATTGAAAAAATCGTTGATGAACAGACACAAATTGATATTTTTTTTATTAGCCTCATAACTGGGTATAAAACAATTTTGTCAAAATTTTATTTCTGTAGACAATTTTGTCAAAATTTTATTTCTATAGACAATTTTGTCAAAAATTTATTACTGTAGAAATTTTTCTCAAAATTTCATTTCTATAGAAAATTTTGTCAAAATTTTATTTCTATAGAAAATTTTTTTCTATAGACAATTTTGTCAAAATTTTATTTCTATAGAAAATTTTGTCTTTTTTTTTTGCTATAGACAATTTTCTCAAAAATGTATTTCTATAGAAAATTTTGTCAAAATTTATTTCTAAAGAAAATTTTGTCAAAATTTTATTTCTATAGAAAATTTTGTCAAAATTTTATTTCTATAGAAAATTTTGTTAAAATTTTATTTCTATAGAAAATTTTGTTAAAATTTTATTTCTATAGAAAATTTTGTCAACATTTTATTTCTATAGAAAATTTTGTCAAAATTTTATTTCCATAGAAAATTTTGTCAAAATTTTTTTTCTGTAGAATTTTTTCTCAAAATTGTATTTCTATAGAAAATTTTGTCAAAATTTTATTTCTATAGAAAATTTTGTCAAAATTTTATTTCTATAGAAAACTTTGTAAAAATTTTATTTCTATAGAAAATTTTGTCAAAATTTTATTTCTATAGAAATGTTGTCAAAATTTTATTTCTATAGAAAATTTTGTCAAAATTTTATTTCTATAGAAAATTTTGTCAAAATTTTATTTCTATAGAATATTTTGTCAAAATTTTATTTCTATAGAAAATTTTGTCAAAATTTTATTTCTATAGAAAATTTTGTCAAAATTTTATTTCTATAGAAAATTTTTTCAAAATTTTATTTCTATAGAAAATTTTGTCAAAATTTCATTTCTATAGAAAATTTTGTCAACATTTTATTTCTATAGAAAATTTTGCCAAAATTTTATTTCTATAGAAAATTTTGTCAAAATTTTATTTCTATAGAAGATTTTGTCAAAATTTTATTTCTATAGAAATTTGTCAAATTTTTATTTCTATAGAAAATTTTGTCAAAAATTTATTTCTATAGAAAATTTTGTCACAATTTTATTTCTATAGAAAAATTTGTCAAAATTTTATTACCGTAGAAATGTTGTCAAAATTTTATTTCTATAGAAAATTTTGTCAAAATTTTATTTCTATAGAAAATTTTGTCAAAATTTTATTTCTATAGAAAATTTTGTCAAAATTTTATTTCTATAGAAAATTTTGTCAAAAATTTATTTCTATAGAAAATTTTGTCACAATTTTATTTCTATAGAAAAATTTTTCAAAATTTTATTACCGTAGAAATGTTGTCAAAATTTTATTTCTATAGAAAATTTTGTCAAAATTTTATTTCTATAGAAAATTTTGTCAAAATTTTATTTCTATAGAATATTTTGTCAAAATTTTATTTCTATAGAAAATTTTGTCAAAATTTTATTTCTATAGAAAATTTTGTCAAAATTTTATTTCTATAGAAAATTTTGTCAAAATTTTATTTCTATAGACAATTTTGTCAAAATTTTATTTTTATAGACAATTTTGTCAAAAATTTATTACTGTAGAAATTTTTCTCAAAATTCCATTTCTATAGAAAATTTTGTCAAAATTTTATTTCTAAAGAAAATTTTGTCATTTTTTTTTTTTTGCTATAGACAATTTTCTCAAAATTGTATTTCTATAGAAAATTTTGTCAAAATGTTATTTCTGTAGAATTTTTTCTCAAAATTGTAGTTCTATAGAAATTTTTGTCAAAATTTTATTTCTATAGAAAATTTTGTCACAATTTTATTTCTATAGAAAATTTTGTCAAAATTTTATTTCTATAGAAAATTTTGTCAAAATTTTATTTCTATAGAAAATGTTGTCAAAATTTTATTTCTATAGAAAATTTTGTCAAAATTTTATTTCTATAGAAAATTTTCCCAATTTTTTTTTTCTACAGAAAATTTTCCCAAACTATTATTTCTACAGAAAATTTTCCCAAACTATTATTTCTATAGAAAATTTTGTCAAAATTTTATTTCTATAGAAAATTTTGTCAAAATTTTATTTCTATAGAAAAATTTATAAAAATTTTATTTCTATAGAAAATTTTGTAAAAATTTTATTTCTATAGAAAATTTTGTCAAAATTTTATTTCTATAGAAAATTTTGTCAAAATTTTATTTCTATAGAAAATTTTGTCAAAATTTTATTTCTATAGAAAATGTTGTCAAAATTTTATTTCTATAGAAAATTTTGTCAAAATTTTATTTCTATAGAAAATTTTCCCAATTTTTTTTTTCTACAGAAAATTTTCCCAAACTATTATTTCTACAGAAAATTTTCCCAAACTATTATTTCTATAGAAAATTTTGTCAAAATTTTATTTCTATAGAAAATTTTGTCAAAATTTTATTTCTATAGAAAAATTTATAAAAATTTTATTTCTATAGAAAATTTTGTAAAAATTTTATTTCTATAGAAAATTTTGCCAAAATTTTATTTCTATAGAAAATTTTGTCAAAATTTTATTTCTATAGAAGATTTTGTCAAAATTTTATTTCTATAGAAATTTGTCAAATTTTTATTTCTATAGAAAAATGTCTCAAAATTAAATGGAAGTGCCTCTTAGTTGGAGTGGGAATATTTTGCAAAATCTATCAAAACTTTCAATCTACCAAACTGTACAAAATCTACCATTTTTGGTATGTCAAAACGTTCTGAGTACTTATAAAAAAATGTCAAGGTTTACATTAGAGATATATTTCAAAATGATCAAACATGCATAAACATTATGAGGTCTTAGGTTAGGTATAGTGGCAGACCGGTACTTCAGACTCACACTATTCAGCTATTACGATACCACAGTTGATGAGGTCTTGGAACAACATCTCCCTGCGTTACAAACAAATTGACAATGTTAGCATAGCATATAATCTATGTACCACCTCCAAGGAGATGAAAACAAACAATTTCGTTTTCATTTCACTTTAACCGAGAAAATTGCATTTTATTGAAGCGACAGCAATTTAATCGATTTAAACTTGATGACTCCACCGCACTATTGGTATTCGATTCCAATCCTTCGTTACGACATGCCTTTCTTTCTACAAGACCAACAGATAAACATTCACTCCTGCAAAAACACAAAATTCAACAGCAACAACATTTCTTCGGCATCTTCATCCATCCAAACGGCTCTCTATGTAGCCGTTGCTGTTGTCATCGTTGTCGATGGTTGTAGCAACCTCATCATACACTCCAGTTTGGAAATTGTTGTTGTTCGTTGCCATCAAATGCCATAGCTTTGCCATTTCTTTTATGATAGGGAGAGTTTGTAAATAATGATTTACGAGATCATCAAACACAAGCGGGGAATTTCATCTTCAGGTTCAGGTACCATTATTGCTCCCCCACCAACGTTTTTGGTTCGTATCGTTGCTAGATGTAGCAAAACAGCACAGCAAATACCTCGTGCCGCTTGATCTATTGTTGCTGGACCATTGCTGTTGTTTGCTGTCGTTGATTATCAATTATTTGATCTTTTCATGTTATTTATGGTGGCGGTAATTTGATTAAATGTATCCCATAGATTTCATATCAAAAGAAGAAAGCGAAATTTATCACAACTGCCTTAACAATCAGTCCATGGCCTGTCTTGCTCCTCCTGATGGAGCGCCATGATTATGCCTATTGTCATAAAGTAATCACAAATTGTAGATGCCACAGAAAGAAATAGGCATGTGCACAACTTTCAATATCATATCACAAACTTGAACTTTAGTTAGAAAAAGGGTAAATTGATATAAATAAAATTAATTTTAATGTTATATACATATTACTAGCTAACCCGGCCGCTTCGCTGTGTCTTGCGATGGAACATTTTGCGTTAACTTAGTCAACCTTATTCTTCACATAATACTTCAAGCATTGAGTCAAGATAACTCTTCCGAAAAAATTCGAAAGGATTTGAACCAATATAAAGAGGTGGGTCAGGGAAATCCCCTTACACACAAAAAAAAAATTTTCTGATTCAATCACGAAATTAATTGATCCAATTAATTTTTTAATTGAAATGTCTTCAATCACGAAAATGATAGTATCAATCAGAGTTTTAATTGGGCATAGAAAAAATTATTGATTAAAAAATTAATTGATTTCATTACCAAATTTCAATTAATTTTTTAATTGATTTAATTAAAAATTTAATTGATGTTGATTGCAAAACTCAATTAATTTATTAATTAAAAAAGGTAACTATTTTCAATTACATTTTGAATTGGCTTAGAATTTTTATATGGATTAATAATTGATTGTTTGAAAAAAAAAAAAAAATTAATTAAAAATTTAAAAAAAATGTTCATCACTTTTTTAACTGACTTAGTCTTCCGAATTTGATTAAAAAGTTAATTGTGTCAATTAATTTTTTAATTAAAAATTTTAAAATTTTCAATCATTGACTTAATTAACTTAATGTTTCTATCATGATTAAAAAGTTAATTGTATCAATTAATTTATTAATTGAAAAAAATTTCAACTTCAATTAACTTTTTAATTGGAAATATTTTGGTGATATTTTTTTCTGTGTACTGACACAAAAACTGTAGTCCTACTTTTTCACACCATGGTTTCCACACACATGTCCTTTAACATATATTTCAAACAAATCGGATAATTTGCTTACTGTGAATATCTTTACAAAACGTCAGGGAGAGGGTTGTCCCTTTTCATTTTTTTAATTATGTACTGTATTCAAGTCATGTGAATTTCATGCATCGTTTGTCAAGGGGAAATTAAGCATCATATTTCGCCCGCCTAATAAATCGGAAAAATTTCTTAGAAAATCGAGCATAAAAAGAATGAAACATGCATTTCCCGAAGGTATACCCGAAATCGAAGCATTCACTACGTTGCCTGTCAAATTAAATTTTTTACTTACGTCTCACATGAAGCCAGTGAAAATATCATAAAATTAAACTTTCCCGCCAGATATCGAAAAATCATGTACCCTGTAGAGCTCGACCGAAGCATCGGCTTCGGTATTCGGCCAAAAATCGATAATCGGCCACGAATCGGCCTTCGGCGTCAAGAGGCCGATTAACCGAAGCCGAAGCTTTTTGAATAATTTATTTGATATTGAATTGCCCATGTGTTTAATTTCTCTCAGTCAAAACACCCAGTACAAATAAAACGTAAAAAAATTATTTAAAATATCCTTTTTTGTCATTATAATATCAAACTACTGGACTGAAATACCTTTTATTGTTGTATTCATGCATTTGTTGAAAAAATATTCTAATATTGAACTATAAAACACACCAAATTTCTATAATTAAATTTGAGGAAAATAATCGGCTTCGTCTTCGGCCTATTATTGCTTTGTTTGCCGAACATCGGCTTCGGCCAAAAAAAAACCATTTCGTTCGAGCTCTAGTACCCTGCCTGTAATTTAATCACCTCCCACCCTAGAAAAATAAAAAAAGTGGTTACCTCCCTCAACCTTCCACGAAAATTAAAAAAAAAAATCGGGGCAAAGAGGAGGTCCCCCTGCCCAAGCAAATATCCAAAAATCTAACACACCATATTTTTGTAATACCCTATACAAAAGACGATTTGTAAATTTCAAGTAAACCTCTCCCTGACCAAATATCGAAAATTAAAGTAGCGGATATTAATTTCATAACTTCCCCTATATTCTCAGTAAATTTCAGCTAAATCGAGGAAATGTAACTTTTTCACTGTACTTTAAAAAAGTCGGGCAAAGGGGAGGTCTACCTCCAGTATCAAATATCGAAATATAGGAGGATCCCTGTAAATTTCAAGCAAATAAGACAACAAAAGCCCAATTTTCAAAAATTAGGGTAAAGGAGAAGTCCCCCTTCCCGTCCAAATTTTAAAAAAAAATTAAGTACCCCATATTAACTTTATGACCTCCCCCCACGTCCTCTGTAAATTTCAAGTTAATCGGAGAAGTTTACTTTGTTTACTGTGCTTTAAAAAAAAGTCGGCCAAAGGTGAGGTCATTCCCCTTCAAATATCGAAAATAAAGTAGCGGATCTTTGTTTAGATGCCACTTCAGTCTTCTCTGAATATTTTAAGTAAATCGGAGAGCTTTGGTCCAATTTTCAAAAAGTCATGCAAGGGCAGGTTATCCTCCCCGTCCAAATATTAAAAAATTAGGTATCCCATATAAATTTTATAACCTCCCCTCAAGTCCTCTGTAAATTTCAAGTAAATCGGAGAAGTTGTTCACACTACTTCGAAAAAAGTCGATCATGGGAGAGGACTACTTCCCCCATCAAATATTAAAAAATACGCCACCCCTAGGTTAGATTAGGTTAGATGGCAGTCCGATGTATCAGGCTCACTTAGACTATTCAGTCCATTGTGATACCACATTGGTGAACTTCTCTCTTATCACTGAGTGCTGCCCGATTCCATGTTAAGCTCAATGACAAGGGACCTCGTTTTTATAGCCGAGTCCGAACGGCGTTCCACATTGCAGTGAAACCACTTAGAGAAGCTTTGAATCCCTCAGAAATGTCACCAGCATTACTGAGGTTGGAGAATCCACCGCTGAAAAACTTTTTGGTGTTTGGTCGAAGCCACGACCTTGTGTATGCAAGGCGGGCATGCTAACCATTACACCACGGTGGCTCCCTTGGACGTCACCTCTAATATTCACTAAAAATTTGAAACAAATCGGGGAACTTTGGTCCAATTTTCCCCGACCAAATATCAAAAGAAAAAAAAATATGATCAAAAATACCAAAATGACGTTCTCTTAAAATTTCAAGTAAATCTCCCGAGCTTACCCGGAACATAAAAATAAACAAACAAATAAACAAACCACTAAGATTTTATATAGTATATATAGATTTCCATTTATGTCAGATAAAATTAATGATCATTACAACTTTGGATTGAAAAGTGGTCCTTTCCCCAAAGTCCAAAGTCAACATTTTCAAAATTTTAAAAATAACAAGTATAGACGGCCGTAAGTTCGGCCAGGCCGAAGCTTATGTACCCTTCGGCCGTAGAAACTTCTACTGAAGCCGATTGCAAGGTATCGTAAAACTTCCTAACACCGTAATATATACCACATAGTCCATACGTGGTATATATTAAACTAAAAAAGGCCGATTAAATACGTATATAATTAAGTTAAAAGTTTCTATAGAAATAAAATTTTTACAAAATAAAAATTTGACAACATTTTCTATAGAAGTAAAATTTTGACAACATTTTCTATAAAATAAAATTAGGAAAAATTTTTCTATAGAAATAAAATTTTGACAAAATTTTCTATAGAAATAAAATTTTGGTAGATTATTTTTGGCTCGAGTGGCAACCATGATTATGAACCGATATGGACCAATTTTTGTGTGATTGGGGATCGGCTATATATAACTATAGACCGATATGGACCAATTTTGGCATCGTTATTAGCGGCCTTATACTAACACCACGTTGCAAATTTCAACCGGATCGGATGAATTTTGCTCCTCCAAGAGGCTCCGGAGATCAAATCTGGGGAACGGTTTATATGGGGCTATATATAATTATGGACCGATATGGACCAATTCTTGCATGGTTGTTAGAGACCATATACTAACACCACGTACAAAATTTCAACCGGATCGGATGAATTTTGCTCCTCTAAGAGGCTCCGGAGGTCAAATCTGGGGATCGGCTTATATGGGGGCTATATATAGTTATGGGTCGATGTGGACCAATTTTTGCATGGTCATTAAAAAACATATACCAACACCATGTACCAAATTTCAGCCGGATCGGATGAAATTTCCTTCTCTTAGAGGCTCCGCAAGCCAAATCGGGGGATCGGTTTATATGGGGGCTATATATAATTATGGACCGATGTGGACCAATTTTTGCATGGTCATTAAAAAACATATACTAACACCATGTACCAAATTTCAGCCGGATCGGATGAAATTTGCTTCTCTTAGAGCAATCGCAAGCCAAATTTGGGGGTCCGTTTATATGGGGGCTATACGTAAAAGTAGACCGATATGGATCAATTTTTGCATGGTTGTTAGAGACCATATTCCAACATCATGTACCAAATTTCAGCCGGATCGGATGAAATTTGCTTCTCTTAGAGCAATCGCAAGCCAAATTTGGGGGTCCGTTTATATGGGGGCTATACGTAAAAGTAGACCGATATGGATCAATTTTTGCATGGTTGTTAGAGACCATATTCCAACATCATGTACCAAATTTCAGACGGATCGGATGAAATTTGCTTCTCTTAGAGCAATCGCAAGCCAAATTTGGGGATCCGTTTATATGGGGGCTATACGTAAAAGTGGACCGATATGGCCCATTTCCAATACCATCCGACCTACATCAATAACAACTACTTGTGCCAAGTTTCAAGTCGATAGCTTGTTTCGTTCGGAAGTTAGCGTGATTTCAACAGACGGACGGACGGACATGCTCAGATCGACTCAGAATTTCACCACGACCCAGAATATATGTACTTTATGGGGTCTTAGAGCAATATTTCTACGTGTTACAAACGGAATGACAAAGTTAATATACCCCCATCCTATGGTGGAGGGTATAAAAATTCAACTTTTACAAACTCGAATATTGGAAAGTCGACTTTTTTAAAATCTGAAAATGTGTACAATTTAACTTTTGCAAAAATCGAATATTCAAATGTTGACATTTGCAAATTTCTAAATATTTGAAAATCGATTTTTTTACAATTCGGAAAATTAGTAGATGTATGAATAATAGCATTTTCACCTAGGTAAAATCCAATCCATATATTACTATTTATTTTTAAACTTTACTATTCCATATGAGCCGTAACGTTTTTTATAAAGATAGCATTTTAGGACTGATCATAAGTACAAAAAATATTTTTTTTTTTTAATTGAATCAATTAATTTTTTAATTGACTGTCAATTAATTTTTTAATTGATACTATAATTTCTGTGATTGATTCAATTAAAAAATTAATTGAATCAATTAATTTTGTGATTGAATCAGAAAAAAAAATTTTTGTGTGTATATTTGAAAAGAACCCCCCAAAAATCTCTTAATCTTATGCGGCCTGATTCTATTTATATGTATGTAATAATGAAAAACTGTACTTACTTGACAAATTATCCAGCATATATGTTAACAGCTTTTGTGTACCATTAGGTTCATTGTAGATGGATAGAAATTCCTTTTGTAATGGATTGCCCATTAAACCCAGAACATGCAGATGAAATAGTTTGCCAATTTCATATGGCAATACACGGAGAAAATTATTGTTTAATAAAAGTTCTCTGAAAAGAAGACGAAATGAAAACGATATTACTTGAATTGTAAAATTTAAAAATCAATTCTGTGGATGTTAAAATGAAAACGAAATTGCAAATATGCTCTATGGCAAGGATTAAAAAAAATGGATACTCACCTTAACTGTATTAGTTCACCCAATTCGGCTGGTAGACTACGCAACTTATTACTTGATACATCTAATGTGCGTAGATTAACCAATAGGCCAATATCAGCTGGTAAACGCAACAAATGATTATCATTTAAATATAGAGCTGTTAAATGGTCAAATTCCCACAAAGAAGGACTAATGTTACGGACGCAACCTGTGCAATAACAATAACAAAAAGAATAAAAATAGTTAGAAATTTATAAACAATTTTTATGGTTAATCTGTATGCTTACCAGTTATTTCAATGCCTGTCCAATTGGATTTTTTACCAGCAGCTACATCTTCGGGACTCATAAAGATCTGTTGTCTACGATTTGAACTTTCATACTTGTCCTTGTTACGAGACATTTTATATAGGTTGCCTAAAGTTGATGGTGAGATGACATACAAATGCATATTAGCGAGATACTACATTAAAGCTACAGATAAAGAGCATTGATGTGAAATGTCTGAGCTACAGTTAAATGCAAAGCGGTTTGAGGAATGGCGATTTGAGATTGCTCAAAAAATTTCGTTGCTGAAGAAAATTTTAAAAGCTGTTTGCAAAATATAAAAGCCTTCTGTAAATCTTTTGTGGAATAATTAATGTGCGTAATGGCGAGGTTTTAGGTGCATGGAAAAGCATTAGCCGCATGAAAACCATAGCTAGCATGTTTAATGATAATGGAAAAAGTACAGTAAACTATAATTAAGAAGAAGCATATTGGAACTATTGCATTTCATATGATATCATGTAATGGAATCTGATCGACTTTAAGATGGCAAAGTCGAGTACAATCTTAATCATATCATCGTATCATTTTGGGACATAGACCATGCCGTGGTGCCTACTTAGTAGATCCATTTAGAGCTAAAGATGGTAACCGTGTCGAGAGGACAGGCATTTAAGCTAATTTAGATCTAATTTGAAAAAAAGGAAATTTCACAATTACATATGTTAGAAAAATTGCAATATGCATAATGAAATCTCTAAGATTTTGGGAGGTATCCACTTATGAGCGGTTCATTTCAATGTGATAATTTACGATGAAGGTTATGTCCTATTGAGATAAGTCCGTTTTTCATAGTGTCCAAGTTTGAGAGCTTTCACTTTAGTTTTAGTTGGTCACTGTTTAGGTTTTTATATTACATTGATCGGTTGCGGTAGATCGCAGCCGTTCTCTGTTCTATACCTAACGTAACCCAGTGCTAGGGAGCCACCGTGGTGCAATGGTTAGCATGCCCGCCTTGCATACCCAGGGTCGTCGGTCGAACCCAGTTTCGAACGCACACCAAAAATTTGTATCCCCTCTGAGTGTTTCAAAGCTTCTCTAAATTGTTTCACCGCAATGTGGAAAGCCGTTCGGACTAGGCTATAAAAAGTAGGTCCCTTGTCATTGAGCTAAACATAGAATCGGGCAGCACTCAGTGAGAAGAGAGAAGTTCACCACTGTGGTATCACAATGGACTGCATAGTCTAAGTGAGCCTGAAATATCGGATTGCCACTAACCTGATCTAGTGCTACAGAAGATTAAATTCTGCTCACATTGAGTAAGATCGCTTAATAAATAAAAAAACGGACATATAACAGGTTGGCTGATAAGTCCCCGGTCTGACACATAGATGGCGTCGCTAGTATTAAATGCATATAATTTTTATATAGTACCAACCTTCAAATGATTCGTGTCAAAATTTGACATCTCTAAGTCAATTAGTTTTTGAGATAGAGCGTCTTTTGTGAAGCAACTTTTGTTATTGTGAAAAAAATGGAAAAAAGGAATTTCGTGTTTTGCTTTTCTGAAGGGAAAAAATACGGTGGAAGCAAAAACTTGGCTTGATAATGAGTTTCCGGACTCTGCCCCAGGGAAATCAACAATAATTGATTGGAATGCAAAATTGAAGCGTGGTGAAATGAGCACGGCGGACGGTGAACGCAGTGGAAAACATAAAAAAAATCCACAAAATGATTTTGAATGACCGTAAAATGAAGTTGGTCGAGATAGCAGAGGCCTTAGAGATATGAAAGGAACGTTTTGGTCATATCATTCATCAATATTTGGATATGCGGAAGCTCTGTGCAAAATGGGTGCCGCGCGAGCTGACATTTGACCAAAAACAACAACATGTTGATGATTCTGAGCGGTGTTTGCAGCTGTTAACTCGTAATACACCCGAATTTTTCCGTCGATATGTGACAATGGATGAAACATGGCTCCATCACTACACTCCTGAGTCCAATCGACAATCGGCTGAGTGGACAGCGACCGGTGAACCGTCTCCGAAGCGCGGAAAGACTCAAAAGTCCGCTGGCAAAATAATGGCCTCTATTTTTTGGGATGCGCATGGAAGAATTTTTATCGAGTATCTTGAGAAGGGAAACCCCATCAACAGTGACTATTATATAGCGTTATTGGAGCGTTTGAAGGTCGAAATCGCGGCAAAACGGCCCCATATGAAGAAGAAAAGTGTTTTTCCACCAAGACAACGCACCGTGCCACAAGTCATTGAGAACGATGGCAAAAATTCATGAATTGGCCTTCGAATTGCTTCCCCACCCACCGTATTCTCCAGATCTGGCCCCAGCGACTTTTCCTTGTTCTCAGACCTCAAAAGGATGCTCGCAGGGAAAAAATTTGGCTGCAATGAAGAGGCGATCGCCGAAACTGAGGCCGAAGGAGTACTACCAAAATGGTATCAAAAAAATTGGAAGGTCGTTATAATCGTTGTATCGCTCTTGAAGGGAACTATGTTGAATAATAAAAAAGAATTTTGACAAAAAAATGTGTTTTTCTTTGTTAGACCGGGGACTTATCAGCCAACCTGTCATATGGGAGCTATAACTAAATCTGAACCGATTTCAATGAAATTATGCATGCTTGAAGAGTACTATAAAAAAAACTACGTGTTTGTAAATAAGCGCAATGTGACCCCATTTGTCGAATTCGGGTGATACATATATATGGGAGCTATATCTAAATCTGATCCAATTTTTTCCCAATTCAATAGCGTTCGTGCCAAAAATTTTACCAAAGTCGGTTATTAATTGCGACCGGAGTCCTGCGAACAATAAATATATGGACGAATGGAAGGACACTAGGGGCTAGATCAACAGATCAAGAGCAGAGAATGGAGCCGCCGAGCCGCTTCGCCGACCATTATTTCCAGTCGACGCCGAATATGTCGACTCATCTCGGCCAATTCATCAAAAATATCAGTTTAAATCAGAAAAAAATTATTAATAATTGTCGTATTTCTTGCCAAAATTTCGAACCTTTCTTCACAGTCAATCAACCAGAAAAAAATTTCACGAAAATTTTTCTAATTAAAATCTTAATTGAGTTTTAAAAAATATTCAATTAATAATTTAATTGATTCAACAAATTTTTTATTTGAAACAAAAATCAATCACACAAATTAATAGCATCAATTAATTTTTTAATTGGATCAATTAATTTTTTAACTAACTGTCAATTAATTTTTTAATACTATAATTTCTGTGATTGAAGACATTTCCATTAAAAAATTAATTAGATCTATTAATTTCGAGATTGAATTAAAAAAAATATGTTCAATTTCAAGCTGCTATAATAATTTTGCAAAAATTTAGTTGAGAAAATTTGAATGTAAGATTAGTTGTACAACTAATCTCATTAACAATCGAACACGTCATATTGATTTTATAATGGATGATTGTCCGCTACCTAATAGACATATTTATATCGGCCGGCCGCCAGAAGCAAAAATTTAGTGTTAGCCCCCGCCGACAAAAATGGGTCGGCTTCATTCTCTGATCAGGAGGAGCTTCCGAATCGATCGGCGGTATATTTTATGGGGTCTCAAATCAATATTTCTGATAGGCACATTTTTTGCAGATGAAAGTTATTATAACCTCACCACTATGTGTTTTTGGGTATAAATATAGTTGCGTGAACTGGTGAATAGGTGTCAGCTATCCTATAAACAATTGCTTTGATCAGAAAATGAATACAATATTCTCTTAAATATAATTGAACTCAGACGTGCGTTCGATACAATCCGCTTTTGGAATGCAATTAGTGTTCAACCCAGCAGTGTTTTATGATTTGCTACTCCTTGTAGATTGATTCATTTATAAAAACATACTTCCCATATAGTTTCTACTCACACATATATTACCAGAATATCATTCCAAACCGTTTTGCATTTTACAGGAGCACATAGATAACTTTGTTAGTAAATTAAATGTATATTCATTTATAAAAAACAAAAGGAAAAATGGAATTATTTGTAAAACAACATTGAAAAATATTAAGTTTACAAAATATTTTGTAACATAGTATTAGAACGAATTAAATTAATTGAGTAATCAAAATATTATCCAAAAGTTAATTTTATTTAAATATAATGTATAACAAAAATTGTTTTTTTTTTATAATCATATAGTATGCATATACATATATACTTGTACGTTGTTATGATATAATAAATTATAACCTTTCATAATAACCGCCTGATGATAAGCGTCTCTGCAAAAGAATATTAATAAAGTTTTTGATTGATTGATTAATATTATAGGAAAAATATCATAATGGTGAAATATAGTATTGTAGATTCAGGCTTAAATTGTGTAACATCAAGTTGGATTTTCCGATTTAAATATATTTGAGTTTTATTTTTTTTTTTTTGAAAATTGTTCAATATATACTGTTGGGATGATGAGCGAGCAAATGGATATTGTGATGATAATGATGATAAAAATGTCTCATGTGTGTGTATGTGCGTTTGTTTGCTGATGATAGAAAAAGAAAATAGAATATTCTAATATTAAATATGAAATTAAATAATCTGTCATACTTATAACACCTAAAATGCAAATAATATCTATAAAGAAAATTCAAAAATACGGCATATATTTTAAAAAGTTTAATATAGAAATTCAAGAAGAGTAAAAAATATAAATAAATAAAATATAATGTGGTGGAAAATAAATCTGTGTATGAATATTTGTTTCAGCGCCACCTATATATGAGAAAATGAGTTACGTACGAATAAAAAAATGTTGCGATACAACCCTCAATACAAATTGGCACCAAAATTTTAACCAACTATACACTGAAACAATAGCTTTTGTATATTCACAAAATGTCCCTCAATCATTATTTTCCTAACCACACTAATAACATATAAAACGAACTTTTTATTAAATGTCCTTATGGATAATGAATTCAATTGGAATTAATTTTTTTTAGCAAAAGATGGAATGGTGGCAATTCTAAACTGTACATTCGTAAACCAGAACAACGGGAATATATTGTTAATTATTTAAAATACTTAGTAATATATTACAAGGGTGTGAAGATAAATTCGCGAGTTAAATTCGTGGTTTGCGTCTCGGCTAAGCAAAATTCAAATTTGTGGAACGAATTTAACTTTGTGGGACGAATTTAACTTGTGGAACGCATTCCAAAAAAATAGTTTTTCTTAAAAAGAAATAAATTAATGGTGGAAAAACTGCCAAACACCGTCAGTTATTTTATGTGTAGTCATACTATGCATTGGTGGTTTTATATCGTCGAAAAATTTATCCATAAGAGATAACCACTAATAATTCTAAAGTCGTATAAAAATGTCAATATATCCTGAAGAAATGGACATAAGATATTAAAATACAATAATAAAAACATCTAAGGGGTACCAAAATAAGATTCTTAAATAACTTCAAAAATCTCGTGCACAGTATTTGAGATATAGTGTCATCAGATATCGGCTATATATAGCCCCGATATTAAATCGCCTATACCTAAGGAACCATTTGAGAGGAATTGACCAGACAAAATGCCAGTGGTAGGTATTGGCCTGCACCAAAAACCAAAATTAAAAAATCAAAATTTTCATGTAGGGTATTTGAGATATAGCGTCATCGATATCGGCTATATAGTCCCGATATTGGATCTCCTATATCTACGAAACCATTTGAGAGGAATTGACCAGACCAAATGCCAGTAATAGATAGTGGTTATTGAAAAAAATCAAAATTAGAAATTTTAAAGTCCCATGTACAGTTTTTGAGCTATATTGTCGCCAGATATCGGTTATATATAGCTCCGATATTGGATCTCCTATATCTAAGAAACCATTTGAAACATATATTGGTTACTACAAAAAATCAAACCAAATGCCAGTAATAGATAGTGGTTATTGAAAAAAATCAAAATTAGAAATTTTAAAGTACCATGTACAGTTTTTGAGCTATATTGTCGCCAGATATCGGTTATATATAGCCCTGATATTGGATCTCCTATATCTAAGAAATCATTTGGGAGGAATTGACCAGACCAAATGCAACTAATAGATATTGGTGACTACAAAAAATCAAAATTAAAAAATAAAAAGTCTCATGTACAACAGTTTTTGAGTTATATTATCGCCAGATATCGGCTGTATATAGCCCAAATGGTTTCTTAGATATAGGAGATCCAATATCAGGGCTATATATAGCCGATACACAGAAAAAAATATAACCAAAATATTTCCAATTAAAACGTTAATTGAGGTTGAAAATTCTTTCAATTAATAAATTAATTGATACAATTAAGTTTTTAATCATGATAGAAACATTAAGTTAATTAAGTCAATGATTGAAATTTTTAAAATGTTTAATTAAAAAATTAATTGATACAATTAACTTTTTAATCAAATTCGGAAGACTAATTCAGTTAAAAAAGTGCTGATTTTTTTTTTTTACTTTTTTAATTAAAAATGTATTTCAAACAATCATTTGTTAATCCAAATAAAAACTCTAAGCCAATCTAACTAAGTAATTAAAAATAGTTACCTTTTTTAATTAATAAATTAATTGTGTTTTGCAATCAACATCAATTAAATTTTAATTGAATCAATTAAAAAATTAATTGAATTTTGCTGAAAAAATCAATTAATTTTTTAATCAAGAATTTTTTCTATGCCCAATTAAAACTGTGATTGATACTATCATTTTCGTGATTGAAGACATTTCAATTAAAAAATTAATTGGATCAATTAATTTGGTGATTGAATCAGAGAAAAATTTTTTTGTGTGTATCTGGCGATAATATAGCTCAAAAACTGTACATGAGACTTTTTATTTTTTAATTTTGATTTTTTGTAGTAACCAATATATGTTTCTTGCATTTGGTCTGGTCAATTCCTCTCAAATGGTTTCGTAGATATAGGAGATCCAATATCGGGACTATATAGCCGATATCGGTGACGCTATATCTCAAATACCCTACATGAAAATTTTGATTTTTTAATTTTGGTTTTTGGTGCAGGCCAATACCTACCACTGGCATTTTGTCTGGTCAATTCCTCTCAAATGGTTCCTTAGGTATAGGCGATTTAATATCGGGGCTATATATAGCCGATATCTGATGACACTATATCTCAAATACTGTGCACGAGATTTTTGAAGTTATTTAAGAATCCTATTTTGGTACCCCTTAGATGTTTTTATTATTGTATTTTAATATCTTATTTCCATTACTTCAGGATGTATTGACATTTTTATACGACTTTAGAATTATTAGCGGTTATCTCTTATGGATAAATTTTTCGACGATATAAAACCACCAATGCATAGTATGACTACACATAAAATAACTGACGGTGTTTGGCAGTTTTCCACCACAAATTTGCCTCTTTTTAAGAAAAACTATTTTTTGGAATGCGTTCCACAAGTTAATTTCGTCCCACAAAGTTAAATTCGTTCCACAAATTTGAATTTTGCTTAGCCGAGACACAAACCACGAATTTAACTCGCGAATTTATCTTCACACCCTTATATATTACTACTTTTTATTTTGCATGAAAAGTCAAGTACTTTTTGTTTTTACAAAGCGACTGCTACACATCACGTATTCGCATACAAAGACCAAGTAGTTGGCTCGTTGGTTTGTACGAGAACTCTGAAAGAGATAATGTCTAAAGGGCTTTAAATTATTTGCTTTTTTCTGTCCCCTTACGAGGATTGCCTTTTTTATTACGGGATTAGTTAACTAAAACAAATATTAATCACGGAAAATCGCTTTATTGTTTTTCGAAATATTCCCCACTTTTGCATGCGTTTGAACCAATAGTCGAAGCACTTTTGCCACTCTGATTGAGGTATCTTCAAAACGTGCATTCTAAACGCATCAACAGCTGCTTCAGGTGTCGAAAAATGTTGACCTCTCATTTTATATTTTATTCGGATATTTACTGTTTCGAAACACCGTGTTCGTATTTTGGAGAATTTCTTTCCATTAATCGAAAAGAGCGATTGACAAATTGTGAAGGATCCAACGCGAACACATTTTTTTGACGGTCAAATGTTCACACAATATTGAATATATGCTGGTCCTACTAATGTCTAATATTAGTTGGCGCACAGCATTAATGGTTTCCGGAACAACGACCCATTTTGAACGACTTTCACGAAATTTGTCTTGGAGTGAACTATGATCTCAGTTGAATTGACCATACCATCGATAAACACTGATCCTTGACAGAGCTTCATCGTCAAAAATTGTATTAAAGTTCATCGATGCACTGTTGCTGAGTGCATCGATGAACTTTATTAAATTTTTGGTGATAATGATCCGTCAAGGAGCAATCGCGATGCTTCGAAACACGTCTATGACCTTACGTGTGGATTTACGAGTACGAGCCCTAAAATAACACCAGTATAGGTGTTTCAAGAAGAGCCAAATCCAACAAAACCACTTCCAAACTAATGATCGCCTGTTTTTTTTTTTTTTTTTTTTTTGAAAAACTGGACATGTCACAATCGTACCACCAGAAAAACGCAAAACATTCAATTCTGAGTTGAAAAGATCAATTCTGAGTTGGATGGTCCTCGTGGCGCTTGACCTATCGAAAGCCTTCGATACGGTCAACCATGCCACATTATTCGTGTCGTAGGTGGAATTCAGGGACAAGAAGTCTAAACCCCATAGAGTTAAACAGGGAGTTGCCCTGGGCGGGGTGATATCTCCGCCACTGTTTAACCTCTACCTGTCCTCGATTCCATGGACGGCGGAAGTACGCAGTCAGTTGAATGTCAGAGTCGATGGCGAAACAATTCCGACAACAAATTACCCCAAGATTCTTGGGGTCACATTCGACAGCGTTTATAAGTCGTCCGCCCATGCCACTGCAATTTGTGATAAGCTCCGCGGTAGAAACAAGGTCCTCAAGTCGCTTGCCGGCAGCACTTGGGGTGCGGACAAAGAAACCTTGTTAACTACATATAAGGCAATTGGCCGGTCAGTGGTAAACTATGCAGCGCCAGTGTGGACACCTCAAACGAGCGATACGCAGTGGAATAACATACATACCTGTCAGAACGCTGCCCTTAGAACCACAACAGGATGTCTCCGCAGTACACCCCTCGATCACCTTTATGCGGAGATCAAGATCATCCCAGTGCGTCGACACAATTACATGTTGTCAAAGCAGTACCTCTTGGGTTGCCATCAAAGTTGTCATCCGAATCACCATCTTGTGGATAGACAACCTCCACCCAGGAATGTAAGGGTTGATCTTCACCTTCTAGAGCCCGAGATCCAGCGTTACAAAAGAGAGCCTCTAGATCAGGCAGCATACCAGACAGGTCTGAACAGGATTCATGAGGATACTGTAGCTGAAGCGGTGAGAAGCTACAAGGTTAATCCTTTTCTCGGAGTCCGACCGCCGCCCATAGCACCGGAGTAGAGAGACCTCCCACGGCAGACAAGGGTAGTTTTGGCCCAACTAAGATCCAAAGCGAACACATTTTTTGACGGTCAAATGTTCACGCTATATTGAATGTATGCTGGTCCTACTTATCCCTAATATTAGTTGGCGCACAGCATTAATGGTTTCCGGAACAACAACTCATTTTGGACGACCTTCACGAAATTCGCCTTGGAGTGAACTATGATCTCAGTTGAATTGACCATACCGTCGATAAACACTGGTCCTTGACAAAGCTTCATCGTCAAAAATTGTATTGAAGTTCATCGATGCTGAGTTAATCTAACAACAGTGCATCGATGAACTTTATTAAATTTTTGGCGATAATTATCCGTCAAGGAACAATCGCGATGCTTCGAAACACGTCTACGACTTTACGTGTGGATTTACGAGTACGAGCCCTAAAATAAAAAGCAGTCTCCTGTATAGGTGTTTCAAGAAGAGCCAAATCCAACAAAATCACTTCCAAACTAATGAGTGCCTGTTTTTTTTTTTTTTTTTGGGAAAAACTGGACATGTTAAAATCTTTCGTTGAGCTTGAACCCAGCTTTCATAAACACTAAAGTCCTCATTAAGAAAAAAATTGTGAAAAGCAAAAATTTGAAAATACTTGTTCAACATATTTTTACAACGGGTCCACTGTACCAAAACTAAACCGCGTGTAAAAAAAAATATTTTGAAATTTGCGCTTTTCACAAATTAATTTCTAATACAGATTTTATTGGTTATGAAAGCTCAGCTCAAGCCCTTTCCAAAGAACCTAGTAACAGGTTGGCTGATAAGTCCCCGATCTGACACATAGATGGCGTCGCTAGTATTAAGTCAATTAGTTTGTGAGATAGAGCGTCTTTTGTGAATTAACTTTTTTTTTGTGAAAAAATGGAAAAAAAGGAATTTCGTGTTTTGATAAAATACTGTTTTCTGAAGGGGAAAAATACGGTGAAAGCAAAAACTTGGCTTGATAATGAGTTTCCGGAATCTGCCCCAGGCAAATCAACAATAAATGATTGGTATGCAAAATTCAAGCGTGGTGAAATGAGCACGGAGTACAGTGAACGCAGTACACGCCCGAAAGAGATGGTTACTGACGAAAACATCAAAAAAAATCCACAAAATAATTTTGAATGACCGTAAAATGAAGTTGATCGAGATAGCAGAGGCCTTAAAGATATCAAAGGAACGTGTTTGTCATATTATTCATCAATATTTTGATATGCGGAAGCTCTGTGCAAAATGGGTGCCGCGCGAGCTCACACTTGACCAAAAACAACAACGTGTTGATGATTCTGAGCGGTGTTCGCAGCTGCTAACTCGTAATACACCCGAGTTTTTCCGTCGATATGTGACAAAGGATGAAACATGGCTCCATCACTACACTCCTGAGTCGAATCGACAGTCGGCTGAGTGGCCAGCGACCGGTGATCCGTCTCCGAAGCGTGGAAAGACTCCGCTGGCAAAGTAATGGCCTCTGTTTTTTGGGATGCGCATGGAATAATTTTTTATCGATTATCTTGAGAAGGGGAAAACCATCAACAGTGACTATTATATGGCGTTATTGGATCGTTTGAAGTTCGAAATCGCGGCAAACCGGCCCCATATGAAGAAGAAAAAAGTGGTGTTTCACCAAGACAACGCACAGTGCCACAAGTCATTGCGAACGATAGCAAAAATTCATGAATTGGGCTTCGAATAGCTTCCCACCCACTGCATTCTCCAGATCTGGCCCCCAGCGACTTTTTCTTTTTCTCAGACCTCATAAGGATTCTCACAAGGAAAAAATTTGGCTGCAATGAAGAGGTGATCGCCGAAACTGAGACCTCGTTTGAGGCAAAACCGAAGGAGTACTACCAAAATGGTATCAAAAAATTGGAAGGTCATTATAATCGTTGTATCGCTCTTGAAGAGACTATGTTGAATAATAAAAACGAATTTTGACAAAAAAAATGTGTTTTGCTTTGTTAGACCGGGGACTTATCTGCCAACCTGTTATCTGTACTAAACACGACCAAGCTTTTGGATAATAAGCCTAATACTAAAAATCCAAATTCAAATTTCAAAACCTAAATTCGAATTTGAAAAATAAAATTCGTATGGAAGGTGCTGGTCTCCGCTTAGTTTCATTTTTTTTTTTTTTTTGTGCCGCAAATTTAAAATTAGATGTTATCTCCACACATCTGTTGTCAAACCCGTATCACCAATAGAATTATGATTTAAGGCTCACTTAGACTATTCAATTTGGGTTGACAACCGAGGTCGGAATGGGCAGGATTGTAGGCTTTTGGTCCAATCGAAAAAACAACAAAACATATTTGGTACTAAGAATTCTTAGTTTTAATCTAGAGACACCAGATTATAGGTGGTACAGCGCCCATCTGGTCTCTCTATTACAACTCTTGACTGGTAGTAAGAAATTGCCTTCTGAACCGAGCCTACATCTAGGTTGCCCTTATTCCATTATAAATGCATATGCAAGTACCTTGGAAGGTAATTTCCTTAACGTGACATTATTGAGACGAGTATATCACTAGTCTGGATGAATCCGAAGCACAGCCATTGGGATAGACAGCGCAGCGTTTATCCCTATTTGGTGTTTTCGCCATTGGATTGGAGATTAGTCTTAAGATCATCTCCTTATATTTTGCCATCATGCTACAAGCTAATGTCTTCATGATTTGGAAAAGGCTGTCATACACAAACTAACTGACCAAAAAGCCCAGTTTAAGCAGCGATAATAGAATAAAATTGAAACGCTCGGTCATAAGTACTTATGTCAAGCCAAGACGTTTGACGTCAATATGATTCTGACAACTGATCTTGGTATTGAACTCTAGTTTCACATCATTTGTCCAATTCTTATGGTTCATGTTGACATTTGAATTCCAGCATTGAATGAGTCTACGCGCATTTTGTCTGGTTTACAAAAACATCCTTGCCCTCCTCTTTATAGGAGTGCGAATGGTTTTAAATGTTTCAGATTCGTAAGTTTGACCACCGTCACTTATGGATATTTTTGACCTCAATTTCCTTGATTACTTCTTGTTTGACCTCCCACAACCACATTTTAATCTGGCCGCAACGTTTTTTCTTTGGTGATTAACCACAGAACAAAAAGCAATTATTCCGCACACTCAATAGAGAAAATATTAAATACTGGTAGCCACTGGTGCACATAAAAACAATGACGTTGTTTCATCATAGCCGATGTCACCCACCGACGCGCTTTTTTTTCTCAAACTATGCGATGCTGGTAGACGCAACACATTGCTCCTGCTTGACTTGTATGGCAGAATGTAAATATACGAAAAACCGTATAACACACCAAATGAAATGTAAAAAATGGAATCATCATTTAAGTAAAATTATGCCATAGGCAAGTGTAGATGATGGTTATCTACAAATACTATATTGCAAGCATAGATAAGGCACAAAGTAGCAATGAAATAAAACATTCTAGCAACAAAGTAATGCCAAAACAAGCAACAAACAACATTTAAGGCAACTAGCAATGTAAATTGGAGAACGAAAAAAAAAACTACAAAAAAATGAGACATAAATAAAAACCAAGAATAGATCAAAGGAGGCGCAATACCGAATATATTGCACCCTATATAATTGGTCAATCTAGTGGGGGCTATATCAAAAATACAACCGATGTGAACCATTCCCGGAAGATATATATTGTTAATAAAATCTAACATATCATTATAAATTTCGGCTAAATCGCTCCAAATTGGTAGGTATAATTCTCTCAAGAAACAAAATCGAGAATATGAGGCTATATGAAAGCGATTATGGTTACAGTCCATTTCCAAATGTAAACATTTTTTGTAATGCACTTCAATCTTCCAATTGAGTATTATGTCGGTCATATTTGTGCATCATTCATTTTAGGTCCGTATGGGTCATTTCAGGTGGTATGCACGCAATTTCGAAATACATCATTTCTCGACATAAATTTCTCCCAAAACTGGTCAACTCAAAAACTAACGTTTAGCACGAGATTTCTAGCACCACTCGTCTAATACACTCGCCGCAGACACAACATATAGATGGAAAAAATGGCAATGACTAGGTCAACTTATAAAGGCCTCGATAATAAAGTCTATAGTCATTGGAATCTGATTCAAATATGTATATTTATTGGTTACAAACTTTTAGTCATTATTAATATAAACACCCTCTAATGGGTAGGGTATAAAAACAAACCAAGTAGCGCGAATTTCAGGTCGGCTGGTCTTATTGGAAATCAGCAAACAAACAAAACAAAAAGGGAAATACAATCAAAGACCATTAATAAAGAAACGCAACGCACACACACACACACACATGCAACAATAAAAAACAAAAGGCAAAGTCAAAGTGAAATTTTAATAGCAGCACAAGCAAGGGCTAAAGGTATAGGAAAGGAGTTCCTCAACATCGAAACGATCAAAAAAAAATACACCAAATAAAGACAAAATGGAGATGTATGAATTATTTGTTGTTCTCCTTGGGAGAAATATGTTGAGGTGTGTATTTTTTTCTTTTTTATGCGACTCTTCAACAGCAGACAGAAAATACAACATAAGTTAATGCACAATTACTTATAAACAAACTATATGCAAACCTGGCTGCATCCAACAACAATAAATTTTACCAGATAAATTTTCTCTAAAATTAGGTCTTTTTTGATAATACCGAACAACAAAAAAAATTGTTTTGTACACTATTATTTCTGAAAATCTTTGCACTACACAAATCACACACGCATATAATTTTTCATGTAAGTCGTCGTCCGATTTATTAAGCTATTTCTATTTTTTAGGGATGCTTTTTCTTTTTTTTTTTTTTTGTTTTTCAGCGTTACAAATTTTTTGATATTTTTCGGCAATATGGAGAAATACGCGACGATGATGACGACTACGGGGGGATTGCACTTTTGTTTTGTTTGTTATATTGATTTTTGTATTTGAGATTATTTCTTATTATTTGCAGTTGATCATCACTTCATGCAAATCCGTATTTAATGTTTTCTAATTAATATACTTTGTTTATTATTATAAAATGTAATTTTCTCCGTTTGTTGCTCCCCAACAACTTCAACTTAACCACACTTTTTCACTCTCTCTTCATATATTCGCAACAGAAAATGAAGCCGTGTCATCGTTTTGTTAACGGCGTTACATTTAACGCCTTCAGTGACAACGACGGCTAATCAATCGTTGAAATGATATTTGAAATCTAGAAATTTCTGAATAGATTACAGCAAATAAATTAATAGTTTCGAAATATTGACATTTAAATTTGCTTTTTTCGTATAAAAAAGGCGATATTTCTAAAACCAGGAGTGATTGGCATATACAAACAAAAAAAAGGTGAGTACAAAGTTCGAGTTTAGCCGCTAAAATCAAAAATAAATCATTAAAAAGGTATAGAATTAGAAGTCTTTGATGCAAATTTTAATATAACTTGATGGGGAATAACTCAAAGTAACTTTCTATAAAGTTTTTATTCTTTAAAATGGATTAGTAAAGAAAAATAATCATGAAAAACGATTTTAGCGGATAAACTCGAACTTAATACCCACTTTTGGAAATTGGAAAGATTAATTGAATATTTTCCAATATAAACTTTACAGTGAAAGTTTATAAAATCAAAACTAAATCAGAAAAAAAAAATAATAAAATTATATATTCTTGTTGCTAATTTTATTATAACTTGATGGGGAATGATCCAATGCAAAAATTAAAAATGTTAACTTTCGGTGAAATGGTTGAACGATCCAATATATTGATTGCAAAACATTTAATATTTCTAAATTATTTGATTGAAAAAAATTAACTGTGAGAATAAGCTGGTTTTCAGCTTGAAAACTGAACATAGTACATATAATTGAATAAAAATAAATAAATTAAAATCAAAATAAAATTATTTTATAAAAAACATTGTGAAATATTCAATTTTCTTCAAAATTATGACAGAAAAGTGTAGAAAACAATGCTCGTCATAATTTATGGTAAGAATTACTTGAATTATTCCGTAACCTATTTCAAAGAAAACATGGATAAAATGTTTCACTTTTAAGGTGGGTATTAAGTTCGAGTTTTTTCACTAAAGTGAAAACTAAATCAGTAAGAAAAGGCATAAAATTATACATATTTGTTGCACATTTTATTATAACTTGATGGGGAATAGCCCAGAGCAAGTTTTCACAAAGTTTGTATTCCTTAAAAAGTATTATTAAAGAAAAGTAATCGTGAAAAAATGGCAATTTTAGCGGCTAAACTCGAACTTAATACTCACCTTTACTGTTAATCAAAATGGCAATATGGCGACTGAAATTGTTGTTTTTGTAATTCTGACACTACCTTCCATAATAATATGCGTTGTTTGAATCAATTAATTTTAAAAGATGAAATTGTAAACATTCAATGATTTCAAACTTTTTCCATCCAAGGTTTAACAAGATTGGATTAAATTATAATTGTCGTCCTATATATGTTTTTACACTTTTAGAGTTTTGGTGGAACTCCACAATTAAAAATGACACTTTTAATTGAGATTTTTAATTATGAAAAATTTATAACCGGCCTAAAATATACGAAGTATGAATTTTGGCTCAGTTCTACAGCGAATTGAGTAGATTTTAAGAGTATCAGTTCCGGATTATGGTGAATGTGATTTAGCAAAGTAAAGCTGTACATACAATTTTGGTTTCCACTAGTGAAAAATAAAATTAGAGACAATTTCTCATATCCAAAACGAGTGATTTCGTTCGACAAGGATGCCCAAAACAACTCAATTTTCAAAGGAAAATCAGCTGTTTTTGGCATTTCAGCCAAACGAAATCGGTCGTATCGGATATGAGAAATTGGATGTTAGTACCGTTCCATTATATGGTTTATTAAAACCTTTAAAAAGCCATAATCTTATGTACTCTACATCATATATTGAGATCAAATTATTATTGCTACGAGTTTAAGGCCGGTATGCACCTCTAGCGAAATTTTCGGTAGCAAAAATTTATTTAAGTCTACAACAAAAAAACAGGGCTGTGTACACAAATTTTAAACCAGCTAATCGCTTTTAAAAATTGTTAATATATGTTCCAAATATTCCTCAAATAAATTGTTTATTATGTACAGACCTTTTAAAACTTTTACGCACACAATGATTGTAATAAATGAAATGTTTGCTGCCATAATATGCTTTTGACAACCCTGTTATTTTCATTAGAGGTGCGTACCAGCTTACGAAATTGAACGCTACCGAAAATTTCGTTAGCATAAATAGCAATGCATTTCTTATGGGAATGAAATTTTTCGCTAGAGGTGCATACCGGCCTTTAGGGTAAAAAATAAAGAGATATTTGCTATTTTTGCGTTGGATTATCATTTTTTAGTAGTATAGCGATCTGATCCGTAATTCGTAGGGCTATATACATATGTAGATATCTAATTTTAAGAGTTTAAGGTAAGCATTAAGGATTGTGCAATTCTGCTTTGAATTTATGTATCTTTTAGTAGAATGAATTGTAGTCTGTGTAATTTTGTTATAATTGGCCATGGGGCTTTGAAATTACAAAAAAAGTATGAATATGAAAAAAAAGGAAAAATTTTATTTGCAGCTCTTATACTACGTCCCCATTATTCTCGAAATCTCCTTTTTGACGTATGAAATCTCGCTTTTGAAAAGTTATATGGTGTCGTATGAAAACGGTATTTGAGCGGCCCATAACGCCGTTGAATTGGTGACTTGGTAGTAAAAATAAATTTTGTTTTTCTCATTCCCTTTGCAGCGTTTTCTTTATAAATATAATATCCTACAGATGTCGCCTTTGTTGATGAATGTACAGTGGTTTGAAGGTATGACTCTCGCTATGTACTAAAACTGAAAATATAAAATGTACATGAAAATATTGCTACCCCAGGTAATATTTAATTAAATAAGTCTTATTGTAATAAATTAACAAAGATGAATAATAAAAACAATGGAATATCTGAAACATTTTATGTCATTTTATGAAAGGTTATATATATTTTTGTTTGCTGAGTTTGGCCATTGACATCAAGATTTTCACATTAAAGATGGTACTATATTGAGTTTAGGCGCCGACAACCAGTTCTTTTTCAATATTATTTTTTTTTGAATCAATTATTTTAAAAAGACGATATACTATCTGAACCATAATGTTTTGAAAAAAAAAAATATATATAAATAGAAAAGTTTTCATATTTGTATAATTACAACTATTAATTTATAGTTTTGTTGGAAAAAAATTCTATGAGTGCCGCTTTTTCATTTCTTTTTTTTATTTGTTTATAGTAATCAGTTTTTAAACATACTTACTAAGTTTAATACCAGTTTTGACATAAATTCTGACAAAGTACAAAACCCCATAAAAAAAAAACAAAAATATTATTTAAAATTTCTTTATAAGTATTATATATTTCGTTTTAGTTTAATTTCCATGAAATATGATATAAGAAATTCACTTACGCATTTTGCGTGTGAAATGTGCATAAAATACTTTCGTAATAGCTACATATGTATATGCTTTTTATTATTTTCTATATATCTAACAACCAAATGGCGTTGGATTAGTTTTGAATAAATTCTTCAATATTCTCTGCTAGTCGAATTTTCAATTCTTTTTTTTTTGTCATTGAAAAAATATAACATTTACTTATTTTTAAAACATAAAAATGATAATAATAAATAAACATAAGTACAGAAAAAGCACATATGCTAATATTAAATGTATTTATTTAATTTATTTCATACATATAAAACACCATTGTGACTGTTATACTAAATATACAATACTACTATATATGCTAATATAAGAAAATGTATGTAATAAAAATTGTATATACATCATAAACATTTTATAAACAATTTACATTACGAGTATTTACAAATATTAAATATTAATATGAATATGAATACATATACGAAAGTACTTTAAAAGTACTATTTTTTAAGTTATTAGTTTATTTTACTTATAAATTAATATCTACTATGTATTATTATTATTAGTATATAGAAAAAGTTTACTTATACTAATTTTACATTAATACTTTTGTTTTAGAAAATAAATTGGTTAAAAGACTTTGAAGTCATCTATTTATCTAACATTATATTTTTTATTCGATTAAAATATTTTCTTTTAATTTTTAGATATATTACTTACATGATCGAATTTTTCTTATTTATGTACATCATAGTAATTTTCTAAAATGAAAATTAAACATCCGCCATATCGATTCACTATTTTCAACAAATTGAATGATATGATCAATAAAATAAAATATACATTTACATTAATTTTTATGGCAAACCAAGTCGGTCAAAAAAATTGACAAAAAGTGTACAGCCCGAACATACATACTCGTGTATAAATATTTTTACGTATGTTTGTTGCCGCATTGGATAATTTTGAATTCCTCGTTTTTCACCCAGAAAAAATGTATTGGTCTCTCCAACGGGGAAAACAATATAGACGAAAGATACAATTTATCCATGGTTTGTTTTTCACAAAATACATATACGGAAGAGGTTGACTTTTCCATTCATATTTGGAAAGCCGATTTTTACACATATTGACTTCTTAAATATTTTCAGAAAACTCGAATTTTTGATCTCGTATTATTTGATTAACCATTGTTTCAATTTGCAATCGAACTAGTCACTGAAAGTTATTTCGATTAATAGAACGACTACTTCAGGGGAAATCGCTATTCTAAAGACGATAAACAGGTCCGAACGTGGCGAAATTTCATATTGGTTAGTAGTTGAAAGAACGAATTTTATTGGCTGAAGGAACAAATATGAATTGAGGCATTTAATTGGCATTATAACTGGGCATAACACACTTGGGAAAGATATGGTAAGAATATGCCTTAAATATGGTGACATTTCCAGATGGTGTCTGGATCCGGATTATCCTTTAGAAGAAACAAGACATTGGATACTTTTTCTTTCAAGTGCTTGCCGATCAGCGGGAGTGTAGCTTAAGGGACAGCCTCTGGTTCGATGTTTTAAGCAACTTTAAGGAAGACTTATAAAAGTTATCCTTAATGTTCTTGAGCGACTTTAAAGTGACCATCTGACGAAGAAATTGGGAAAATTACTTCGAGGAATCAGTCTGGACCTATAGTGGTCTAAATGGAAATAAATTCGATTCAAGAATTATGGACATCCTCTACAACCTAACCCAAATAAATAGCTTCATGATGTATTGTAAGCTTTTGTTTTTTTTTTTACATAAAGCGCATATAAATTAGCAAAACACTTAAAGCGGTCCTGCCAATCTTCTATGTGGGCTTGTCTCAGGGGGGGGGGGGGGGGGCTTTTATTCGCTAGTGTCTGTTGAGTGATTATATGACAGTGAACGTGCTCCAAAATGGATATTCGATAAGAGGACAGCCTATCGCCTCAGAGGACTTTTAAAACGTCTGCATATCTTTGCTGCACATACCAACCAATGTGTTTAGATGTTTGTTTGTTAAGATAGCAAATCAAGTACAACTATAACATTAGAGGGAACAGAACTTTATGTCTCAACATTCCATGTAGGGTTGTCTACCAGTCCTATAGTTAGTAAGGTGCAGCAATTCATCTGTATGTCATCAGCTCTAATGGTTTTATTATATTTTGGTAGATCACTGATAACACTTCTGCCGACAGACTAGAACCCATGCGCATTAGTTTACATAAATAACAGCAAACAATGTTTGAACAAAGCAACCTATGCTGGTGACAATTTGGTAATATCAAAGAATCTATGAAATGAATAAACATTGGACACCATTTGCAATCAATTTTCTATTCTGTAGTTATCCCATCACTTGGTTGACGCATGGCTGTAGTGTATGTCTGCTCTGATTACCCACATTTGCACGTAATGGAATCTGTCCACTTGTATTCGTAAATAAAATTGTGGCATTTTTAGCGGAGAAGTGCGCGAACTGAACAGAAAATTAAATGTGTCTTTGGTATAAATCCAATGGTGAGGAATTGGCCAAAACAATTGCCATGGAAAAATCAAGTGTTAACGTGAATATTGAAACTTGATAATTGGTGCAAAAACATTCCCGAAATCTTATGAAATATTCCTGAAAGTATAATTACACTTCAATAATACAAGAGGGATTTTTAGATATGCTCAATGATACAAAAGACCTGTTTCAAATGATCCTGTCCATAAATGACTTCTCTAATTGTGTAAGATCTGATAGCAGTTTGGGATTGGGGAAATATTAAAAATAAACATTGCGTGTGTAATTTTCCACAAAGATACGGCCATCTTCTTATGATCCACATTTTCATCAGAAGTCATCAAACATGTATTGCTCAATTAGCATATCTATATCCTGCTAGTTGGAATTTTCCGGATATTCATTGATCGAAATGGTCATTTTCTCCTCATCATCACCACTATCTTCGTCATCGTCCATCTCATCGTCGTCTTCATCATCTTCACCATAACTATCGGTATGGTTGGATATATCATTGTCATGCATCATAAGTCCACCTCCGCCTCCCGACGTATTTGTCATTGTGATGCTACCATCCAATGAAGTTAATGAAGTATTACCCATACCAGTTGAACCGGCAACTGTTCCTGTTGCTTGCATATGATGACCACCAGCTCGTTGCTGTTGTAAATCTATGGTTACCATATTTTCCATATCATGAATGGCGTTTTCACCGCCAGGTTCTTGTTTGATATTTTCCTGCTTGATATTCTGTTGCAATTCCATTAGCTCCAATGCTCCTCGGGATTTGTAATGGGTTTTGATATGCTTGGATAAATGATCGGAACGCATGAATTTCTTATTACATTCGGGACATTGAAAACGTTTCTCGCCGGTATGTGTACGCCTATGACGTTGTAACTCATCGGAGCGGGTAAAGCGTTTACCACAGAACAACCAAGAGCAAACAAAGGGTCTTTCGCCTGTATGCCATCGAAGATGGGCTCTCAAGTGGGATGTTTTACCGTAGACCTTATTACATCCGGGTATGTGGCAAATGTGTTGCTTCTTACGATCCGATTTATTTTCACCATCAACACAATTCGGACAGGTGCAAGCTACACGTTTTAGCCTTGGCTTCATGCTAAGATTTCCCGGATCGTTGAGATTAATATTTACATTGACCGAGGTCTGTGAAGGCGGGGGCAGCGATAATGAGGCTGTTGTTGGCGGTCCCAATGGCTGCGATGCACTGGTTGCTTGATTGTTACTATTAAGGGTAGATTGCAGCTGACCTGTGGAATTATTAGCGGCAGTTGTTGTTGCTATTGTTATTTGTGCCCCACCTATATTACTGGTCACCGATGATGTGGAGGTTTGTGGCTGATGTTGTTGTTGCTGCTGCTGCTGTTGTTGTGGTTGATTGACCAATGTGGTTCTTCCCAAAGGAATGGTAAACTGATGTTGTTGGGGTTGGTGTTGTTGTGTTTGAACTTGAACTGGTTGCTGGAGATTTGTAGTAATGGGCGTTATTTGCAAGGAAGCTGGCAAAGTTACTGGTATTCCCATATTATCGATGGTTGAGACGATATGTTGCTGTTGAGATTGCTGTTGGAATTGTTGCTGCTGTTGCTGTTGGAATTGTTGTTGCTGCTGCTGCTGCTGTTGTTGTTGGATTTGTTGTAATTGCGCCTGTTGTTGCTGCTGTACCTGTAAGGATGCGTAGACTGTAGTTTAACAGTGTGTCAAGGGAAAGATCATTCATTAAAATTTGTTCGTCTTCAAGGATTTTGTTTTAATTGTTGTTGTTGTTTTATTTGTGCTATAATTTCAAAGAAGCCACCATCACCAAATTTTATTATGAATGGAATGAAATGCTATAACAATCCAAGAGAATCAAACTTTTATGGAATGAAAGAATTTTTGATTCATTGGAATGTTTTTTTGGATTTTTATTTGCTACTTGGATATGAAAGCATGAAAGTTAAAGCATTATGTAAGAAATTTTAAGCATTACTATTGAAACAAGTCAATGATTGCAACAACATAAGATTGAAAATGAAATAGATATTTATTATGTATTTAATGATTCGCTCAAATTAAAATGTGTTAAGAAAAAACTTTTCTAATAAAAAATAAAAGAAGTGTGAACAATTTACGGAATACCTTTTTTAGAGAAATTTTACAAGGCTGAAATATTAAAAAATTGCATAGTTGCTTAAGCACCATTAGCATTGGAGCCACGATTGCCAAGATATCTAACCAAATTAAAAAAAATACCAAAACCATACACAAATAAAAAAAATCTTATTGAAGAGTTTAATCAAATTTTGATTGTTGGTGTAGAAAAAAATATGTCAATGCATATTAGAAAAGTATAGGGATCCATTTCTTGGGAGCCTTGCGATAAAATATTGCCTAGTATTTTTCAAAAAAAGCATTACGGAGATATAAAAGTTGAAAGAAAAATTAATTTTGTAAGTTTTCCCCTAATTTTTTATTGAAATCCGTAATATTAAATAGCATCACATCTGAATAACTAAAACGAAATTCAATGCAAAAAATATGATTTCCGCCCCATGTAAAATTCATGGCTTCTGAGCAAATTTTGCACCACTTCCGGATTCCTTTTTTGGCTTTAATTATTTCTGTTTTTGGTATATTACCAATACACACACTTCGTACCTCTCACCTCTTTGGAGGAAGTTGCTAGCTAAGCCAATGTTTAACTGACAATTGTGACAAATAATACTAGAATTTCAAAATAAAATTAATTAAAAAAAAAAAACAATAATAATAATAATAAAATATTTTAATATTAAATGAGCTTTAAAATGACGACTGAAAAATTTCGAAAGATTATCCTCATAAAATAAAATCTCCAAAATGATGAACGGATGACAGTAAATTGAAATAAAATAAAGTAGGAAGCATTATACAGTTATCAGCTTAACATGGATATAATATTATTTGCGAATTCTTTGGTATAATAAAACTCATTACAATGTGGATACCTCGCGAACTGAATTATACAAAATTATTCCGATTAAATTTATAATTGAAATTAAAAAAAATCATAAAAAAGTTATTGATTCAATTAATTTTTTAATTAAAACAAAAATCAATCACAGCAATTAGTTCTTCAACTGTATCAATAAAACTTCTACGGCCATTTTCATGTATCTCCGTTAGCCTTTAACTTCCAGTTAACAGAAAGTAAAATCGAAATATCTTCTCTCCGGTAAACTTTTACTGAAAAATTTTTAGCAGTTAAGTTCCTAACTGACATATGGAATATATAGACAAGATGATAGACATGTCCATAGCACGGTTTAAAAGTTCGTTAGCTAACGGAGCTTCTTGTTTCGTGTTTGATCAAATCTAACGACAAGTTCATGATTCATATCAAAGTCGGAAGGTGCATCGACATATCATAAAGGAAGGCAGGCGTATGATTTCACTGCGAAGTTCACGTCGCTTCCATTCGAATGGTCTGTACGGGAAGAAACCGCTCCAATGCGTCAATTTTGGGATACACATTGATTTATTTCATCGATTTACTTCCACATCCACCATTTTTACTAGGTCTGGCGGCCAGTGATTCTATACTATATACTGGAAATTATAAACTAACAATTCGACAGTTGTGAAAATTATTATGTTTTTAAACAACTTCCAAAAATCTGTATAAAAATGTCTTATATCAATCTAAAATCCTATATATGTATATAGCCAATTTCCAGATTTGATGACGGTATAATAAAAAATACCTAGCAGGATTGGTCCAAATGTAATATAATCTCCATACAAAATCTGATTTCGAAATGTTTTATTGGGTAAAACTCTTGAAATTTTCCAAGAATACACGTATAGTGTTAGATTAAGTGGCAGCCCGATGTATCAGGCTCACTTATGTCGATTTCGATTGTGAAAAAAGGTGCAACATTCTCGAAATTGATTGCAAAATATCAAGGACACTATCTTAGATTTTGGATCCGGTATCCCTTACAATATTATGAATTAACAATAACTTTGGAATGACAATATCATTTGGGCGAAAAAACAATGAGGGAAAAAGTAGTGTAACACCAAGGCAACATATTTTTTTGCGAAACGAAAACGCCCCTAGACTATTCAGTCCATTGTGATACCACATGGTGAACTTCTCTCTTATCACTGAGTGCTGCCCGATTCCATGTTAAGCTCAATGACAAGGGACCTACTTTTTATAGCCGAGTCCGAACGGCGTTCCACATTGTTGTGAAACCACTTAGAGAAGCTTTGAAACACTCAGAAATGTCACCAGCATTACTGAGGTGGAATAATCAACCGCTGAAAAACTATTTGGTGTTAGGTCGAAGCAGGAATCGAACCCACGACCTTGTTTATGCAAGGCGGGCATGCTAACCATTGCACCACGGTAGCTCCCACGTATAGTGTTGCTACATTTCGAAAAAAAAATTGTAGTTGAATTAAACATAAACAAATTTAGATACACAACCACTGCTGTGTAATGGTTACCATGTCCGCTTTGCCTACTAAAGGCCACTTTTCAGTGGTAGTTTATTTCCTCTCATTATTGGTGATATTACTGAGTGTTTCCAAAATACCTTCACAAACAGTGTGTCACGCCATTTAAACTCGATTATAAAAACTGAGCTTAAAATCCAGCAGCACTAGTGTTTGCGAGAGAAGTTCGATGTGGTATCACAATCGACCTGGATACTACACAGAAAAAAATTTCACGAACATTTTTATAATTAAAATTTTAATTGAGTTTTAAAAAATATTCAATTAAAAATTTAATTGAATCAACAAATTTTTTAATTGAAACAAAAATCAATCAAAAAATTAATAGTATTAATTAATTTTTTAATTGGATCAATTAATTTTTTAATTGATACTATAATTTCTGTGATTGAAACATTTCAATTAAAAAATCAATTGGAACAATTAATTTCGTGATTGAATCAGAAAAAAAATTTTGTGTGTATGGAAGGGCAAACATTTTGCGTTGTACGAATTCTAAAAAAAAATTTTCGCATATACAAGAAATTAAATTTAATATGTGCAAAATAAAAGAGTGTGTCTCCATAAAGAATGAAAAAATGTGTTAATTGCAAAATTGAAAATAATTTCTCCAAAATATCTAGAACCGCAAATTATTTCAGTATAGCAAAAATTCTCTCATAGTCCAATATCATGCCGTTCGGATATAAGAAAGTCGGGCGAAAATTTCGCCATTTTTGTTGAAACTTTTCTATGGTTGCGAAACCATAACACCACTGAACAAATATCTAAAGTTTTTCAGAGGAAAAATGTTACATTCATATTAAACAATATACCAATATCCATGTAGTAGGTCCAGATATAGCTCCCATAAAATAAAAAAAAGTGTTGAAGAAGCAATTATCTAAAAACTGGGTGAAATATATTAATTGGACATAGTCCAAGAATAGTATATCAATACTCAATGCTCCGGGGAACCAGCCCAGGAACCTTCTTCAATTATACATTTGGATGGATAAAGAAAACTGTTTAAAAATATTTAAAATCGCTTTTAGGAGCATCAACTTGTTTTTGACTAAGGATGGATGGAATAACGATAAAATTCCAGTATCAAATCTCCAATATTCTCCATAATACAAAATGTAATATTCACATTGCCATTTTAGATAGAAATAGTAATTAGAACTCCCCATCCGTGATGCTGCAATGATGTTATTCGATATGCACTGATGTTTCCCATATCACATAAATCTCACGCATACAATTTCATTATAATCATTTTATTTAACTTAAATAAAAAAAATTGCACTAACATAACGAAATAGTAAAAAAAAAAAGAAATTATGGTAAAACTAAGGCCTATTCGATGCTTTCTCCGATCTTATTCCAATATAATTAAATGATGATTGGTTGACTTTGTCTTTGTAATGAAATCTGGAGAATAGCTAGCGGGAGTCGGTTCGCCATAAAAATTTCCAATTGAATTTTCAAATGTACGACCGATTGCCGGCGGGTTTAAAACAAATCCATTCGAAACGACTTCCGCAAATATACTATGTATGTTTTGTATATCGTATTTTGCTGGATAGATTCTAATTATTTTATTCGCTGCTTTTTAGTTCTCACCTGGACTGTGGTGGCCTGGGGCATTAACCATTTAATCTGAGTACTGCTCACGGCTTGATTATTGATCGTATTCGCTGTTGAATTGGAGCCGGCATCTGGAGGTTCCTGTTTAATGTTCGTAATAAGAGTTTGGCCGATTTGTGTGGGCGACTGGGGTTCCTGTTTGGGCTGTTGCAGCGATGTTATGGCGGCAGCTGTAGTCGTACTGGTCGGTGTATTCTGTTGAGCTTGATTTAGGTGGTGGTGGGTGTGTTGTTGATTGGATGTCGTATGAGTGCTTCCGGGTGACTGGGAAGGTGGCTGAGAAACCGTTATTGCATTTGTCGCTGGCGACGTATTCATATTTGATGTGGCCACCACCTGTTGGAGAGTTGTGGTAGGTGTTGACCCACTACCACTAGGATTGGTTGTCGATGTTGGCTGTGATGACTGTGGCGAAGGCTGTGTAGTTGTCGTTGTGGCCGATTGTGCGGGTTGCGGTGTTTGTGGTGCTGATTGATTTTGATTTTGCGTTAACGACTGGGGTGAAGAGTGCTGATGCTGAGCCGTTAGAATGTGTTGTATATTCGCCGCTTGCAAATTGGCTGGCATTTGATGAGCTTGTATGATTTGGACCTGACCAATTCCTGGTATATTTTGTATTGGTAATGCCTGTAGGCCAGGCATTTGCTGGAATTGTATGAGATTTGTTGTTGTTGCCGTTTGGGGTGCAGCAGGACCGGAAGGAGATACTCCACTATTGTTGGCAGTGTTGACCACCGTCGTTGTTGGATTTGTTTGTTGTGCAGGGGTGGCATTTCCCGTTTGACTTGCATTGATATTGGCACGTTGGAATTGGGCTGGTATGACAGTTACTTGCTGTCCTTGAGCATTTGTTATAGTTATTGGCTGATTGGTGGGAATTTGTGCTCCAGACTCATTAGCCGAATTAATGGCTTGAATAATCTGTTGTTGCTGCAATTGTTGTTGCAACTGATGCTGTTGTTGCTGCTGTTGCTGGGCTGCGGCAGCCTGTTGTTGCTGTACTTGCTGTTGTTGCACTTGATGTTGTTGGGCAGCATTTTGAATGTGGATTATATTGGCATTGGTGGGTAATTGCTGATATGAAGTAAGGGCATTAAGAGGAGCCAATTGGACCTGTTGTATTTGCCCACTAGGTGTAACTATCTGGGCAATTTGTGTATACTGTGGGATGATTTGAGGCATGGTCATGTGTTGGGTGGTGGGCATGAGATTTGTTGCCGAAATTCCACCAGCTCCTCCACCTGTCAGCTGTTGGACGGGTACATGAACTGTTTGATAGATGGTTTGTCCATTAGCGGTTTGTATGGGAACTTGGACTGCCACAGTTGTAGTGGTTTGTTGTAAAGTAGGCTGCGGCAGAGCAGCCGCTGGAGCCTGTTGAAGTGCTGGAGGAAATTGGACAATTTGTTGTAGCTGTGATGCTGTTCCAGCTGTACCTGCCTGGTGAGTGGGCCCCGCCTGGCGTATTTGTATATTTTGCAAGGTCTGACCATTTTCCAATTTTATTGAAGCGTTTCCACCTGCCCCAGCTAAAAGTTGTTGTAAATTTCCCAATAGTCCATTTGCTGCTGCTACGGAGGTCGGTATTTGAATGTTAGTACCGGGAATTGTTATGGTACTGGGTAGCGTCGTTGTAGTGGTAGTCGAACCTCCCGTATTGGCAGTGTTTCCCGATGGTACAGAATTATTTTGTGCATTTGCCGCGGCATTAGAAACTTGACCTGCGTTTGTATTGTTACCGCCAGCGGTATTGGATACTTGTTGTTGTTGTTGCTGCTGCTGCTGCACGGCTTGTGCTTGCGCCTGCTGGACTTGGGCTTGTAATTGGGACTGGTGTTGTTGTTGCTGCTGTTGTTGCAGTAATTGTTGCAATGATGGAGCAGTCGTAATCGGTATTTGAATATTCGTACCCGGAATGGTAAACATAGTCTGTTGTTGCTGTTGCTCCCCAGCCGTCGCGGAAGCGAAGCCAGCAGGCAATTGTATTGTCTGGCCAAGACCCTGTATAAACTGTGTTCCTGGTTGCAATTGTACCGTCTGGGGAGCTGCTTGAGGTGCCCGTACTATCTGGCCATTGGGTGTCAAAAACATTTGTTGACCATTTATGTTCACTGGTTGGGCAGCTGCTGCCGCCAATTGCGCATTGAAATTCGGAATAAATATGGCTTCCTGACCATCGATATTCACAGTTTGCATAGGCTGGACAATTTGAAACATATTTTGCGGCATAGTTTGTGTTTGGGGCTGGGCACTTGTATGTTGCTGGGAAGAAGCCGCTTGAAGAAATTGCTGGGGCAATTGTTGCAGATTTATGATCTGGGACAAGGGAATTTGATTAGGCTGTAGGGTTGTTGTCGTTGTTGTTCCCGTCAATTGCGGCTGTCCGGTTGCAGCATTGATAAATGTCGCTTTGGGCTGGGTAGCAGCAGAGGCGGCAGCAAGTTGAGTTTGATGTACATGTTGTTGCTGGCCCGGATTATTTTGCACATTTACCTGTGACTGTGCCTGTTGTTGTTGTGATGGCATTTTGTTCATGAGATTAATTTTAAAAATATCCAAAAACACGTAATATTTGATTGGAACTCGTTAACCACAGTTTAATAGTGATTCTTCGAGCAGGAGAAAGCTTCCAAATTTTATTTATTTATATTTTATTGTTGAACGCCATAGTTGCTAGTCTCCGCTTTTGCATTTTTCTTAATCCTCCTCTTTCACTAATTTCATGTATAACACACACACGCACACATACACAAACGGTTTTTTTCTTTTCTTCTACGTATTTTTGCCTCTCAATGAATTACTTTGTACAGACGGCTGGCTGGTTATGCTGCTATTAATCCATCGTAATCCGCTTGCAATGCCTTAACTTGATAATTTTCTAATAATATATTAAATCTACATTCATTTTTCTACTAAAAAAATACACTCAATTTACAAAAAAATACGGAGCACAAAGTGAAACTTGCCAGCGGTAATGTAATTCACTTCAAAATGGAGATGTGAAACAGGGATGATAATACAGTGTGGTCTCTAAATAGATGCGTATGAGCGTGCCGTACTTTAAATAAACTCAGGACGTTTTTGTACTACTACGCAGTCATATTATAAAACGTTCGCACTTCGATGAAGAAGAAAGAGTAAAGAAGCCCCACGCATATCCCCCAAATAGCCAAAATTGAGAAATTGAATTGAAAGACCAATCGAAGAAATTCAAAATAAAATGGATCCTGTGGGGGAGATGTCACCAGAAATCCTGCAAATAAATTCGAGTATCCAAAGAACTCTTTTTAGTAGACACCGCAAATCAATTTGCTTGAACTGCCGATAATCTGTCGAAGAAGTAACTGTTTGCTGAAATAGCAAACATTGTCTGCTATTTTATAAACTCGATTGCCCTTGAATATGTTTTAGTTTGGCTGGAGCAAAAAAAAAAAATAGTTTATTTGCCCAAAAACAGAATATTTCTCAAATTAAAGCATAACAATAACCAAAATGTTTTCTGATGTTGTCCGTTAGAATACTAAGTACAAGTATGAAAATATAAAGTATAACACATGCTTGTGAGGAAAATACCATTATTCTCATAGCCAAATAAGCTTCTATACTTTGATTCATTCATTCATGCATTGTCGTAGCTAAAAAACTTTAAACATTTTGAAAAATTGGGAGGTAAAATAAAAATTAAAGGCCCAGCTTCAGCTCATTTCAAATTCCACCAAAAGAAGTAATGAAATATCTCTTAATTTAATTTAATCTAATTTAATTTATTTATTATCATATGTAACAAGCCTTACAAAAAGCCTTCTTTGAATTACTTAAGTCAACATTTTAAAAACTATTCAAACAATTCTCTTAATTCTAACATTTATATAAAATACAAAGATTATAAATAACTTAAACAACTACCCCCAATTTCCATGAAGCTCCGTTAGTGATCCGTTAGTTAATGAAATTTTAAACCATACTATGGACATGTCTGTCATCTTGCCTATATATTCCACATGCCAGTTGGAAATTTAACTGTTGAAAAATTTTCAGTTTAAAGTTAACCGGAAAAAGTTATTTGCAATTTACTTTCCGTTAACTGGCAGTTAAAGTCTAACGGAGCTACATGAAAATGGCCGTACAAATTGTAACGGTCTTAACACTAACAACAAGACTTATTAGTACGTATAATACATTTTTCTAATTAACAATAATACAACAATAACAGGATACTACTCTGTTATAATACATAATAAAATTAAAATTATTTGGACACATATTACAAAATATAAATATAAATTATATAATAAAAATACCTAGGGATGTGTATGGAAAAATTGTAATTTATTAATTGTCAATTTTCCTTAATAAACAATAAAAAATAAGCTCTTGGTGCCGGTCTATCCACCCGTATTAAAGAGAGAATCCTCTGAAAAATAGCAAACAATGGCTACACACAAAAAAATTTCTCGAAAATTTTTCCAATTAAAATTTTAATTGAGTTTTAAAAAATATTCAATTAAAAATTTGATTGATTCAACAAATTTTTTAATTGAAACAAAAATCAATCACAAAAATAATTGTATCAATTAATTTTTTAATTGGATTAATTAACTTTTTAATTGACCTTCAATTAATTTTTTAATTGATACTATCATTTCTGTGATTGAAGGCATTTCAATTAAAAATTAATTGGATCAATTAATTTCGTGATTGAATCAGAAAAAAAATTTTTTATGTGTAGGTTGGATAAATCCTTCAAAGACATTGTGACAATTCAGAACTTCATGAAATGGAGCTTTATGTGCACATATTTAAATAAAATGTGGCTAAGGGATTTCACAATCTACTAAAGTTTGGTAAGTAGAAAGTTCAAAAAATATTTACAATAGGAAGAGGCCAATAAGGAGCCTATTTAACGTTTTGTATTAGCCTTGTCCTCCTCAGTTTAAGCGTACATAGGGAACCAAATTCGAATGTTCCAGGGCCACCTATTCCACCACATCGTCTATCTCAAATGAGAGTGCCCAGAAATATACTGAAGTTCAATTTGTTGAATGGACTTCTTCAGCAGTTAAACATTTTGAATTCATCTTTGACCATTTTTTTCAAACATGGCTGGGCCTTTCTGTAGCACTTGTTTTTTTAAAAGAAATATCTTACACTGTTTGTGTTTACAAGGGTGTCTCCTGGGAACTATGTAAAATGATAATGATATGATATATGTATAATAATGTATAATTACGAAATTCGTTTTCTAATGGTCTGAATGGGATAACGTGTAATAAGCCTCTCCCATTATCAACGATATTTTTTCCTATGTGCGCTCTTGAAACATCATTCGGTATTTAGATGTGCCTCGGCTGATTTTTAAAAAATTATTTAACAAATCAAAAAAATTAAATAGTAATAGTAGTAATATATTTGTTTTCTTATATCTACCCTTTAAGTCTTATCGGTAACTTCTTTAGGATATAAGTATGTATAAATATAGTGGATATTGGTAAACTTATTGCTAGAATTGAAATGCAAAATATGACTACTCTGAAATTATAAAAAAAAGAAACACAATGAAAAAAAAAACACAGTGCAAAATAGATTTTTAAAAACGTTGTTGGAAATTTTGTTGTTGTTGCTGTTGGTTTTGTTGTTGTTGTTGATTGAACATCATTTGTTGCTGTTGTTGCTGCTGCTGTTGTTGTTGCTGTTGTTGATGGTGGAAATCTTGTTGGTTTGGTTGTGTCAGACGAACTCGTTTTGAATTAGGTTCACCTTGCACTTGTCCCTGTTGTTGCCCTTGGGCTTGCTGCTGGGCTGCCGCCTGTTGTTGCTGCTGTTGTTGTTGGGCAGCTGCTTGTTGTTGTTGTTGCTGCTGTTGTTGTTGCTGTTGACGTTTATCGGATTTGTCCTCCTGATCATCATCCGTGAGAAATTCTCTTTTTGGATATGGTATAGGGCAACCGGCGAAAACATCTTGCGTTGGTAATGGCTCCTCTTGAAAATATGAATCTTGCATAGCCACCTCAGAAGTAATCCGCTTATTAGGATCCATTAAAAGTAACTTCTGCAATAAATGGAAAGCCTTGCTATCTGGTTTGATTTTATGACGATCCATATATTTTGCCAGCGAGCATGTGGAATATGAGGACCGTTTAAAGTCCTTGGTTAGAGTGTGATGTTCAGGCATTTTCTTAATATCCTCCCAGTCTTTGTCCTGTGGAAAGCCCATAACATTAAAAATGCGATCTAACTGGTCATGATGGTAAGGATTGCTGGTTTTAATATCCTCTTGCCGGCAATGGAAAATGGGTTCCGATGTTAGTAATTCAGCAAATATACAGCCAATCGCCCATATATCAATAGCTTTGGTGTAGTGCCGTGCTCCCAAAAGTAGTTCGGGAGCACGATACCAAAATGTCACCACCACAGGATCCAAGTCAGCAAGTGGTTTCAATGGTGAATTAAAAAGTCTGGCAAATCCCATATCCGCTATTTTCACTCGACCTCTTTCGGGGCCATCTCCCATCACCAATATATTTGCTGGCTTAAGATCTCGATGCAAAACCCAGTTGCTATGCAAATAATGTATGCCATCTAGAATCTGATACAGTAGACTTTTTACCATACCCCTGGGTACCACCACTTGTTTTTTAGCTGCTTTCGCTGCTCTATGGAATTTAATGATATGCCACAAATCATGCTCTGCATAGTCGATCAATAGGAAAACTTTGCGGTCTGTGTGTGACAAGAAGACTCTTATAAGTGTTATCACATTTTGATGTTTTAATTCCCGCAACAGGGCTATTTCCCTACATGCCGACATGGATAGACCAGTGCCATCGATTTGTTTAAGGGCATACTCTTTTCCATCTGACGTTTCCTTCCATTTGGCCTTGTATACATGACCATAAGTGCCGCGTCCAACTTTACAGCCTTCATAATTGAATAGGTCCTCAACTTTTGTTCGTTCTTTTTGGGTTTTCATTTTGAAATCGTAGTCCATTGTCGTAAATTTTGCAAAAAAAAACTTTCAATTGATGGTTTGCAATTCAATAAATTTGTTTACCTATGCGGCTAGCCAATTACAAGGCAAGAATAGTGAAAATGTAGCGTAACGTAATATATAATCAGCTGTTTCAATGGTAATGATTACAGTGTTACCATGTATTCAAGATGAAACATCTAAACACAGTGTTGCCATTTTGGTGCTTTTAGCACCAAATTTAGTGCTTTTTGATTTCTAAAAAGCACCAAATTGCCTTTTTGGTGCCTTTTCAAAAAAAGCACCAACTTGGTGCTTTCTGGTAGAGGTGTGCGCGTGACACGAAATTCTCGTGACACGCGTCATTCACGCGTGAATCACGTGAGTCGTGAATAAAATCCAAAGCAACTCTCGTGATTGTGCGTGAATGGGACTAAAATAAATATGTCGTGCGTGAGAAATAAAATCGGTTCGTGAATAAAATTTCTGCAAAATCATGCTCACGAAAAAAAACTCAAGATTTAATCCATACTCGTATGTTAACTGAAATTAATTTATCTCTCGAACTATATTTTATTTTTGAATTTTGTTACCTCTGCTGATTTCCGCTTGGAAAATGTCGTGAGTCTCGTGAATCACGTGAATTGTCATGAACCGTGCGTGAATACTGACTTTCATTTCGTGATTGTGCGTGAGTGGGATTGGCTACCACACGAATCGTGCGTGAGCGTGCGTGAATAAATATTTTTCTTCGCGAATGTGCGTGAGTGTGAGTGAAATTTCAGTCACGCGCACACCTCTACTTTCTGGCATTTTCATTTAGTGCTTTTTTTATTTTGAACAGTATTAAGTTTAATAGATACAAAAATTTTGATAAGACTTTCAAGAGCCGAAGAAACTCAAATTTATTGCCAAATATAGAATTTGATTGTTATGAAGTTGGTATTGATTATGTTTTAAGTAATATTGTCATTTAGGGTATTCTGTAGGAAAGTCGAGCGATGAGTGTCGAATTTTTGAATTTGGTAAAGATGTCATTAAAAACATTAGTATTAAATCCACATAAGCACGCACAACTGAAATAAGCAATAGACTCTAGAGGTGTGCGCGTGAGGGATTTTTCACGCACGCTCACGCACGCTCACAAATTCAAAATGTCATTCACGCACGATCACGCAGCCTTTTTTAGAATTGCTCACGCTCACGCACGCTCACGAACGAATACGTAACATTCACGCACGATCACGCACGCCCGTTTTTTAATTGCTCACACTCACGAATGAATTCGTAATATTCACGCACGATCACGCACGCCCGTTTTTGAATTGCTCACACTCACGCACGCTCACGAATAAATTCGTAACATTCACGCACGAAGGTTTTTATTGATTCACGCTCACGCACGTTCACGAACCAAAAACCTGCAAAGATAAACACTCACGATTGCAGAATAGTGACTACCGCACGCTCACGACGGGAAATATCAACTCACGAACAACAAACTTATTCACGCACACTCACGATTCGAAAAAACTACTCACGCACGTTCACGAACAACAAACTCATTCACGCACACTCACGATTCGAAAAAAACTACTCACGCACGTTCACGAACAATGAAACGTACTTCCACACACCCACGATTCATAAAAAAACTATTCACGCACGCTCACGATGTAAAATGCAACTCACGCACGTTCACGATTCATAAAAACTATTCACGCACGCTCACGATGTAAAATCAACTCACGCTCGTTCACGACTATTATACTTACAAAACTTAAAAACTTACTCACTCTCGCTTGTGATACAAATGAGCTACCCACACAAATTCGCCAAATTATTACTAATTAAAAATCTGAAGTTGAAAACGTACTCAATTAAAAAAAATCACAGATACAATTAACATTTTAATCAAATCAAAATATAAACTCAATTAAAATTTGAATTGATTTTGTCCGAAAAACTTAATTAATTTTTAATTGAGGCAATCAATGATTTATAGTGTTATTGTTTACTTATTTTATTTTTTATTATATTATAATTACATATATTATAATTATACTATATAGAATTATTTTTTCAGATCTAACCCAAAATTTAATGAACCAATGAAACCAATTATTTCCGAAAATTGTTAATTTTATATTTGGAAGTATGTTTTCAATTTAAAAATGTAAAAATGTTCAATCATTATCTTAGTTGGCTTTATTATTTATTTTGATTAACAAGTTAATTTTATAAGTTAATTAATTAATTGATTACGTTTTCAATTCCAATCAACTTTTCAATTGGAAATATTTTACTGATATTTTTTCGTGTAAAGAAAAAATCCAACTATAATATAATCAGAAAGCACATAAGAAAGTGTAAACTCTTGTAAAGTTACCTTCATCGAAGAAACCAATAATTATAAATAAATAAAAAATACAATAAATAATTATTGCCTCAATTAAAAAATTAAGTTTCGACCACAACCAATTAAGTAATTCATTGAAAGTGCTGGAAGAAATCAATTATTGTTTAATCAAATAAGGCTTCTTGTTTCTTATTAATTCTGTGATTGATATCTAATCTGTGGCAATATCTAAAAATAAAATGCTGCTTATGTTTAAAAATGTAGTCAAAGATCATATAATACATGAAATTATAATACTATGAAACAATTGACTTCGTTATAAAGAATAGCGATAGATATGGCTTTTTTTTTTGCTGCAGAAAATGTCTTGAATGCATAGAAAACTATCTTTCGTCCGAATGGTTGTCCTCGACATATCTAGCAAGTAAACCAGGCCCAAAATTACGTTAAATTGTGTGTGTTGTTGCATTTTCCCTAAATCATACCATTCAAAGCAGATCATATTACTAGTGCGGTTAAAATGGGAGCTATATATAACTAAGGACCCATATGGAAATTTGCTCTTCCGGAAGCCAAATATGGGGGACCATTTGTAATACCATCCACCTACATAAATAACAACTACTTATACCAAGTTTTATATCGATAGCTTGTTTCGTTCGGAAATTTGGTTTCAACATGCGGACCGGAATGACGACGTCAGTTATACCCCAACACATTATTCAGAATTTTTTTAGTGTGGTTTATAAAAAACAACAAGAAAGATGTTTGGTTAGTAGGTTAAAAACTCAGGGGTATGTAAACTTGTGTAAGACTGTGTACATGTTTAAAAATTTTAGTAAAATATACTTGAGTAAATCTTACTTTTTAAAGCTAATTATTAAAAAATAAATTTTAGCTGCGAAACATGAATAATGAAAATGTTGTTTTTAATAAAATCTAGTATGAAGTCCAATACAATTTCTAATTTTTAGTATTTCAGATACTCCATACATACTTTTTATCGTGAGCAAGACATTTTTGTAAATATAAAATTTGTCGTGAGCGTAACTAGGTTCGTGAACGTGTCATTTCTCGTGAGGCTGAATTAATTCGTGAATGTGAATTTTTTCGTGAACGTGAATTTCATCGTGAGCGTGAATTTTTCGTGAATGTGAGTTTCTTCGTGAACGTGAATTTTCTCTTGAGAGTGAATTTTTCGTGAACGTGAATGTCATCGTGAGTGTGAAGTTTTCGTGAATGTGAATTTCTTCGTAAACGTGAATTTCTTCGTGAGCGTGAATTTTGTCGTGAGCGTGAATTTTTCGTGAATGTGAATTTTTTCGTGAACGTGAATTTTGTCGTGAGCGTGATTTTGAAAAAAATTTACTCACGCACATTCACGAACAGAATTTGATGTTCACGCACGATCACGCACGACACATTTTTGTTCAGTCCCATTCACGCACATTCACGTGATTTGGTCAAAATTTCATTCACGAATCACGTGACTCACGCGTGAATCACGCGTGTCACGAAAACTTCGTGTCACGCGCACACCTCTAATAGACTCCTTCCATATATTAATATTTTGAAAGTTGAAAAACATCACTGATCAAAATGAATTGGATGAAAGCATTAAAACTGATGAAGGTGTATACTTGAATAGCGGTTCATAATGGTGAGTACAAAATTTGAGTTTTGCGCTAAAGTGAAAACTATATCAGTAAAAATGGGCATAAAATTATGCATATTTGCTGCAAATTTTATTATAACTTGATGGGGAGTAGCCAAAAGCAATTTTTCACAAAGTTTGTATTCCTTAAAATGGTTTATTAAAGGAAAGTAATTGTGAAAAAAATTACTATTTTAGCGGCTAATAATACCCACCTTAACTTCTTGAAATTCAATTCACAAAAGTTCTATAATACATCTTCGGAAGGTTTTTTTTTAGTAGAGCATTTTCGATTTTGTGGTGGAAGGTGGTATGTTAGAATTTATAATATTTTGTTTGGTGCTTTTTGGCCTTGGGGAGTTGGCAACACTGTCTAAACAAATAAAAATGGGAATAAAATTCTATTATATTTACTAATACTACGTTCGCACTAGACACGAAATGTCTCTATTTAGAACCAAAATCTCTTTACAAATCTTAAGTGTTCGGACTGGCAAAATAACGCGATTTCGTAGATTTGAGGATTTGTTTGTAAATATATCAATACAAACACAAACACATTCATCTACAAGGAAAATTGGGGCAGGAATTTTTAGTACTAAAACCACAGTTGCACAAGGCAGTATAGGGGATTTTGAAAGAGATTTTGTTGAAATCCTCTACGAGCCAGCCGATATTTGCCTATTGCAAATCTACTGAGATATAGGAGGATTTTGGCCAAAATCCTCGTTTACGAGGATTTCGTGTATTTTGATACCATAAGAAATACATGGCAAAACCGTGTGATTGACTTGCAAATGAAATTTCCGCTAAAGGTGCATACCGTGCCTACCCTGCCAGCATTTCAAAGTTAAATAAATAATAAATAGAAATTAAGTGCTGAAGATACGCGCTTAAAATTGTGAAATGTATATTAGTAAATAATTTTCGACTTTCCAAATGGAATAAAGTGCCTCCATCAAGATTAAACACTGATAGATGCTGGAGCATCAGCCGAATATAGCAGAATTGCAACTTACAGAACAAAATAATTCCTTTTTAAGGAATTATGTTCCATGTATTTTTAATCGTATAAATGTTATACCTGGAATAATTTATAAATTATTATTCAAATTAATAAACATCTAAACAATCGTATTTTACTTGACCACAATGATTCTTTTACAACTATCTTAAAATGCACTTTATCTAACAAGTTGAAGGGGCTCTTATTGGCGTCGTTTTAAATTTATCTAAAAAGGCACCTAATAATTCCACTCATGTGATACTTTTTTTAGTAACTTGGCGTGGTGCAACTTCTCAATAGTGGCGGAACATTTGGGACTAGTTTTGCATATCGTATATGATTGTTTTCGACGTGGTGGGGATTCTCAGAAGTGTCGTCAAATTCCTAAAATGTTGGCAGGGCTTTTGGGTTAATGTATAAGATTAACCCATCCAAAAGTACGACATCACTTTAGTAGAACAACAGATTGAAAAAAGAATTCGCGTGAACTCCTGAATGAGTGAAACAGTATTCACTAGATCCTGGAACAGTATTCACTAGATCCCGCTGCATAGTCTGCATCTCAAGTACGGCATCTTTGGAAAATAGATGTATTTGATAGAAAAAATACGAAAAACAAAAACCCATTTTAAATTCGCAGGTCTCAATACGCCATCTAGTAAAAACCTAACGAACTTTCATAAGTGCTACCAAGTTTGCGGTAGGTTTAAAGCCACACTAAATAGTAGAAAATATCAAAGACAAAGATGCAAATTTCCTAAAGATGCCTTACTTCAGATGTAGAATGTGAACAATAGGGGACTCTAGTGAATACGGTTCCAAACTTTCACTCATTGGAAAAATTAATTTCTGAACATGTCAGGAACGAAATTTTTACGTCTTTCAAATTAATACCTCCACGAGCGCTTCATCTCGAGATATATTGGAATCCTATATATTGGAATTTCATATTTTTGAAGAAAAAACAAGTATATACGGCCGTAAGTTCGGCCAGGCCGAATCTTATGTACCCTTCACCATGGATTGCGTAGAAACTTCTATGAAAGACTGTCATCCACAATCGAATTACTTGGGTTGTGGTATCTTAAAACTTCTTAACATCGTTTTTAAATTGTGAGTTAGTCCATACGTGATAGAGAGCCAGAATTGAAATATGGGGGTCGCTTATATGGGGGCTATATACAATTATGAACTTGATATGGACTAATTATTTTTGTGATTGCACGCTCACAAAAAATCGCTTCTGTAACATATACTCCCAAACATATTTTGCTTCAAGCATATACATTTTTGGCTATTGCCCAAACATTTATATGTTTCATCTCTTCCAATATATAATATGTTTGAAAGCATATTGGTCTAAACAATATATGTTTGGGTAGTCAATTTCCAAACATTTTGTATTTTTGCATCCAAATTCAATAATGTTGTCTTCCAAAAAACAATATGTTATTATGTGAACATATAATATGTTTGGAAGCATTTTGCACCCAAAAATATTATATGCTTAAAAAAATTCTCCCAAACAATATTGTGCTCAAAATTTTACTTATTTATTTATATATTTACAATCATAATGAATTATGAAAATAAACAGGTAATATAGGTGCTAACAACATAGGTTTTCGACCTGAATGCTCAAAATTTTGTTTCTGCCCAATTGTATATTCCCCGACATCTTTCTCACTTCCACGAGATTTTTTAGTTCTTAGCACCTTTTTCTGTAATACAAACATTGTAGAAGAAATTATTCAATTTTATGATTTTTTTATTTTAATTTTACCTTTTGCCGGACGGGGATTCGAACAGCGGACCACACAGTTTGTAAGGATCAAAGAAGTTGCTGATCAATTGCCCAAGGAAAAATAAAATGTTAATTTTGTAATAACAAGCAACAACCACCAACTTAATTCAATATCGCTCCCTGTTAAATAGCGCTCCAATCTACTAAACACATATATGTTTATAGGCTATTTCTAAATTAATATATGTTTGCATTCAAGCATATTATATTTACATACATTTTATGTCCCAAACATTATATGTTCTAACATATTAACATATATGTCCCAAACATGTTATGCTAGTTTATGAACATTATATGCTTGCACTCAAAAATATTGTGTTTAAAAATTTGTGTTCCAAACATATAATGTTTATAGCCAAACATATGAAAAACAGTCTTTTTCAACCGTGTGGGCATCGATTTATCTGAGGGCTATATACAACTATAGACCGATATGGACCTAGCTAGGCATGGTTGTTAACGGCCATATACTAGCACAATGTACCAAATTTCAACTGACTCGGATGAAATTTGCTCCTCCAAGAGGCTCCAAAACCAAATCTCGGGATAGGTTTATATGAGGTCTATATATGATTATGGAATGATATGGACCACTTTTGGCATGGCTGTTAAATATCATATAACATACTACCACCACGTACCAAATTTAAACCAGATCGGATGAATTTTGCTTCTATAAAAGGCACCGTAGGTCAAATCTGGGGATCGGTTTATATGGGTGCTATATAAAATTATGGACTAATATGAACCAATTCCTGCATGGTTGTTGGATAACATATACTAACATCACGTACCAAATTTCAACCGAATCGTATGAATTTTGCTCTTCCAAGGGGCTCCGGAAGTCAAATCTGGGGATCGGTTTATATGGGGGCTATATAAAATTATGGACCGGTGTGAACCATTTTTTGCATGGTAATTATAGACCATATACTAACACCATGTACTAAATTTCTGCCGGATCGGATGAAATTTGCTTCTCTTAGAGGCTCCGCAAGCCAAATCGGGGGATCGGTTCATATGGGGGCTATATATAATTATGGACCGAAGTGGACCAATTTTTGCATGGTTTTTAGAGATCATATGCTGACACCATGTACCAAATTTCAGCCGGATCGGATGAAATTTGCTTCTCTTAGAGTTCCCGCAATTCAAATTTGGAGGTCCGTTTATGTGGGGGCTATACGTAAAAGTGGACCGATATGGCCCATTTGCAATACCATCCGACCTACATCAATAACAACTACTTGTGCCAAGTTTCAAGTCGATAGCTTGTTTCGGTCGGAAGTTAGCGTGATTTCAACAGACGGACGGACGGACGGACATGCTCAGATCGACTCAGAATTTCACCACGACCCAGAATATATATATACTTTACGGGGTCTTAGAGCAATATTTCGATGTGTTACAAACGGAATGACAAAGTTAATATACTCCCATCCTATGGTGGAGGGTATAAAAAATGGAATTAAAAATTGTTAAAATGGCTTTAGCGCTATGTGAAGAAATTTGAGAAACTCATGAACTAGGTTTCAGCAAACTTCACCATTTTTAGGAAAATATGAACTATTTTAATATTTGGTAAAATTACTTCATTATACCCGTCACCACTACTGTGGTACAGGGTATAATAAGTTTGTGCATTTGTATGTAACGCCAAGAAGCAAAAGTCGGAGACCCATCGTTTAGTATACCGATCGTCTTAGAATTAAATTCTGAGTCGATTTAGCGATGTCCGTCTGTCTGTCCGTCTGTCTGTCTGTCTGTTGGTGTATTTTTGTGTGCAAGGTACAGCTCGCAGTTTTAGGCCGATTGTCCTAAAATTTGGTATAGGGTCCTGCTTCGGCTCAAAGGCGATCCCTATTGATTTTGGAAAAAATCGGTTCAGATTTAGATATAGCTGCCATATATATTTTTCACCGATCTGGTCATTATTGGCGTGTATATCAACCGATCTTCCTCAAATTCCGTACATCCGAATATTTTATGAGTCTCGAAAAACTTGCAAAATATCATCCAAATCGGTTCAGATTTAGATATAGCTCCAATATATAGATTTCGGCCGATTTACACTTATATGACCACAGAGGCCAATTTTTTGCTCCGATTTAGTTGAAATTTTTCACAGGGAGTAGAATTAGCATTATAGCTATGCGTGTCCAATTTGGTTGAAATCGGTTCAGATTTAGATATAGCTCCCATATATAGATTTCACCCGATTTACACTCATATGACCACAGAGGCCAATTTTTAACTCCGATTTAGTTGAAATTTTGCACAGGGAGTAGAATTAGCATTGTAGCTATGCGTGCCAAATTTGGTTGACATCGGTTCAGATTTAGCTCCCATATATATGTTTTTCTGATTTCGACAAAAATGGTCAAAATACCAACATTTTCCTTGTGAAATCGCCACTGCTTAGTCGAAAAGTTGTAAAAATGGCTCTAATTTTGCTAAACTTCTAATACATATATATCGAGCAATAAATCATATATAAACTTTTGTGAAGTTTCCTTAAAATTGCTTCAGATTTAAATGTTTCCAATATTTTGTTACTAACATTGTGTTCCACCCTAGTGCAAATTCAAATTCTGTCCAGATCGAGTGATATTTAAATGTATGTATTTGGGACAAACCTTTATATATAGCCCCCAACACATTTGACGGATGTGATATGGTATCGAAAATTTAGATCTACAAAGTAGTGCAGGGTATAATATTGTCGGCCCCGCCCGACTTTAGACTTTCCTTACTTGTTTTTATAATTTTTTTTTCTCATTTTTAGGAAAATATGAACTATTTTAATATTTGGTAAAATTACTTCATTTTTATAAAACTTTTTTTTCTCATTTTAGCTCACATCATTAAAGTAAGCAAAAAATAATTAAAACAAGACATATTTTCTCACATTTGGCAAAATCGAACTAAACTCAACTAATTTCCACGAACTAAAATTAAGTTAAATGGGCTATAAAAAGTTGTTCTTGTTTCGTTCGGAATTTAGCATGATTTTTCACAGACGGACGGACAGACATTGCTAGAACGACTCAGAATTTCACCACGACCCAGATTATATATACTTTATGGAGTATGAGACCAATATGGTGGAGGATATAAAAACTATGTTCCAAAATCATGTACGGTCGCCAACAACGGTTAAGTTAGGTTAGGTAAGGTGGCAGCCCGATGTATCAGGCTCACTAAGACTATTCAGTCCATTGTGGTATCACACAGTGTTGAACTTCTCTCTTAGCACTGAGTGCTGCCCGATTCCATGTAAAAGCTTATAGTCGTGTTCTAACGGCGTTCCACATTGCAGTGAAACCATTTAGAGAAGCTTTGAAACACTCAGAAATGTCACCTGCATTACTGAGGTGAGATAGTCCACCGCTGAAGAACTTTCTGGTGTTCGGTCGAAGCAGGAATCGAACCCACGACCTTGTATATGCAAAGCGGGCATGCTAACCATTGCACCACGGTAACAAAATGAAACGGCAACGAAAAACGGAATGTTCACGGTTACGTCCATGGACATTCACGATTTCATGAACGGCGTTCGTTTTTCTTTGGCCATGAAAAGTCTTGATGTGCTAAGGTGCGGAAGAAATAATGAACTATTTTGTAAGAAATACCAATTTAGTAAATCTTTATGCTTAATTTGTGTATATTTTTCCCCGTTTTTTAGTTAATTTAACTAACGTACGCAAAAAAATTATTAGAGTAAAGGAAACTTTCTCCAAACATAATAACTCCATGAACTAAAATAAAGTTAAATTGGCTTTAGTGAAATAGAGGGTTCACTTTTTTGAGTGCAGTTTCTTGGTAGCGGAAATAATTCTCCATTTCAGATGGAGAACAGACAGTTTCACTTTTATGAACGGATCGTTTGGAAATGTGAACGCCGTTCATAAGTTTTTCTATGGTGTTCACTCAACAAAAGTTACAATTTGACCTTCACAATGATGCTGCTTCTTTAACCTTTAACTGGGTACGTGGTGGTAAAATTTACCACCTCGAACACTCGTTTACATATATTTTATAAAAGACCTGTGAAATAAAGTATATGTTAATCATTGAAAGAACATATAATATTTTGAAATATTGTTTTATTTTCGTTAAACACAATGTTTACTAATCAACAAATATAATAATGATACAAGAAAACCATTTTTTTACAGAAAAAATATTAATGTAAAAGAGGGGGTAAAATTTACCACACGTCGCAAATTACGCAAAAAAATTTCACCTCACCGGTTAAAGGTTAAAATCTAGGATCAAATATTTTATGAAATATGGCACAGACTTCATTTCTTTCTCGTAGCCTACATTTGACGCGTTTTTATACCCTCCACCATAGGATGGGGGTATATTAACTTTGTCATTCCGTTTGTAACACATCGAAATATTGCTCTTAGACCCCATAAAGTACATATATTCTGGGTCGTGGTGAAATTCTGAGTCGATCTGAGCATGTCCGTCCGTCCGTCTGTTGAAATCACGCTAACTTCCGAACGAAACAAGCTATCGACTTGAAACTTGGCACAAGTAGTTGGTATTGATGTAGGTCGAATGGTATTGCAAATGGGCCATATCGGTCCACTTTTACCTATAGCCCCATATAAACGGACACCCAAATTTGGCTTGCGGGGGCTCTAAGAGAAGCAAATTTCATCCGATCCGGCTGAAATTTGGTGCATGGTGTAAGTATATGGTCTCTAACAACTATGCAAAAATTGGTCCACATCGGTCAATAATTATATACAGCCCCCATATAAACCGATCCCCCGATTTGGCTTGCGGGGACTCTAAGCGAAGCAAATTTCATCCGATACGGCTGAAATTTGGTACATGGTGTAAGTATATGGTCTCTAAGAACTATGCAAAAATTGGTCCACATCGGTCAATAATTATATACAGCCCCCATATAAACCGATCCCCAGATTTGGCTTGCGGAGCCTCTAAGAGAAGCAAATTTGATCCGATCCGGCTGAAATTTGGTACATGGTGTTAGTGTATGGTCTCTAATGACCATGGAAAAATGGTCCACATCGGTCCATAATTGTATATAGCCCCCATATAAACCAATCCCCCGATTTGGCTTGCGGAGCCTCTAAGAGAAGCAAATTTGATCCGATCCGGCTGAAATTTGGTACATGGTGTTAGTATATGGTCTCTAATAACTATGAAAAAATTGGTCCACATCGGTCAATAATTATATATAGCCCCCATATAAACCGATCCGCCGATTTGGCTTGCGGACCCTCTAAGCGAAGCAAATTTCATCCGATCCGGCTGAAATTTGGTACATGGTGTAAGTATATGGTCTCTAACAACTAGGCAAAAATTGGTTCACATCGGTTCATAATTATATATAGCCCTCATAGAAACCGATCCCCCGATTTGGCTTGCGGAGCCTCTAAGAGAAGCAAATTTGATCCGATCCGGCTGAAATTTGGTACATGGTGTTAGTATATGGTCTCTAATGACCATGCAAAAAATGGTCCACCACCATAATTATATATAGCCCCCATATAAACCGATCACCAGATTTGAACTCCGGAGCCTCTTGGAAGAGCAAAATTCATCTGATTCAGTTGAAATTTGGTACGTGGTGTTAATATATGGCCTCAAACATCCATGCGAAAATTGGTCGAAATCGGTCCATAATTATATATAGCCCCCATATAAACCGATCCCCAGATTTGACCTCCGGAGCCCCGTGGAAGAGCAAATTCATCCGAATCGGTTGAGATTTGGTACGTGAATTGGAATTGGTTCATATCAGTCCATAATTATATATAGCCCCCATATAAACTGATCCCCAGATTTGACCTCCGGTGCCTTTTGGAGAAGCAAAATTCATCCGATCTGGTTCAAATTTGCTACGTGGTGGTAGTGTATGACATTTAACAACCATGCCAAAAGTGGTCCATATCACTCCATAATCATATATAGCCCCCATATAAACCGATCCCGACATTTGGTTTTGGAGCCTCTTGGAGGAGCAAATTTCATTCGAGTCAGTTGAAATTTGGTACATTGTGCTATTATATGGCCGTTAAAAACCATGCCCAACTAGGTCCATATCTTATGAACTTGATTGGTCCATATCAAGTTCATAAGTCACAATTCAGAAAACGTCACAATTTAGAAAACGATGTTAAGAAGTTTTAAGATACCACAACCCAAGTAATTCGATTGTGGATGACAGTCTTTCGTAGATGTTTCTACGCAATCCATGGTGGAGGTAAGACTCAGCCTGGCCGATCTTACGACCGTATATACTTGTTTATTTTTATACCCTAAACCACATAGTGGTCAGGGTATAATAAGTTTGATCGGCCAAAAAATGTGCCTACCAGAAATATTGATTTTAGACCCCATAAAATATATACCGATCGACTCAGAATCACCTCCTGAGTCGATCTAGCGCTTGGTGTCCGTCCGTCCGTCTGTCCGTCCGTCTGTCCATGTATTTGTTGTTCACAGGATTCCGGTCGCAATTATTAACCGATTTTGATGAAATTTGGTACAGGGAGTTTTTTGGGAACAAGGACGAACGCTATTGAATTTGGAAGAAATCGGATCAAATTTAGATATAGCTCCCATATATATGTATCGCCCGATTTCGACAAATGGGATCACGTTGCGTTTGTTTTCAAACGGATAGTCACCAAACTTGGCAAAAAGTAATCTTTTTCATCGTTCTTCAAGTCTGCAAAATTTCATCTAAATCGGTTCAGATTTAGATATAGCTCCCATATATATGTATCGCCCGATTTTCCCAAATTTGGCCATAAAAACCTTATTTATTAAGCGATCTTACTCAAACTTGGCTTAATTTAATCTTTTATGGTACTGACAATATGTGCCAAAAATAATCGAAATCGGTTCAGATTTAGATATAGCTCCCATATATATGTACCGCCCGATTTTTCTAAATTTGGCCATAAAACCCTTATTTAGCAACCGATCTTACTCAAATTTGGCTAAATATAGTCTTCTATAGCACTAACTATATGTGCAAAAAATCATCGAAATCGGTTCAGATTTAGCTATAGCTCCCATATATATGTACCGCCCGATTTTTCTAAATATGGCCATAAAACCCATATTTAGCAACCGATCTTACTCAAATTTGGCTAAATATAGTCTTCTATAGCACTAACTATATGTGCAAAATTTCATTGAAATCGGTTCAGATTTAGATATAGCTCCCATATATGTATCGCCCGATTTTGAAAAATTCGCCCCTAATAACCTTATGTTTGACCATACAGACCTCATTTCTTAACTGATCTTACTCAAATCTTGCACAAGGTAACCTTTTGTGGTATTTATCAAACCCGCAAAATATTATGCAAATTGGTTCAGATTTACATATAGCTTCCATATATATGCATCGTTCGATTTTCCCAAATTTGACCATAATACTCTTATTTATTAACCAATGTTACTCAAATTTCAAATTTTGATGTACTGGCCGATCGTATTTGTACGTACTTGTAGCTCTTACATAAGAATATTGCTCAATTTTTACAAATTTGGATTTATTACCCACACTAATTGAACGATTTTCTCTTTTTTAATAATGGGCTCAATATTAGTGGTATACTAACTCCTTAGGTGCAATATCAACTACAGCCAGTGTTGCTAGAAGTAGGGGAAATTCTCAATATATAGGGGTTTTCTAATATTTAGCGTCTTGTAGGCACGTTGGACCACAATGTAGGGACATTTTCACTCAACACAATTTGTAATAATTTTTACATTTTCTCTAGGAAATTAGAAGCCGGCAAGGCTTGATCTTTAACAATGTGTGGTAACAACAGTTACCACTCGTCCAAAAAGAAATCTAAAAAAAATTTGAAGATTACCACAAATTACCACAAATTTACCAAACAAATATTTCTATAGAAATTTTTGTCAAAACTTTATTCCTGTAGAAAATTTTGTCAACATTTTATTTCTACACAGAAAAAAAAGTGTCTCGTAAATTTAAGTAGATTTTTACAATAATTTATTACAAGAATTTTCCAGAATTTTAGTTCATTTTTCGTATCTTTAACGAAAATTAACTACTCGAAAGGAAATTTTACAAATTTTAAGTAGCAATCGTTTAGTTCATAGCCTACAAAATACGATGGAAATTTCCTTAAAAATTTTCTTAACTGGTAGTTAAAAATTCTTTCGTCATACTATAAAACTACTTATGAAATGTAAAATACTTTCTAAATAATAAGTGTAATTTACTATAAAGAGTTTTTGTATGAGAAAATATTTTTTGACGAAAATTGAACTTGAAAGTGGATAGCAATTTCTTACTGGCAATTCCTATAGTTAATAATAGTTGGTACAACATTTCTCAATGAAATATTTTTAGTTCACATGTAATTAAATTTATAGACATTTTCGTCAAAAATGGGTAGATATCATTTCATGAAGTTTTTGCTAATTTTAAGTTAAACGTTTCATCGTTCTTATACTGATATGCATTTAAGAGTATTGTTTTTAGAGTAAATTGTGGACAGATGCGATGAACTAATCAGTGTTGTCAATTTGGTGCTTTTAGCACCAAATTTAGTGCTTTTTGATTTCTAAAAAGCACCAAATTGCCTTTTTGGTGCCTTTTCAAAAAAAGCACCAACTTGGTGCTTTCTGGCATTTTCATTTAGTGCTTTTGGTGTTTTTTTTTTTTATTTTGAACAGTATTAAGTAATTGATACACAAATTTTGATTAGACTTTCAAGAGCTGAAGAAACTCAAATTTATTGCCAAATATAGAATTTGATTGTTATGAAGTTGGTATTGATTAATTTTTTATTAATATTGTTATTTAGGGTATTCTGTAGGAAAGTCGAACGATGAGTGCCGAATTTTTGAATTTGGTAAAGATTTCATTAAAAACGTTTGTATTAAATTCACAACTGAAATATTATATATATATATTAATATTTAATATTTTGAAAGTTGAAAAACATCACTGATCAAAATGAATTGGACGAAAGCATTAAAACTGATCAAGGTGTATACTAGAATAGCGTTTCATAATGGTGAGTACTAAGTTTGAGTTTTGCCGCAAAAGTGAAAACTATATCAGTAAAAAAAGGCATAAAATTATGCATATTTGCTGCAAATTTTATTATAACTTGATGGGGTATAGCCAAAAGCAAATTTTCACAAAGTTTGTATTCCTTAAAATGAATTATTAAAGAAAAGTAATAGTGAAAAATGACTATTTGAGCAGCTAAACTCGATCTTAATACCCACCTTAACTTCATAAAATTCAATTCACAAAAGTTCTATAATACATCTTCGGAAGTTTTTATACCCACCACCATAGGATGGGGGGTATATTAACTTTGTCATTCCGTTTGTAACACATCGAAATATTGCTCTAAGACCCCATAAAGTATATATATTCTGGGTCGTGGTGAAATTCTGAGTCGATCTGAGCATGTCCGTCCGTCCGTCCGTCCGTCCGTCCGTCCGTCCGTCCGTCCGTCCGTCCGTCTGTTGAAATCACGCTAACTTCCGAACGAAACAAGCTATCGACTTGAAACTTGGCACAAGTAGTTGTTATTGATGTAGGTCGGATGGTATTGCAAATGGGCCATATCGGTCCACTTTTACGTATAGCCCCCATATAAACGGACCCCAAAATTTGGCTTGCGAGGCCTCTCAGAGAAGCAAATTTCATCCGATCCGGCTGAAATTTGGTACATGGTGTTAGTATATGGTCTCTAACAATCATGCAAAAATTGGTCCACATCGGTCCATAATTATATATAGCCCCCATATAAACCGATCCCCCGATTTGGCTTGCGAGGCCCCTAAGAGAAGCAAATTTCATCCGATCCGGCTGAAATTTGGTACATGGTGTCAGTATATGGTCTCTAACAACCATGAAAAAATTGGTCCACATCGGTCCATAATTATATATAGCCCCCATATAAACCGATCCTCCGATTTGGCTTGCGAGGCCTCTAAGAGAAGCAAATTTCATCCGATCCGGCTGAAATTTGGTACATAGTGTTAGTATATGGTCTCGAACAACCATGCAAAAATTGGTCCACATCGGTCCATAATTATATATAGCCCCCATATAAACCGATCCCCCGATTTGGCTTGCGAGGCCTCTAAGAGAAGCAAATTTCATCCGATATGGCTGAAATTTGGTACGTGATGTTAGTATATGGTCTCTAACAACCATGCAAGAATTGGTCCACATCGGCTCATAATTATGTATAGCCCCCATATAAACCGATCACCAGATTTGACCTCCGGAAACTCTTGGAAGACCAAAATTCATCTGATTCAGTTGAAATTTAGTACGTGGTGTTAATAAATGGCCTCAAACTCCCATGCAAAAATTGGTCGATATCGGTCCATAATTATATATAGGCCCCATATAAACCGATCCCCAGATTTGACCTCCTGAGCCCCTTGGAAGAGCAAAATACTTCCCATTCGGTTGAAATTTGGTACGTGATGTTAGTATATGGTATCCAACAACCATGCAGGAATAAGAAGTTTTAAGATACCACAACCCAAGTAATTCGTTGTGGATGACAGTCTTTCGTAGAAGTTTCTACGCAATCCATGGTGGTGGGTACATAAGATTCGGCCTGGCCGAACTTGCGGCCGTATATACTTGTTTTTTTTTTTTTTTTTTTTTTTTTTTTTTTTTTTTAGTAGTAGCATTTAATTTTCGATTTTGTGGTGGAAGGTGGTATGTTAGAATTTATAATATATTTTTGGTGCTTTTTGGCCTTGGGGAGTTGGCAACACTGGAACTAATGCATAGTACAGAGATCTTTCTCGTCAAAGTGGGATATGTTTAATGTAAAGATGATGTTACTTGAAATTTTTTTGAGAGTGAGAGCGTGCAATGCAATAATGAGAAATGGTAGGGAGTGATGGGGATGTTGTGTTTGTTCTTTCAGTGGTTTGTGTGTGTGTGTGTGTTTATTATTCGAGAATGGATTATTTGGCTGGGTGAGGTGTTGTTTTCAATGAAGGCACATGTGTTTTTGTTGTTGCAGAAATGTTTTGGCTTTGCTTGGTTTTGTTTGGCATGCTTCAGTTGTATAGTTGGCGTTGGCGTGGGCTGTTGCACCTTTTTAGCAAGTATGTAACAAGGGAATATAAAGGTATGAAATATTTTGGTTTTTTTGAGACATATTGGTGTTTGTTTATGAAAACTTTTATATGAAAGTTATTAATATTTTAGCGATGAGGTGTACAATGGCGAAGTGATGATCGGTAGCTTAGAAAAAATTTATTAAGAATGTTCAATATTTAGGAAAAAATGCTGAAATGGAAAGTATATTGAAATTGTTTTATCTAATTTAATTTTTATTTTTCAATGTAAAAAATAAATATTCAATTTCAGAGTAACTCCAGATGAATTTGAAAAATTGTTTGTTACACCTCAGCGTATAGTTTAATTATAAATAGGTAAGTGTTCTTTTTTCAATGTGGGTTTCTTTTAAAAAATAATATTCTTTATGTATATTATTATTTGCTAATTATTATTATTATTTTTTAACCAGTTTCATGTTTTTCTTTGTTGTAAAAAAATATTTAATTTAAGAGCAACCCCAGATGGATTTTTTATATTTCTCCTCAGGGTATAATTTAATAGAGAAGTGGTAAGTTTTCTTTTAAAAATTGGCTTTCTTTTCACTAGAATATTTACGTTTTTATGACCTTTTTATTATCAAAATTACATGTTTTTAATACCTTATTTTAGTATTACTTTAATCAAATATTTTTGGAAACCAATTTAATATTTTTAATGTAAAAAACAAATATCTAATTTCAGAACAACAATTTGGAAACATTTTTATGAATTGATAAGCTTTCTTTAACATTTTTTAACCAGAATATTTACTTTTTTTATGCATATTATTTCTTTAATTAAATTTTTTGGAAACCAATTTAATGTTTTTTATTTAATGTAAAAAATAAATATTTAATTTCAGAGTAACCCCAAATGAATTTCGATAACTTTTTAACCTCAGCGTACAATGTAATAGAGAATTGGTAAGTTTTAAATTAAAACTTTGGCTTTCTTTTAACAAGAACATTTATTGTATTATGTCCTTCACATCGATAACAACACAATTTTATGAGTTAATATATTACTTAATTCATTATTTCTCTAATTGTTTCAGGTACAAACTTTATGAGGTACGTTTATCTAAGAAAAGTTGAATTCCTTACACCATTTAATAAAATGCCCCCAAATATGGTAAGTTACAAGCTAATTTAAAGAGATTAAAAATTATATTTTATTACATGTTAATTTTTAACAATTTTCATTATTCCTTCCATTTTTTTTTTCAGCAAGATATGTGAATATACTAACGATGAATAAAAAACTAAGGAAAAGTCAAAGTGTCCAAATAGCGAGTTAAAATAAACTACTTTCTTGTTCCACGTGGTCATAATTTTTATTCACAAAAACATTGTATTAAGAACTTTCATCATAAGTTTTTATAATAAAGTACTTTTGCTTAAAGAAAGTTTAATTTTATTGTATGAAAATTTTCATAATAGTAAAAGGGTTTGTTGTTCCTTTAATTATTTAATTTCTCTGTACTGTGGAATGATTGATTTAAAAATAGTTTAGTCGTCGACATTTTAAAGAGACTGTTAACCAATTTTTATTATCGGGTTTCCCAAAAAATAAGCAAGTAAACCAAAATAATACTGACTTTTTAACTTGGTAGGGGTATATATTTCTTATGGTGTTGTAAAAATGAACTAAAATACAATGTTATAGATTAACTAAAATTTAAGAGAATTATAAACTAGACAAGTTGAAAAAAATCTTAAGGGCTAAATCATGGTCAATATTACTACAGTTTAGTTCATTTTGCAATGGAAAAGGGTTCACTGTTTTTTCAGTGTATAGAAAATTTTGTCAAAATTGTATTTCTATAGAAATTTTTTTCAAAATATTATTTCTATAAACAAATTTTCTCAAAATTTTATTTCCATGGCATTTTTTCTCAAAATTTTATTTCTATAGAATTTAGTGTCAAAATTTTATTTCTATACAGAAATTTCTCACAAAAATTTGTTTATAGAAACTTTTTCCAAAATTTTATTTTTATAGAGATTTAACAAAAAAAAAAAAAAAATCACGATTTTGGTTAGAATTCTACCAACTGTGGCAACCGTGGTGGTAATACAATTTTATATTCTAAGTTATATGTTATACGTTGCATATTCATGTTTTAGGATAATAAAGTACTTAGAACCATTTTTGTTTTATACAATTTTTTAAATTTAACGAAAAATATAGTAGGGAAAATTGTTTGGGAATGTATGGGAAAGTAGGGAACTTTTTTTGTCCTTCTAGGGTAAACCGAACATTTTCCGTGGCAACATTGACTATGAGCTATAGTCATATTGACACAAAGCACCCATAGACATGTACCCCTTAATTTTCTTAAATATGCAACTGCGGTTTATCTCCCAGACCTATATGTTACCCCACAAATGCTTGTGATTACTAATTCTGTAATGGTGGTTTAGGGTATGATATAGTCGGCCCCGCCCGACTTTCTACTTTACTTACTTGTTAATCCAAAGATTAAATACCTCAGCCAATGTAAGGATTATTTCTTTAATTCAACAAATCGAAAGGAAAATTGGTTTACCTCAAAGACATACGACTTTAAATGTAGGCCTCAATTTCCGATTTAAATAGCAGCATATGAATAAAGCACTATTGCAAATGAATTAAAATAATCAAAATGACTTTCTAACGAGTGGAAAATGTACTTAGGGGGATTAGATCCACCATGTCCACACACCAAAGGAAACTCCCGTTTAAATGAAAAACAACCAAGACATTGAAAAACAATTACATGGTGATGTTGTTAACAGTCACCAATGCCATAAGCATTATTATGCCATGAAAAAATGGAGAAGCCTCAGTTGGAGTTCCTATGGCCTCCATTCCGAAATCACACCATACATACCGAGAGAGACGTTATGGCCCTAATGCTCATCTGTGCATAAAATCAATGCTAAAATATGCAAATTTTCCGGTGGGATATTCCCATCAAAATGAAAAAAAAAAACACACACACACAACTTAGAAGAGAAAAAACTGCGACAATATCAATTTTACAATAAACTCCTTGAGACTACTTCTATACTAAAAGAAAAAAAAAGTGATGATGGTGTAGCAGAAGAGGGAGATAAACAAACTTTTCCCATTTTTTCTTGCTTCCTGCTGTCAAAAATTACTCTCCATAGTGTCGTTAACAAGCCAAGGCAACAAGCCTGCCTGCCCTCTAAAAGTGGTTGGCAATATAGCGGTATTGATAATAGCAGCAACGGAACAAAAAAAAAAAAAATCAGCAACATAAAAATGTCTTCAGTTAACAAAAGCTATACACTGAAAGAAATAATTTTTATAAATAATACAAATATTTGACGATCATAATATCGTTGATAATGAATTCATATAGATTAAGAAAAAGGGCTCCAAGCTCTACCATTGTTTCTCGCTTTTGATCATATCTCTAAAAACATTTTCATTGACTTTTTTACAAGGATTTTTTCCCGGTGTGCTGTTTCCATTATATTGGATTCAGTTAATAGCTTTAAATATCTACATAACAATAAGAAGCAACAAATAACTGAAATAACATTAACCTCAACACCTCTGTTCTTCATAGAAGATTTTTTCATGGAGAAAATTGGCTTTTACTCTGGGGGAACAAAAACGACATGAAAATTGTAATAACGGGATAAATAATTTTCGATATACGTTGTGATGGAGTTTTTATAAGGAAATATTAATATAACATATCAGTGATGGCAGCTTGAATATATTTTCATATCAATTATAAGGGACCTCTTTCTGATAGCATTCAATCCTGTTTGTGAGGCCTAACTTCACAGAAAAAACTATCACTAAAATATTTCCAATTAAAAAGTTGGAAATACAATACAATTAAAGTTTTAATCAAGGTAGAAACATTAAAATAATGAAAAATTAATTGATACAATTAACATTTTAATAAAACTTGGAAGACTAAGTCATTTAAAAAAAGTGATGGATTTTTTTTTAATTTTTAACAATCATTTTTCCAATCAAACTAAAAACAGTAAGTCATTTAAGAAAGTAATTAAAATACTTACGTTTTTAATGAAAAAAAATTAAATGAGTTTTGCAATCAACATCAATTAAAGTTTTTATTGAATCAATTAAAAAATTAATTGAAATTTTTTAATGGAATCATTAATTATTCAATCAAGTATTTTTTTAAATCAAATTAAAACTGTGATTGATACTATCATTTTCGTGATTGAAGACATTTCAATTAAAAAATTAATTGGATCAATTAATTTCGTGATTGAATCCCAACCAGAGAATGAAGCCGACCCATTTTTGTCGGCGGCGGCTAACACTAAATTTTTGCCCCCGGCGGCGGCGCTTGACGGCTAAGCCGATAAAAAATTGTCTGTTCGGCGGCGCAAAATTATCTATTAAAAAATCAATTTGAAGTTTTCCGAATTGTAATGAGATTAGTTGTACAACCAATCTTACAATCAAATTTACATTTCATTGAAATTTTTTGAGCTAAATTTTTGTAAAACTATTATAGAAACTTGATACTAATTGATTGAAAGTGGAAAGTTCAAAACTTTGGCAAAAACTATAACAAATATTATTAAATTTTTCTGATATAAATCAATATTTTAGATTAATTGGCGGCTAAATTTGAGTCGAGTTGAGTCGACATATTCGGCTGCGGCGTCGACTGCTAAAAACGGGTCGGCGACGGCTAAAATCGACGGCGCGACTCGGCGGCTTCATTCTCTGTTCCCAACAGAAGCAGCAATATTCGCAGACCAGCGTGATGGGATTCGTTGGACTAACTCTGCAGATCTTAGAAGCAAGGATATTAATTTGAAGTCCAGCGAAAGACCTCCTAAGTAGTAAGGATGGCAGGATTTCATTAAATTATGGGGACGTGAAGGTGAACGATCGAAAGAAGAGCGCGAAGTTCTTCAACCAGCATTTTATACATAAAGGGTGGTTAAAAATTCAAGGGCCGATGTTGATTTTGAATAAAACACAAACTATTTAGGAAATTATTGTAGTTTTATTTTATTATGATATATTGGTATTACTCAATTATGTATGGAACAAAATATCGGCCAAATGGGCGCCGCGACCGCGGTGGCACACCTTCATCCGATGGTCCAAATTTTCGATGACGCTGAGGCATAATGGAGGTTCTATGCCGTTAATGTGCCGAATTATCTCATCCTTTAGCTCTTGAATTGTTGCTGGCTTATCGACGTACACCTTTTCTTTCAAATAACCCCAAAGAAAAAAGTCCAACGGTGTCAAATCACATGATCTTGGCGGCCAATTGACATCACCATTACGTGAGATAACACGGCCATTGAATTTGTTGCGCAAAAGAGCCATTGTTTCGTTAGCTGTGTGGCAAGTGGCACCGTCCCGCTGAAACCACATATCGTCCACATCCATATCTTCCAATTCGGGCCATAAAAAGTTCGTTATCATCATTTACAGTAACTGCCTGACCGGCCTCATTTTGAAAAAAATACAGCCCGATGATGCCGCCAGCCCATAAACCGCACCAAACAGTCACTCTTTGTGGGTGCATTGGTTTTTCGACAATCACTCTTGGATTCTAATTCGCCCAAATGCGGCAATTCTGTTTATTGACGAATCCACTGAGGTGAAAATGTGCCTCATCACTGAAGATGATTTTCTTCGAAAATTGATCATCCACTGTTGCCATTTCTTGGAACCATTCTGCCCATTCACGACGTCCATGGTTCAAATTGAGTAAGTCTGAAATAAAGAAAAGACGAATAAAATTCGGAAAAAACCTTGGCGTTTAGGTGTGGTCCATATTCAACATCGTCCCTTACAATTTCACCACCCTTTAGTAAGTAAACTACAAAGTTGGGCGGGGCCGACTATATCATACCCTAAACCATCCCTACTGAATTAGTAAACATGAGCATTTATGGTATAGGTTTGGGAGATAAACCGCATTTCCATATTTAAGAACATTAAGGGCTACATGTTTATGGAAGTTTTATCACAATATCTGATATTAGCTATAGTTGATTTTGCACCTACATACTCGTACATACAAAAAAATTTTCTAATTCAATCACGCAATTAATTGATCCAATTAATTTTTTAATTGAAATGTCTTCAGTCACAGAAATGATAGTATCAATTAAAAAATTAATTGACAGTTAATTAGAACAATTAATTGACACTATTAATTTGTGTGATTGATTTTTATTTTAATTTAAAAAATTTTGCGTATTTGGAAAACGGTTTTTATAAATGAGATTTTTTTTCAAAAATTACAACAAAAGTATTGAAAGTTTTTATTAAATCAGTTGTAGTACATATCAAATAAAATATTTGTGGAAGTCAAATCTTAGAATCGCAAAAAAAACAAGTGAGAAATTTTTAAAATTGAAAAGTTGCCTGTGGCCAACTTTGGTCAATTGTGGTAGTAAAATTACATATTTTTGGACAGGGGACCTTTCTCTCCTGATGAACTTCTTCTTATTGCTGAGTGTGTCCCGATAGTGTGCTAGGCATTATGAAAAATAAATAACTTTTGAGTGTTCGGCCGAATCTGACCTATGGCCCTTTGTATACATTTGGGTCCGTTGTAATATACAATGTTGGCATAACATATTTGATTATTGCTTAAAAATAAATCAAATAATATTAGTTCGATTTTTGGTGCACTCATGTTTATAAAAACAGTTCAGAACCTACCACTTTATTCACTGCGACATCTCTGTGAGGTTCTAAGTAGACAAAGCATCCTGGAGATATATCATTAAATCCGATTGGAGTGTGGTACGTACATATGATTATTTGTGCCCTATATAATATACCCAACATAAATGATCCACTTCAATATCGTGACCTATATTTTACTTACGTCCATTAATTACAGTCGGTCATCATCAAAAGAATACTTTGGACTGCATTGTGGATGCCAATAAAATTTGCATTGGCTTAAAAATCGTCCATTGTGATGTTTAATTTGAAAGAAAAACTATCTCTTTGAGCACCAAATAATTAACAACAAATAAGTAAAGTCTAAAGTCGGGCGGGGCCGATTATATTATACCCTTCACCCCTATGCAGGCCAAATTTTGTGTTACCATCTCAACTACTTCACATTTGCTGGAAGCTATATAAAGGAGACAATTTTTTGCTTCTAAAAAGTCTCTAGAATTAAAATTTAAATCGGCTAACGCTATCCAGTTAATTGTAGGAAACTTCTATTGAAAATGGGTCTAAAATGTGTAACAGTCTACTATATTTCCCTAACTCTGGTGTACGTATATATGGGAGCTATATACAATCTGAACCGATTTTGACTAAATTTGACATGTATAGTTAGAATAATAATTCTGCTATCTATGCGGAATTTCACGTAAATGGGAGTATAACTTTGGACCCCCTGGTCATATGAGTGCAAATCGGACGGAAGATACACGCAGAGAAGGAATATGATCACCTCAAACATGTTTCAAGAGCAAAATGTTATTTTTGTATGGTGATCATGTAACATGTTTGTCACTAAAATGTTATTTTCTCGTCAAATATAACCTGCTTGCCGAAATCAGATACATGATTTTCGAGAAAATAACATGGTTGCGAAAACCATGTTACATGGTCACCACCCAAAAATAACATTTTGCTCTTAAAACATGTTTGAGGTGATCATATTCCTTCTCTGGGTGTATATATGGCAGCCATATCTAAATCTGAACCGATTTCAACTAAATTTGGCACAATAACCGATACTACTAAACGTACTCCTTGTGCGAAATTTGAGGCCATATAAGTTCAAATCGGACGAAAGATATATATGGGAGCTATATCTAAATCTGAATCGATGTTGACCATATTTGGCACATACAATAGTATCGTTAAAAGTACCGCTTGTGCAAAATTTGAAGTAAGTCAGGGCAAAACTCTGGCTTTTGAGACTATATAAGTCCAAATCGGGCGAAAGATATATATGTGAGCTATATCTAGGTTAGTTAGGTTAGGTTATGTGGCAGCCCGATGTATCAGGCTCACTTAGACTATTCAGTCCATTGTGATACTACAGTGGTGTACTTCTCTCTTATCACTGAGTGCTGCCCGATTCCATGTTAAGCTCAATGACAAGGGACCTCCTTTTTATAGCCGAGTCCGAACGGCGTTCCACATTCTAGTGAAACCACTTAGAGAAGCTTTGAAACCCTCAGAAATGTCACCAGCATTACTGAGGTGGGATAATCCACCGCTGAAAAACTTTTTGGTGTTCGGTCGTAGCAGGAATCGAACCCACGACCTTGTGTATGCAAGGCGGGCATGCTAACCATTGCACAACGGTGGCTCCCGAGCTATATCTAAATCTGAACCGATTTTAACAAAATTTGACACACTTAACGATACTATTAAACGTAACCCTTGTACAAAATTTGAAACAAATCACGGCAAAACTCTGGCTTTTGTGGCCATATAAGTTCAAATCGGACGAAAGATATATATATATGGGAGCTATATCTAAATTTGAACCGATTTCAATCAAATTTACCAAGCATTGGTAGAATGTCAATTCTACCCTCTGTGCAAAATTTCACGAAGATCGGCAGTAATCTTTGGCCTCTGTGGTCATATGAGTCTAAATCGGACGAAAGATATATATGGAAACTATATCTAAATCTGAACCGATTTGGTTGATATTTTACAAGATTTTCGAGATACAGAAACTATTTGGATGTACGGTATTTCAAGAAAATCGGTTGATAAACACGCTAACTATGACCAAATCGGGGATAAAGATATATGGCAGCTATATCTAAATATGAACCGATTTTTTCCAAAACCAATAGCGATTGTCTCTGTCCCAAGAAACGGCCCTATGCCAAATTTGAGGATGATCGGACTTAAATTGCGAGCTGTACTTTGTGCACAAAATTACATATACAGACAGACAGACGGACAGACATACAGACGGACATCGCTAAATCGACTCAGAATTTAATTCTAAACCGATCGGTCTATGACCACTATTTCGTGGCGTTACATACAAATGCACTAACTTATTATACCCCGTACCACAGTAGTGTGAAGGGTATAAAAAGTGATGGATTTGTTTTTTTTTTTTAATTTTTAACAATCATTTTTTCAATTAAACTAAAAACAGTAAGTCATTTAAGAAAGTAATTAAAAATAGTTACGTTTTTAATGAAAAACAAGTAAGGAAAGTCTAAAGTCGGGCGGTGCCGACTATATTATACCCTGCACCACTTTGTAGATCCAAATTTTCGATACAATATCACATCCGTCAAATGTGTTGGGGGCTATATATAAAGGTTTGTCCCAAATACATACATTTAAATATCACTCGATCTGGACAGAATTTGCTAGACTTCTACAAAATCTACAGACTCAAAATTTAAGTCGGCTAATGCACTAGGGTGGAACACAATGTTAGTAAAAAAATATGGGAAACATTTAAATCTGAAGCAATTTTAAGGAAACTTCGCAAAAGTTTATTTATGATTTATCGCTCGATATACATGTATTAGAAGTTTAGGAAAATTAGAGTCATTTTTACAACTTTTCGACTAAACAGTGGCGATTTTACAAGGAAAATGTTGGTATTTTGACCATTTTTGTCGAAATCAGAAAAACATATATATGGGAGCTATATCTAAATCTGAACCGATTTCAACCAAATTTGGCACGCATAGCTACAATGCTAATTCTACTCTCTGTGCAAAATTTTAACTAAATCGGAGCAAAAAATTTGCACCTGTGGTCATATGAGTGTAAATCGGGCGAAAGCTATATATGGGAGCTATATCTAAATCTGAACCGTGCGTGCCAAATTTGGTTGAAAATTTGGCACGCATAGCTACAATGCTAATTCTACTCCCTGTGCAAAATTTAAAATAAATCGGAGTTAAAAATTTGCCTCTGTGGTCATATGAGTGTAAATCGGGCGAAAGCTATATATGGGAGATATATCTAAATCTGAACCGATTTCAACCAAATTTGGCACGCATATCCACAATGCTAATTCTACTCCCTGTGCAAAATTTCAACTAAATCGGAGCAAAAAAATGGTCTCTGTGGTCATATGAGTGTAAATCGGGCGAAAGCTATATATGGGAGATATATCTAAATCTGAACCGATTTCAACCAAATTTGGCACGCATCGCTGCAATGCTAATTCTACTCCCAGTGCAAAATTTCAACTAAATCGGAGCTAAAGATTGGCCTCTGTGGTCATATGAGTGTAAATCGGGCGAACGATATATATGGGAGCTATATCTAAATCTGAACCGATTTCAATAAAATTTTGCACACTTGACTACACTGTTAATTCTACTCCCTGTGCAAAATTTCAACCTAATTGGGGTAAAACTCTGACTTCTGGGAGCGTATTAGTGCATATCGGGCGAAAGACATATACGGGAGCTATATCTAAATCTGAACCTATTTCAATGAAATTTGGCACAATTGACTATAGTACTAATTGTTCTTCTTGTGCAAAATTTTAGGCCAATTAGGGTAAAACTCTGGCTTCTGGGGCCATATAAGTCCATATCGGGCGAAATATATATATGGGAGCTATATCTAAATCTGAACCAATTTCTTCCAAAATCAATAGGGATCTATTCTGAGCCAAAACACATACTTGTGCCAAATTTGAAGTCGATTGGACTAAAACTGCGACCTAGACTTTGATTACAAAATGTGTTCACGGACAGACGGACAGACGGACATGGCTATATCGACTGAGGAGCCCACCCTGACCATTTTTGCCAAAGACACCATGTGTCTATCTCGTCTCCTTCTGGGTGTTGCAAACATATGCACTAACTTATAATACCCTGTTCCACAGTGTGGGGCAGGGTATAATTAATTGAGTTTTGCAATCAACATCAAATAATTTGTAATTGAATCAATTAAAAAATTAACTGAAATTTGTTAATGTTATCAATTAATTTTTTAATCAAGTATTTTTTTTAAGTCCAATTAAAACTGTGTATATATTATACTATAATTTTCGTGATTGAAGACATTACAATTAAAAAATAAATTAATCACTTCGTGATTTATGTTTATATTATAAAATTATTTATGTATGTTTATACTCGACTCCACGTTCTTCTTTTGTTAGAGTTTTTGAATTCCTTCCAAATTTTAAAGTTTTGTACCAAAAACAGTTTTTTGTTACAAAATTGTTATTTTTGCAATAAAAAAATAATGTTTTATCCAAAAATCAGTCAATTTCGTTTATATCAAGCACTGTTACTGACTATCAATCTTTAATAACCCACATTGTTCGGTCGGAGCAGGGATTGAACCCACGACCCTTTGCATGCAAGGCAGACATGCTAAACACTGCTCCACGTGGCAAACAAATGTATGTTTCTGTTAAATAATGTTATGTTTGCATGGGATCGTGGGCGCTGCTATGCTATGCTATATAAATGTAACTTATAACGATAATTATCTGCTGGTGACCATAACAGCTACGTAGCCCAGTGGATAGTGTGTTGGCTTACAAACTGTATGGTCCTCGGTTCGATTCTCAGTGCAGGCGAAAGGTAAAATTTAAAAAATTTATAAAAGTGAATAATTTCTTCAACATTATTTGTATTACAGAAAAAGGTGCCAAGAACAAATATATTTCGTGGAAGTGAAAATAACGAGTATGTTAGGGAATGAGTACAACCGTCTTTGAGAAAAATTCTTCCAAGCATATAATATTTTTGGGGTCAAAATGCTTCCAAACATATAATATGTTCATATAAAAAAAAACATATTAATGTTTCGGCTGTATCCAATAATATATGTGCTTCCTGCAAAATATGTTTGGAACATATGTTTAAGAAGCGATTTTTTTGAGGGTGTCTAGAAACAAAATTTGAACAAAATTTTCTATAGAAATAAAATTTTGACAAAATGAAAGAAGAAATGAAATTTTCACAACATTTTTCTATAGAAATGAAATTTTGGCCAATTTTCCTATAGAAGTGAAATTTTGGCCAAATTTCCTATAGAAATGAAATTTTGACTAAATTTCCTATAGAAATGAAAATTTGAATAAATTTTCTATAGAAGTGAAATTTTGACTAAATTTCCTATTGAAATGAAAAATTGTCAAAATTTTCTATAGAAATTAAAATTTGTCAAAATTTTCTATAGAAATATATTTTTGACAAAATTTTCTATAGAAATATCGAAGTATAATTTTGGAAAAATTTTAACTTTCAAATGATATTAATTTAATTTTGAAAAATGGTCCGCTGGTACGAATTTTGGTCCAATTTTGGAAAAATGTTGGTCCACTTCCACCAGAGGTGCCAGAACACCTGGAACTACATTAGCGGAAACTGGTAGTTAGCAGTCCCCCAGGGCTTGAAGAAAATCGCAATCTGAATTAGCGAATGAAGCCGACCCATTTCTGTTGGCGGCGGCTGACATAAATCGGCAGCGAACTATTTATTATTCGTTATAAAATCAAATGAAGGTTATCCGAATTGTTATGAGATAAGTCGTACAACCAATGTTACAATCGAATATACATTTCATTCATATCTTCTAAGCGATATAGCAATTTCATATTGATTGTGGGTGGAAAGTTCAAAATTTTGGCAGAAAATACAACAATGGTAAATATTTTTTTTTATTTAGATAAATATTTGAAATTAATTGCCGGCAATATTTGAGTCTAGATGAGTCGACTTATTCGGCAGCGGCGTTGACTGGCAAAAATTGAGTTTGACATTGACGGGGACGTCATTGACTCATTCCAAGACGAAGGTAGTGGGGGGTATAAAAACAAAAATAATGAAAATGCGATATTTGCCTCATAACCGAATTGAAAGTAATATCTTATCATTTGGACAACAACACATTTGTTAACATAGCTCTGTTTATTTAATGCGAGGGCTATTGTCGATCATAAAAACAAAAATACTCAACTGTTTTTATCTGTTTGTAGGCCCAACAAAAACATTTTTTCTTTCGAGTGCAAACTACGCACAGTGGGGATAATTGTACCATAAAGCAGGGGCTGAGACCTATTGGAATGGGTTCTCGACGGGACAACCCAAAGTCGGTAACTGGTCATTTTCGTGCCAACTCCTTGGCTCTTTCCAGTCTAATTTTTTTTGTTCAGCAGTGAGATCTTGCACTTTTTGGAACTTCAATAGCTTTAGTCGAAACTCATTTTTCAATATATGTTGCTCCCGTTCAGCCCATATCAGCTATACTGTATATGCATATCCCTTCATTCAAATATTGTACCAACACTGAAAAAACAGTGAACCCACCAGGAAGAAAAATTTCGTTTAATTTTAGAAAATTTTGAATATTTTTAGAAAATTTTAACTAAACAGTATAACAAACGCTGGCATCACGCCGATGTCATAAAAGTAAGTAAATATTTTTCGACAAAATCAAGAAAATTTATTAGACATAATTAAGTTTTTTCACTTGTTAAAAAAAATTTTGTAGTTTGAAGGAAAAACTTGGAGTTCAAAATAGCAAGAATGTCTTTAGTGACATACGAAGTTCATGATGAATGCATTTGTAGTAAAATTTACAAATTTAAAGAAATATTGGACTATTTTATGGAAGACACGAATTTATTTAATCTTTATCCTTCATTTGTGTATATTTTTTTCCTCGGTTTTACTTAATTTAACTAACGTACACAAAAAATTATTACAGTAGAGGAAACTTTCTCCAAACATAATAATTCCATGAACTAAAATAAAGTTAAATTGGCTTTAGTGAAATAGAGAGTTCACTTTTTTTTGAGTGAAGAAATTAAGTATTAAGTGGACAATATTTTCTAGACTTCCACAAAATCGATAGACCTTAAATTGAATTCGGCTGGAGCGGAACACAATGTTAGTAAAAAAATAAGATCCGGCCTGGCCGTAAGTTCGGCCAGGCCGGATCTTATGTTATGTACATGGATTGAGTAGAAACTTCTACTAAAGACTGTCATCCACAATCGAATGACTTGAGTTGTAGTAATACTTGCCGATGAGCAGTCCATCTTAAAACTTCTTAACATCGTCCTCTAAATTGTAAGTTAGTCCATACGTGGTATATAGTAGAAAAAAAAAGATTAAATACGTGTATTTAATCTGTTTAATCTGACCCGGTATATGGTATGCAGAGAATTGCTCAAATAAATACCAACGGATATGAAGTTTTGCGCGGTAATTAAAGAGCCGAATTCAAATATGGGGTTTGCTTTATAAGGGGCCTATATACAATTACAAACCGATATGGACCAATTTTTGTGTGCAATGAAAAAAATATTGTCGTGAGGTCAAAGATTTCATGTCTTTAAAATATGAATACAAATTTTGCTTAGCATAGAAGACGCATTTCTCTAAAATAAAGTTATTTTCCTTGTCCAAAAGTCGATAATCTTTTCAATGAAGTCGTATTGTCCTTATAATTAAGTGATTTGACTTAAAAATGGGTATCTTAACATGAAAGCAAAAATGTATAGGCTAAGGTCAACTTGACTTTAATAATTCAGAAAAATTCTTTAAATTTAATGAAATTGTCTTTTAATTTTTTGTCTTTTGGCATCTTGACTACAAAGCAAAAAATCTTTCAAATATAGGACATGTTTTTCAAAACTTTATTTTAAAGAAGTTTTTTACTTCAAACATAGCATAATTTCTACTGGAAGTCGAGTCTTAATTTGGAAAATAAAGTTGCCGTTAACTCGTTTTTAAAGGACTTTGATAGCATATGAAGAAAAAAAGCTGAGAAAGCGAAAAATTAAAATTTGCTTCCAAGAAGCAAGTACACAACACCCAAACTTAAAAGAGAATTGTGTCTTAAAAGTATCCTTACTTGTATTCTCCGCTTCTTTGGCTCGGAATCAATACCAAATTTTTTAAATTAAAGACAAAATCTTTGGAACCGGGTATGCTTTTTTTCAGTGTGATTGGAGATAGGTTTATCTGGGGCTATATATATATATAACTATAGACCGATATGGACCAATTTTGGCATAGTTGTTAGCGTCCATAGCACAATGTACAACATTTCAACCGAATCGGATCGGTTCCTCCAAGAAGCTCCGGTGGTAAAGTCTGGGGATCGGTTTATATGGGGACAATATATAATTATGAACCGATATGGACCAATTTTTGCATGGTTGTTAAAGACAATATACTAAAGCCATATACCAAATTTTAACCGGATCGGATGAATTTTGCTCTTCCATGAGGCTCCGGTGGTCAAATCTGGGGATCGGTTTATATGGGGGCTATATATAATTTTAGACCGATATGAACCAATTTTTGCATGGTTGATAGAGACTATATACTAAATCCAGGTGCCAAATTTCAACCGGATTGGATGAAATTTGCTCTTCCAAGAGGCTCCGTACGTCAAATCTCGAAATCGGTTTATATGGGTGCTATATATAATTATAGACCGAAATAGATAAATTTCTGCGTGTTTATTAGAGACTATATACTAGAACCACGTGTCCATTTTCAACCAGATCGGATGAATTTTGCTCCTCCAAGAGCCTCCGGAGGTCAAATCTGAGGGTCGGTTTATATGGGGGCTATATAATTATGGACCGATATGGACCAAGTTTTGCTTGATTGTTGCAGACCATATACTAACACAACGTACCAAATTCCAACCCGATCGGATGAGTTTTGCTCCTCTATTTATATGGGGGCTATACGTACAAGTGGTCCAATATGGCCCATTTGCAATGTTACCATCCGACCTACATCAATAACAACTACTTATGCCAAGTTTCAAGTCGATAGCTTGTTTCGTTCGAAAGTTAGCGTGATTTCAAAAGACGGACGGATATGCTTAGATCGACTCAGATTTTTACCACGACCCAGAATATATATACTTTATGGGGTCTTAGAGCAATATTTCGATGTGTTACAAACGGAATGACAAAGTTAATATACACGCAAAAAAATAATTCTTTCCTCCCAAACGAAATTTTAGACAAAGTTCTTTTTTCATTTGCTTTTCGCTGTAAGTAAGTGTATTTGGAAGAAAAGTATGTACTGTTTGTGATAAACGTTTATTCTTTTCCAGGATGTAAAAACAATTTCATAAAGACTAACTCAAAAACAAAAACATTGTTTTCTTGCTAATTGCATTTTCCCTCACATCTTTCTCACATCCTCAAGTTTTTTTAGTTCTTAACAGCTTTTCCTGTAATACCAACAATGTAGAAGAAATTATACGATTTTATAAATTTTTAAAGTTTTTTTTTTACCTTTCGCCTGGATGGAGAATCGAACCGCAGACCATGCACTTTGTAAGCCAACACACTAACCACTGAGCTATGTACCTGTTATCAATAGATAATCAATATCAATAGATAAAATCAATAGATAATTATCCATATAAGTTTATTTATATAGCATAGTTTTCGGCGCCCACGAGCCGAATAAACAAAGTTTATTTAACAGAAACAAACAGTTAGTTTGCCACCGTGGAGCAGTGGTTGCTACGTCTGACTTGCATGCCAAGGGTCGTGGGTTCGATCCCTGCTTCGACCAAAGCTTTTTTTTATTTTATTTTTTTTTTACATATATTGCAGATATGTTCGGAAGATCCCGAAAAAATGTTGAACATTACATTGTACTATATTAAATTTTGAACTGTAAAATGTGTCTTATTAAAGACCTAAAGTCACATAAGAACAGTGTTTGATATAAACGAAATGGACTGTGTTGTTGTTTCAAAAATATTTTTTTTTATTGAAAAAATAAACATTTTGTAACAAACGAATTTTTTTGGTGATAAAAGTTTAAAATTTTCGAAGCAATTCAAAAAACTCTAACAAAAGAAAAACGTTTTCGGTACACGTTTTACAAACGTTTTTTTTTTCTTTGCGTGTACCCCCCATCCTATGGTGGAGGGTATAATATGGCAAACATTTAAATCTGAACCAATTTTGAGGCAACTTCGCAAACAAGTATTTTTGATTTATCGGTCGATAGATATGTATTAGAAGTATAAGAAAATTGGAGTCATTTGTACAGTGTTTTCAACTTAACGGTTGGGATTTTACAAAGAAAATGTGGGCATTGTGGCCATTTTTGCCTAAATCGGAAAAACATATATATGGAAGCTATATCTAAATCTGAACCGATTTCAACCACATTTGGCAAGCATAGTTAGAATATTAATTCTACTCCCTGTGCAAAATTTCACATAAATTTTGGTCTCTGTGGTCATATTAGTATAAATCGGGCGAAAGATATATATGGGAGCTATATCTAAATGTGAACCGATTTAAATACAAATTAGCACACTTGACTATACTACTAATTTTACTCCTTGTGCAAAATTTCAAGCTAATAGGGGTAAAACGCTGGCTTCTGGGGCCATATAAGTGTATATCGGGCGAAAGATATATATGGGAACTATATTTAAATCTGAACCGATTTCTTCCAAAATCAATGGGGTTCTATTCTGACCCAAAACAGAAGCTTGTGCCAAATTTGAAGTCGATTGAACTAAAACTGTAACCTAGACTTTGATCACAAAAATGTGTTCGCAGACAGACGGACAAACGGACAGACGGATATGGCTAGATTGACTCAGAGGCCCACCCTGAGCATTGTTTCCAAAGACTCCATTTGTCTATCTCGTCTCCTTCTGGATGTTGGAAACATATACACGAATTTATAATACCCAGTTCCGCAGTGTGACACAGGCTAAAATGAGTTTTGCGTACTTGTCTCTACACATCAAAAATTATTTTCTGATTCAATCACGAAATTAATTAATCCAATTATTTTTATACCCTCCACCATAGGATGGGTCGATCTGAGCATGTCCGTCCGTCTGTTGAAATCACGCTAACTTCCGAACGAAACAAGCTATCAACTTGAAACTTGGCACAAGTAGTTGTTATTGATGTAGGTCGGATGGTATTGCAAATGGGCCATATCGGTCCACTTTTACGTATAGCCCCCATATAAACGTACCCCCAAATTTGGCTTGCGATTGCTCTAAGAGAAGCAAATTTCATCCGATCCGGCTGAAATTTGGTACATGGTCTTAGTATATGGTCTCTAACAACAATGCAAAAATTGGTCCATATCGGTCCATAATTACATATAGCCCCCATATAAACCGATCCCCCGATTTGGTTTGCGGAACCTCTAAGAGAACCAAATTTCATCCGAACCGGCTGAAATTTGGTACATGGTGTTAGTATATGGTCTGTAACAACCATGCATAAATTGGTCCACATCGGTCCATAATTATATATAGCCCCCATATAAGCCGATCCCAAGATTTGACCACCAAAGCCTCTTAGAGGAGCAAAATTCATCCGATCCGGTTGAAATTGGGTACGTGGTGTCAGTATATGGTCTTTAACAACCATGCAAGAATTGGTCCATATCGGTCCATAATTATATATAGCCCCCATATAAATCTATCCCCAGATTTTCGGTCTATAGTTATATATAGGCGATCCCCAATCACACAAAAATTGGTCCTTATTGGTTCATGGTTGCCACTCGAGCCAAAAATAATCTACCAAAATTTTATTTTTATAGAAAACATTGTCAAAATGTTATTTCTATAGAAAATTTTGTGAAAATTTTATTTCTATAGAAAATTTTGTCAAAATTTTATTTCTATAGAACATTTTGTCAAAATTTTGTCAACATTTTATTTCTATAGAAAATTTTGTCAGAATTTTATTTCTATAGAAAATTTTATCCAAATTTTATTTCTATAGAAAATTTTTTCCAAATTTTACTTCTATAGAAAATGTTGTCAAAATTTTATTTTGTCAAAATTTTATTTCTATAGAAACTTTAAACTTAATTATATACGTATTTAATCGGCCTTTTTTAGATTAATATAACCACGTATGGACTATGTGGTATATATTACGGTGTTAGGAAGTTTTGAGATACCTTGCCATCGGCAAGTGTTACCGCAACCCAAGTAATTCGATTGTGGATGACAGTCTTCAGTAGAAGTTTCTACGCAATCCATGACTTTCAATTAAAAATTAATTGAAAGTCAATTAAAAAATTAATTGATCCAATTAAAAAAGTAATTGATACTATTAATTTATGTGATTGATTTTTGTTTCAATTAAAAAAATTGTTGAATCAATCACATTTTGAATTGAATATTTTTTTAAACTAAATTAAAATTTTAATTGGAAAAATTTTTGTGATTTTTTTTTTCTGTGTAGGAAACAAATTTTAATTTATTCGTTTTCTCAACTTTTTTCTTCATGTGCTATTAAAATCCTTTCAATTGTTTTAAAGACAGCATAAAATTCCAAATTCAGATTAGTCTTCAAGTAGAAATTATGAAATGTTTAAAATAAACCTTAACATATCATATTTTTGAAGGCTTTTTTGCTTTGTAGTCAAGATGCAAAATGACAACAAACGAAATTTGCTTCCATGTTAAGATATCCATTTTTATGTCGAATCACTAGCAATAAGGACAAGACGACTTCATTGAAAAGTATCGACTTCTGAATAAGGAAAAAAACTTTATATCAGAGAAATTCGACTTCTAATCTAAGCAAAATTTGAATTCGTATGTTAAGGACATGAAATCATTGGCCTCGTGACAATATTTTTTTCAGTACGAGACCATCCTCCATCTTTTCTACACTGACAAAAATGCTCGAATGCAAAGATGTAATATGGTTAAAATTTAAAAAAATAAAAATAATTATATTTTTCCCATATTTTATAAACTCCCCCCACTGTGCATCTAAAGCGCGATAAACTCAGTTATCAATTGAAGACGTAGAATAGATGAGTGCAAAAAAAGTTTGCACGATTCTTGTCAAAACATTGCAGTACTCAAATAAACTCAAGACGATGCACACGGTGATGAAGTATTCAAGACCAAAGGAAATTTTCTGAATTTTCTAGAAGTCGCAAAATAACACTCTGTCAAGTGCACACGGCACTAATGGGATTATAACCAAAGTAGCATAGTGCAACATCCATTGGAGGACAGTATATAAAACTCTGGTCTGATATGTGGAATAATCAATCAAAGTTTGAGAACCAAACAGAGTTTTAAGTCAAAAATTTATATTTTTTGTTAAATACAAATCACAACGAATTAAACAAAATGCCTTGCAAAGGATGTGGTAATGGTGAGTGAACAAGAACAATTTCTAAATGAATCCAAGGATCAATAAAGTAAAATTTCCTTTTTTTAGATTGCAAATGCACAGCCCAAAAATGTGGTGATAATTGTGCCTGTGACCAAAATTGTCATTGTCCATGCAAAACCGGCTCCAAGGAGGAGTGTTGCAAGAAATGAGTGAAGTGAAGACAGAAAAACGGATCTTCGAAATAGATGTTTGACTTGGAATATTCATCCTGGAATTTTGAATAAAATATGTTATAATAAAATCTGGGGAATTCCCAAATAGGAAAATCCCTCTTGAAATTCCTTATGTGTTTAAATCGTTTAAAACTCGTTTTATCAAATTTACCCCCATTTTCATAAAGCTCCGTTAGTGTTCCGTTAACTAACCAACTTTTAAACTGTATTATGGAAGAAGCTGTCATCTTGCATATATATTCCATATGCCAGTTAGGAACTTAACTGACGAAAAATTTTCAGTTAAAGTTAAATGGAGAGAAGATATTTGCAATTTACTTTCTGTTAACTGGCAGTTAAAGCCTAACGGAGCCACATGAAAATGGCCGCTAATTGGGATTTTTTTAAGAATCTATATAGAAAAAAATTTTCCTAACAACGAAGACTAGATTAGGTTAGCTATAGTGGCAGCTCGATATTTCAGCCTCACTTACACTATTCAGTCAATTGTAACCTACATTTTAGGATAAAACATTTATAATGAACAGACACTGAAAAAATTTATCTACTATAAAAGATTATGGAATGCAAATTTTAGGTTTTATAAAAAGCTTCGAATTACTAATTTTTTTTTATAACAAATAAAGTGGAATTTACACAGTATTAAGGACGAATTTGAAATAAAGAAATTAAAAGAAAGTTTATAATTGTTTTTAAATCATTTTGTTTCTAAAAATTGTTCACTAAATGTATAATACGAATATTTAAAAAAAAAGTTTCTTGGATTTAAATAGAATGTTAAATTTACGGTTTATGTCAAATATCAAGACAATTGGAGTAAAGTCTCATTGAATCTTGGTGGTAAAATGTAGATACTTTAGCTATTTTCTCCCCATCGAACTTATAAGGGACTATATTTAAATATCAATATTAAGTATAAAATATTATGTGCACTCTCTGTGCCAATTTTCAGAATTTTTGGTTAAAACTTTGGCCTCCGTAGTCATATGACTCTAAATCGGACGAAAGATATATGTATATATATATATATATATATATATATATATATATATATATATATATATATATATATATATATATATATATATATATATATATATATATATATATATATATATATATATATATATATATATATATATATATATATATGTATATATATATATATATATATATATATATATATATATGGGAGATATATCTAAATCTGAAGCGATTACTTCCAAAATCAACACAGTTCTATTCTGACCCAAAATATATACTAGTGCCAAATTTGAAGTCGATTGGATTAAAACTGTAACCTAGTCTTTGATCACAATACTGTTTTCATAGACAGGCGGACGGCATCATGTGTCTTAGCTCGTCTCATTCTAGGTGTTGCAAACATATGCACTAAAATCCACAGTGGGAAAAAATGTGTGCCTACTTCTTTTAAACATATGTTAGTGAGCCACATTGCGAGTGACACTTTTAGAAATTCTCAACGGAAACGCTGATTGCGTGAAGCGATAATATCGATCATGCACACAATATTAAAGGGTGATACGGTCAAAATTTGGTCAAGGGAAAACGCGTGTAAATCGATGAAATCGTTTATTTAAAAAATCAAATTAAATTTCTTTTTCAAGTTCAATTAGTATAAAATTCAGGAAAAATATTCAGTTAGGCTTTTGCTTTTCCAAATCCGAATTGCCGGGCCTCACGCTTGACACCTGCCATCAGATTTTGTACAGCCACCTTGTCCACCTTCTTCGCCGCAGAAAGCCAATTTGTCTTGAACTGCTGCTCGTCCTTGGGTTCTTGTCCTTGGGAACCACCTGCACGTTGTTGGAGGCGTACCACTCCATGGCCTTTTTACCGTAATGGTAAGATGTCAAATCCGGCCAAAACAGTACGGAACAACCGTGTTTCTTCAGGAAAGGCAGCAGACGTTTATTCAAACACTCTTTCACGTAAATTTCTTGGTTGACAATCCCGGAAGCTCTGAAAATGCTGTTTTTCAAGCCACAGGTACAGATGGCTTGCCAAACCATATATTTCTTTGCGAACTTTGACAGTTTTATGTGCTTGAAAATATCTGCTACCTTTCCCCTTCCTTTTGCCGTATAAAACTCCTGTCCCGGAAGCTGCTTGTAGTCGGCTTTGACGTAGGTTTCGTCGTCCATTACCACGCAGTCAAACTTCGTCAGCATCGTCGTGTACAGCCTCCGGGATCGCGTTTTGGCCGTCGTATTTTGTTTATCATCGGGATTTGGAGTCACTACCTTCTTGTAAGTCGATAGTCCGGCTCGGTTTTTGGCTCGATGCACCCAGCTTATTTGCGGCATCTAGGAGAGAGAGGTTAGGGTTTCGCTTAAAACTACCGGCAACTCTCTTTGTCGTCTCAGCGGCTTCCGGTTTTCGATTTCCCCCCGATCCAGACTTCCTGGCTGTCGACAAACGTTCCCCAAACACTTTAATTACATTTGTAACGGTTGATTAGACAACTTTTAGCGATTTTGCCAGCTTTGCGTGCGAGTAGCTCGGATTTTCGCGATGCGCGAGCAAAATTTTGATACGCTGCTCTTCTTGCTTGGACGGCATTTTGTCAACTAAAGAGTGAATTCCAAAATCAAAATAGGAGCAACACACACACCTTCAAAATGAGGGATGTTCAGGTTTTTTAAATGCAAAATTGAAAGAAATACGTCAAGTTTATATTGACCAAATTTTGACCGTATCACCCTTTATACCCTCCACCATAGGAGGGGGGGTATATTATTATCTAAGAATGTCCGTCCGTCCGTTGAAATCACGCTAACTTCCGAACGAAACAAGCTATCAACTTGAAAGTTGTTATTGATGTTGGTCGGATGGTATTGCAAATGGCCCATTTTGGACCGCTTTTACGTATAGCCCCCATATAAACCGACCCCCAGATTTGGCTTTCCGGAACCTCTCAGAGAAGCCATATTTATCCGATCCGGTTGAAATTTGGTACGTGGTGTTAGTATATGCTCTCTAACAACCATGCAAGAATTAGTCCACATCGGTCCATAATTATGTATAGCCCCCATATAAACCGATCCCCAGATTTGACCTCCGGAGCTTCTTGGAGGAGCAAAATTCATCCGATCCGATTGAAACTTGGTACGTGGTGTTAGTATATGGTATCTAACAACCATGAACAAAGTGGTCTATATGGGTCCATAATTACATATAGCCCCCATATAAACCGGTCCCCAAATTTGGCCTCCGGAACCTTTTGAAGAAGCAATTCATTCGATCCGGTTGGAATTTGGTACGTGGTGTTAGTATATGGTATTTAACAACCATGCCGAAATTGGTCCATATCGGTCAATAATTATATATAGCCATCATATAACCGCAGATTTGGTTTTGGAGCCTCTTGGAGGAGCAATTCATTCGATCCGGTTGGAATTTGGTACGTGGTGTTAGTATATGGTATTTAACAACCATGTCGAAATTGGTCCATATCGGTCTATATATAACCCTCAGCTAAACCGATCCCCAATCATACAAAAATTGGTCCATATCGGTTCATAATTGTATAAAACCCCCATATAAATCGACCCCCACATTTCAATTCTGGCTATCTAATTACCGCGCAAAAGTCCATATCGGTTCGAAATTATTTGTAGACTTACCCACATATTTATTTTTGATTAAAATTTATTTCAAGCAATCCATTGTTTATCATTTCAATTACCTTTTTAATTAAAAAATTAATTGAGTTTTGCAATCAACATCAGTTAAATTTTTAATTGAATCAATTAAAAAATTAATTGAAATTTGCTAATGAAATCAATTAATTTTTTTTATTCCCAATTGAAACTGTAATCATTTTCGTGATTGAAGATATTTCAATTAAAAAATTAATTGGATCTATTAATTTCGTGAATGAATCAGAAGAAAAATTTCTGTATGATTAGTATATCCTCGATTACATATACTGTATCCCTATTAGTCCAATTTCTGCCTTAAAATATCTCTGTTATAAGGTATGTTGTATGATTTCAAATACGAAATCTTTTTAAAGAACGCCAACATTATAATCATCTAAAATGTATCGAATTAAATTTATTTTGTATAGAATGTAAATAACCCCATAAATGCACCATATTATGTGTTAGTTTTGATATGTCAATTTTTAAATTATTTAAGACCATCATATCCTGTAATATCCTATTTCATGGTTTTATGTTGTTCCTCTTTCATCTCTGCAAGAAATTTATGTGTGATATCTCGTCTTTTTAGGCAAACAAAGAGGTTTCTCCTAGTTCATGTGTTTTTTTTCGTGCTATACCAAAACTGAGGAAATGACATTTTATGGCAAATACTCTTCTGTTGGTTTACACACTCGGTGTGTTTCATATGCCCATCCATTTTCAAACTGCACCCAAACCGAGGAGTATAGAAGTAGAAGAGCCTACTGCAGTTGATATACCAAACATTAACTTCAAAAACCTTCTATAAGCCTTAAAGTGTGCATAAAGATGGGCGGGCGAAAGCAAAAGCAAAAGAAAAGAGAAAATGAAGGTTGCTATTCGAAGAGACAGGTGCAGGGAGTTAGAGGAAGGAGTAAAATATTGCAATGCCAATGTTAAAATTTTCACATCGAAATGTCGATCAGGCTGAAATATTAAGACAATCTAATAATGTTCGTCTGGATTTTTTATGGGGGTGTAATTTAGACATATTGTGTTGAAATTTTGGAAGTTTCTGTTTTGTTTTGTCTGTAGTTCGGTCAAATTTGAAGAAGTAGCACCTGTATAGTCCCTATATAAACCGTTATCGGGATACTACACACAACGTATATTTATACCCTAAACCACATAGTGGGCAGGGTATAATAAGTTTGATCGGCCAAAAAATGTGCCTACCAGAAATATTGATTTTAGACCCCATAAAATATATACCGATCGACTCAGAATCACCTCCTGAGTCGATCTAGCCCTTGTTGTCCGTCCGTCTGTCCATGTATTTGTTGTTCACAGGACTTCGGTCGCAATTATTAACCGATTTTGATGATATTTGGTACAGGGTGTTTTTTGGACACAAGGACGAACGCTATTTGAATTTAGAAGAAATCGGATCTAATTTATATATAACATAGCTCCCATATATATGTATCGCCCGATTTCGTCAAATGGGGTTACGTTGCGCTTTTTTACAAACGGATCGTCACCAAATTTGGCAAAAAACAAGTATATACAGCAGTAAGTTCGGCCGGGCCGAATCTTAAATACCCACCACCATAAACCAAATATTAGGGTTTAGGAGGGCTTGAGGACTTGAGGACACTTCCCGAAGATAAATTTAAAGATTTCACCTATGAGGACTATATCAGATTCTGGATTCATAATGTTAGAGGAATCATTAACATCTCTTGTAAGTGTGCAAGAAAATTATAAAATAACGTCTTGATTTGAAATCTTAAATGATTTAAGATTTCAAATCAAGATTTAAGTTAAATCTGTAGAAGTAAAATCGGGAAATTCTACACCCTCAAGAAGTGAAGTCGGTCTATATGGAGGCATTACCAAATGGACCGATAAAAACTTAAGCCGATACACGTCTTTGTGAGCCCAAAATACGAGAATATTTACAATTTCAGGCAAATCAGATAAGAACTACGGTTTCTAGAAACCCAAGGAGTAAAATCGGGAGATCGTTCCTATGGGGGCTACACTAAAATATGGACCGATACTCACCGTTTTCGGCACACCTCTTTATGACCCGAAAATACCTCTAGATTTCCAATTTCAGGCAAATAGGATAAAAACTTCGGATTCTAGAAGCCCAAGAAGTAAAATCGGGAAATCGGTCTATATGGGGGCTATACCAAAATATGGACCGATACTCACCATTTTTGGCACACCTCTTTATGTTCCTAAAATACCTCTAGATTTCCAATTTCAGACAAATTGGATAAAAACTACGGTTTCTATAAGCCCAAGACCCCAAACCGGGAGGCCGTTTTATATGGGGACCATACCAAAACATGGACCGATACTCACAATTTTTGGCACACGTATTTGTGGTCCTGCAATACCTCTAGATTTCCAATTTCAGGTAAATTGAATAAAAACTGCGGTTTCTATAAGCCCAAGAAGTAAAATCGGGAGATAGGTCTATATGGGGGCTATACCAAAATATGGACCGATACTCACAATTTTTGGCACACGTATTTGTGGTCCTACAATACCTCTAGATTTCCAATTTCAGGTAAATTGAATAAAAACTGCGGTTTCTATAAGCCCAAGAAGTAAAATCGGGAGATCGGTCTATATGGGGGCTATACGAAAACATGGACCGATACTCACCATTTTTAGGACACCTCTTTATGGTCATAAAATACCTTTAGATTTCAAATTTCAGCCAAATTGGATAAAAACTACGATTTCTATAAGCCCAAGACCCCAAATCGGGAGGTCGTTTTATATGGGGACCATTCCAAAACATGGACCGATACTCACAATTTTTGGCACACGTATTTGTGATCCTACAATACCTCCAGATTTCCAATTTCAGGTAAATTGAATAAAAACTGCGGTTTCTATAAGCCCAAGAAGTAAAATCGGGAGATCGGTCTATATGGGGGCTATACCAAAACATAGACCGATACTCACCATTTTTGGCACACCTCTTTCTGGTCATAAAATACCTCTGGATTTGAAATTTCAGGCAAATTGGATAAAAACTATGATTTCTATAAGCCCAAGACCCAAAATCGGGAGGTCGGTTTATATGGGGACTATATCAAAACCTGGACCGATATAGCCCATCTTCGAACTTTACCTGCCTGCAGACAAAAGACGAGTTTGTGCAAAATTTCAGCACGATTGCTTCATTATTGAAGACTGTAGCGTGATTACAACAGACAGACAGACAGACAGACAGACGGACATCGTTATATCGTCTTAAAATTTCTCCCTGATCAAGAATATATATACTTTATATAGTCCGAAATCGATATTTCGATGTGTTACAAACGGAATGACAAACTTATTATACCCCCGTCACCATTCTATGGTGGTGGGTATAATAATCTTTTTTATCGTCCTTCAAGTCTACAAAATTTCATGCAAATCGGTTCAGATTTAGATATAGCCCTCATATATATGTATCGCCCGATTTTCCCAAATTTTGCCATAAACCCCTTATTTATCTATATGGGGGCTATACCAAAACATAGACCGATACTCACCATTTTTGGCACACCCCTTTCTGGTCATAAAATACCTCTGGATTTGAAATTTCAGGCAAATTGGATAAAAACTATGATTTCTATAAGCCCAAGACCCCAAATCGGGAGGTCGGTTTATATGGGGACTATATCAAAACCTGGACCGATATAGCCTATCTTCGAACTTGACCTGCCTGCAGACAAAATACGAGTTTGTGCAAAATTTCAGCACGATTGCTTCATTATTGAAGACTGTAGGGTGATTACAACAGACAGACAGACGGACAGACGGACATCGTTATATCGTCTTAAAATTTCTCCCTGATCAAGAATATATATACTTTATATAGTCGGAAATCGATATTTCGATGTGTTACAAACGGAATGACAAACTTATTATACCCCCGTCACCATTCTATGGTGGTGGGTATAATAATCTTTTTTATCGTTCTTCAAGTCTACAAAATTTCATGCAAATCGGTTCAGATTTAGATATAGCCCTCATATATATGTATCGCCCGATTTTCCCAAATTTTGCCATAAACCCCTTATTTAACTACCGATCTTACTCAAAATTGGCTAAATGTAATCTTCTATAGCACTATCTATATGTACAAAAAATCATGGAAATCGGTTCAGATTTAGCTATAGCTCCCATATATATGTACCGCCCGATTTTTCTAAATTTGGCTATAAAACCCTTATTTATCAACCGATAGTACGCAAAGTTGGCCAAATGTAATTTTATATAGCACTAACTGTATGTGCAAAATTTCATCGAAATCGGTTCAGATTGAGATATAGCTCCCATATAAAGGGTGATTTGTTAAGAGCTTGATAACTTAAAAAAAAAAAAAACGCATAAAATTTGCAAAATCTCATCGGTTCTTTATTTGAAACGTTAGATTGGTCCATGACATTTACTTTTTGAAGATAATTTCATTTAAATGTTGACCGCGGCTGCGTCTTAGGTGGTCCATTCGGAAAGTCCAATTTTGGGCAACTTTTTCGAGCATTTCGGCCGGAATAGCCCGAATTTCTTCGGAAATGTTGTCTTCCAAAGCTGGAATAGTTGCTGGCTTATTTCTGTAGACTTTAGACTTGACGTAGCCCCACAAAAAATAGTCTAAAGGCGTCAAATCGCATGATCTTGGTGGCCAACTTACCGGTCCATTTCTTGAGATGAATTGTTCTCCGAAGTTTTCCCTCAAAATGGCCATAGAATCGCGAGCTGTGTGGCATGTAGCGCCATCTTGTTGAAACCACATGTCAACCAAGTTCAGTTCTTCCATTTTTGGCAACAAAAAGTTTGTTAGCATCGAACGATAGCGATCGCCATTCACCGTAACGTTGCGTCCAACAGCATCTTTGAAAAAATACGGTCCAATGATTCCACCAGCGTACAAACCACACCAAACAGTGCATTTTTCGGGATGCATGGGCAGTTCTTGAACGGCTTCTGGTTGCTCTTCACTCCAAATGCGGCAATTTTGCTTATTTACGTAGCCATTCAACCAGAAATGAGCCTTATCGCTGAACAAAATTTGTCGATAAAAAAGCGGATTTTCTGCCAACTTTTCTAGGGCCCATTCACTGAAAATTCGACGTTGTGGCTCGTTAGTAAGTCTATTCATGATGAAATGTCAAAGCATACTGAGCATCTTTCTCTTTGACACCATGTCTGAAATCCCACGGGATCTGTCAAATACTAATGCATGAAAATCCTAACCTCAAAAGAATCACCCTTTATATGTATAGCCCGATTTTCCCAAATTTGGCCATAGAACCCTTATTTATTAACCGATCTTACTAAAAGTTGGCTAGATCCAGTCCTCTATAGTACTAGCGCTATGTCGAAATCGTTTCAGATGTAGATATAGCTCCCATATATGTATCGCCCGATTTTGAAAAATTTGCCCCTAATATCCTTATGTTTGGCCATAGAGGCCTCATTTCTTAACTGATCTTACTCAAATTGTGCACAATTTGACAATTTTTTCTTATAGAAATAAAATTTTGAAAAAATTATCAATAAAAATACAATTTTAGAAAAATTTTTGTGTAGTAAATAAAATTCTGCAAAATATTCTACAGAAACAAAATTTTGATTAAATTTTCTATAGAAATAAAATTTTGGCAAAATTTTCTATAGAAATAAAATTTTGACCAATTTTTCTAATAAAAAAATCTATTACTATAAAATTTTGGCAAAATTTTCTATAGAAATAAAATTATCAGTAGAAATAAAATTTTGAAAAAAAATTGTGTAACAAACAAAATTTTGCAAAATTTTCTATAAAAATAAAATTTTGCAAAATATTCTATAGAAACAAAATTTTGACTCAATTTTCTATAGAAATAAAATTTTGACTAAATTTTCTATAGAAAAAAATATTTCTATAGTAATAAAATTTTGAATAAATTTTTTATAGAAATAAAAATTTTATAAAATTTGCTATAGAAATAAAATTTTGACAAAACTTTTTATAGAAATAACATTTTGACAAAATTTTCTATAAAAAACAACTTTAAAAAAATTTTCTGTCAATATTCCCTATATGTATATGTCCTTAAAATAAAATTAAAATAAAAATAATATCGATTGTTCGAAATATTTCAAATAAATTGATATGGGCATTAAAATGGATCGATCCAGCCCATCTGCCAGTCTAACATTCTAGGAAATAGAAAAAGATAGCCGTAATTAGAAGTTGATTTTCATTTACAATCATGCTGTACATTGATCGAATGAATAACGCAATGGAAACTAATTTGCATAAAAACTTGCTTAGTTACAAAAATGTGAAGTGTTTTAAAAAATTTGGTTCAGCCGGAGTCGGAGTCGAGCAAAATTTTTACGACTCCGACTCCAGCAAAATCCTCAGACTCCGACTCCGGCTCCACAGCCCTGGTTTAGGGTACAATATAGTCGGCCCGCCCGACATTCTACTTTACTTACTTGTTTAATATATAAAACTATACATATATTTTTACTATTACATGTATAAATCAATTCACATTATGAAAAGAAACATATGTAGAAATATTCCATTTTTTTGTTTAAGATTTATTTGTTCATATAGCGTTTTTAGATTCGCGATTCTCGGTGTTCTCTCAATTAATTTTTATTGCTACAGCATTGATCCTTTGGGCCATTCTTACAGACGCAATTGCATTCCTTGTTGCAGGCACAATTATCACCACATTTAACCGTAGAACATTGACAGTCTGTAAGATAAAGAATATTTAAGTTTTCCATTTTTAAATTTTTAGTTTTCTTTTTAATTTATCGGAACTCACTGTTATTGCATCCTTTGCAAGTCATATTGATTGATATTTACTAATTTAATTTTAATACCGTTGATGAAATCAGATATATTTTGCGATTGAAAATCTATCATTGAGTTCTGCAATATTTTATAGAAATTTCTGTATATGCGTCGAGTGTGCACTTGCACACGTCAGATGGTAAAACATTTTAAATTCCCTAGAAGTCGTGCGCAGTGATAAGCAAATTGCTGATAATTTTTAAGCAAAACAATGACGTATTAATTTGTTTTGTGATAACCCATAGCTTGGTGGTGTGGACTGTGCAAAGTGCACACTCCTAATTGATTGAATGCTAATAGTAATCGATATCGTAATGTGTCTACTAAAAATATTGACGATATAATGGATAACTCCTGAACTACCACTGACCAACCGTGTGTCCATCTATTTGGTATTTTAACCATAGAGGCCAAAATGGACGGACACACAAACAGCGGTAATTAGATTCAATAGGTGATTCTTAGTCAATCAATATCCATTATAGCATCAATAGTTTTAGTAGACACACTATGATACCGATTACTAGTAGCACTACTAGGCAAAGTCCACACTCTACACCAAGCAATGGGTTATCATAAAAAATTAATACGTCACACTTTCGCTTAAAAAATATCAGCAATTTGCTTATCATTGCGCGCGCCTTCAAGAGAATTTTAAATATTTTACCATCTGACGTGTGCAAGTGCACACTCGACGCATCTACAGAAATTTCTATAAAACATTGCAGAACTCAGCGATAGGTTATCAATCGCAAAAGATATCTTATTTCATAAACCAAATTAAAATTTAATAAGCGAGTATCAAGCAAAATGACTTGCAAAGGATGCAATAACAGTGAGTTCCGATGAATTAAAAATATGAGAGCAAAAAAATTGAAAATGGAAAACTTTAATATCCTTTTTTCTTGCAGACTGCCAATGTTCTACGGTTAAATGTGGTGATAATTGTGCCTGCAACAAGGAATGCAATTGCGTCTGTAAAAATGGCCCAAAGGATCAATGCTGTAGCAGCAAAAATTAATTCAAAGAACGCTGAGAATCACGAATCAATAAAGGCTATATGAACAAATAAATCATAAACAAAAATGAAATATTTCTAAATCTTTTTTATTTAACAGTGTAAAGCGATCGTCACCATGTAGGCGACTGAAATGTAATGCAACAAAGTAAATATATATGTCTTTCATTTCTTTTAATTTCATTGCCCAAAAAATTTTGGAGATAACATCAAATTTGAGAATTAGATTAGATTAAACAGCCGGCAAAGCCATCACATGCAGCATGAAGAGGGCTTTGCGGTATTTTGGCCCATTCACGGCGGTATTTTGGCCCATTCTTGAGATGACCTATATTTTTGTATTTCTTAAAGCTCACCTTATTCTTCAAAATGTTTCGGGTCCAACGAATCCGGAGATGTTGATGCACTGAAAAAAAGCATACCCGGTTCCAAAGATTTTGTATTTACTTTAAAAAATTTGGTATTGATTCGGAGCCAAAGAAGCGGAGAATACAAGTAAGGTTTTGTGTACTTGCTTCTAGGAAGCAAATTTTAATTTTTCGCTTTCTCATTTTTTTTTCTTCATATGCCAACAAAGTCCTTTAAAAACGAGTTAACGGCAACTTTATTTTCTAAATTAAGACTCGACTTCCAGTAGAAATTATGCTATGTTTGAAGTAAAAAACTTCTTTAAAATAAAGTTTTGAAAAACATGTCCTATATTTGAAAGATTTTTTGCTTTGTAGTCAAGATGCAACAAGACAAAAAATTTAAGGACAATTTAATAAAATTTAAAGAATTTTTCTGAATTATTAAAGTCAAGTTGACCTTAGATTATACATTTTTATACCCTTCACCACTACTGTGGTATAGGGTATAATAAGTTTGTGCATTTGTATGTAACGCCAAGAAGGAAAAGTCTGAGAACCATCGTTTAGTATACCGATCGTCTTAGAATTAAATTCTGCGTTGATTTAGCGATATCCGTCCGTCTGTCTGTATGTCTGTCTGTCCGTCTGTCTGTTGGTGTATTTTTGTGTGCAAAGTACAGCTCGCAGTTTTAATCCGATTGTCCTAAAATTTGGTATAAGGTCCTGTTTCGGCTCAAAGACGATCCCTATTGATTTTGGTTCAGATTTAGATATAGCTGTCATATATATTTTTCACCGATCTAGTCAAATTGGCGTGTATATCAACCGATCTTCCTCAAATTCCGTAAATCCGAATATTTTATGAGTCTCGAAAAAATCAGCCAAAATATCAGCCAAATCGGTTCAGATTTAGATATAGCTCCCATATATAGCTTTCGCCCGATCTACACTCATTTGCCCACAGAGGCCAATTTTTTGATCCGATTTAGTTGAAATTTTGCATAGGGAGTAGAATTAGCATTGTAACTATGCGTGCCAAATTTGGTTGAAATCGGTTCAGATTTGGATATATCTCCCATATATAGCTTTCGCCCGATTTACACTCATATGACCACAGAGGCCAATTTTTAACTCCGATTTAGTTGAAATTTTGCACAGGGAGTAGAATTAGCATTGTAGCTATGCGTGCCAAATTTGGTTGACATCGGTTCAGATTTAGATATAGCTCCCATATATAGCTGTCGCCCGATTTACACCCATATGACCACAGAGGCCAATTTTTTGCTCCGATTTAGTTTAAATTTTGCATAGGGAGTAGAATTAGCATTGTAACTATGCGTGCCAAATTTGGTTGAAATCGGTTCAGATTTGGATATATCTCCCATATATAGCTTTCGCCCGATTTACACTCATATGACCACAGAGGCCAATTTTTAACTCCGATTTAGTTGAAATTTTGCACAGGGAGTAGAATTAGCATTGTAGCTATGCGTGCCAAATTTGGTTGACATCGGTTCAGATTTAGATATAGCTCCCATATATAGCTGTCGCCCGATTTACACCCATATGACCACAGAGGCCAATTTTTAACTCCGATTTAGTTGAAATTTTGCATAGGGAGTAGAATTGGCATTGTAACTATGCGTGCCAAATTTGGTTGACATCGGTTCAGATTTAGATATAGCTCCCATATATAGCTGTCGCCCGATTTACACCCATATGACCACAGAGGCCAATTTTTTGCTCCGATTTAGTTGAAATTTTGCATAGGGAGTAGAATTAGCATTGTAACTATGCGTGCCAAATTTGGTTGAAATCGGTTCAGATTTGGATATATCTCCCATATATAGCTTTCGCCCGATTTACACTCATATGACCACAGAGGCCAATTTTTAACTCCGATTTAGTTGAAATTTTGCACAGGGAGTAGAATTAGCATTGTAGCTATGCGTGCCAAATTTGGTTGACATCGGTTCAGATTTAGATATAGCTCCCATATATAGCTGTCGCCCGATTTACACCCATATGACCACAGAGGCCAATTTTTTGCTCCGATTTAGTTGAAATTTTGCATAGGGAGTAGAATTAGCATTGTAACTATGCGTGCCAAATTTGGTTGAAATCGGTTCAGATTTGGATATATCTCCCATATATAGCTTTCGCCCGATTTACACTCATATGACCACAGAGGCCAATTTTTAACTCCGATTTAGTTGAAATTTTGCACAGGAAGTAGAATTAGCATTGTAGCTATGCGTGCCAAATTTGGTGGACATCGGTTCAGATTTAGACATAGCTCCCATATATATGTTTTACTGATTTCGACAAAAATGGTCAAAATACCAACATTGTCCTTGTTAAATCGCCACTGCTTAGTCGAAAAGTTGTAAAAATGACTCTAATTTTCCTAAACTTCTAATAAATATATATCGAGCGATAAATCATAAATAAACTTTTGCGAAGTTTCCTTAAAATTGCTTCAGATTTAAATGTTTCCCATATTTTTTTACTAAAATTGTGTTCCACCCTAGTGCATTAGCCAACTTAAATTTTGAGTCTATAGATTTTGTAAAAGTCTATCAAATTCTGTCCAAATCGAGTGATATTTAAATGTACGTATTTGGGACAAACCTTTATATATAGCACCCAACACATTTGACGGATGTGATATGGTATCGAAAATTTAGATCTACAAAGTGGTGCAGGGTATAATATAGTCGGCCCCGCCCGACTTTAGACTTTCCTTACTTGTTTTTTCATGTTAAGATACCCATTTTTAAGTCAAATCACTTAATTATAAGGACAATACGACTTCATTGAAAAGTTTTTCGACTTTTGGACAAGGAAAATAACTTTATTTTAGAGAAATGCGTCTTCTATGCTAAGCAAAATTTGTATTCGTATTTTAAAGACATGAAATCTTTGACCTCACGACAATATTTTTTTCAGTGCAGCCAACGTGCGGTAGAAATCAAGAGAGAAACTTCCTTTTTAAAGCATTCTTGGTTGACGCATGCAGAGTGCGATGGTGTTGAGTAATGTTGGAATGTCCATGGTCTGCGACCGAAATGTTTGTCTGCTCAGGGGTTCAATATTGTCTTTAGGAGATTATACCCTTAATTTACGGTACTTATTTTGATTCAGGTCGATGAATACAAGCTTGAAGTGACCATCGGCCGTTACGGCGACCCAAACTATTACCATCGTCACCATTAAGTTCTGGTGGCCAATAGAAGATGTAAATTTTATTTAATTTATTTACAGTAATAAATGTTTAGTTGATATTTTCGGCAGGTAAACCCGATTAATTTGTTTACAAATGGCTCAATTTGGAAAAAAATCGGAGACTGGGCACTTTCGTGCAAGCGAAGCAAAATCTTCTCATCTCTTTATAGTTCAAAATTGTTGGGGATCGGCGAGCTCTTGCAATTTTTGGTGAAACTAAAATAAAAAAAAATAAAATTTTTGACTGCCAACAAATAAAATAAAAATAAAAATAAAATTTTTGACTGCTAAAACTGAGTTTCGGCTGCAACACTAATATTTGTTATTGATAACAAATAGAAAAAATCGAATATTTTGTATAATCATAATTTCTATGAAATTCGATTATGACAAATCGGATATTCGAATTTCGATTGGTAAAAATAAACGAAAATCGATTTTTGATTAAAAGTCAATAAACGAAAAGTCGAAAAATCGATTATTGGCTTGCACTATAGATCCCTAGTCCAAGTTCAATATGTAATACATTTGTTCTCGCGATCCAAAAGGCATGGATTTCAATCAAATCTGGCCTTCACTTTTCGGATCATTTGTGGTGTTTTCACCGCTTATTTTGTTTACTTTTTGGATGCGTAGAATTCTACCAAAAATAGAATAGAATAGAATTTTAACAAAACTGGTATATTTTTTACTGTTTGGTAGAATGATGATGATGTTTTAGTAGATTCCTCTCCAATTAAAAGGTGCTTCAATTTTCTATAGATATAAAATTTTGACAAAATTTTTTATAGACAAATTTAATTAAAATTGACAAAATTTTCTATAGAAAAAGTTTTGACAAATTTTTCTTTAGAAATAAAATTTTGACAACATTTTCTATAGAAGTAAAATTTTGACAAAAATTTCTATAGAAATAAATTTTTGCCAAAATTTTCTATAGAAAAAAAATTTTGACAACATTTTCTATAGAAATAAAATTTTGACATTTTCTATAAAAATAAAATTTCGACACAATTTTCTATAGAAATAAAATTTTGACAACATTTTCTATAGAAATAAAATTTTGAAAAAAAAAATTCTGTGGATATAAAATTTTGACAAAATTTTCTATAGAAATAAAATTTTGACAAACTTTTCTATAGAAATAAAATAAAAACAAAATTTTCTATAAAAATAAAATTTTGACAAAATTTTCTATAGAAGTAAAATTTTGAAAAAAAATTTTTATAGAAATAAAATTTTTACAAACTTTTCTATAGAAATAAAATAAAAACAAAATTTTCTATAGAAATAAAATTTTGACAAAATTTTCTACAGAAATAAAATTTTGAAAACAATTTTTGTAGAAATAAAATTTGATAAAATTTTCTATAAAAATAAATGTTTGCCAAAATTTTCAACAGAAATAAAGTTTTGACAAAATTATCTATAGAAATAAAATTTTGACAAAATTTCCTATAGAAATAAAATTTTGACAAAATTTCCTATAGAAATAAAATTTTGACAACGTTTTCTATAGAAATAAAATTTTGACAAAACTTTCTACAGAAATAAAATTTTGACAAAATTTTCTATAGAAATAAAATTTTGACAAAATTTGCTATAGAAATAAAATTTTGACAAAATTTTCTATAGAAATAAAATTTTGACAAACTTTTCTATAGAAATAAAATTTTGACAAAATTTTCTATAGAAATAAAATTTTGACAAAATTTTCTATAGAAGTAAAATTTTGACAACTATAGAAATAAAATTTTAAGAAAAATTTTTGTAGAAATAAAATTTTGATAAAATTTTCTATAAAAATAAATTTTTGGCAAAATTTTCTATAGAAATAAAATTTTGACAAAATTTTCTATAGAAATAAAATGTTGACAACGTTTTCTATAGAAATAAAATTTTGACAAAATTTTCTATAGAAATAAAATTTTGACAAAATTTTCTATAGAAGTAAAATTTTGACAACATTTTCTATAGAAATAAAATTTTAAAAAAAATTTTTGTAGAAATAAAATTTTGATAAAATTTTCTATAAAAATAAATTTTTGGCAAAATTTTCTATAGAAATAAAATTTTGACAAAATTTTCTATAGAAATAAAATGTTGACAACGTTTTCTATAGAAATAAAATTTTGACAAAACTTTCTATAGAAATAAAATTTTGACAAAACTTTCTATAGAAATAAAATTTTGACAAAATTTTCTATAGAAATAAAATTTTGACAAACTTTTCTATAGAAATAAAATTTTGACAAGCTTTTCTATAGAAATAAAATTTTGAAAAAAATTTTTGTAGAAATAAAATTTTGATAAAATTTTCTATAAAAATAAATGTTTGCCAAAATTTTCTATAGAAATAAAATTTTGACAAAATTTTCTATAGAAATAAAATTTTGACAAAATTTCTCTAGAAATAAAATTTTGACAAAATTTTCTATAGAAATAAAATTTTGACAACGTTTTCTGTAGAAATACAATTTTGATAAAACTTTCAATAGAAATAAAATTTTGACAACATTTTCTATAGAAATAAAATTTTGACAAAATTTTCTATAGAAATAAAATTTTTACAAAATTTTCTACAGAAATAAAATTTTTACAAAATTTTCTACAGAAATAAAATTTTTACAAAATTTTCTACAGAAGTAAAATTTTGACAAATTTTTCTATAGAAATATAATTTTGACAAATTTTTCCATAGAAATAGAATTGTGACAAATTTTTCCATAGAAATAAAATTTTGACAAAATTTTCTATAGAAATAAAATTTTGAGAATATGTTCTATAAAAAAAAATTTTGAGAAAATTCTCTATAGAAAAAAGATTTTGAGAAAATTTTCTGTAGAAATAACATGTTAAAAAAAAATATAACAAATTACAGCAACCTGAAGTTGGTTGCAATAATATCATTATTTAGTCGGAAATTAATATTTCATTTTTTTATAAACATGGCAAAATAATTGTACCTACATCACCATCCAATGTAGAGGATCCAGAAAACAGAGTACTTGCGTCCTATGTAAAAGCCATGTAAAATTCATTGGAGATGATCGAAATTTGTCTGAATAATGGACAGTCACAATATCTAAATATGGACATCGATAGAGTTAAGATATCCAGGGAAGATAGAACATGGAGGCTTCGGCAGGTGAATTTTGCTAAACTTTGTGCCACGATTCGTCGGATTCATTTTATAACCGTGAATGACCCTTTTTCCTCCAATTTATTTACGCTCCTGACAAGTTCAAATCTAAAAAAAATGTCTCTTCTATTGATTTATTTACGAGCCCAACTTGAAAAGTGTACCAATGCAAAAGGAGACGAACAATTGAGCTGAAAAATAGATGGACCAACACCAAACAAGGACATGGTGCTGATACACTGCCCATGTTCACTGGATGATGTTGTTCAAAAGGCATCAGTTTGGGTGATTTTCTGAAATAAAAACTAGAAATTTATATTTACGCCAAAGGAACTCATAGGCATCTTGTTGTAGCTACACAATCTCGTTCTTTTTAGATGGATATACATTCGCTTGTATATTGACAAACATTAGGACACTTGGAGAGAGGTGGAGGATTTTTTTGACCTGCAACTGAAGCTGTTGGCTACTATTTCCAATTCACTGCATTCTTTTTAAAGCAGATAGTCTTTTCGTTTGATGATGGGGTTTGCCAAGTAAAGTTTCCTCCTCTGAGAAGTAAGCTAAAGGCTTGATTTTCGTTTTCTTTTTTTGGGGGATTCTGCTTTAGCCATTTATGCGTCGTTTATCCTCATCATTTTAGTTAGTTAGTCATACTGCCAGTAGTGTTGGCGTCCCTGGTATTGATTAGGGATGTCATTCTAAGAATAATTCAAGTTTAGACGAAAATTTGTCACTGAAGATACCGCTCCGGAGAACCCGTTTTTATTCAATTTAACACTCAGAAATGGAATATGAACCAAATATTATTTTTGGACAGTGAATATGTAACATGTTTGTCGCAATAATGTTTCGACACCCATTTTGAGTTTTCTCAGTGAAGCCATTAAAAAATTAAAAAAACAAAAGGTATATACGGTCTTAACTTCGGCCGGGCCGAATCTTAAATACGCACCACCATAAATAAAAAAAATAGTTTAAAATTCCTCTAGATCTCCAATTTCAGGCAAATCGAATAAAATTGCGGTGTGTAGAAGCCCAAGAAGCCAAATCGAAAATTGGTCTATATGAGGGATATACCAAAATACCCCTGGATTTCCGATTCCACGAGTGAAGAAGTTGGAGAAGAGTGAAACTAAAGGGTGGTTAAAATTTCAAGGGCCGATGTTGATTTTGAATAAAACACAAACTATTTAGGAAATTATTGTAATTTTATTTTATTATGATATATTGGTATTACTCAATTATGTATGGAACAAAATATCGGCCAAATGGGCGCCGCAACCTCGGTGGAACACCGTCATCCGATGGTCCAAATTTTCGATGACGCTGAGGCATAATGGAGGTTCTATGTCGTTAATGTGCCGAATTATCTCATCCTTTAGCCCTTGAATTGTTGCTGGCTTATCGACGTACACCTTTTCTTTCAAATAACCCCAAAGAAAAAACTCCAACGGTGTCAAATCACATGATCTTGGAGGCCAATTGACATCGCCATTACGTGAGATAACACGGCCACTGAATTTGTTGCGCAAAAGAGCAATTGTTTCGTTAGCTGTGTGGCAAGTGGCACCGTCCTTCTGAAACCACATATCGTCCACATCCATATCTTCCAATTCGGGCCATAAAAAGTTCGTTAACATCTCACGATAGCGAATACCATTCACAGTAACTGCCTGACCGGCCTCATTTTGGAAAAAATACGGCCCGATGATGCCGCCAGCCCATAAACCACACCAAACAGTCACTCTTTGTGGGTGCATTGGTTTTTCGACAATCACTCTTGGATTCTCATTCGCCCAAATGCGGCAATTCTGTTTATTGACGAATCCACTGAGGTAAAAATGTGCCTCATCACTGAAGATGATTTTCTTCGAAAATTGATCATCCACTGTTGCCATTTCTTGGAACCATTCTGCCCATTCACGACGTCCATGGTTCAAATTGAGTAAGTCTGAAATAGAGAAAAGACGAATAAAATTCGGAAAAAAACTTGGCGTTTAGGTGTGGTTCACATTCAACATCGGCCCTTACAATTTAACCACCCTTTATTTGCCTTTCGAAATGACAACACTAAGAGAAATTAACAATTGTTTTAAAATTTTAAATTCAGAAAAATTAATTTTACCTATTTTAGAGTGTAATTTTAATTTAATTCATTATTTATTTATATTTTTAAGATGTTGGATAAGAGTGAAACTACTTGCCTTTCGAAACATTTAGAGAAATTATGTTTTAAAATTTCAAACTCAGAAAAATTTATTGTTAATTATTTTAGAGTGTAATTTTTATTTAATTCATTATTTATTTATATTTTTAAGATGTTGGATAAGAGTGAAACTACTTGCCTTTCGAAACATTTAGAGAAATTATGTTTTAAAATTTCAAACTCAGAAAAATTTTTTGTTAATTATTTTAGAGTGTAATTTTTATTTAATTCATTATTTATTTATAGTTTTAAGTTTTAAATAGCAATTAAGTTTTATATTTTAGTTTAGAAATATGTACAAAAAAGGCACAATGGTGCTTTTTGGTTCAAATCCTCATGGACTTTTTACATTCTGCCCCCGGTTGGGCTACTCACAGGCCCAACAAAAAATGTATCCCCAGTCGGTCAATTGGGCAAAGACTCGGCCTAGACCAGTTTGTATCACGCCCTCGCTGCCCAAGTATATGCACTCGCGCCCACATCAACATCGATTGACTCGTTTGATCTGGGGTCTATATCCGCAATTTGGTGAGACTCCATGTTGACCGCTGGGTCCTCTATGATGGGGTTAAAGTATGGACGTGGGGGTACATCGCGGGTCACTAGAGCCTTGAGCTTGTACACCAATAATTGTGGCAAACTTGTGACAATCTCTTTCCGAGTGACGGTTGATGCAGCAACGTGTAGATGGAAGCCTGATCCAAGAGCATCCTTACATTGGCCTAGTCCTCAGACTTCTCAGCCACCAGGTCCACCTGTGATTTTATTACAATGAAAACTGAAGCGCTTTTCGGTATACTCTACCGGCAGTGGCTTATAGCGTCCAAACGTTTCCCGTAGCTGAGGAGCCCCATGCAACATAGTGTGGCGACGGAGGATGTATTCTCAACACGCACTGGAGACTGGACAGTCCGGAGCCAAATGACTGCGCACAAGCAGTTAAGGCAATAGCTCGGCGCTCCACGGTCTCATAACGCTGGTATGGGGTCTGTCGGCGGAAGATTGAACAGCACACATGTGCTGTTGGCGATTGGGGCGAGAGGGTCGCGAACAGGCAATACACCGGGCATTTCTGTAACAAAAGTTTTGTGAGTAGCGTGTTTTTTGATGAATTTGGATATGCTAGTCAGTCCGAACACAATTTTACTATTATCGTTAGGAGCTGAGCCTACGGCTAGCAGTTCTAACGTCTGTCACTCGAATATGACAATCATCCCTAGTTTTCATTCATTTGGAGCTAAGCGATCGTCTTTTACAATAACTAAATCATTTTCGAAAAGGTTTTGTTGTGGGTTTCCACTTTTGACAAAAATTCTGAGAAATAGCCTTTTACCGTTTCGTCCACATATTGAATGTGATACAATACTGCCATTACCGTGATAATGAGCAATGGTACGAGAGACAAAAGATTTATTCACATGTAAATGCTGGAGGACTCTAACGATAACCACTTAAGGGTTTCCAATCAAATATAAAGCAATCACACTATCACGCTTGAATTCCATCACGAATAACTTTTTTTCTGAATACAATAGACCAAAATCACGGTTGATAGAATTGTATCAAAATTTTGACAAAATTTTTCATAGAAATAAAATTTTTCAAAATAAGATTTTTTATTTGGTATCTTTTGGTAAAATTTTCTGCAAATTTTGGAAGTTTATTTTGGGCTCGAGTGGCAACCGTGATCACAATGTTTTAGTAATCGTAGAAACAATAAAATTAAATGCTATTGGAATAAATCTGTCAGCTGTCTTTGACTTTCGGTTTAGAAATGATAGCAACCCGCAGTTGGTTGCAGTACACACCAGCCACCATCCAAGAATTTCAGCATTGTTACCTCTACATTTGGTATATCCTGTATGAGACTACAGGATGTATTTGCTCATGTTTAACCAACTTCTCTGTGTATGTATTTGATCCTTTCAATGCAGTTTCATTAATGGACCCCTTCTTTGGACGATGAGATGAGTCGGGTGACAATGTGGTGTTCTCATTTCTCTTTCTCTATGTTTTCGTTTTTTTTTTTTGTTTTCAATCCATTTAGTTTCTTCTTAGTTAAGGCAATTTCAAATTTCCTATCCCTTATATGATCCACTGCAGTTTACACTCAAAATAAATAAAAATACTGCTGTTGAATCCAGTTCAACAATCATTGTTTTCTTTTCTTGCTGTCATTGAATTTTCTGAATATTCTGAATTTATTAATTAATGAATTATTTAAATATTAGCTAGTTGTAACGTAGTTGTATAAGATCATCTCATATTGAAGTACTCAACCATATGGTAACTCTATATAGTTAACAAAAGCTTTTTTGAAGAACAAATATCTTTGTCCTATTTCAACCTAAAACTACAATTTTTTAAAACTACATATTGAAATTGGTTAGATCCTAAATGGTTTGGTTTAAGAGAATTACTTGTGTATTAGCACTAGAGCGGTAAGCAGCACCAACCCAAATAAAACCTGCATCAAAATTGAATATTCGATCTGTTTTATTTCCATATTTGCCACTTCTGAGATTTTCTCGTTTACACTTCTGGGAGTAAATCATCTTCACATTATACAGTCCATTCGAAGCTAGAATACATCTCCGAGAAATGTACAACTGCCATCACAAATAAGTTGCCTTAACCTAAAGGACCTAAATGATACAGTCCAGAACTGGCGTAAAGATTCAAACTGATAGTTGTTAAATGTATACATGCGACTCTTAGGGTTAACTAAAGGTAACACCGTGCTACCGTGGTGCAACGGTTAGCATGCTCGCCTTGCATACACAAGGTCTGGGTTCGATTCCTGCTTCGACCGAACACCAAAAAGTTTTTCAGCTGTGGATTATCCCACCTCAGTAATGCTGGTGACATTTCTGAGGGTTTCAAAGCTTCTCTAAGTGGTTCCACTGCAATATGGAACGCCGTTCGGACTCGGCTATAAAAAGGGGGTCCCTTGTCATTGTCATGGAATCAGACAGCACTCAGTGATAAGAGAGAAGTTCACCAATGTGGTATCACAATGGGCTGAATAGTCTATACATCGGGCCTGATACATCGGGCTGCCACCTAACCTAACCTAAAGGTAACATCGACTTAATTCAAGTAGCGGGCAGCACTCAGTGATAAGAGAGAAGTTCACCAATGTGGTATCACAATGGGCTGAATAGTCTATACATCGGGCCTGATACATCGGGCTGCCACCTAACCTAACCTAACCTAAAGGTAACATCGACTTAATTCAAGTAGCGAATTCTATGCCACACAATTTACCTGTTATTTTTCGTGTATATTTTCTCTGACTGTTTTATGTTTTTTTGTTTTTGTGGACCATTCAATGTTTAGGACATCATCATAAGATGTTGAGTTGAAAGTTTGCTTTGGTGATTGCAGCCCATATTCCATATTGAAGTAAGTACTTCAACTCAAAGCCATATGTGCCTGTTTTTGGCATTCAATATCCTTGTTAAGGATTTTTACTTGCTTAGTTTTTCCTTTTGTCTTCATTTGTGAACGAGTGAATCAAGCATTGTCCTTTCTTCTCTTCTCATGTCATTTCATCTTTTGTGGAATCATTTTCAAATTGACTATGCCTGTATGGGTGAGTGTATTTTTGGCTTTGTCATGGGGTCCAGTAGCAATTTTATTGGAGCATCTGTATGGAGAATATTTTTGGGGGGGGGGGTTTGTTTCTTTTGCCTTCACTTCACAATGTCGGTAATTCGTATTTTTCTGTTGTTGAATATTTAATGTCCTCTTTGAATGTCATTTCAGTATTTATGAGAATGAAATTTATTGCTTAGCTTGATTTTTTGTTCCTCCATGTCAGTCAGGCTAAATTGGAACATCTGCTGGTTGATGGAATTCTGTCGTTCTATTTGCAGAATAAAGTTATTGCTCACATATTATGGGAGTTTCTAATCAAGTAGCATTCATATTTAAATTTTGTTAGTAAATTTAAGGTGATATACAAAATTTAAATATTGCGAATGCAAATAAATATTGCGGAATTTTATCAATCAATCGAAGTATTGTCCAGTAGCTAGCCACTACTCTTTCCATCTCTCTTACCAGCAATGTGGAACGGTTGGCTTTTCCTGGGGCATTTTTAGACTCAATCCGAGAATCTGTTGTTGCTTCCTCATAGCAGCAAAAATGCTGATCCATCCTGTCATGCGTCATTGATCGGAACAAGTGGTAATCAGGAAGAGCGGATAGGCGTAAGGTGCGGGTGGGGTAAGGTGTTCCCCACCTTGTCGTGCCTTTCAAAATATTGGGCCTATTTATCATTCAATGCTCGGCTCAAATGCTTCATTTGCGTTCGACACAAAGCTCCTGTGATCGTTTCACTCGTTTGCAGCAGCTCCTAGTACACCAAACCTTTCTATAGGCGAAGCCGGAAGGAGTTTCACATTCAAACCATATTCGGAACAAAAAAAATAAGATTTTTATTTCCAGGCAAATCGAATAAAAATTGGGGTGTCTAGACGCTCAAGAAGTCAAATCGGGAGATCGGTCTATATTGGGGCTTTACCAAAATATGGACTGGTTCACACCATCTTCGGCACACTTGTTTTTGGATCTAAAAAATGGTTATATCGTCTTAGCATTTCTCCCTGATCAAGAATATATACTTTATATAGTCGGCAATCGATATTTCGATGTGTTGCAAGCGGAATGACCATACAATGGTGATGGGAATTACCGAAGAGGTCATTACCAAAGAGGTCAGCTAAAATACCACCAAACCGTTCTCAATCCGTTGAACTTTTGCCCCTGGGACATTTTGGTGATTAAGGTTGGCACTAAAAAATACCAAAGTGTCGATCATCTCAAGACGATGCTACTCCGGGAATGGACCCAAGTACCGCAGAACTGCTTTCATGCAGCGTGTGATCGCTATGTTGCCAGAATTTTCTATAGAAATAAAATTTTGACAAAATTTTCCATAGAAATAAAATTTTGACAAATTTTCTATAGAAATAAAATGTAGACAAAAATTTTCATAGAAATAAAATGTTCACAATATTTTCTATAGAAATAAAAGTTTGACAAAATTTTCCATAGAAATAAAATTTTTTGAACATTTTCTATAGAAATAAAATTTTGACAAACTTTTCTATAGAAATAAAATTTTGACAAAATTTTCTATAGCAATAAAATTTTAGAGAACATTTTCTACACAAATAACATTTTTGATAAAATTTTCTATACAAATAAAAGGACAAACATTTTTTTATAGAAACAAAATTTTGATAAAATTTTCTATACAAATAAAATTTTGATAAAATTTTGTATAGAAATAAAATGTTCACAAAATTTTCCATAGAAATAAAATTTTTTGAAAATTTACTATAGAAATAAAATTGTTAGAGAATTTTCTATAGAAATAAAATTTTTATTTTCTATAGAAATAAAATTTTTACAAAATTTTCTATAGCAATAACATTTTACACAACATTTTCTACACAAATAACATTTTTGATAAAAATTTTCTATACAAATAAAATTTTGACAAAAATTTTTTTATAGAAACAAAATTTTGATAAAATTTTCTACAGAAATAAAATTTTAACAAAATGTTGTTATAGAAACAAAGTTTTGATAAAATTTTTATAGAAATAAAATTTTAACAATATTTTCTATAGAAATAAAATTTTGACAAAATTTCCCATAGAAATAAAATTTTTAGAAAATTTTCTATAGATATAAAATTGTTAGAAAATCTTCTATAGAAATAAAATTTTTACAAAATTTTCTATAGCAATAAAATTTTAGACAATATTTTCTACACACATAACATTTTTTATAAAATTTTCTATACAAATAAAATTTTGACAAAAATTTTTTTAGAAACAAAATTTTGATAAAACTTTCTACAGAAATAAAATTTTAACAAAATTTTGAAAAAAAATTTTATAGAAACAAAATTTTGATAAAATTTTTTATAGAAATAAAATTTTAACTATATTTTCTATAGAAATAAAAGTTTGACAAAATTTTCAATAGAAATAAAATTTTTTGAAAATTTTCTACAGAAATAAAATTGTTAGAAAATCTTCTATAGAAATAAATATTTCACAAAATTTTCACAAACAATAAAATTTTAGACAACATTTTCTACACAAATAACATTTTTGATAAAATTTTCTAAAGAAATAAAATTTTGACAAAAAATTTTTTATAGAAACAAAAGTTTGATAAAATTATCTACAGAAATAAAATTTTAACAAACTTTTGTTATAGAAACAAAATTGTGATAAAATTTACCATAGAAATAAATTTTTTTGAACATTTTCTTTTGAACATAGAAATAAAATTGTTCGAAAATCTTCTATAGAAATAAAATTTTTACAAAATTGTCTATAGCAATAAAATTTTAGACAACATTTTCTACACAAATAACATTTTTGATAAAATTTTCTATACAAATAAAATTTTGACAAAAATTTTTTATAGAAACAAAATTTTGATAAAATTTTCTACAGAAATAAAATTTTAACACAATGTTGTTATAGAAACAAAATTTTGATAAAATTTTCTATAGAAACAAAATTTTGATAATTTTTTTTATAGAAATAAAATTTTAACAATATTTTCTATAGAAATAAAAGTTTGACAAGATTTTCCATAGAAATAAAATTTTTAGACAATTTTCTATAGATATAAAATTGTTAGAATATCTTCTATAGAAATTAAATTTTTACAAAATTTTCTATAGAAATAAAATTTTAACAAAATTTTCTATATAAATAAAATTTTGGCAAAATTGTCTATCGAAATAAAATTTAAACAAAATTTTATATAGAAATAAAATTTTGGCACAATTTGCTATAGCAGTTTTTTTGGTTTGTTAGTTTTTATAACCTGCGCCACACTGTGGAACAGGGTATTATAAGTTATTGCATATGTTTGCAATACCCAGAAGGAGACGAGATAGACACATGGTGTCTTTGGCAAAAATGCTCAGGGTGGGCTCCTGAGTCGATATAGCCATTTCCGTCTGTCCGTGAACACATTTTTGTAATCAAAGTCTAGGTCGCAGTTTTAGTCCAATCGACTTCAAATTTGGCACAAGTATGTGTTTTGGCTCAGAATAGAACCTTATTGATTTTGATCGGTTCAGATTTAGATATATCTCCCATATATATCTTTCACCCGATATGGACTTATATGGCCCCAGAAGCCAGAGGTTTATCCTAATTTGCTTAAAATTTTGCACAAGAAGAACAATTAGTAATATAGTCAAGTGTGCCAAATTTTATTGAAATTGGTTAAGATTTAGATATAGCTCCCATATATATTTTTCGCCCGATATGGACTAATACGGTCCCAGAAGCCAAAGTTTTACCCCAATTTGGTTGAAATTTTGCATGAGGAGTACAATTAGTAGTGTGGTCAAGTGTGCCAAATTTTATTGAAATCGGTTCAGATTTAGATATAGCTCCCATATATATCGATTTACACTCATATGACCACAGTGTGCAATATTTTACTCCGATTTAGTTGAAATTTTGCACAGGGAGTAGAATTAGCATTGTAGCTATGCGTGCCAAATTTGGTTGAAATCGGTTCAGATTTAGATATAGCTCCTATATATATGTTTTTCTGATTTCGACAAAAATGGTCAAAGTACCAACATTTTCCTTGTTAAATCGCCACTGCTTAGTCGAAAAGTTGTAAAAATGGCTCTAATTTTGCTAAACTTCTAATACATATATATTGAGCAATAAATCGTATATAAACTTTTGTGAAGTTTCCTTAAAATTGTTTCAGATTTAAATGTTTCCCATATTTTGTTACTGACATTGTGTTCCACCCTAGTGCATTAGCCGACTTAAATTTTGAGTCTATAGATTTTGTAGAAGTCTATCAAATTCTGTCCAGATCGAGTAATATTTAATGTATGTATTTGGGACAAACCTTTATATATAGCCCCCAACACATTTGACGGATGTGATATGGTATGGAAAATTTAAATGTACAAAGTGGTGCAGGGTATAATATAGTCGGCCCCGCCCGACTTTAGACTTTCCTTACTTGTTTAGCAGATTTTTCTCCAAAATTTGGTATATATTTTTGGCTCGAGTGGCAACCGTGTCGGTAGCCGATTTTAAGGCCACAATTCGTGCCAAAGGAAGCCTGAAATTTTCGACAGTTTTTGCTCTTGAGCAATAAAATTAATAATTAATAATTAATTAATAGCGACACAGTAGTGTTGCATTTCATATCAGCCACCCTGGTACCAGTTATTATAACGATATTCCATACACAAGTCACTCGATAACAACATATTGTACCCTGTGAAATCAGTCCGTATCAGCAAACGGCCGCCATGCTCAGACTAAACCAGTACAAACTATACATTGTAAATATGCGTACTATATGACTTTCATATCGTTCATATATTTCGTGCAGCTAAACTCCAAACCACCACGCACCAAGTAGGACATGTGGATGCATCTATAACGTACATAGGACAGCAGTGGAAGCACGGAGAATGTGGCATAATAACACCCACGATGGCAGCAACACCGGTAATTACTGCCACGTGACAATGCAAATTACTTGCTGTTGTTTTGTGTGTGTGTGTGTGTGCTACGTTGATGCTGATATTCTTCCATTCAAAGTCATTACTCCAACCACCGCAGGCATGTTGCCACTGGTTGTGATACTGATGTAGTTGTCATTGTTGTTGTAGCTTCTGGTACTGAATTTTCTGATAGTGACATTTTAAACGCACACTTTCCGTCTGTTTGTTAATGCTCTCCTTACTCTATTCACGATTATTTTGGAATTGCCGACCCAATGAGGATTTTGTTGGTGTCGTCTGTCTATGGAAAAGATAGTCAGTTCATTGAATATAGCATCTAATTTACTTTTTACCATGTGTAAATTACTTCATTTGACTACCACACATAGCCATGTGGAGTTTTGTGGTATTGAAATTAAATTTTATTTTAGTCAAAAGTGAAAGTTTTTGAAAAATGTGTGCAGTTGCGAGAAAAATAAAAAGACTGAGATGGAGAGAGTTTATTAAAGACACCATCATAACACAGTTAAAGAATCAAACGATCAGTGCTGCACGCATTAGCGATATTTTGGGAATATTTTTGATGGATAAAATAAGTTTTTCATATAAAAATTTCAATTTTTCGAAAATTTTCATGGAAATTTTGATTTTTTGGGGTGGTCATGAATTGAGGTCCTTTTCGCTCTAAGACGCATATTTAAGGAGTTATGGCCAAAATAAGTTTTTCATATAAAAATTTGAATTTTTCGAGGATTTTCATCGAAATTTTGATTTTTTGGGGGGTGGTCATGAATTAACGTTATTTTCGCTCTAGGACGCATATTTAAGGAGTTATGGCCAAAATAAGTTTTTCATAAAAAATTTTGAATTTTTCGAGGATTTTCATCGAAATTTTGATTTTTTTGGGGGGTGGTCACGAATTGAGGTCCTTTTCGCCCCAGGACGCATATTTAAGAAGTTATGGCCAAAATAAGTTTTTCATATAAAAATTTGAATTTTTCGAGGATTTTCATCGAAATATTGATTTTCTGGGGGTGGTCACGAATTGAGGTCCTTTTCGCTCTAGGACGCATATTTAAGGAGTTATGGCCAAAATAAGTTTTTCATATAAAAATTTGAATGTTTCGAGGATTTTCATCGAAATTTTGATTTTTTGGGGGTGGTCATGAATTAACGTTATTTTCGTTCTAGGACGCATATTTAAGGAGTTATGGCCAAAATAAGTTTTTCATATAAAAATTTGAATTTTTCGAGGATTTTCATGGAAATTTTGATTTTTTTGGGGGTGGTCATGAATTGAGGTCCTTTTCGCACTAGGACGCATATTTAAGGAGTTATGGACAAAATAAGTTTTTCATATAAAAATTTGAATTTTTCGAGGATTTTCATCGAAATTTTGATGTTTTGGGGGTGGTCATGAATTAACGTTATTTTCGCTCTAGGACGATTTTTTCGAGGATTTCCATCGAAATTTAGATTTTTTGGGGGTGGTCACGAATTGAGGTCCTTTTCGCTCTAGGACGCATATTTAAGGAGTTATGGACAAAATAAGTTTTTCATATAAAAATATGAATTTTTCGAGGATTTTCATCGAAATTTTGATTTTTTTGGGGGTGGTCACGAATTGAGGTCCTTTTCGCCCCAGGACGCATATTTAAGAAGTTATGGCCAAAATAAGTTTTTCATATAAAAATTTGAATTTTTCGAGGATTTTCATCGAAATATTGATTTTCTGGGGGTGGTCACGAATTGAGGTCCTTTTCGCTCTAGGACGCATATTTAAGGAGTTATGGCCAAAATAAGTTTTTCATATAAAAATTTGAATTTTTCGAGGATTTTCATCGAAATTTTGATGTTTTGGGGGTGGTCATGAATTAACGTTATTTTCGCTCTAGGACGCATATTTAAGGAGTTATGGCCAAAATAAGTTTTTCATATAAAAATTTGAATTTTTCGAGGATTTTCATCGAAATATTGATTTGATGGGAGTGGTCACGAATTGAGGTCCTTTTCACCCTCGGTTGCATATTTAAGGAGTTATGGCCAAAATAGGTTTTTTCATATAAAAATTTGAATTTTTCGAGGATTTTAATCGAAATTTTGATTTTCTAGGGGTGGTCATGAATTAACGTTATTTTCGCTCTAGGACGCATATTTAAGGAGTTATGGCCAGAATAAGTTTTTCATATAAAAATTTGATTTTTTCGAGGATTTTCATTGAAATTTTGATTTTTTGGGGGTGGTCATGAATTAACGTTATTTTCGCTCTAGGACGCATATTTAAGGAGTTATGGCCAAAATAAGTTTTTCATACTAAAATGTGAATTTTTCGAGGATTTTCATCGAAATAGTGATTTGTTGGGGTGGTCACGAATTGAGGTCCTTTTCGCTCAAGGACGCATATTTAAGGAGTTATGGCCAAAATAAGTTTTTCATATAAAAATTTGAATTTTTCGAGGATTTTCATCGAAATTTTGATTTTTTGGGGGTGGTCATGAATTAACGTTATTTTCGCTCTAGGACGGATATTTAAGGAGTTATGGACAAAATAAGTTTTTCATATAAAAATTTGAATTTTTCAAAGATTTTCATCGAAATATTGGTGGTCATGAATTAACGTTATTTTCGCTCTAGGACGCATATTTAAGGAGTTATGGCCAAAATAAGTCTTTCATATAAAAATTTGAATTTTTCGAAGATTTTCATCGAAATTTTGATTTTCTGGGGGTGGTCACGAATTGAGGTCCTTTTCGCTCTAGGACGCATATTTAAGGAGTTATGGCCAGAATAAGTTTTTCATATAAAAATTTGAATTTTTCGAGGATTTTCATCGAAATTTTGATTTTTTGGGGGTGGTCATGAATTAACGTTATTTTCGCTCTAGGACGCATATTTAAGGAGTTATGGCCAAAATAAGTTTTTCATATAAAAATTTGAATTTTTCGAGGATTTTCATCGAAATTTTGATTTTTTGGGGGTGGTCACGAATTGAGGTCCTTTTCGCTCTAGGACGCATATTTAAGGAGTTATGGCCAAAATAAGTTTTTCATATAAAAATTTGAATTTTTCGAGGATTTTCATCGAAATTTTGATTTTTTGGGGGTGGTCATGAATTGAGGTCCTTTTCGCTCTAGGACGCTTATTTAAAGAGTTATGGCCAAAATGAGTTTTTCATATAAAAATTTGAATTTTTCGAGGATTTTCATCGAAATTTTGATTTTCTGGGGGTGGTCACGAATTGAGGTCCTTTTCGCTCTAGGACGCATATTTAAGGAGTTATGGCCAAAATAAGTTTTTCATATAAAAATTTGAATTTTTCGAGGATTTTCATCGAAATTTTGATTTTCTGGGGGTGGTCACGAATTGAGGTCCTTTTCGCTCTAGGACGCATATTTAAGGAGTTATGGCCAAAATAAGTTTTTCATATAAAAATTTGAAATTTTCGAGGATTTTCATCGAAATTTAGATTTTCTGGGGGTGGTCACGAATTGAGGTCCTTTTCGGTCTAGGACGCATATTTAAGGAGTTATGGCCAAAATAAGTTTTTCATATAAAAATTTGAATTTGTCGAAGCTTTTCATCGAAATTTTGATTTTTTGGAGGTGGTCATGAATTAACGTCATTTTCACTCTAGGACGCATATTTAAGGAGTTATGGCCAGAATAAGTTTTTCATCTAAAAATTTGAATTTTTCGAGGATTTTCATCGAAATTTTGATTTTTTGGGGGTGGTCATGAATTAACGTTATTTTCGTTCTAGGACGCATATTTATGGCCAGAATAAGTTTTTCATATAAAAATTTGAATTTTTCGAGGATTTTCATCGAAATTTTGATTTTTTGGGGGTGGTCATGAATTAACGTTATTTTCGTTCTAGGACGCATATTTAAGGAGTTATGGCCAAAATAAGTTTTTAATATAAAAATTTGAATTTTTCAAAGATTTTCATCGAAATATTGGTTTTTTGGGGGTGGTCATGAATTAACGTTATTTTCGCTCTAGGACGCATATTTAAGGAGTTATGGCCAAAATAAGTTTTTCATATAAAAATTTGAATTTTTCGAGGATTTTCATCGAAATTTTGATTTTTTGGGAGTGGTCACGAATTGAGGTCCGTTTCGCTCTAGAACGCATATTTAAGGAGTTATGGCCAAAATAAGTTTTTCATATAAAAATTTGAATTTTTCGAGGATTTTCATCGAAATTTTGATTTTTTGGGGGTGGTCACGAATTGAGGTCCGTTTCGCTCTAGGACGCATATTTAAGGAGTTATGGCCAAAATAAGTTTTTCATATAAAAATTTGAATTTTTCGAGGATTTTCATCGAAATTTGGATTTTCTGGGGGTGGTCATGAATTGAGGTCCTTTTCGCTCTAGGACGCATATTTAAGGAGTTATGGTCAAAATAAGTTTTTCATATAAAAATTTTAATTTTTCGAAGCTTTTCATCGAAATTTTGATTTTTTGGGGGTGGTCACGAATTGAGGTCCTTTTCGCTCTAGGACGCATATTTAAGGAGTTATGGCCAAAATAAGTTTTTCATATAAAAATTTGAATTTTTCGAGGATTTTCATCGAAATTTTGATTTTCTGGGGGTGGTCATGAAATGAGGTCCTTTTCGCTCTAGGACGCATATTTAAGGAGTTATGGCCAAAATAAGTTTTTCATATAAAAATTTGAATTTTTCGAGGATTTTCATCGAAATTTTGATTTTCTGGGGGTGGTCACGAATTGAGGTCCTTTTCGCTCTAGGACGCATATTTAAGGAGTTATGGCCAAAATAAGTTTTTCATATAAAAATTTGAATTTTTCGAGGATTTTCATCGAAATTTTGATTTTTTGGGGGTGGTCACGAATTGAGGTCCCGTTATTTTCGCTCTAGGACGCATATTTAAGGAGTTATGGCCAGAATAAGTTTTTCATATAAAAATTTGAATTTTTCGAGGATTTTCATCGAAATTTTGATTTTCTGGGGGTGGTCACGAATTGAGGTCCTTTTCGCTCTAGGACGCATATTTAAGGAGTTATGGCCAAAATAAGTTTTTCATATAAAAATTTGGATTTTTCGAGGATTTTCATCGGAATTTTGATTTTTTGGGGGTGGTCATGAATTAACGTTATTTTCGCTCTAGGACGCATATTTAAGGAGTTATGGCCAAAATAAGTCTTTCATATAAAAATTTGAATTTTTCGAGGATTTTCATCGGAATTTTGATTTTTTGGGGGTGGTCATGAATTAACGTTATTTTAGTTCTATGACGCATATTTAAGGAGTTATGGCCAAAATAAGTTTTTCATATAAAAATTTGAATTTTTCGAGGATTTTCATCGAAATTTTGATTTTTTGGGGGTGGTCATGAATTAACGTTATTTTCGCACTAGGACGCATATTTAAGGAGTTATATCCAGAATAAGTTTTTCATATAAAAATTTGAATTTTTCGAGGATTTTCATCGAAATGTTGATTTTCTGGGGGTGGTCACGAATTGAGGTCCTTTTCGCTCTTGGACGCATATTTAAGGAGTTATGGCCAAAATAAGTTTTTCATATAAAAATTTGAATTTTTCGAGGATTTTCATCGAAATTTAGATTTTCTGGGGGTGGTCACGAATTGAGGTCCTTTTCGCTCTAGGACGCATATTTAAGGAGTTATGGCCAAAATAAGTTTTTCATATAAAAATTTTAATTTTTCGAAGCTTTTCATCGAAGTTTTGATTTTTTGGGGGTGGTCATGAATTAACGTTATTTTCGCTCTAGGACGCTTATTTAAGGAGTTATGGCCAAAATAAGTTTTTCATATAAAAATTTGAATTTTTCGAGGATTTTCATCGAAATGTTGATTTTCTGGGGTTGGTCACGAATTGAGGTCCTTTTCGCCCTAGGACGCATATTTAAGGAGTTATGGCCAAAATAAGTTTTTCATATAAAAATTTGAATTTTTCGAGGATTTTTATCGAAATTTTGATTTTCTGGGGGGTGGTCACGAATTGAGGTCCTTTTCGCTCTAGGACGCATATTTAAGGAGTTATGGCCAAAATAAGTTTTTCATATAAAAATTTGAATTTTTCGAGGATTTTCATCGAAATTTTGATTTTTTGGGGGTGGTCACGAATTGAGGTCCTTTTTTTCATATAAAAATTTGGATTTTTCGAGGATTTTCATCGAAATATTGGTTTTTTTGGGGTGGTCATGAATTAACGTTATTTTCGCTCTAGGACGCATATTTAAGGAGGTATGGCCAGAATAAGTTTTTCATATAAAAATTTGAATTTTTCGAGGATTTTCATCGAAATTTTGATTTTCTGGGGGTGGTCACGAATTGAGGTCCTTTTCGCTCTAGGACGCATATTTAAGGAGTTATGGCCAAAATAAGTTTTTCATATAAAAATTTGAATTTTTCGAGGATTTTCATCGAAATTTTGATTTTTTAGGGGTGGTCACGAATTGAGGTCCTTTTCGCCCTAGGACGCTTATTTAAGGAGTTATGGCCAAAATAAGTTTTTCATATAAAAATTTGAATTTTTCGAGGATTTTCATCGAAATTTTGATTTTTTGGGGGTGGTCATGAATTAACGTTATTTTCGCTCTAGGACGCATATTTAAGGAGTTATGGCCAAAATAAGTCTTTCATATAAAAATTTGAATTTTTCGAGGATTTTCATCGGAATTTTGATTTTTTGGGGGTGGTCATGAATTAACGTTATTTTAGTTCTATGACGCATATTTAAGGAGTTATGGCCAAAATAAGTTTTTCATATAAAAATTTGAATTTTTCGAGGATTTTCATCGAAATTTTAATTTTTTTGGGGGTGGTCACGAATTGAGGTCCTTTTCGCCCCAGGATGCATATTTAAGGAGTTAAGGCCAAAATAAGTTTTTCATATAAAAATTTGAATTTTTCAAGGATTTTCATCGAAATTTTGATTTTCTGGGGGTGGTCATGAACTGAGGTCCTTTTCGCTCTAGGACGCATATTAAGGGAGTTATGGCCAAAATAAGTTTTTCATATAAAAATTTGAATTTTTCGAGGATTTTCATCGAAATTTTGATTTTCTGGGGGTGGTCACGAATTGAGGTCCTTTTCGCTCTAGGACGCATATTTAAGGAGTTATGGCCAAAATAAGTTTTTCATATAAAAATTTGAATTTTTCGAGGATTTTCATCGAAATTTTGATTTTTTTGGGGTGGTCACGAATTGAGGTCCTTTTCGCCCTAGGACGCTTGTTTAAGGAGTTATGGCCAAAATAAGCTTTTCAGATAAAATTTTGAATTTTTCGAAGCTTTTCATCGAAATTTTGATTTTTTGGGGGTGGTCATGAATTACCGTTATTATCGCTCTAGGACGCTTATTTAAGGAGTTATGGATAAAATAAGTTTTTCATATAAAAATTTAAATTTTTCGAGGACGCATATTTAAGGAGTTATGGCCAAAATAAGTTTTTCATATAAAAATTTGAATTTTTCGAGGATTTTCATCGAAATTTTGATTTTCTGGGGGTGGTCATGAAATGAGGTCCTTTTCGCTCTAGGACGCATATTTAAGGAGTTATGGCCAAAATAAGTTTTTCATATAAAAATTTGAATTTTTCGAGGATTTTCATCGAAATTTTGATTTTCTGGGGGTGGTCATGAATTAACGTTATTTTCGCTCTAGGACGCATATTTAAGGAGTTATGGTTTTTCATATAAAAATTTGAATTTTTCGAGGATTTTCATCGAAATTTTGATTTTTTGGGGGTGGTCATGAATTAACGTTATTTTCGCTCTAGGACGCATATTTAAGGAGTTATGGCCAAAATAAGTTTTTCATATAAAAATTTGAATTTTTCGAGGATTTTCATCGAAATTTTGATTTTTTGGGGGTGGTCACGAATTGAGGTCCGTTTCGCTCTAGAACGCATATTTAAGGAGTTATGGCCAAAATAAGTTTTTCATATAAAAATTTGAATTTTTCGAGGATTTTCATCGAAATTTTGATTTTTTGGGGGTGGTCACGAATTGAGGTCCGTTTCGCTCTAGGACGCATATTTAAGGAGTTATGGCCAAAATAAGTTTTTCATATAAAAATTTGAATTTTTCGAGGATTTTCATCGAAATTTGGATTTTCTGGGGGTGGTCATGAATTGAGGTCCTTTTCGCTCTAGGACGCATATTTAAGGAGTTATGGTCAAAATAAGTTTTTCATATAAAAATTTTAATTTTTCGAAGCTTTTCATCGAAATTTTGATTTTTTGGGGGTGGTCACGAATTGAGGTCCTTTTCGCTCTAGGACGCATATTTAAGGAGTTATGGCCAAAATAAGTTTTTCATATAAAAATTTGAATTTTTCGAGGATTTTCATCGAAATTTTGATTTTCTGGGGGTGGTCATGAAATGAGGTCCTTTTCGCTCTAGGACGCATATATAAGGAGTTATGGCCAAAATAAGTTTTTCATATAAAAATTTGAATTTTTCGAGGATTTTCATCGAAATTTTGATTTTCTGGGGGTGGTCATGAATTGAGGTCCTTTTCGCTCTAGGACGCATATTAAGGGAGTTATGGCCAAAATAAGTTTTTCATATAAAAATTTGAATTTTTCGAGGACTTTCATCGAAATTTTGATTTTTTGGGGGTGGTCACGAATTGAGGTCCTTTTCGCCCTAGGACGAATATTTAAGAAGTTATGGCCAAAATAACTTTTTCATATAAAAATTTGAATTTTTGCGAGGATTTTCATCGAAATTTTGATTTTCTGGGGGTGGTCATGAAATGAGGTCCTTTTCGCTCTAGGACGCATATTTAAGGAGTTATGGCCAAAATAAGTTTTTCATATAAAAATTTGAATTTTTCGAGGATTTTCATCGAAATTTTGATTTTCTGGGGGTGGTCATGAATTGAGGTCCTTTTCGCTCTAGGACGCATATTAAGGGAGTTATGGCCAAAATAAGTTTTTCATATAAAAATTTGAATTTTTCGAGGACTTTCATCGAAATTTTGATTTTTTGGGGGTGGTCACGAATTGAGGTCCTTTTCGCCCTAGGACGAATATTTAAGAAGTTATGGCCAAAATAAGTTTTTCACATAAAAATTTGAATTTTTCGAGGATTTTCATCGAAATATTGATTTGATTGGAGTGGTCACGAATTGAGGTCCTTTTCGCCCTAGGGTGCATATTTAAGGAGTTATGGCCAAAATAAGTTTTTCATATAAAAATTTGAATTTTTCGAGGATTTTCATCGAAATTTTTCTGGGGGGTGGTCACGAATTGAGGTCCTTTTCGCTCTAGGACGCATATTTAAGGAGTTATGGCCAAAATAAGTTTTTCATATAAAAATTTGAATTTTTCGAGGATTTTCATCGAAATTTTGATTTTTTGGGGGTGGTCACGAATTGAGGTCCTTTTCGCTCTAGGACGCATATTTAAGGAGTTATGGCCAAAATAAGTTTTTCATATAAAAATTTGAATTTTTCGAGGATTTTCATCGAAATTTTAATTTTCTGGGGGTGGTCATGAATTAAGGTCCTTTTCGCTCTAGGACGCATATTTAAGGAGTTATGGACAAAATAAATTTTTCATATAAAAATTTGGATTTTTCGGGGATTGTCATCGAAATATTGGTTTTTTGGGGGTGGTCATGAATTAACGTTATTTTCGCTCTAGGACGCATATTTAAGGAGTTATGGCCAAAATAAGTTTTTCATATAAAATTTTTAATTTTTCGAGGATTTTCATCGAAATTTTGATTTTCTGGGGGGTGGTCACGAATTGAGGTCCTTTTCGCTCTAGGACGCATATTTAAGGAGTTATGGCCCAAATAAGTTTTTCATATAAAAATTTGAATTTTTCGAGGATTTTCATCGAAATTTTGATTTTTTGGGGGTGGTCATGAATTAACGTTATTTTCGCTCTAGGACGCATATTTAAGGAGTTATGGCCAAAATAAGTTTTTCATATAAAAATTTGAATTTTTCGAGGATTTTCATCGAAATTTTGATTTTTTGGGGGTGGTCATGAATTAACGTTATTTTCGCTCTAGGACGCATATTTAAGGAGTTATGGCCAAAATAAGTTTTTCATATAAAAATTTGAATTTTTCGAGGATTTTCATCGAAATTTTGATTTTTTGGGGGTGGTCATGAATTAACGTTATTTTCGCTCTAGGACGCATATTTAAGGAGTTATGGCCAGAATAAGTTTTTCATATAAAAATTTGAATTTTTCGAGGATTTTCATCGAAATTTTGATTTTTTGGGGGTGGTCATGAATTAACGTTATTTTCGCTCTAGGACGCATATTTAAGGAGTTATGGCCAAAATAAGTTTTTCATATAAAAATTTGAATTTTTCGAGGATTTTCATCGAAATTTTGATTTTTTGGGGGTGGTCATGAATTGAGGTCCTTTTCGCTCTAGGACGCATATTTAAGGAGTTATGGACAAAATAAGTTTTTCATATAAAAATTTGAATTTTTCGAGGATTTTCATCGAAATTTTGATTTTTTGGGGATGGCCATGAATTAACGTTATTTTCGCTCTAGGACGCATATTTAAGGAGTTATGGCCAAAATAAGTTTTTCATATAAAAATTTGAATTTTTCGAGGATTTTCATCGAAATTTTGATTTTTTGGGGGTGGTCATGAATTGAGGTCCTTTTCGCTCTAGGACGCATATTTAAGGAGTTATGGACAAAATAAGTATTTCATATAAAAATTTGAATTTTTCGAGGATTTTCATCGAAATTTTGATTTTTTGGGGGTGGTCTTGAATTAACGTTATTTTCGCTCTAGGACGCATATTTAAGGAGTTATGGCCAAAATAAGTTTTTCATATAAAAATTTGAATTTTTCGAGGATTTTCATCGAAATTTTGATTTTTTGGGGGTGGTCATGAATTAACGTTATTTTCGCTCTAGGACGCATATTTAAGGAGTTATGGCCAAAATAAGTTTTTCATATAAAAATTTGAATTTTTCGAGGATTTTCATCGAAATTTTGATTTTTTGGGGATGGTCATGAATTAACGTTATTTTCGCTCTAGGACGCATATTTAAGGAGTTATGGCCAAAATAAGTTTTTCATATAAAAATTTGAATTTTTCGAGGATTTTCATCGAAATTTTGATTTTTTAGGGGTGGTCACGAATTGAGGTCCTTTTCGCCCTAGGACGCTTATTTAAGGAGTTATGGCCAAAATAAGTTTTTCATATAAAAATTTGAATTTTTCGAGGATTTTCATCGAAATTTTGATTTTTTGGGGGTGGTCATGAATTAACGTTATTTTCGCTCTAGGACGCATATTTAAGGAGTTATGGCCAAAATAAGTTTTTCATATAAAAATTTGAATTTTTCGAGGATTTTCATCGAAATTTTGATTTTCTGGGGGTGGTCACGAATTGAGGTCCTTTTCGCTCTAGGACGCATATTTAAGGAGTTATGGCCAAAATAAGTTTTTCATATAAAAATTTTAATTTTTCGAAGCTTTTCATCGAAGTTTTGATTTTTTGGGGGTGGTCATGAATTAACGTTATTTTCGCTCTAGGACGCTTATTTAAGGAGTTATGGCCAAAATAAGTTTTTCATATAAAAATTTGAATTTTTCGAGGATTTTCATCGAAATGTTGATTTTCTGGGGTTGGTCACGAATTGAGGTCCTTTTCGCCCTAGGACGCATATTTAAGGAGTTATGGCCAAAATAAGTTCTTCATATAAAAATTTGAATTTTTCGAGGATTTTTATCGAAATTTTGATTTTCTGGGGGGTGGTCACGAATTGAGGTCCTTTTCGCTCTAGGACGCATATTTAAGGAGTTATGGCCAAAATAAGTTTTTCATATAAAAATTTGAATTTTTCGAGGATTTTCATCGAAATTTTGATTTTTTGGGGGTGGTCACGAATTGAGGTCCTTTTTTTCATATAAAAATTTGGATTTTTCGAGGATTTTCATCGAAATATTGGTTTTTTTGGGGTGGTCATGAATTAACGTTATTTTCGCTCTAGGACGCATATTTAAGGAGTTATGGCCAGAATAAGTTTTTCATATAAAAATTTGAATTTTTCGAGGATTTTCATCGAAATTTTGATTTTCTGGGGGTGGTCACGAATTGAGGTCCTTTTCGCTCTATGACGCATATTTAAGGAGTTATGGCCAAAATAAGTTTTTCATATAAAAATTTGAATTTTTCGAGGATTTTCATCGAAATTTTGATTTTTTAGGGGTGGTCACGAATTGAGGTCCTTTTCGCCCTAGGACGCTTATTTAAGGAGTTATGGCCAAAATAAGTTTTTCATATAAAAATTTGATTTTTTCGAGGATTTTCATCGAAATTTTGATTTTTTGGGGGTGGTCACGAATTGAGGTCCTTTTCGCCCTAGGACGCTTGTTTAAAGAGTTATGGCCAAAATAAGCTTTTCATATAAAATTTTGAATTTTTCGAAGCTTTTCATCGAAATTTTGATTTTTTGGGGGTGGTCATGAATTACCGTTATTATCGCTCTAGGACGCTTATTTAAGGAGTTATGGATAAAATAAGTTTTTCATATAAAAATTTAAATTTTTCGAGGACGCATATTTAAGGAGTTATGGCCAAAATAAGTTTTTCATATAAAAATTTGAATTTTTCGAGGATTTACATCGAAATTTTGATTTTCTGGGGGTGGTCATGAAATGAGGTCCTTTTCGCTCTAGGACGCATATTTAAGGAGTTATGGCCAAAATAAGTTTTTCATATAAAAATTTGAATTTTTCGAGGATTTTCATCGGAATTTTGATTTTTTGGGGGTGGTCATGAATTAACGTTATTTTAGTTCTATGACGCATATTTAAGGAGTTATGGTTTTTCATATAAAAATTTGATTTTTTCGAGGATTTTCATCGAAATTTTGATTTTTTGGGGGTGGTCATGAATTAACGTTATTTTCGCTCTAGGACGCATATTTAAGGAGTTATGGCCAAAATAAGTTTTTCATATAAAAATTTGAATTTTTCGAGGATTTTCATCGAAATTTTGATTTTTTGGTGGTGGTCATGAATTAACGTTATTTTCGCTCTAGGACGCATATTTAAGGAGTTATGGCCAAAATAAGTTTTTCATATAAAAATTTGAATTTTTCGAGGATTTTCATCGAAATTTTGATTTTTTGGGGGTGGTCACGAATTGAGGTCCGTTTCGCTCTAGAACGCATATTTAAGGAGTTATGGCCAAAATAAGTTTTTCATATAAAAATTTGAATTTTTCGAGGATTTTAATCGAAATTTTGATTTTTTGGGGGTGGTCACGAATTGAGGTCCGTTTCGCTCTAGGACGCATATTTAAGGAGTTATGGCCAAAATAAGTTTTTCATATAAAAATTTGAATTTTTCGAGGACTTTCATCGAAATTTTGATTTTTTGGGGGTGGTCACGAATTGAGGTCCTTTTCGCCCTAGGACGAATATTTAAGAAGTTATGGCCAAAATAAGTTTTTCATATAAAAATTTGAATTTTTCGAGGATTTTCATCGAAATTTTGATTTTCTGGGGGTGGTCATGAAATGAGGTCCTTTTCGCTCTAGGACGCATATTTAAGGAGTTATGGCCAAAATAAGTTTTTCATATAAAAATTTGAATTTTTCGAGGATTTTCATCGAAATTTTGATTTTCTGGGGGTGGTCATGAATTGAGGTCCTTTTCGCTCTAGGACGCATATTAAGGGAGTTATGGCCAAAATAAGTTTTTCATATAAAAATTTGAATTTTTCGAGGACTTTCATCGAAATTTTGATTTTTTGGGGGTGGTCACGAATTGAGGTCCTTTTCGCCCTAGGACGAATATTTAAGAAGTTATGGCCAAAATAAGTTTTTCATATAAAAATTTGAATTTTTCGAGGATTTTCATCGAAATATTGATTTGATTGGAGTGGTCACGAATTGAGGTCCTTTTCGCCCTAGGGTGCATATTTAAGGAGTTATGGCCAAAATAAGTTTTTCATATAAAAATTTGAATTTTTCGAGGATTTTCATCGAAATTTTTCTGGGGGTGGTCACGAATTGAGGTCCTTTTCGCTCTAGGACGCATATTTAAGGAGTTATGGCCAAAATAAGTTTTTCATATAAAAATTTGAATTTTTCGAGGATTTTCATCGAAATTTTGATTTTTTGGGGGTGGTCACGAATTGAGATCCTTTTCGCTCTAGGACGCATATTTAAGGAGTTATGGCCAAAATAAGTTTTTCATATAAAAATTTGAATTTTTCGAGGATTTTCATCGAAATTTTAATTTTCTGGTGGTGGTCATGAATTAAGGTCCTTTTCGCTCTAGGACGCATATTTAAGGAGTTATGGACAAAATAAATTTTTCATATAAAAATTTGGATTTTTCGGGGATTGTCATCGAAATATTGGTTTTTTGGGGGTGGTCATGAATTAACGTTATTTTCGCTCTAGGACGCATATTTAAGGAGTTATGGCCAAAATAAGTTTTTCATATAAAATTTTTAATTTTTCGAGGATTTTCATCGAAATTTTGATTTTCTGGGGGGTGGTCACGAATTGAGGTCCTTTTCGCTCTAGGACGCATATTTAAGGAGTTATGGCCCAAATAAGTTTTTCATATAAAAATTTGAATTTTTCGAGGATTTTCATCGAAATTTTGATTTTTTGGGGGTGGTCATGAATTAACGTTATTTTCGCTCTAGGACGCATATTTAAGGAGTTATGGCCAAAATAAGTTTTTCATATAAAAATTTGAATTTTTCGAGGATTTTCATCGAAATTTTGATTTTTTGGGGGTGGTCATGAATTATCGTTATTTTCGCTCTAGGACGCATATTTAAGGAGTTATGGCCAAAATAAGTTTTTCATATAAAAATTTGAATTTTTCGAGGATTTTCATCGAAATTTTGATTTTTTGGGGGTGGTCATGAATTAACGTTATTTTCGCTCTAGGACGCATATTTAAGGAGTTATGGCCAGAATAAGTTTTTCATATAAAAATTTGAATTTTTCGAGGATTTTCATCGAAATTTTGATTTTTTGGGGGTGGTCATGAATTAACGTTATTTTCGCTCTAGGACGCATATTTAAGGAGTTATGGCCAAAATAAGTTTTTCATATAAAAATTTGAATTTTTCGAGGATTTTCATCGAAATTTTGATTTTTTGGGGGTGGTCATGAATTGAGGTCCTTTTCGCTCTAGGACGCATATTTAAGGAGTTATGGACAAAATAAGTTTTTCATATAAAAATTTGAATTTTTCGAGGATTTTCATCGAAATTTTGATTTTTTGGGGATGGCCATGAATTAACGTTATTTTCGCTCTAGGACGCATATTTAAGGAGTTATGGCCAAAATAAGTTTTTCATATAAAAATTTGAATTTTTCGAGGATTTTCATCGAAATTTTGATTTTTTGGGGGTGGTCATGAATTGAGGTCCTTTTCGCTCTAGGACGCATATTTAAGGAGTTATGGACAAAATAAGTATTTCATATAAAAATTTGAATTTTTCGAGGATTTTCATCGAAATTTTGATTTTTTGGGGGTGGTCTTGAATTAACGTTATTTTCGCTCTAGGACGCATATTTAAGGAGTTATGGCCAAAATAAGTTTTTCATATAAAAATTTGAATTTTTCGAGGATTTTCATCGAAATTTTGATTTTTTGGGGGTGGTCATGAATTAACGTTATTTTCGCTCTAGGACGCATATTTAAGGAGTTATGGCCAAAATAAGTTTTTCATATAAAAATTTGAATTTTTCGAGGATTTTCATCGAAATTTTGATTTTTTGGGGATGGTCATGAATTAACGTTATTTTCGCTCTAGGACGCATATTTAAGGAGTTATGGCCAAAATAAGTTTTTCATATAAAAATTTGAATTTTTCGAGGATTTTCATCGAAATTTTGATTTTTTAGGGGTGGTCAGGAATTGAGGTCCTTTTCGCCCTAGGACGCTTATTTAAGGAGTTATGGCCAAAATAAGTTTTTCATATAAAAATTTGAATTTTTCGAGGATTTTCATCGAAATTTTGATTTTTTGGGGGTGGTCATGAATTAACGTCATTTTCGCTCTAGGAGGCATATTTAAGGAGTTATGGCCAAAATAAGTTTTTCATATAAAAATTTGAATTTTTCGAGGATTTTCATCGAAATTTTGATTTTCTGGGGGTGGTCACGAATTGAGGTCCTTTTCGCTCTAGGACGCATATTTAAGGATTTATGGCCCAAATAAGTTTTTCATATAAAAATTTGAATTTTTCGAGGATTTTCATCGAAATTTTGATTTTTTGGGGGTGGTCATGAATTAACGTTATTTTCGCTCTAGGACGCATATTTAAGGAGTTATGGCCAAAATAAGTTTTTCATATAAAAATTTGAATTTTTCGAGGATTTTCATCGAAATTTTGATTTTTTGGGGGTGGTCATGAATTATCGTTATTTTCGCTCTAGGACGCATATTTAAGGAGTTATGGCCAAAATAAGTTTTTCATATAAAAATTTGAATTTTTCGAGGATTTTCATCGAAATTTTGATTTTTTGGGGGTGGTCATGAATTAACGTTATTTTCGCTCTAGGACGCATATTTAAGGAGTTATGGCCAGAATAAGTTTTTCATATAAAAATTTGAATTTTTCGAGGATTTTCATCGAAATTTTGATTTTTTGGGGGTGGTCATGAATTAACGTTATTTTCGCTCTAGGACGCATATTTAAGGAGTTATGGCCAAAATAAGTTTTTCATATAAAAATTTGAATTTTTCGAGGATTTTCATCGAAATTTTGATTTTTTGGGGGTGGTCATGAATTGAGGTCCTTTTCGCTCTAGGACGCATATTTAAGGAGTTATGGACAAAATAAGTTTTTCATATAAAAATTTGAATTTTTCGAGGATTTTCATCGAAATTTTGATTTTTTGGGGGTGGTCTTGAATTAACGTTATTTTCGCTCTAGGACGCATATTTAAGGAGTTATGGCCAAAATAAGTTTTTCATATAAAAATTTGAATTTTTCGAGGATTTTCATCGAAATTTTGATTTTTTGGGGGTGGTCATGAATTAACGTTATTTTCGCTCTAGGACGCATATTTAAGGAGTTATGGCCAAAATAAGTTTTTCATATAAAAATTTGAATTTTTCGAGGATTTTCATCGAAATTTTGATTTTTTGGGGATGGTCATGAATTAACGTTATTTTCGCTCTAGGACGCATATTTAAGGAGTTATGGCCAAAATAAGTTTTTCATATAAAAATTTGAATTTTTCGAGGATTTTCATCGAAATTTTGATTTTTTAGGGGTGGTCACGAATTGAGGTCCTTTTCGCCCTAGGACGCTTATTTAAGGAGTTATGGCCAAAATAAGTTTTTCATATAAAAATTTGAATTTTTCGAGGATTTTCATCGAAATTTTGATTTTTTGGGGGTGGTCATGAATTAACGTCATTTTCGCTCTAGGAGGCATATTTAAGGAGTTATGGCCAAAATAAGTTTTTCATATAAAAATTTGAATTTTTCGAGGATTTTCATCGAAATTTTGATTTTCTGGGGGTGGTCACGAATTGAGGTCCTTTTCGCTCTAGGACGCATATTTAAGGATTTATGGCCAAAATAAGTTTTTCATATAAAAATTTGAATTTTTCGAGGATTTTCATCGAAATTTTGATTTTCTGGGGGGTGGTCACGAATTGAGGTCCTTTTCGCTCTAGGACGCATATTTAAGGAGTTATGGCCAAAATAAGTTTTTCATATAAAAATTTGAATTTTTCGAGGATTTTCATCGAAATTTTGATTTTTTGGGGGTGGTCATGAATTAACGTTATTTTCGCTCTAGGACGCATATTTAAGGAGTTATGGCCAAAATAAGTTTTTCATATAAAAATTTGAATTTTTCGAGGATTTTCATCGAAATTTAGATTTTTTGGGGGTGGTCACGAATTGAGGTCCTTTTCGCTCTAGGACGTATATTTAAAGAGTTATGGCCAAAATAAGTTTTTCATATAAAAATTTGAATTTTTCGAAGGTTTTCATCATATAAAAATTTGAATTTTTCGAGGATTTTCATCGAAATTTTGATGGGGGTGGTCATGAATTGAGGTCCTTTTCGCTCTAGGACGCATATTTAAGGAGTTATGGCCAAAATAAGTTTTTCATATAAAAATTTGAATTTTTCGAGGATTTTCATCGAAATTTTGATTTTCTGGGGGTGGTCATGAATTAACGTTATTTTCGCTATAGGACGCATATTTAAGGAGTTATGGCCAAAATAAGTTTTTCATATAAAAATTTGAATTTTTCGAGGATTTTCATCGAAATTTTGATTTTCTGGGGGTGGTCACGAATTAACGTTATTTTCGCTCTAGGACGCATATTTAAGGAGTTATGGCCAAAATAAGTTTTTCATATAAAAATTTGAATTTTTCGAGGATTTTCATCGAAATTTTGATTTTCTGGGGGTGGTCACGAATTGAGGTCCTTTTCACTCTAGGACGCATATTTAAGGAGTTATGGCCAAAATAAGTTTTTCATATAAAAATTTTAATTTTTCGAGGATTTTCATCGAAATTTTGATTTTCTGGGGGTGGTCATGAAGTGAGGTCCTTTTCGCTCTAGGACGCATATTTAAGGAGTTATGGACAAAATAAGTTTTTCATATAAAAATTAGAATTTTTCGAGGATTTTCATCGAAATATTGGTTTTTCGGGGGTGGTCATGAATTAACGTTATTTTCGCTCTAGGACGCATATTTAAGGAGTTATGGCCAAAATAAGTTTTTCATATAAAAATTGGAATTTTTCGAGGATTTTCATCGAAATTTTTCTGGGGGGTGGTCACGAATTGAGGTCCTTTTCGCTCTAGGACGCATATTTAAGGAGTTATGGCCAAAATAAGTTTTTCATATAAAAATTTGAATTTTTCGAGGATTTTCATCGAAATTTTGATTTTTTGGGGGTGGTCACGAATTGAGGTCCTTTTCGCTCTAGGACGCATATTTAAGGAGTTATGGCCAAAATAAGTTTTTCATATAAAAATTTGAATTTTTCGAGGATTGTCATCGAAATATTGGTTTTTTGGGGGTGGTCATGAATTAACGTTATTTTCGCTCTAGGACGTATATTTAAGGAGTTATGGCCAGAATAAGTTTTTCATATAAAAATTTGAATTTTTCGAGGATTTTCATCGAAATTTTTATTTTTTGGGGGTGGTCATGAATTAACGTTATTTTCGCTCTAGGACGCATATTTAAGGAGTTATGGCCAAAATAAGTTTTTCATATAAAAATTTGAATTTTTCGAGGATTTTCATCGAAATTTTGATTTTTTTAGGGGGGGGTCACGAATTGAGGTCCTTTTCGCTCTAGGACGCATATTTAAGGAGTTACGGCCAAAATAAGCTTTTCATATAAAAATTTGAATTTTTCGGGGATTGTCATCGAAATATTGGTTTTTTGGGGGTGGTCATGAATTAACGTTATTTTCGCTCTAGGACGCATATTTAAGGAGTTATGGCCAAAATAAGTTTTTCATATAAAAATTTTAATTTTTCGAGGATTTTCATCGAAATTTTGATTTTCTGGGCGGTGGTCACGAATTGAGGTCCTTTTCGCTCTAGGACGCATATTTAAGGAGTTATGCCCAAAATAAGTTTTTCATATAAAAATTTGAATTTTTCGAGGATTTTCATCGAAATTTTGATTTTCTGGGGGGTGGTCACGAATTGAGGTCCTTTTCGCTCTAGGACGCATATTTAAGGAGTTATGGCCAAAATAAGTTTTTCATATAAAAATTTGAATTTTTCGAGGATTTTCATCGAAATTTTGATTTTTTGGGGATGGTCATGAATTAACGTTATTTTCGCTCTAGGACGCATATTTAAGGAGTTATGGCCAAAATAAGTTTTTCATATAAAAATTTGCATTTTTCGAGGATTTTCATCGAAATTTTGATTTTTTGGGGGTGGTGACGAATTGAGGTCCTTTTCGCTCTAGGACGCATATTTAAGGAGTTATGGCCAAAATAAGTTTTTCATATAAAAATTTGAATTTTTCGAGGATTTTCATCGAAATTTTGATTTTCTGGGGGGTGGTCACGAATTGAGGTCCTTTTCGCTCTAGGACGCATATTTAAGGAGTTATGGCCAAAATAAGTTTTTCATATAAAAATTTGAATTTTTCGAGGATTTTCATCGAAATTTTGATTTTTTGGGGGTGGTCATGAATTAACGTTATTTTCGCTCTAGGACGCATATTTAAGGAGTTATGGCCAGAATAAGTTTTTCATATAAAAATTTGAATTTTTCGAGGATTTTCATCGAAATTTTGATTTTTTGGGGGTGGTCATGAATTAACGTTATTTTCGCTCTAGGACGCATATTTAAGGAGTTATGGCCAAAATAAGTTTTTCATATAAAAATTTGAATTTTTCGAGGATTTTCATCGAAATTTTGATTTTTTGGGGGTGGTCACGAATTGAGGTCCTTTTCGCTCTAGGACGCATATTTAAGGAGTTATGGCCAAAATAAGTTTTTCATATAAAAATTTTAATTTTTCGAAGCTTTTCATCGAAATTTTGATTTTTTGGGGGTGGTCATGAATTAACGTTATTTTCGCTCTAGGACGCATATTTAAGGAGTTATGGCCAAAATAAGTTTTTCATATAAAAATTTGAATTTTTCGAGGATTTTCATCGAAATTTTAATTTTTTGGGGGTGGTCATGAATTGAGGTCCTTTTCGCTCTAGGACGCATATTTAAGGAGTTATGGACAAAATAAGTTTTTCATATAAAAATTTGAATTTTTCGAGGATTTTCATCGAAATTTTGATTTTTTGGGGATGGTCATGAATTAACGTTATTTTCGCTCTAGGACGCGTATTTAAGGAGTTATGGCCAAAATAAGTTTTTCATATAAAAATTTGAATTTTTCGAGGATTTTCATCGAAATTTAGATTTTCTGGGGGTGGTGGCGAATTGAGGTCCTTTTCGCTCTAGGACGCATATTTAAGGAGTTATGGCCAAAATAAGTTTTTCATATAAAAATTTTAATTTTTCGAGGATTTTCATCGAAATTTTGATTTTCTGGGGGGTGGTCACGAATTGAGGTCCTTTTCGCTCTAGGACGCATATTTAAGGAGTTATGGCCAAAATAAGTTTTTCATATAAAAATTTGAATTTTTCGAGGATTTTCATCGAAATTTTGATTTTCTGGGGGGTGGTCACGAATTGAGGTCCTTTTCGCTCTAGGACGCATATTTAAGGAGTTATGGCCAAAATAAGTTTTTCATATAAAAATTTGAATTTTTCGAGGATTTTCATCGAAATTTTGATTTTTTGGGGGTGGTCATGAATTGAGGTCCTTTTCGCTCTAGGACGCATATTTAAGGAGTTATGGACAAAATAAGTTTTTCATATAAAAATTTGAATTTTTCGAGGATTTTCATCGAAATTTTGATTTTTTGGGGGTGGTCATGAATTAACGTTATTTTCGCTCTAGGACGCATATTTAAGGAGTTATGGACAAAATAAGTTTTTCATATAAAAATTTGAATTTTTCGAGGATTTTCATCGAAATTTTGATTTTCTGGGGGGTGGTCACGAATTGAGGTCCTTTTCGCTCTAGGACGCATATTTAAGGAGTTATGGCCAAAATAAGTTTTTCATATAAAAATTTGAATTTTTCGAGGATTTTCATCGAAATTTTGATTTTCTGGGGGTGGTCACGAATTGAGGTCCTTTTCGCTCTAGGACGCATATTTAAGGAGTTATGGCCAAAATAAGTTTTTCATATAAAAATTTGAATTTTTCGAGGATTTTCATCGAAATTTTGATTTTCTGGGGGGTTGTCACGAATTGAGGTCCTTTTCGCTCTAGGACGCATATTTAAGGAGTTCTGGCCAAAATAAGTTTTTCATATAAAAATTTGAATTTTTCGAGGATTTTCATCGAAATTTTGATTTTTTGGGGGTGGTCATGAATTAACGTTATTTTCGCTCTAGGACGCATATTTAAGGAGTTATGGTCAAAATAAGTTTTTCATATAAAAATTTGAATTTTTCGAGGATTTTCATCGAAATTTTGATTTTTTGGGGGTGGTCATGAATTAACGTTATTTTCGCTCTAGGACGCATATTTAAGGAGTTATGGACAAAATAAGTTTTTCATATAAAAATTTGAATTTTTCGAGGATTTTCATCGAAATTTTGATTTTCTGGGGGGTGGTCACGAATTGAGGTCCTTTTCGCTCTAGGACGCATATTTAAGGAGTTATGGCCAAAATAAGTTTTTCATACAAAAATTTGAATTTTTCGAGGATTTTCATCGAAATTTTGATTTTCTGGGGGGTGGTCACGAATTGAGGTCCTTTTCGCTCTAGGACGCATATTTAAGGAGTTATGGCCAAAATAAGTTTTTCATATAAAAATTTGAATTTTTCGAGGATTTTCATCGAAATTTTGATTTTTTGGGGGTGGTCATGAATTAACGTTATTTTCGCTCTAGGACGCGTATTTAAGGAGTTATGGCCAAAATAAGTTTTTCATATAAAAATTTGAATTTTTCGAGGATTTTCATCGAAATTTTGATTTTTTGGGGGTGGTGACGAATTGAGGTCCTTTTCGCTCTAGGACGCATATTTAAGGAGTTATGGCCAAAATAAGTTTTTCATATAAAAATTTTAATTTTTCGAGGATTTTCATCGAAATTTTGATTTTCTGGGGGGTGGTCACGAATTGAGGTCCTTTTCGCTCTAGGACGCATATTTAAGGAGTTATGGCCAAAATAAGTTTTTCATATAAAAATTTGAATTTTTCGAGGATTTTCATCGAAATTTTGATTTTTTGGGGGTGGTCATGAATTAACGTTATTTTCGCTCTAGGACACATATTTAAGGAGTTATGGCCAAAATAAGTTTTTCATATAAAAATTTGAATTTTTCGAGGATTTTCATCGAAATTTTGATTTTTTGGGGGTGGTCATGAATTAACGTTATTTTCGCTCTAGGACGCATATTTAAGGAGTTATGGACAAAATAAGTTTTTCATATAAAAATTTGAATTTTTCGAGGATTTTCATCGAAATTTTGATTTTCTGGGGGGTGGTCACGAATTGAGGTCCTTTTCGCTCTAGGACGCATATTTAAGGAGTTATGGCCAAAATAAGTTTTTCATATAAAAATTTGAATTTTTCGAGGATTTTCATCGAAATTTTGATTTTCGGGGGGGTGGTCACGAATTGAGGTCCTTTTCGCTCTAGGACGCATATTTAAGGAGTTATGGCCAAAATAAGTTTTTCATATAAAAATTTGAATTTTTCGAGGATTTTCATCGAAATTTTGATTTTCTGGGGGGTGGTCACGAATTGAGGTCCTTTTCGCTCTAGGACGCATATTTAAGGAGTTATGGCCAAAATAAGTTTTTCATATAAAAATTTGAATTTTTCGAGGATTTTCATCGAAATTTTGATTTTTTGGGGGTGGTCATGAATTAACGTTATTTTCGCTCTAGGACGCATATTTAAGGAGTTATGGACAAAATAAGTTTTTCATATAAAAATTTGAATTTTTCGAGGATTTTCATCGAAATTTTGATTTTCTGGGGGGTGGTCACGAATTGAGGTCCTTTTCGCTCTAGGACGCATATTTAAGGAGTTATGGCCAAAATAAGTTTTTCATATAAAAATTTGAATTTTTCGAGGATTTTCATCGAAATTTTGATTCTCTGGGGGGTGGTCACGAATTGAGGTCCTTTTCGCTCTAGGACGCATATTTAAGGAGTTATGGCCAAAATAAGTTTTTCATATAAAAATTTGAATTTTTCGAGGATTTTCATCGAAATTTTGATTTTTTGGGGGTGGTCATGAATTAACGTTATTTTCGCTCTAGGACGCATATTTAAGGAGTTATGGCCAAAATAAGTTTTTCATGTAAAAATTTGAATTTTTCGAGGATTTTCATCGAAATTTTGATTTTCTGGGGGGTGGTCACGAATTGAGGTCCTTTTCGCCCTAGGACGCTTATTTAAGGAGTTATGGCCAAAATAAGTTTTTCATATAAAAATTTGAATTTTTCGAGGATTTTCATCGAAATTTTGATTTTTTGGGGGTGGTCATGAATTAACGTTATTTTCGCTCTAGGACGCATATTTAAGGAGTTATGGCCAAAATAAGTTTTTCATATAAAAATTTGAATTTTTCGAGGATTTTGGCCAAAATAAGTTTTTCATATAAAAATTTGAATTTTTCGAGGATTTCCATCGAAATTTTGATTTTTTGGGGGTGGTCATGGATTAACGTTATTTTCGCTCTAGGACGCATATTTAAGGAGTTATGGCCAAAATAAGTTTTTCATATAAAAATTTGAATTTTTCGAGGATTATGGCCAAAATAAGTTTTTCATATAAAAATTTGAATTTTTCGAGGATTTTCATCGAAATTTTGATTTTTTGGGGGTGGTCACGAATTGAGGTCCTTTTCGCCCTAGGACGCTTATTTAAGGAGTTATGGCCAAAATAAGTTTTTCATATAAAAATTTGAATTTTTCGATTTTTTGGGGGTGGTCACGAATTGAGGTCCTTTTCGCTCTAGGACGCATATTTAAGGAGTTATGGCCAAAATAAGTTTTTCATATAAAAATTTGAATTTTTCGAGGATTTTCATTGAAATTTTGATTTTCTGGGGGGTGGTCACGAATTGAGGTCCTTTTCGCTCTAGGACGCATATTTAAGGAGTTATGGCCAAAATAAGTTTTTCATATAAAAATTTGAATTTTTCGAGGATTTTCATCGAAATTTTGATTTTCTGGGGGTGGTCACGAATTGAGGTCCTTTTCGCTCTAGGACGCGTATTTAAGGAGTTATGGCCAAAATAAGTTTTTCATATAAAAATTTGAATTTTTCGAGGATTTTCATCGAAATTTAGATTTTCTGGGGGTGGTCACGAATTGAGGTCCTTTTCGCTCTAGGACGCATATTTAAGGAGTTATGGCCAAAATAAGTTTTTCATATAAAAATTTTAATTTTTCGAAGCTTTTCATCGAAATTTTGATTTTCTGGGGGGTGGTCACGAATTGATGTCCTTTTCGCTCTAGGACGCATATTTAAGGAGTTATGGCCAAAATAAGTTTTTCATATAAAAATTTGAATTTTTCGAGGATTTTCATCGAAATTTTGATTTTTTGGGGGTGGTCATGAATTAACGTTATTTTCGCTCTAGGACGCATATTTAAGGAGTTATGGCCAGAATAAGTTTTTCATATAAAAATTTGAATTTTTCGAGGATTTTCATCGAAATTTTTATTTTTTGGGGGTGGTCATGAATTAACGTTATTTTCGCTCTAGGACGCATATTTAAGGAGTTATGGCCAAAATAAGTTTTTCATATAAAAATTTGAATTTTTCGAGGATTTTCATCGAAATTTTGATTTTTTGGGGGTGGTCACGAATTGAGGTCCTTTTCGCTCTAGGACGCATATTTAAGGAGTTATGGCCAAAATAAGTTTTTCATATAAAAATTTTAATTTTTCGAAGCTTTTCATCGAAATTTTGATTTTTTGGGGGTGGTCATGAATTGAGGTCCTTTTCGCTCTAGGACGTATATTTAAGGAGTTATGGACAAAATAAGTTTTTCATATAAAAATTTGAATTTTTCGAGGATTTTCATCGAAATTTTGATTTTTTGGGGATGGTCATGAATTAACGTTATTTTCGCTCTAGGGCGCATATTTAAGGAGTTATGGCCAAAATAAGTTTTTCATATAAAAATTTGAATTTTTCGAGGATTTTCATCGAAATTTTGATTTTTTAGGGGTGGTCACGAATTGAGGTCCTTTTCGCCCTAGGACGCTTATTTAAGGAGTTATGGCCAAAATAAGTTTTTCATATAAAAATTTGAATTTTTCGAGGATTTTCATCGAAATTTTGATTTTTTGGGGGTGGTCATGAATTAACGTTATTTTCGCTCTAGGACGCATATTTAAGGAGTTATGGCCAAAATAAGTTTTTCATATAAAAATTTGAATTTTTCGAGGATTTTCATCGAAATTTTGATTTTTTGGGGGTGGTCATGAATTGAGGTCCTTTTCGCTCTAGGACGCATATTTAAGGAGTTATGGACAAAATAAGTTTTTCATATAAAAATTTGAATTTTTCGAGGATTTTCATCGAAATTTTGATTTTTTGGGGATGGTCATGAATTAACGTTATTTTCGCTCTAGGACGCATATTTAAGGAGTTATGGCCAAAATAAGTTTTTCATATAAAAATTTGAATTTTTCGAGGATTTTCATCGAAATTTTGATTTTTTGGGGGTGGTCACGAATTGAGGTCCTTTTCGCCCTAGGACGCTTATTTAATGAGTTATGGCCAAAATAAGTTTTTCATATAAAAATTTGAATTTTTCGATTTGTTGGGGGTGGTCACGAATTGAGGTCCTTTTCGCTCTAGGACGCATATTTAAGGAGTTATGGCCAAAATAAGTTTTTCATATAAAAATTTTAATTTTTCGAAGCTTTTCATCGAAATTTTGATTTTTTGGGGGTGGTCATGAATTAACGTTATTTTCGCTCTAGGACGCATATTTAAGGAGTTATGGCCAAAATAAGTTTTTCATATAAAAATTTGAATTTTTCGAGGATTTTCATCGAAATTTTGATTTTTTAGGGGTGGTCACGAATTGAGGTCCTTTTCGCCCTAGGACGCTTATTTAAGGAGTTATGGCCAAAATAAGTTTTTCATATAAAAATTTTAATTTTTCGAGGATTTTCATCGAAATTTTGATTTTTTAGGGGTGGTCACGAATTGAGGTCCTTTTCGCCCTAGGACGCTTATTTAAGGAGTTATGGCCAAAATAAGTTTTTCATGTAAAAATTTGAATTTTTCGAGGATTTTCATCGAAATTTTGATTTTTTAGGGGTGGTCACGAATTGAGGTCCTTTTCGCCCTAGGACGCTTATTTAAGGAGTTATGGAGTCATGAATTGAGGTCCTTTTCGCTCTAGGACGCATATTTAAGGAGTTATGGACAAAATAAGTTTTTCATATAAAAATTTGAATTTTTCGAGGATTTTCATCGAAGTTTTGATTTTTTGGGGATGGTCATGAATTAACGTTATTTTCGCTCTAGGACGCATATTTAAGGAGTTATGGCCAAAATAAGTTTTTCATATAAAAATTTGAATTTTTCGAAGCTTTTCATCGAAATTTTGATTTTTTGGGGGTGGTCATGAATTAACGTTATTTTCGCTCTAGGACGCATATTTAAGGAGTTATGGCCAAAATAAGTTTTTCATGTACAAATTTGAATTTATCGAGGATTCTCATCGAAATTTTGATTTTTTAGGGGTGGTCACGAATTGAGGTCCTTTTCGCCCTAGGACGCTTATTTAAGGAGTTATGGCCAAAATAAGTTTTTCATATAAAAATTTGAATTTTTCGAGGATTTTCATCGAAATTTTGATTTTTTGGGGGTGGTCATGAATTAACGTTATTTTCGCTCTAGGACGCATATTTAAGGAGTTATGGCAAAAATAAGTTTTTCATATAAAAATTTGAATTTTTCGAGGATTTTCATCGAAATTTTGATTTTCTGGGGGGTGGTCACGAATTGAGGTCCTTTTCGCTCTAGGACGCATATTTAAGGAGTTATGGCCAAAATAAGTTTTTCATATAAAAATTTGAATTTTTCGAGGATTTTCATCGAAATTTTGATTTTTTGGGGGTGGTCATGAATTAACGTTATTTTCGCTCTAGGACGCATATTTAAGGAGTTATGGCCAAAATAAGTTTTTCATATAAAAATTTGAATTTTTCGAGGATTTTCATCGAAATTTTGATTTTCTGGGGGGTGGTCACGAATTGAGGTCCTTTTCGCTCTAGGACGCATATTTAAGGAGTTATGGCCAAAATAAGTTTTTCATATAAAAATTTGAATTTTTCGAGGATTTTCATCGAAATTTTTATTTTTTGGGGGTGGTCATGAATTAACGTTATTTTCGCTCTAGGACGCATATTTAAGGAGTTATGGCCAAAATAAGTTTTTCATATAAAAATTTGAATTTTTCGAGGATTTTCATCGAAATTTTGATTTTCTGGGGGGTGGTCACGAATTGAGGTCCTTTTCGCTCTAGGACGCATATTTAAGGAGTTATGGCCAAAATAAGTTTTTCATATAAAAATTTGAATTTTTCGAGGATTTTCATCGAAATTTTGATTTTCTGGGGGTGGTCACGAATTGAGGTCCTTTTCGCTCTAGGACGCGTATTTAAGGAGTTATGGCCAAAATAAGTTTTTCATATAAAAATTTGAATTTTTCGAGGATTTTCATCGAAATTTAGATTTTCTGGGGGTGGTCACGAATTGAGGTCCTTTTCGCTCTAGGACGCATATTTAAGGAGTTATGGCCAAAATAAGTTTTTCATATAAAAATTTTAATTTTTCGAAGCTTTTCATCGAAATTTTGATTTTCTGGGGGGTGGTCACGAATTGATGTCCTTTTCGCTCTAGGACGCATATTTAAGGAGTTATGGCCAAAATAAGTTTTTCATATAAAAATTTGAATTTTTCGAGGATTTTCATCGAAATTTTGATTTTTTGGGGGTGGTCATGAATTAACGTTATTTTCGCTCTAGGACGCATATTTAAGGAGTTATGGCCAGAATAAGTTTTTCATATAAAAATTTGAATTTTTCGAGGATTTTCATCGAAATTTTTATTTTTTGGGGGTGGTCATGAATTAACGTTATTTTCGCTCTAGGACGCATATTTAAGGAGTTATGGCCAAAATAAGTTTTTCATATAAAAATTTGAATTTTTCGAGGATTTTCATCGAAATTTTGATTTTTTGGGGGTGGTCACGAATTGAGGTCCTTTTCGCTCTAGGACGCATATTTAAGGAGTTATGGCCAAAATAAGTTTTTCATATAAAAATTTTAATTTTTCGAAGCTTTTCATCGAAATTTTGATTTTTTGGGGGTGGTCATGAATTGAGGTCCTTTTCGCTCTAGGACGTATATTTAAGGAGTTATGGACAAAATAAGTTTTTCATATAAAAATTTGAATTTTTCGAGGATTTTCATCGAAATTTTGATTTTTTGGGGATGGTCATGAATTAACGTTATTTTCGCTCTAGGACGCATATTTAAGGAGTTATGGCCAAAATAAGTTTTTCATATAAAAATTTGAATTTTTCGAGGATTTTCATCGAAATTTTGATTTTTTAGGGGTGGTCACGAATTGAGGTCCTTTTCGCCCTAGGACGCTTATTTAAGGAGTTATGGCCAAAATAAGTTTTTCATATAAAAATTTGAATTTTTCGAGGATTTTCATCGAAATTTTGATTTTTTGGGGGTGGTCATGAATTAACGTTATTTTCGCTCTAGGACGCATATTTAAGGAGTTATGGCCAAAATAAGTTTTTCATATAAAAATTTGAATTTTTCGAGGATTTTCATCGAAATTTTGATTTTTTGGGGGTGGTCACGAATTGAGGTCCTTTTCGCCCTAGGACGCTTATTTAAGGAGTTATGGCCAAAATAAGTTTTTCATATAAAAATTTGAATTTTTCGAGGATTTTCATCGAAATTTTGATTTTTTGGGGGTGGTCACGAATTGAGGTCCTTTTCGCCCTAGGACGCATATTTAAGGAGTTATGGCCAAAATAAGTTTTTCATATAAAAATTTGAATTTTTCGAGGATTTTCATCGAAATATTGGTTTTTTGGGGGTGGTCACGAATTGAGGTCCTTTTCGCCCTAGGACGCATATTTAAGGAGTTATGGCCAAAATAAGTTTTTCATATAAAAATTTGAATTTTTCGAGGATTTTCATCGAAATATTGGTTTTTTGGGGGTGGTCACGAATTGAGGTCCTTTTCGCCCTAGGACGCTTATTTAAGGAGTTATGGAGTCATGAATTGAGGTCCTTTTCGCTCTAGGACGCATATTTAAGGAGTTATGGCCAAAATAAGTTTTTCATATAAAAATTTTAATTTTTCGAAGCTTTTCATCGAAGTTTTGATTTTTTGGGGATGGTCATGAATTAACGTTATTTTCGCTCTAGGACGCATATTTAAGGAGTTATGGCCAAAATAAGTTTTTCATATAAAAATTTGAATTTTTCGAGGATTTTCATCGAAATTTTGATTTTTTGGGGGTGGTCACGAATTGAGGTCCTTTTCGCTCTAGGACGCATATTTAAGGAGTTATGGCCAAAATAAGTTTTTCATATAAAAATTTGAATTTTTCGAGGATTTTCATCGAAATTTTGATTTTTTGGGGGTGGTCACGAATTGAGGTCCTTTTCGCTCTAGGACGCATATTTAAGGAGTTATGGCCAAAATAAGTTTTTCATATAAAAATTTTAATTTTTCGAAGCTTTTCATCGAAATTTTGATTTTTTGGGGGTGGTCATGAATTAACGTTATTTTCGCTCTAGGACGCATATTTAAGGAGTTATGGCCAAAATAAGTTTTTCATATAAAAATTTGAATTTTTCGAGGATTTTCATCGAAATTTTGATTTTTTGGGGGTGGTCATGAATTGAGGTCCTTTTCGCTCTAGGACGCATATTTAAGGAGTTATGGACAAAATAAGTTTTTCATATAAAAATTTGAATTTTTCGAGGATTTTCATCGAAATTTTGATTTTTTGGGGATGGTCATGAATTAACGTTATTTTCGCTCTAGGACGCATATTTAAGGAGTTATGGCCAAAATAAGTTTTTCATATAAAAATTTGAATTTTTCGAGGATTTTCATCGAAATTTTGATTTTTTAGGGGTGGTCACGAATTGAGGTCCTTTTCGCCCTAGGACGCTTATTTAAGGAGTTATGGCCAAAATAAGTTTTTCATATAAAAATTTGAATTTTTCGAGGATTTTCATCGAAATTTTGATTTTTTGGGGATGGTCATGAATTAACGTTATTTTCGCTCTAGGACGCATATTTAAGGAGTTATGGCCAAAATAAGTTTTTCATATAAAAATTTGAATTTTTCGAGGATTATGGCCAAAATAAGTTTTTCATATAAAAATTTGAATTTTTCGAGGATTTTCATCGAAATTTTGATTTTTTGGGGGTGGTCACGAATTGAGGTCCTTTTCGCCCTAGGACGCTTATTTAAGGAGTTATGGCCAAAATAAGTTTTTCATATAAAAATTTGGATTTTTCGATTTTTTGAGGGTGGTCACGAATTGAGGTCCTTTTCGCTCTAGGACGCATATTTAAGGAGTTATGGCCAAAATAAGTTTTTCATATAAAAATTTTAATTTTTCGAAGCTTTTCATCGAAATTTTGATTTTTTGGGGGTGGTCATGAATTAACGTTATTTTCGCTCTAGGACGCATATTTAAGGAGTTATGGCCAAAATAAGTTTTTCATATAAAAATTTGAATTTTTCGAGGATTTTCATCGAAATTTTGATTTTTTGGGGGTGGTCACGAATTGAGGTCCTTTTCGCCCTAGGACGCATATTTAAGGAGTTATGGCCAAAATAAGTTTTTCATATAAAAATTTGAATTTTTCGAGGATTTTCATCGAAATATTGGTTTTTTGGGGGTGGTCACGAATTGAGGTCCTTTTCGCCCTAGGACGCATATTTAAGGAGTTATGGCCAAAATAAGTTTTTCATATAAAAATTTGAATTTTTCGAGGATTTTCATCGAAATATTGGTTTTTTGGGGGTGGTCACGAATTGAGGTCCTTTTCGCCCTAGGACGCTTATTTAAGGAGTTATGGAGTCATGAATTGAGGTCCTTTTCGCTCTAGGACGCATATTTAAGGAGTTATGGCCAAAATAAGTTTTTCATATAAAAATTTGAATTTTTCGAGGATTTTCATCGAAGTTTTGATTTTTTGGGCATGGTCATGAATTAACGTTATTTTCGCTCTAGGACGCATATTTAAGGAGTTATGGCCAAAATAAGTTTTTCATATAAAAATTTGAATTTTTCGAGGATTTTCATCGAAATTTTGATTTTTTGGGGGTGGTCACGAATTGAGGTCCTTTTCGCTCTAGGACGCATATTTAAGGAGTTATGGCCAAAATAAGTTTTTCATATAAAAATTTGAATTTTTCGAGGATTTTCATCGAAATTTTGATTTTTTGGGGGTGGTCACGAATTGAGGTCCTTTTCGCTCTAGGACGCATATTTAAGGAGTTATGGCCAAAATAAGTTTTTCATATAAAAATTTTAATTTTTCGAAGCTTTTCATCGAAATTTTGATTTTTTGGGGGTGGTCATGAATTAACGTTATTTTCGCTCTAGGACGCATATTTAAGGAGTTATGGCCAAAATAAGTTTTTCATATAAAAATTTGAATTTTTCGAGGATTTTCATCGAAATTTTGATTTTTTGGGGGGTGGTCATGAATTGAGGTCCTTTTCGCTCTAGGACGCATATTTAAGGAGTTATGGACAAAATAAGTTTTTCATATAAAAATTTGAATTTTTCGAGGATTTTCATCGAAATTTTGATTTTTTGGGGATGGTCATGAATTAACGTTATTTTCGCTCTAGGACGCATATTTAAGGAGTTATGGCCAAAATAAGTTTTTCATATAAAAATTTGAATTTTTCGAGGATTTTCATCGAAATTTTGATTTTTTAGGGGTGGTCACGAATTGAGGTCCTTTTCGCCCTAGGACGCTTATTTAAGGAGTTATGGCCAAAATAAGTTTTTCATATAAAAATTTGAATTTTTCGAGGATTTTCATCGAAATTTTGATTTTTTGGGGATGGTCATGAATTAACGTTATTTTCGCTCTAGGACGCATATTTAAGGAGTTATGGCCAAAATAAGTTTTTCATATAAAAATTTGAATTTTTCGAGGATTATGGCCAAAATAAGTTTTTCATATAAAAATTTGAATTTTTCGAGGATTTTCATCGAAATTTTGATTTTTTGGGGGTGGTCACGAATTGAGGTCCTTTTCGCCCTAGGACGCTTATTTAAGGAGTTATGGCCAAAATAAGTTTTTCATATAAAAATTTGGATTTTTCGATTTTTTGAGGGTGGTCACGAATTGAGGTCCTTTTCGCTCTAGGACGCATATTTAAGGAGTTATGGCCAAAATAAGTTTTTCATATAAAAATTTTAATTTTTCGAAGCTTTTCATCGAAATTTTGATTTTTTGGGGGTGGTCATGAATTAACGTTATTTTCGCTCTAGGACGCATATTTAAGGAGTTATGGCCAAAATAAGTTTTTCATGTAAAAATTTGAATTTTTCGAGGATTTTCATCGAAATTTTGATTTTTTAGGGCTGGTCACGAATTGAGGTCCTTTTCGCCCTAGGACGCTTATTTAAGGAGTTATGGCCAAAATAAGTTTTTCATATAAAAATTTGAATTTTTCGAGGATTTTCATCGAAATTTTGATTTTTTGGGGGTGGTCATGAATTAACGTTAGTTTCGCTCTAGGACGCATATTTAAGGAGTTATGGCCAAAATAAGTTTTTCATATAAAAATTTGAATTTTTCGAGGATTTTCATCGAAATTTTGATTTTCTGGGGGGTGGTCACGAATTGAGGTCCTTTTCGCTCTAGGACGCATATTTAAGGAGTTATGGCCAAAATAAGTTTTTCATATAAAAATTTGAATTTTTCGAGGATTTTCATCGAAATTTTGATTTTTTGGGGGTGGTCATGAATTAACGTTATTTTCGCTCTAGGACGCATATTTAAGGAGTTATGGCCAAAATAAGTTTTTCATATAAAAATTTGAATTTTTCGAGGATTTTCATCGAAATTTTGATTTTCTGGGGGGTGGTCACGAATTGAGGTCCTTTTCGCTCTAGGACGCATATTTAAGGAGTTATGGCCAAAATAAGTTTTTCATATAAAAATTTGAATTTTTCGAGGATTTTCATCGAAATTTTGATTTTCTGGGGGTGGTCACGAATTGAGGTCCTTTTCGCTCTAGGACGCGTATTTAAGGAGTTATGGCCAAAATAAGTTTTTCATATAAAAATTTGAATTTTTCGAGGATTTTCATCGAAATTTAGATTTTCTGGGGGTGGTCACGAATTGAGGTCCTTTTCGCTCTAGGACGCATATTTAAGGAGTTATGGCCAAAATAAGTTTTTCATATAAAAATTTGAATTTTTCGAGGATTTTCATCGAAATTTTGATTTTCTTTTCTTTTTCTTTTCGCTCTAGGACGCATATTTAAGGAGTTATGGCCAAAATAAGTTTTTCATATAAAAATTTGAATTTTTCGAGGATTTTCATCGAAATTTTTATTTTTTGGGGGTGGTCATGAATTAACGTTATTTTCGCTCTAGGACGCATATTTAAGGAGTTATGGCCAAAATAAGTTTTTCATATAAAAATTTGAATTTTTCGAGGATTTTCATCGAAATTTTGATTTGTTGGGGATGGTCATGAATTGAGGTCCTTTTCGCTCTAGGACGCATATTTAAGGAGTTATGGCCAAAATAAGTTTTTCATATAAAAATTTTAATTTTTCGAAGCTTTTCATCGAAATTTTGATTTTTTGGGGGTGGTCATGAATTAACGTTATTTTCGCTCTAGGACGCATATTTAAGGAGTTATGGCCAAAATAAGTTTTTCATATAAAAATTTGAATTTTTCGAGGATTTTCATCGAAATTTTGATTTTTTGGGGGTGGTCATGAATTGAGGTCCTTTTCGCTCTAGGACGCATATTTAAGGAGTTATGGACAAAATAAGTTTTTCATATAAAAATTTGAATTTTTCGAGGATTTTCATCGAAATTTTGATTTTTTGGGGATGGTCATGAATTAACGTTATTTTCGCTCTAGGACGCATATTTAAGGAGTTATGGGCAAAATAAGTTTTTCATATAAAAATTTGAATTTTTCGAGGATTTTAATCGAAATTTTGATTTTTTAGGGGTGGTCTTGAATTGAGGTCCTTTTCGCCCTAGGACGCTTATTTAAGGAGTTATGGCCAAAATAAGTTTTTCATATAAAAATTTGAATTTTTCGAGGATTTTCATCGAAATTTTGATTTTTTGGGGGTGGTCATGAATTAACGTTATTTTCGCTCTAGGACGCATATTTAAGGAGTTATGGCCAAAATAAGTTTTTCATATAAAAATTTGAATTTTTCGAGGATTTTCATCGAAATTCTGATTTTTTAGGGGTGGTCACGAATTGAGGTCCTTTTCGCCCTAGGACGCTTATTTAAGGAGTTATGGCCAAAATAAGTTTTTCATATAAAAATTTGAATTTTTCGAGTATTTTCATCGAAATTTTGATTTTTTAGGGGTGGTCACGAATTGAGGTCCTTTTCGCCCTAGGACGCTTATTTAAGGAGTTATGGCCAAAATAAGTTTTTCATATAAAAATTTGAAATTTTCGAGGATTTTCATCGAAATTTTGATTTTTTGGGGGTGGTCATGAATTAACGTTATTTTCGCTCTATGACGCATATTTAAGGAGTTATGGCCAAAATAAGTTTTTCATATAAAAATTTTAATTTTCGAGGATTTTCATCGAAATTTTGATTTTTTGGGGGTGGTCATGAATTAACGTTATTTTCGCTCTAGGACGCATATTTAAGGAGTTATGGCCAAAATAAGTTTTTCATATAAAAATTTGAATTTTTCGAGGATTTTCATCGAAATTTTGATTTGTTGGGGATGGTCATGAATTAACGTTATTTTCGCTCTAGGACGCATATTTAAGGAGTTATGGCCAAAATAAGTTTTTCATATAAAAATTTGAATTTTTCAAGGATTTTCATCGAAATTTTTATTTTTTGGGGGTGGTCATGAATTAACGTTATTTTCGCTCTAGGACGCATATTTAAGGAGTTATGGCCAAAATAAGTTTTTCATATAAAAATTTGAATTTTTCGAGGATTTTCATCGAAATTTTTATTTTTTGGGGGTGGTCACGAATTGAGGTCCTTTTCGCTCTAGGACGCATATTTAAGGAGTTATGGCCAAAATAAGTTTTTCATATAAAAATTTGAATTTTTCGAAGCTTTTCATCGAAATTTTGATTTTTTGGGGGTGGTCATGAATTAACGTTATTTTCGCTCTAGGACGCATATTTAAGGAGTTATGGCCAAAATAAGTTTTTCATATAAAAATTTGAATTTTTCGAGGATTTTCATCGAAATTTTGATTTTTTGGGGGTGGTCATGAATTGAGGTCCTTTTCGCTCTAGGACGCATATTTAAGGAGTTATGGACAAAATAAGTTTTTCATATAAAAATTTGAATTTTTCGAGGATTTTCATCGAAATTTTGATTTTTAGGGGGTGGTCATGAATTAACGTTATTTTCGCTCTAGGACGCATATTTAAGGAGTTATGGCCAAAATAAGTTTTTCATATAAAAATTTGAATTTTTCGAGGATTTTCATCGAAATTTTGATTTTTTAGGGGTGGTCACGAATTGAGGTCCTTTTCGCCCTAGGACGCTTATTTAAGGAGTTATGGCCAAAATAAGTTTTTCATATAAAAATTTGAATTTTTCGAGGATTTTCATCGAAATTTTGATTTTTTGGGGGTGGTCATGAATTAACGTTATTTTCGCTCTATGACGCATATTTAAGGAGTTATGGCCAAAATAAGTTTTTCATATAAAAATTTTAATTTTCGAGGATTTTCATCGAAATTTTGATTTTTTGGGGGTGGTCATGAATTAACGTTATTTTCGCTCTAGGACGCATATTTAAGGAGTTATGGCCAAAATAAGTTTTTCATATAAAAATTTGAATTTTTCGAGGATTTTCATCGAAATTTTGATTTTTTGGGGATGGTCATGAATTAACGTTATTTTCGCTCTAGGACGCATATTTAAGGAGTTATGGCCAAAATAAGTTTTTCATATAAAAATTTGAATTTTTCGAGGATTTTCATCGAAATTTTGATTTTTTGGGGGTGGTCACGAATTGAGGTCCTTTTCGCCCTAGGACGCTTATTTAAGGAGTTATGGCCAAAATAAGTTTTTCATATAAAAATTTGAATTTTTCGAGGATTTTCATCGAAATTTTGATTTTTTGGGGGTGGTCACGAATTGAGGTCCTTTTCGCCCTAGGACGCATATTTAAGGAGTTATGGCCAAAATAAGTTTTTCATATAAAAATTTGAATTTTTCGAGGATTTTCATCGAAATTTTGATTTTCTGGGGGGTGGTCACGAATTGAGGTCCTTTTCGCTCTAGGACGCATATTTAAGGAGTTATGGCCAAAATAAGTTTTTCATATAAAAATTTGAATTTTTCGAGGATTTTCATCGAAATATTGGTTTTTTGGGGGTGGTCACGAATTGAGGTCCTTTTCGCCCTAGGACGCATATTTAAGGAGTTATGGCCAAAATAAGTTTTTCATATAAAAATTTGAATTTTTCGAGGATTTTCATCGAAATTTTGATTTTCTGGGGGGTGGTCACGAATTGAGGTCCTTTTCGCTCTAGGACGCATATTTAAGGAGTTATGGACAAAATAAGTTTTTCATATAAAAATTTGAATTTTTCGAGGATTTTCATCGAAATATTGTTTTTTTGGGGGTGGTCATGAATTAACGTTATGGCCAAAATAAGTTTTTCATATAAAAATTTTAATTTTTCGAAGCTTTTCATCGAAATTTTGATTTTTTGGGGTGGTCATGAATTAACGTTATTTTCGCTCTAGGACGCATATTTAAGGAGTTATGGCCAAAATAAGTTTTTCATATAAAAATTTGAATTTTTCGAGGATTTTCATCGAAATTTTGATTTTTTAGGGGTGGTCACGAATTGAGGTCCTTTTCGCCCTAGGACGCTTATTTAAGGAGTTATGGCCAAAATAAGTTTTTCATATAAAAATTTTAATTTTTCGAGGATTTTCATCGAAATTTTGATTTTTTAGGGGTGGTCACGAATTGAGGTCCTTTTCGCCCTAGGACGCTTATTTAAGGAGTTATGGCCAAAATAAGTTTTTCATATAAAAATTTGAATTTTTCGAGGATTTTCATCGAAATTTTGATTTTTTAGGGGTGGTCATGAATTAACGTTATTTTCGCCCTAGGACGCTTATTTAAGGAGTTATGGCCAAAATAAGTTTTTCATATAAAAATTTGAATTTTTCGAGGATTTTCATCGAAATTTTGATTTTTTAGGGGTGGTCATGAATTAACGTTATTTTCGCTCTAGGACGCATATTTAAGGAGTTATGGCCAAAATAAGTTTTTCATATAAAAATTTGAATTTTTCGAGGATTTTCATCGAAATTTTGATTTTTTGGGGATGGTCATGAATTAACATTATTGTCGCTCTAGGACGCATATTTAAGGAGTTATGGCCAAAATAAGTTTTTCATATAAAAATTTGAATTTTTCGAGGATTTTCATCGAAATTTTGATTTTTTGGGGGTGGTCACGAATTGAGGTCCTTTTCGCCCTAGGACGCATATTTAAGGAGTTATGGCCAAAATAAGTTTTTCATATAAAAATTTTAATTTTCGAGGATTTTCATCGAAATTTTGATTTTCTGGGGGGTGGTCACGAATTGAGGTCCTTTTCGCTCTAGGACGCATATTTAAGGAGTTATGGCCAAAATAAGTTTTTCATATAAAAATTTGAATTTTTCGAGGATTTTCATCGAAATATTGTTTTTTTGGGGGTGGTCATGAATTAACGTTATTTTCGCTCTAGGACGCATATTTAAGGAGTTATGGCCAAAATAAGTTTTTCATATAAAAATTTGAATTTTTCGAGGATTTTCATCGAAATTTTGATTTTCTGGGGGTGGTCACGAATTGAGGTCCTTTTCGCTCTAGGACGCGTATTTAAGGAGTTATGGCCAAAATAAGTTTTTCATATAAAAATTTGAATTTTTCGAGGATTTTCATCGAAATTTAGATTTTATGGGGGTGGTCACGAATTGAGGTCCTTTTCGCTCTAGGACGCATATTTAAGGAGTTATGGCCAAAATAAGTTTTTCATATAAAAAATTTAATTTTTCGAAGCTTTTCATCGAAATTTTGATTTTTTGGGGGTGGTCATGAATTAACGTTATTTTCGCTCTAGGACGCATATTTAAGGAGTTATGGCCAAAATAAGTTTTTCATATGAAAATTTGAATTTTTCGAGGATTTTCATCGAAATTTTGATTTTCTGGGGGGTGGTCACGAATTGAGGTCCTTTTCGCTCTAGGACGCATATTTAAGGAGTTATGGCCAAAATAAGTTTTTCATATAAAAATTTGAATTTTTCGAGGATTTTCATCGAAATTTTGATTTTCTGGGGGGTGGTCACGAATTGAGGTCCTTTTCGCTCTAGGACGCATATTTAAGGAGTTATGGCCAAAATAAGTTTTTCATATAAAAATTTTAATTTTTCGAAGCTTTTCATCGAAATTTTGATTTTTTGGGGGTGGTCATGAATTAACGTTATTTTCGCTCTAGGACGCATATTTAAGGAGTTATGGCCAAAATAAGTTTTTCATATAAAAATTTGAATTTTTCGAGGATTTTCATCGAAATTTTGATTTTTTGGGGGTGGTCATGAATTGAGGTCCTTTTCGCTCTAGTACGCATATTTAAGGAGTTATGGACAAAATAAGTTTTTCATATAAAAATTTGAATTTTTCGAGGATTTTCATCGAAATTTTGATTTTTTGGGGGTGGTCATGAATTAACGTTATTTTCGCTCTAGGACGCATATTTAAGGAGTTATGGCCAAAATAAGTTTTTCATATAAAAATTTGAATTTTTCGAGGATTTTCATCGAAATTTTGATTTTTTGGGGGTGGTCACGAATTGAGGTCCTTTTCGCTCTAGGACGCATATTTAAGGAGTTATGGCCAAAATAAGTTTTTCATATAAAAATTTGAATTTTTCGAAGCTTTTCATCGAAATTTTGATTTTTTGGGGGTGGTCATGAATTAACGTTATTTTCGCTCTAGGACGCATATTTAAGGAGTTATGGCCAAAATAAGCTCTAGGACGCATATTTAAGGAGTTATGGCCAAAATAAGTTTTTCATATAAAAATTTGAATTTTTCGAGGATTTTCATCGAAATTTTGATTTTTTGGGGGTGGTCATGAATTGAGGTCCTTTTCGCTCTAGTACGCATATTTAAGGAGTTATGGACAAAATAAGTTTTTCATATAAAAATTTGAATTTTTCGAGGATTTTCATCGAAATTTTGATTTTTTGGGGGTGGTCATGAATTAACGTTATTTTCGCTCTAGGACGCATATTTAAGGAGTTATGGCCAAAATAAGTTTTTCATATAAAAATTTGAATTTTTCGAGGATTTTCATCGAAATTTTGATTTTTTGGGGGTGGTCACGAATTGAGGTCCTTTTCGCTCTAGGACGCATATTTAAGGAGTTATGGCCAAAATAACTTTTTCATATAAAAATTTTAATTTTTCGAAGCTTTTCATCGAAATTTTGATTTTTTGGGGGTGGTCATGAATTAACGTTATTTTCGCTCTAGGACGCATATTTAAGGAGTTATGGCCAAAATAAGTTTTTCATATAAAAATTTGAATTTTTCGAGGATTTTGAGGTCCTTTTCGCTCTAGTACGCATATTTAAGGAGTTATGGACAAAATAAGTTTTTCATATAAAAATTTGAATTTTTCGAGGATTTTCATCGAAATTTTGATTTTTTGGGGATGGTCATGAATTAACGTTATTTTCGCTCTAGGACGCATATTTAAGGAGTTATGGCCAAAATAAGTTTTTCATATAAAAATTTGAATTTTTCGAGGATTTTCATCGAAATTTTGATTTTTTGGGGGTGGTCACGAATTGAGGTCCTTTTCGCCCTAGGACGCTTATTTAAGGAGTTATGGCCAAAATAAGTTTTTCATATAAAAATTTGAATTTTTCGAGGATTTTCATCGAAATTTTGATTTTTTGGGGGTGGTCACGAATTGAGGTCCTTTTCGCCCTAGGACGCATATTTAAGGAGTTATGGCCAAAATAAGTTTTTCATATAAAAATTTGAATTTTTCGAGGATTTTCATCGAAATATTGTTTTTTTGGGGGTGGTCACGAATTGAGGTCCTTTTCGCCCTAGGACGCATATTTAAGGAGTTATGGCCAAAATAAGTTTTTCATATAAAAATTTGAATTTTTCGAGGATTTTCATCGAAATTTTGATTTTCTGGGGGGTGGTCACGAATTGAGGTCCTTTTCGCTCTAGGACGCATATTTAAGGAGTTATGGACAAAATAAGTTTTTCATATAAAAATTTGAATTTTTCGAGGATTTTCATCGAAATATTGTTTTTTTGGGGGTGGTCATGAATTAACGTTATTTTCGCTCTAGGACGCATATTTAAGGAGTTATGGCCAAAATAAGTTTTTCATATAAAAATTTGAATTTTTCGAGGATTTTCATCGAAATTTTGATTTTCTGGGGGGTGGTCACGAATTGAGGTCCTTTTCGCTCTAGGACGCATATTTAAGGAGTTATGGCCAAAATAAGTTTTTCATATAAAAATTTTAATTTTTCGAAGATTTTCATCAAAATTTTGATTTTTTGGGGGTGGTCACGAATTGAGGTCCTTTTCGCTCTAGGACGCATATTTAAGGAGTTATGGCCAAAATAAGTTTTTCATATAAAAATTTGAATTTTTCGAGGATTTTCATCGAAATATTGTTTTTTTGGGGGTGGTCATGAATTAACGTTATTTTCGCTCTAGGACGCATATTTAAGGAGTTATGGCCAAAATAAGTTTTTCATATAAAAATTTGAATTTTTCGAGGATTTTCATCGAAATTTTGATTTTTTAGGGGTGGTCACGAATTGAGGTCCTTTTCGCCCTAGGACGCTTATTTAAGGAGTTATGGCCAAAATAAGTTTTTCATATAAAAATTTGAATTTTTCGAGGATTTTCATCGAAATTTTGATTTTCTGGGGGTGGTCACGAATTGAGGTCCTTTTCGCTCTAGGACGCGTATTTAAGGAGTTATGGCCAAAATAAGTTTTTCATATAAAAATTTGAATTTTTCGAGGATTTTCATCGAAATTTAGATTTTATGGGGGTGGTCACGAATTGAGGTCCTTTTCGCTCTAGGACGCATATTTAAGGAGTTATGGCCAAAATAAGTTTTTCATATAAAAAATTTAATTTTTCGAAGCTTTTCATGGAAATTTTGATTTTCTGGGGGGTGGTCACGAATTGAGGTCCTTTTCGCTCTAGGACGCATATTTAAGGAGTTATGGCCAAAATAAGTTTTTCATATAAAAATTTGAATTTTTCGAGGATTTTCATCGAAATATTGTTTTTTTGGTGGTGGTCATGAATTAACGTTATTTTCGCTCTAGGACGCATATTTAAGGAGTTATGGCCAAAATAAGTTTTTCATATAAAAATTTGAATTTTTCGAGGATTTTCATCGAAATTTTGATTTTTTGGGGGTGGTCACGAATTGAAGTCCTTTTCGCTCTAGGACGCATATTTAAGGAGTTATGGCCAAAATAAGTTTTTCATATAAAAATTTTAATTTTTCGAAGATTTTCATCAAAATTTTGATTTTTTGGGGGTGGTCACGAATTGAGGTCCTTTTCGCTCTAGGACGCATATTTAAGGAGTTATGGCCAAAATAAGTTTTTCATATAAAAATTTGAATTTTTCGAGGATTTTCATCGAAATTTTGATTTTCTGGGGGGTGGTCACGAATTGAGGTCCTTTTCGCTCTATGACGCTTATTTAAGAAGTTATGGCCAAAATAAGTTTTTCATATAAAAATTTGAACTTTTCGAGGATTTTCATCGAAATTTTGATTTTTTGGGGGTGGTCACGAATTGAGGTCCTTTTCGCTCTAGGACGCATATTTAAGGAGTTATGGCCAAAATAAGTTTTTCATATAAAAATTTTAATTTTTCGAAGCTTTTCATCGAAATTTTGATTTTTTGGGGGTGGTCATGAATTAACGTTATTTTCGCTCTAGGACGCATATTTAAGGAGTTATGGCCAAAATAAGTTTTTCATATAAAAATTTGAATTTTTCGAGGATTTTCATCGAAATTTTGATTTTTTGGGGGTGGTCATGAATTGAGGTCCTTTTCGCTCTAGTACGCATATTTAAGGAGTTATGGACAAAATAAGTTTTTCATATAAAAATTTGAATTTTTCGAGGATTTTCATCGAAATTTTGATTTTTTGGGGATGGTCATGAATTAACGTTATTTTCGCTCTAGGACGCATATTTAAGGAGTTATGGCCAAAATAAGTTTTTCATATAAAAATTTGAATTTTTCGAGGATTTTCATCGAAATTTTGATTTTTTAGGGGTGGTCACGAATTGAGGTCCTTTTCGCCCTAGGACGCTTATTTAAGGAGTTATGGCCAAAATAAGTTTTTCATATAAAAATTTGAATTTTTCGAGGATTTTCATCGAAATTTTGATTTTTTGGGGGTGGTCATGAATTAACGTTATTTTCGCTCTAGGACGCATATTTAAGGAGTTATGGCCAAAATAAGTTTTTCATATAAAAATTTTAATTTTTCGAGGATTTTCATCGAACTTTTGATTTTTTAGGGGTGGTCACGAATTGAGGTCCTTTTCGCCCTAGGACGCTTATTTAAGGAGTTATGGCCAAAATAAGTTTTTCATATAAAAATTTGAATTTTTCGAGGATTTTCATCGAAATTTTGATTTTTTAGGGGTGGTCACGAATTGAGGTTCTTTTCGCCCTAGGACGCTTATTTAAGGAGTTATGGCCAAAATAAGTTTTTCATATAAAAATTGGAATTTTTCGATGATTTTCATCGAAATTTTGATTTTTTGGGGGTGGTCATGAATTAACGTTATTTTCGCTCTAGGACGCATATTTAAGGAGTTATGGCCAAAATAAGTTTTTCATATAAAAATTTGAATTTTTCGAGGATTTTCATCGAAATTTTGATTTTTTGGGGGTGGTCATGAATTAACGTTATTTTCGCTCTAGGACGCATATTTAAGGAGTTATGGCCAAAATAAGTTTTTCATATAAAAATTTGAATTTTTCGAGGATTTTCATCGAAATTTTGATTTTCTGGGGGGTGGTCACGAATTGAGGTCCTTTTCGCCCTAGGACGCTTATTTAAGGAGTTATGGCCAAAATAAGTTTTTCATATAAAAATTTGAATTTTTCGAGGATTTTCATCGAAATTTTGATTTTTTAGGGGTGGTCACGAATTGAGGTTCTTTTCGCCCTAGGACGCTTATTTAAGGAGTTATGGCCAAAATAAGTTTTTCATATAAAAATTTGAATTTTTCGAGGATTTTCATCGAAATTTTGATTTTTTAGGGGTGGTCACGAATTGAGGTTCTTTTCGCCCTAGGACGCTTATTTAAGGAGTTATGGCCAAAATAAGTTTTTCATATAAAAATTTGAATTTTTCGAGGATTTTCATCGAAATTTTGATTTTTTGGGGGTGGTCATGAATTAACGTTATTTTCGCTCTAGGACGCATATTTAAGGAGTTATGGCCAAAATAAGTTTTTCATATAAAAATTTGAATTTTTCGAGGATTTTCATCGAAATTTTGATTTTTTGGGGGTGGTCATGAATTAACGTTATTTTCGCTCTAGGACGCATATATAAGGAGTTATGGCCAAAATAAGTTTTTCATATAAAAATTTGAATTTTTCGAGGATTTTCATCGAAATTTTGATTTTCTGGGGGGTGGTCACGAATTGAGGTCCTTTTCGCTCTAGGACGCATATTTAAGGAGTTTTGGCCAAAATAAGTTTTTCATATAAAAATTTGAATTTTTCGAGGATTTTCATCGAAATGTTGGTTTTTTGGGGGTGGTCACGAATTGAGGTCCTTTTCGCCCTAGGACGCATATTTAAGGAAATTTTGATTTTCTGGGGGGTGGTCACGAATTGAGGTCTTTTTCGCTCTAGGACGCATATTTAAGGAGTTATGGACAAAATAAGTTTTTCATATAAAAATTTGAATTTTTCGAGGATTTTCATCGAAATATTGTTTTTTTGGGGGTGGTCATGAATTAACGTTATTTTCGCTCTAGGACGCATATTTAAGGAGTTATGGACAAAATAAGTTTTTCATATAAAAATTTGAATTTTTCGAGGATTTTCATCGAAGTTTTGATTTTTTGGGGATGGTCATGAATTAACGTTATTTTCGCTCTAGGACGCATATTTAAGGAGTTATGGCCAAAATAAGTTTTTCATATAAAAATTTGAATTTTTCGAAGCTTTTCATCGAAATTTTGATTTTTTGGGGGTGGTCATGAATTAACGTTATTTTCGCTCTAGGACGCATATTTAAGGAGTTATGGCCAAAATAAGTTTTTCATGTACAAATTTGAATTTATCGAGGATTCTCATCGAAATTTTGATTTTTTAGGGGTGGTCACGAATTGAGGTCCTTTTCGCCCTAGGACGCTTATTTAAGGAGTTATGGCCAAAATAAGTTTTTCATATAAAAATTTGAATTTTTCGAGGATTTTCATCGAAATTTTGATTTTTTGGGGGTGGTCATGAATTAACGTTATTTTCGCTCTAGGACGCATATTTAAGGAGTTATGGCCAAAATAAGTTTTTCATATAAAAATTTGAATTTTTCGAGGATTTTCATCGAAATTTTGATTTTTTGGGGGTGGTCATGAATTAACGTTATTTTCGCTCTAGGACGCATATTTAAGGAGTTATGGCCAAAATAAGTTTTTCATATAAAAATTTGAATTTTTCGAGGATTTTCATCGAAATTTTGATTTTCTGGGGGGTGGTCACGAATTGAGGTCCTTTTCGCTCTAGGACGCATATTTAAGGAGTTATGGCCAAAATAAGTTTTTCATATAAAAATTTGAATTTTTCGAGGATTTTCATCGAAATTTTGATTTTTTGGGGGTGGTCATGAATTAACGTTATTTTCGCTCTAGGACGCATATTTAAGGAGTTATGGCCAAAATAAGTTTTTCATATAAAAATTTGAATTTTTCGAGGATTTTCATCGAAATTTTGATTTTTTGGGGGTGGTCACGAATTGAGGTCCTTTTCGCTCTAGGACGCATATTTAAGGAGTTATGGCCAAAATAAGTTTTTCATATAAAAATTTGAATTTTTCGAGGATTTTCATCGAAATTTTGATTTTCTGGGGGTGGTCACGAATTGAGGTCCTTTTCGCTCTAGGACGCGTATTTAAGGAGTTATGGCCAAAATAAGTTTTTCATATAAAAATTTGAATTTTTCGAGGATTTTCATCGAAATTTAGATTTTCTGGGGGTGGTCACGAATTGAGGTCCTTTTCGCTCTAGGACGCATATTTAAGGAGTTATGGCCAAAATAAGTTTTTCATATAAAAATTTTAATTTTTCGAAGCTTTTCATCGAAATTTTGATTTTCTGGGGGGTGGTCACGAATTGATGTCCTTTTCGCTCTAGGACGCATATTTAAGGAGTTATGGCCAAAATAAGTTTTTCATATAAAAATTTGAATTTTTCGAGGATTTTCATCGAAATTTTGATTTTTTGGGGGTGGTCATGAATTAACGTTATTTTCGCTCTAGGACGCATATTTAAGGAGTTATGGCCAGAATAAGTTTTTCATATAAAAATTTGAATTTTTCGAGGATTTTCATCGAAATTTTTATTTTTTGGGGGTGGTCATGAATTAACGTTATTTTCGCTCTAGGGCGCATATTTAAGGAGTTATGGCCAAAATAAGTTTTTCATATAAAAATTTGAATTTTTCGAGGATTTTCATCGAAATTTTGATTTTTTGGGGGTGGTCACGAATTGAGGTCCTTTTCGCTCTAGGACGCATATTTAAGGAGTTATGGCCAAAATAAGTTTTTCATATAAAAATTTTAATTTTTCGAAGCTTTTCATCGAAATTTTGATTTTTTGGGGGTGGTCATGAATTGAGGTCCTTTTCGCTCTAGGACGTATATTTAAGGAGTTATGGACAAAATAAGTTTTTCATATAAAAATTTGAATTTTTCGAGGATTTTCATCGAAATTTTGATTTTTTGGGGATGGTCATGAATTAACGTTATTTTCGCTCTAGGACGCATATTTAAGGAGTTATGGCCAAAATAAGTTTTTCATATAAAAATTTGAATTTTTCGAGGATTTTCATCGAAATTTTGATTTTTTAGGGGTGGTCACGAATTGAGGTCCTTTTCGCCCTAGGACGCTTATTTAAGGAGTTATGGCCAAAATAAGTTTTTCATATAAAAATTTGAATTTTTCGAGGATTTTCATCGAAATTTTGATTTTTTGGGGGTGGTCATGAATTAACGTTATTTTCGCTCTAGGACGCATATTTAAGGAGTTATGGCCAAAATAAGTTTTTCATATAAAAATTTGAATTTTTCGAGGATTTTCATCGAAATTTTGATTTTTTGGGGGTGGTCATGAATTGAGGTCCTTTTCGCTCTAGGACGCATATTTAAGGAGTTATGGACAAAATAAGTTTTTCATATAAAAATTTGAATTTTTCGAGGATTTTCATCGAAATTTTGATTTTTTGGGGATGGTCATGAATTAACGTTATTTTCGCTCTAGGACGCATATTTAAGGAGTTATGGCCAAAATAAGTTTTTCATATAAAAATTTGAATTTTTCGAGGATTTTCATCGAAATTTTGATTTTTTGGGGGTGGTCACGAATTGAGGTCCTTTTCGCCCTAGGACGCTTATTTAAGGAGTTATGGCCAAAATAAGTTTTTCATATAAAAATTTGAATTTTTCGAGGATTTTCATCGAAATTTTGATTTTTTGGGGGTGGTCACGAATTGAGGTCCTTTTCGCCCTAGGACGCATATTTAAGGAGTTATGGCCAAAATAAGTTTTTCATATAAAAATTTGAATTTTTCGAGGATTTTCATCGAAATATTGGTTTTTTGGGGGTGGTCACGAATTGAGGTCCTTTTCGCCCTAGGACGCATATTTAAGGAGTTATGGCCAAAATAAGTTTTTCATATAAAAATTTGAATTTTTCGAGGATTTTCATCGAAATATTGGTTTTTTGGGGGTGGTCACGAATTGAGGTCCTTTTCGCCCTAGGACGCTTATTTAAGGAGTTATGGAGTCATGAATTGAGGTCCTTTTCGCTCTAGGACGCATATTTAAGGAGTTATGGACAAAATAAGTTTTTCATATAAAAATTTGAATTTTTCGAGGATTTTCATCGAAGTTTTGATTTTTTGGGGATGGTCATGAATTAACGTTATTTTCGCTCTAGGACGCATATTTAAGGAGTTATGGCCAAAATAAGTTTTTCATATAAAAATTTGAATTTTTCGAGGATTTTCATCGAAATTTTGATTTTTTGGGGGTGGTCACGAATTGAGGTCATTTTCGCTCTAGGACGCATATTTAAGGAGTTATGGCCAAAATAAGTTTTTCATATAAAAATTTGAATTTTTCGAGGATTTTCATCGAAATTTTGATTTTTTGGGGGTGGTCACGAATTGAGGTCCTTTTCGCTCTAGGACGCATATTTAAGGAGTTATGGCCAAAATAAGTTTTTCATATAAAAATTTTAATTTTTCGAAGCTTTTCATCGAAATTTTGATTTTTTGGGGGTGGTCATGAATTAACGTTATTTTCGCTCTAGGACGCATATTTAAGGAGTTATGGCCAAAATAAGTTTTTCATATAAAAATTTGAATTTTTCGAGGATTTTCATCGAAATTTTGATTTTTTAGGGGTGGTCACGAATTGAGGTCCTTTTCGCCCTAGGACGCTTATTTAAGGAGTTATGGCCAAAATAAGTTTTTCATATAAAAATTTGAATTTTTCGAGGATTTTCATCGAAATTTTGATTTTTTGGGGATGGTCATGAATTAACGTTATTTTCGCTCTAGGACGCATATTTAAGGAGTTATGGCCAAAATAAGTTTTTCATATAAAAATTTGAATTTTTCGAGGATTATGGCCAAAATAAGTTTTTCATATAAAAATTTGAATTTTTCGAGGATTTTCATCGAAATTTTGATTTTTTGGGGGTGGTCACGAATTGAGGTCCTTTTCGCCCTAGGACGCTTATTTAAGGAGTTATGGCCAAAATAAGTTTTTCATATAAAAATTTGGATTTTTCGATTTTTTGAGGGTGGTCACGAATTGAGGTCCTTTTCGCTCTAGGACGCATATTTAAGGAGTTATGGCCAAAATAAGTTTTTCATATAAAAATTTTAATTTTTCGAAGCTTTTCATCGAAATTTTGATTTTTTGGGGGTGGTCATGAATTAACGTTATTTTCGCTCTAGGACGCATATTTAAGGAGTTATGGCCAAAATAAGTTTTTCATGTAAAAATTTGAATTTTTCGAGGATTTTCATCGAAATTTTGATTTTTTAGGGCTGGTCACGAATTGAGGTCCTTTTCGCCCTAGGACGCTTATTTAAGGAGTTATGGCCAAAATAAGTTTTTCATATAAAAATTTGAATTTTTCGAAGATTTTCATCAAAATTTTGATTTTTTGGGGGTGGTCACGAATTGAGGTCCTTTTCGCTCTAGGACGCATATTTAAGGAGTTATGGCCAAAATAAGTTTTTCATATAAAAATTTTAATTTTTCGAAGCTTTTCATCGAAATTTTGATTTTTTGGGGGTGGTCATGAATTAACGTTATTTTCGCTCTAGGACGCATATTTAAGGAGTTATGGCCAAAATAAGTTTTTCATATGAAAATTTGAATTTTTCGAGGATTTTCATCGAAATTTTGATTTTCTGGGGGGTGGTCACGAATTGAGGTCCTTTTCGCTCTATGACGCTTATTTAAGAAGTTATGGCCAAAATAAGTTTTTCATATAAAAATTTGAATTTTTCGAGGATTTTCATCGAAATTTTGATTTTTTGGGGGTGGTCACGAATTGAGGTCCTTTTCGCTCTAGGACGCATATTTAAGGAGTTATGGCCAAAATAAGTTTTTCATATAAAAATTTGAATTTTTCGAGGATTTTCATCGAAATTTTGATTTTTTGGGGGTGGTCACGAATTGAGGTCCTTTTCGCTCTAGGACGCATATTTAAGGAGTTATGGCCAAAATAAGTTTTTCATATAAAAATTTTAATTTTTCGAAGCTTTTCATCGAAATTTTGATTTTTTGGGGGTGGTCATGAATTAACGTTATTTTCGCTCTAGGACGCATATTTAAGGAGTTATGGCCAAAATAAGTTTTTCATATAAAAATTTGAATTTTTCGAGGATTTTCATCGAAATTTTGATTTTTTGGGGGTGGTCATGAATTGAGGTCCTTTTCGCTCTAGTACGCATATTTAAGGAGTTATGGACAAAATAAGTTTTTCATATAAAAATTTGAATTTTTCGAGGATTTTCATCGAAATTTTGATTTTTTGGGGATGGTCATGAATTAACGTTATTTTCGCTCTAGGACGCATATTTAAGGAGTTATGGCCAAAATAAGTTTTTCATATAAAAATTTGAATTTTTCGAGGATTTTCATCGAAATTTTGATTTTTTAGGGGTGATCACGAATTGAGGTCCTTTTCGCCCTAGGACGCTTATTTAAGGAGTTATGGCCAAAATAAGTTTTTCATATAAAAATTTGAATTTTTCGAGGATTTTCATCGAAATTTTGATTTTTTGGGGGTGGTCATGAATTAACGTTATTTTCGCTCTAGGACGCATATTTAAGGAGTTATGGCCAAAATAAGTTTTTCATATAAAAATTTTAATTTTTCGAGGATTTTCATCGAACTTTTGATTTTTTAGGGGTGGTCACGAATTGAGGTCCTTTTCGCCCTAGGACGCTTATTTAAGGAGTTATGGCCAAAATAAGTTTTTCATATAAAAATTTGAATTTTTCGAGGATTTTCATCGAAATTTTGATTTTTTAGGGGTGGTCACGAATTGAGGTTCTTTTCGCCCTAGGACGCTTATTTAAGGAGTTATGGCCAAAATAAGTTTTTCATATAAAAATTGGAATTTTTCGATGATTTTCATCGAAATTTTGATTTTTTGGGGGTGGTCATGAATTAACGTTATTTTCGCTCTAGGACGCATATTTAAGGAGTTATGGCCAAAATAAGTTTTTCATATAAAAATTTGAATTTTTCGAGGATTTTCATCGAAATTTTGATTTTTTGGGGGTGGTCATGAATTAACGTTATTTTCGCTCTAGGACGCATATTTAAGGAGTTATGGCCAAAATAAGTTTTTCATATAAAAATTTGAATTTTTCGAGGATCTTCATCGAAATTTTGATGTTTTGGGGATGGTCATGAATTAACGTTATTTTCGCTCTAGGACGCATATATAAGGAGTTATGGCCAAAATAAGTTTTTCATATAAAAATTTGAATTTTTCGAGGATTTTCATCGAAATTTTGATTTTCTGGGGGGTGGTCACGAATTGAGGTCCTTTTCGCTCTAGGACGCATATTTAAGGAGTTATGGCCAAAATAAGTTTTTCATATAAAAATTTGAATTTTTCGAGGATTTTCATCGAAATTTTGATTTTCTGGGGGTGGTCACGAATTGAGGTCCTTTTCGCTCTAGGACGCGTATTTAAGGAGTTATGGCCAAAATAAGTTTTTCATATAAAAATTTGAATTTTTCGAGGATTTTCATCGAAATTTAGATTTTCTGGGGGTGGTCACGAATTGAGGTCCTTTTCGCTCTAGGACGCATATTTAAGGAGTTATGGCCAAAATAAGTTTTTCATATAAAAATTTTAATTTTTCGAAGCTTTTCATCGAAATTTTGATTTTCTGGGGGGTGGTCACGAATTGATGTCCTTTTCGCTCTAGGACGCATATTTAAGGAGTTATGGCCAAAATAAGTTTTTCATATAAAAATTTGAATTTTTCGAGGATTTTCATCGAAATTTTGATTTTTTGGGGGTGGTCATGAATTAACGTTATTTTCGCTCTAGGACGCATATTTAAGGAGTTATGGCCAGAATAAGTTTTTCATATAAAAATTTGAATTTTTCGAGGATTTTCATCGAAATTTTTATTTTTTGGGGGTGGTCATGAATTAACGTTATTTTCGCTCTAGGACGCATATTTAAGGAGTTATGGCCAAAATAAGTTTTTCATATAAAAATTTGAATTTTTCGAGGATTTTCATCGAAATTTTGATTTTTTGGGGGTGGTCACGAATTGAGGTCCTTTTCGCTCTAGGACGCATATTTAAGGAGTTATGGCCAAAATAAGTTTTTCATATAAAAATTTTAATTTTTCGAAGCTTTTCATCGAAATTTTGATTTTTTGGGGGTGGTCATGAATTGAGGTCCTTTTCGCTCTAGGACGTATATTTAAGGAGTTATGGACAAAATAAGTTTTTCATATAAAAATTTGAATTTTTCGAGGATTTTCATCGAAATTTTGATTTTTTGGGGGTGGTCATGAATTGAGGTCCTTTTCGCTCTAGGACGTATATTTAAGGAGTTATGGACAAAATAAGTTTTTCATATAAAAATTTGAATTTTTCGAGGATTTTCATCGAAATTTTGATTTTTTGGGGATGGTCATGAATTAACGTTATTTTCGCTCTAGGACGCATATTTAAGGAGTTATGGCCAAAATAAGTTTTTCATATAAAAATTTGAATTTTTCGAGGATTTTCATCGAAATTTTGATTTTTTAGGGGTGGTCACGAATTGAGGTCCTTTTCGCCCTAGGACGCTTATTTAAGGAGTTATGGCCAAAATAAGTTTTTCATATAAAAATTTGAATTTTTCGAGGATTTTCATCGAAATTTTGATTTTTTGGGGGTGGTCATGAATTAACGTTATTTTCGCTCTAGGACGCATATTTAAGGAGTTATGGCCAAAATAAGTTTTTCATATAAAAATTTGAATTTTTCGAGGATTTTCATCGAAATTTTGATTTTTTGGGGGTGGTCATGAATTGAGGTCCTTTTCGCTCTAGGACGCATATTTAAGGAGTTATGGACAAAATAAGTTTTTCATATAAAAATTTGAATTTTTCGAGGATTTTCATCGAAATTTTGATTTTTTGGGGATGGTCATGAATTAACGTTATTTTCGCTCTAGGACGCATATTTAAGGAGTTATGGCCAAAATAAGTTTTTCATATAAAAATTTGAATTTTTCGAGGATTTTCATCGAAATTTTGATTTTTTGGGGGTGGTCACGAATTGAGGTCCTTTTCGCCCTAGGACGCTTATTTAAGGAGTTATGGCCAAAATAAGTTTTTCATATAAAAATTTGAATTTTTCGAGGATTTTCATCGAAATTTTGATTTTTTGGGGGTGGTCACGAATTGAGGTCCTTTTCGCCCTAGGACGCATATTTAAGGAGTTATGGCCAAAATAAGTTTTTCATATAAAAATTTGAATTTTTCGAGGATTTTCATCGAAATATTGGTTTTTTGGGGGTGGTCACGAATTGAGGTCCTTTTCGCCCTAGGACGCATATTTAAGGAGTTATGGCCAAAATAAGTTTTTCATATAAAAATTTGAATTTTTCGAGGATTTTCATCGAAATATTGGTTTTTTGGGGGTGGTCACGAATTGAGGTCCTTTTCGCCCTAGGACGCTTATTTAAGGAGTTATGGAGTCATGAATTGAGGTCCTTTTCGCTCTAGGACGCATATTTAAGGAGTTATGGACAAAATAAGTTTTTCATATAAAAATTTGAATTTTTCGAGGATTTTCATCGAAGTTTTGATTTTTTGGGGATGGTCATGAATTAACGTTATTTTCGCTCTAGGACGCATATTTAAGGAGTTATGGCCAAAATAAGTTTTTCATATAAAAATTTGAATTTTTCGAGGATTTTCATCGAAATTTTGATTTTTTGGGGGTGGTCACGAATTGAGGTCCTTTTCGCTCTAGGACGCATATTTAAGGAGTTATGGCCAAAATAAGTTTTTCATATAAAAATTTGAATTTTTCGAGGATTTTCATCGAAATTTTGATTTTTTGGGGGTGGTCACGAATTGAGGTCCTTTTCGCTCTAGGACGCATATTTAAGGAGTTATGGCCAAAATAAGTTTTTCATATAAAAATTTTAATTTTTCGAAGCTTTTCATCGAAATTTTGATTTTCTGGGGGGTGGTCACGAATTGATGTCCTTTTCGCTCTAGGACGCATATTTAAGGAGTTATGGCCAAAATAAGTTTTTCATATAAAAATTTGAATTTTTCGAGGATTTTCATCGAAATTTTGATTTTTTGGGGGTGGTCATGAATTAACGTTATTTTCGCTCTAGGACGCATATTTAAGGAGTTATGGCCAGAATAAGTTTTTCATATAAAAATTTGAATTTTTCGAGGATTTTCATCGAAATTTTTATTTTTTGGGGGTGGTCATGAATTAACGTTATTTTCGCTCTAGGACGCATATTTAAGGAGTTATGGCCAAAATAAGTTTTTCATATAAAAATTTGAATTTTTCGAGGATTTTCATCGAAATTTTGATTTTTTGGGGGTGGTCACGAATTGAGGTCCTTTTCGCTCTAGGACGCATATTTAAGGAGTTATGGCCAAAATAAGTTTTTCATATAAAAATTTTAATTTTTCGAAGCTTTTCATCGAAATTTTGATTTTTTGGGGGTGGTCATGAATTGAGGTCCTTTTCGCTCTAGGACGTATATTTAAGGAGTTATGGACAAAATAAGTTTTTCATATAAAAATTTGAATTTTTCGAGGATTTTCATCGAAATTTTGATTTTTTGGGGATGGTCATGAATTAACGTTATTTTCGCTCTAGGACGCATATTTAAGGAGTTATGGCCAAAATAAGTTTTTCATATAAAAATTTGAATTTTTCGAGGATTTTCATCGAAATTTTGATTTTTTAGGGGTGGTCACGAATTGAGGTCCTTTTCGCCCTAGGACGCTTATTTAAGGAGTTATGGCCAAAATAAGTTTTTCATATAAAAATTTGAATTTTTCGAGGATTTTCATCGAAATTTTGATTTTTTGGGGGTGGTCATGAATTAACGTTATTTTCGCTCTAGGACGCATATTTAAGGAGTTATGGCCAAAATAAGTTTTTCATATAAAAATTTGAATTTTTCGAGGATTTTCATCGAAATTTTGATTTTTTGGGGGTGGTCATGAATTGAGGTCCTTTTCGCTCTAGGACGCATATTTAAGGAGTTATGGACAAAATAAGTTTTTCATATAAAAATTTGAATTTTTCGAGGATTTTCATCGAAATTTTGATTTTTTGGGGATGGTCATGAATTAACGTTATTTTCGCTCTAGGACGCATATTTAAGGAGTTATGGCCAAAATAAGTTTTTCATATAAAAATTTGAATTTTTCGAGGATTTTCATCGAAATTTTGATTTTTTGGGGGTGGTCACGAATTGAGGTCCTTTTCGCCCTAGGACGCTTATTTAAGGAGTTATGGCCAAAATAAGTTTTTCATATAAAAATTTGAATTTTTCGAGGATTTTCATCGAAATTTTGATTTTTTGGGGGTGGTCACGAATTGAGGTCCTTTTCGCCCTAGGACGCATATTTAAGGAGTTATGGCCAAAATAAGTTTTTCATATAAAAATTTGAATTTTTCGAGGATTTTCATCGAAATATTGGTTTTTTGGGGGTGGTCACGAATTGAGGTCCTTTTCGCCCTAGGACGCATATTTAAGGAGTTATGGCCAAAATAAGTTTTTCATATAAAAATTTGAATTTTTCGAGGATTTTCATCGAAATATTGGTTTTTTGGGGGTGGTCACGAATTGAGGTCCTTTTCGCCCTAGGACGCTTATTTAAGGAGTTATGGAGTCATGAATTGAGGTCCTTTTCGCTCTAGGACGCATATTTAAGGAGTTATGGACAAAATAAGTTTTTCATATAAAAATTTGAATTTTTCGAGGATTTTCATCGAAGTTTTGATTTTTTGGGGATGGTCATGAATTAACGTTATTTTCGCTCTAGGACGCATATTTAAGGAGTTATGGCCAAAATAAGTTTTTCATATAAAAATTTGAATTTTTCGAGGATTTTCATCGAAATTTTGATTTTTTGGGGGTGGTCACGAATTGAGGTCCTTTTCGCTCTAGGACGCATATTTAAGGAGTTATGGCCAAAATAAGTTTTTCATATAAAAATTTGAATTTTTCGAGGATTTTCATCGAAATTTTGATTTTTTGGGGGTGGTCACGAATTGAGGTCCTTTTCGCTCTAGGACGCATATTTAAGGAGTTATGGCCAAAATAAGTTTTTCATATAAAAATTTTAATTTTTCGAAGCTTTTCATCGAAATTTTGATTTTTTGGGGGTGGTCATGAATTAACGTTATTTTCGCTCTAGGACGCATATTTAAGGAGTTATGGCCAAAATAAGTTTTTCATATAAAAATTTGAATTTTTCGAGGATTTTCATCGAAATTTTGATTTTTTGGGGGTGGTCATGAATTGAGGTCCTTTTCGCTCTAGGACGCATATTTAAGGAGTTATGGACAAAATAAGTTTTTCATATAAAAATTTGAATTTTTCGAGGATTTTCATCGAAATTTTGATTTTTTGGGGATGGTCATGAATTAACGTTATTTTCGCTCTAGGACGCATATTTAAGGAGTTATGGCCAAAATAAGTTTTTCATATAAAAATTTGAATTTTTCGAGGATTTTCATCGAAATTTTGATTTTTTAGGGGTGGTCACGAATTGAGGTCCTTTTCGCCCTAGGACGCTTATTTAAGGAGTTATGGCCAAATTAAGTTTTTCATATAAAAATTTGAATTTTTCGAGGATTTTCATCGAAATTTTGATTTTTTGGGGATGGTCATGAATTAACGTTATTTTCGCTCTAGGACGCATATTTAAGGAGTTATGGCCAAAATAAGTTTTTCATATAAAAATTTGAATTTTTCGAGGATTATGGCCAAAATAAGTTTTTCATATAAAAATTTGAATTTTTCGAGGATTTTCATCGAAATTTTGATTTTTTGGGGGTGGTCACGAATTGAGGTCCTTTTCGCCCTAGGACGCTTATTTAAGGAGTTATGGCCAAAATAAGTTTTTCATATAAAAATTTGGATTTTTCGATTTTTTGAGGGTGGTCACGAATTGAGGTCCTTTTCGCTCTAGGACGCATATTTAAGGAGTTATGGCCAAAATAAGTTTTTCATATAAAAATTTTAATTTTTCGAAGCTTTTCATCGAAATTTTGATTTTTTGGGGGTGGTCATGAATTAACGTTATTTTCGCTCTAGGACGCATATTTAAGGAGTTATGGCCAAAATAAGTTTTTCATGTAAAAATTTGAATTTTTCAAGGATTTTCATCGAAATTTTGATTTTTTAGGGCTGGTCACGAATTGAGGTCCTTTTCGCCCTAGGACGCTTATTTAAGGAGTTATGGCCAAAATAAGTTTTTCATATAAAAATTTGAATTTTTCGAGGATTTTCATCGAAATTTTGATTTTTTGGGGGTGGTCATGAATTAACGTTAGTTTCGCTCTAGGACGCATATTTAAGGAGTTATGGCCAAAATAAGTTTTTCATATAAAAATTTGAATTTTTCGAGGATTTTCATCGAAATTTTGATTTTCTGGGGGGTGGTCACGAATTGAGGTCCTTTTCGCTCTAGGACGCATATTTAAGGAGTTATGGCCAAAATAAGTTTTTCATATAAAAATTTGAATTTTTCGAGGATTTTCATCGAAATTTTGATTTTCTGGGGGTGGTCACGAATTGAGGTCCTTTTCGCTCTAGGACGCGTATTTAAGGAGTTATGGCCAAAATAAGTTTTTCATATAAAAATTTGAATTTTTCGAGGATTTTCATCGAAATTTAGATTTTCTGGGGGTGGTCACGAATTGAGGTCCTTTTCGCTCTAGGACGCATATTTAAGGAGTTATGGCCAAAATAAGTTTTTCATATAAAAATTTGAATTTTTCGAGGATTTTCATCGAAATTTTGATTTTCTGGGGGTGGTCACGAATTGAGGTCCTTTTCGCTCTAGGACGCGTATTTAAGGAGTTATGGCCAAAATAAGTTTTTCATATAAAAATTTGAATTTTTCGAGGATTTTCATCGAAATTTAGATTTTCTGGGGGTGGTCACGAATTGAGGTCCTTTTCGCTCTAGGACGCATATTTAAGGAGTTATGGCCAAAATAAGTTTTTCATATAAAAATTTTAATTTTTCGAAGCTTTTCATCGAAATTTTGATTTTCTGGGGGGTGGTCACGAATTGATGTCCTTTTCGCTCTAGGACGCATATTTAAGGAGTTATGGCCAAAATAAGTTTTTCATATAAAAATTTGAATTTTTCGAGGATTTTCATCGAAATTTTGATTTTTTGGGGGTGGTCATGAATTAACGTTAGTTTCGCTCTAGGACGCATATTTAAGGAGTTATGGCCAAAATAAGTTTTTCATATAAAAATTTGAATTTTTCGAGGATTTTCATCGAAATTTTGATTTTCTGGGGGGTGGTCACGAATTGAGGTCCTTTTCGCTCTAGGACGCATATTTAAGGAGTTATGGCCAAAATAAGTTTTTCATGTAAAAATTTGAATTTTTCAAGGATTTTCATCGAAATTTTGATTTTTTAGGGCTGGTCACGAATTGAGGTCCTTTTCGCCCTAGGACGCTTATTTAAGGAGTTATGGCCAAAATAAGTTTTTCATATAAAAATTTGAATTTTTCGAGGATTTTCATCGAAATTTTGATTTTTTGGGGGTGGTCATGAATTAACGTTAGTTTCGCTCTAGGACGCATATTTAAGGAGTTATGGCCAAAATAAGTTTTTCATATAAAAATTTGAATTTTTCGAGGATTTTCATCGAAATTTTGATTTTCTGGGGGGTGGTCACGAATTGAGGTCCTTTTCGCTCTAGGACGCATATTTAAGGAGTTATGGCCAAAATAAGTTTTTCATATAAAAATTTGAATTTTTCGAGGATTTTCATCGAAATTTTGATTTTCTGGGGGTGGTCACGAATTGAGGTCCTTTTCGCTCTAGGACGCGTATTTAAGGAGTTATGGCCAAAATAAGTTTTTCATATAAAAATTTGAATTTTTCGAGGATTTTCATCGAAATTTAGATTTTCTGGGGGTGGTCACGAATTGAGGTCCTTTTCGCTCTAGGACGCATATTTAAGGAGTTATGGCCAAAATAAGTTTTTCATATAAAAATTTGAATTTTTCGAGGATTTTCATCGAAATTTTGATTTTCTGGGGGTGGTCACGAATTGAGGTCCTTTTCGCTCTAGGACGCGTATTTAAGGAGTTATGGCCAAAATAAGTTTTTCATATAAAAATTTGAATTTTTCGAGGATTTTCATCGAAATTTAGATTTTCTGGGGGTGGTCACGAATTGAGGTCCTTTTCGCTCTAGGACGCATATTTAAGGAGTTATGGCCAAAATAAGTTTTTCATATAAAAATTTTAATTTTTCGAAGCTTTTCATCGAAATTTTGATTTTCTGGGGGGTGGTCACGAATTGATGTCCTTTTCGCTCTAGGACGCATATTTAAGGAGTTATGGCCAAAATAAGTTTTTCATATAAAAATTTGAATTTTTCGAGGATTTTCATCGAAATTTTTATTTTTTGGGGGTGGTCATGAATTAACGTTATTTTCGCTCTAGGACGCATATTTAAGGAGTTATGGCCAAAATAAGTTTTTCATATAAAAATTTGAATTTTTCGAGGATTTTCATCGAAATTTTGATTTGTTGGGGATGGTCATGAATTGAGGTCCTTTTCGCTCTAGGACGCATATTTAAGGAGTTATGGCCAAAATAAGTTTTTCATATAAAAATTTTAATTTTTCGAAGCTTTTCATCGAAATTTTGATTTTTTGGGGGTGGTCATGAATTAACGTTATTTTCGCTCTAGGACGCATATTTAAGGAGTTATGGCCAAAATAAGTTTTTCATATAAAAATTTGAATTTTTCGAGGATTTTCATCGAAATTTTGATTTTTTGGGGGTGGTCATGAATTGAGGTCCTTTTCGCTCTAGGAAGCATATTTAAGGAGTTATGGACAAAATAAGTTTTTCATATAAAAATTTGAATTTTTCGAGGATTTTCATCGAAATTTTGATTTTTTGGGGATGGTCATGAATTAACGTTATTTTCGCTCTAGGACGCATATTTAAGGAGTTATGGCCAAAATAAGTTTTTCATATAAAAATTTGAATTTTTCGAGGATTTTAATCGAAATTTTGATTTTTTAGGGGTGGTCTTGAATTGAGGTCCTTTTCGCCCTAGGACGCTTATTTAAGGAGTTATGGCCAAAATAAGTTTTTCATATAAAAATTTGAATTTTTCGAGGATTTTCATCGAAATTTTGATTTTTTGGGGGTGGTCATGAATTAACGTTATTTTCGCTCTAGGACGCATATTTAAGGAGTTATGGCCAAAATAAGTTTTTCATATAAAAATTTGAATTTTTCGAGGATTTTCATCGAAATTCTGATTTTTTAGGGGTGGTCACGAATTGAGGTCCTTTTCGCCCTAGGACGCTTATTTAAGGAGTTATGGCCAAAATAAGTTTTTCATATAAAAATTTGAATTTTTCGAGTATTTTCATCGAAATTTTGATTTTTTAGGGGTGGTCACGAATTGAGGTCCTTTTCGCCCTAGGACGCTTATTTAAGGAGTTATGGCCAAAATAAGTTTTTCATATAAAAATTTGAATTTTTCGAGGATTTTCATCGAAATTTTGATTTTTTGGGGGTGGTCATGAATTAACGTTATTTTCGCTCTATGACGCATATTTAAGGAGTTATGGCCAAAATAAGTTTTTCATATAAAAATTTTAATTTTCGAGGATTTTCATCGAAATTTTGATTTTTTGGGGGTGGTCATGAATTAACGTTATTTTCGCTCTAGGACGCATATTTAAGGAGTTATGGCCAAAATAAGTTTTTCATATAAAAATTTGAATTTTTCGAGGATTTTCATCGAAATTTTGATTTGTTGGGGATGGTCATGAATTAACGTTATTTTCGCTCTAGGACGCATATTTAAGGAGTTATGGCCAAAATAAGTTTTTCATATAAAAATTTGAATTTTTCAAGGATTTTCATCGAAATTTTTATTTTTTGGGGGTGGTCATGAATTAACGTTATTTTCGCTCTAGGACGCATATTTAAGGAGTTATGGCCAAAATAAGTTTTTCATATAAAAATTTGAATTTTTCGAGGATTTTCATCGAAATTTTGATTTTTTGGGGGTGGTCACGAATTGAGGTCCTTTTCGCTCTAGGACGCATATTTAAGGAGTTATGGCCAAAATAAGTTTTTCATATAAAAATTTTAATTTTTCGAAGCTTTTCATCGAAATTTTGATTTTTTGGGGGTGGTCATGAATTAACGTTATTTTCGCTCTAGGACGCATATTTAAGGAGTTATGGCCAAAATAAGTTTTTCATATAAAAATTTGAATTTTTCGAGGATTTTCATCGAAATTTTGATTTTTTGGGGGTGGTCATGAATTGAGGTCCTTTTCGCTCTAGGACGCATATTTAAGGAGTTATGGACAAAATAAGTTTTTCATATAAAAATTTGAATTTTTCGAGGATTTTCATCGAAATTTTGATTTTTAGGGGATGGTCATGAATTAACGTTATTTTCGCTCTAGGACGCATATTTAAGGAGTTATGGCCAAAATAAGTTTTTCATATAAAAATTTGAATTTTTCGAGGATTTTCATCGAAATTTTGATTTTTTAGGGGTGGTCACGAATTGAGGTCCTTTTCGCCCTAGGACGCTTATTTAAGGAGTTATGGCCAAAATAAGTTTTTCATATAAAAATTTGAATTTTTCGAGGATTTTCATCGAAATTTTGATTTTTTGGGGGTGGTCATGAATTAACGTTATTTTCGCTCTAGGACGCATATTTAAGGAGTTATGGCCAAAATAAGTTTTTCATATAAAAATTTGAATTTTTCGAGGATTTTCATCGAAATTTTGATTTTTTAGGGGTGGTCACGAATTGAGGTCCTTTTCGCCCTAGGACGCTTATTTAAGGAGTTATGGCCAAAATAAGTTTTTCATATAAAAATTTGAATTTTTCGAGGATTTTCATCGAAATTTTGATTTTTTGGGGGTGGTCACGAATTGAGGTCCTTTTCGCTCTAGGACGCATATTTAAGGAGTTATGGCCAAAATAAGTTTTTCATATAAAAATTTTAATTTTCGAGGATTTTCATCGAAATTTTGATTTTTTGGGGGTGGTCATGAATTAACGTTATTTTCGCTCTAGGACGCATATTTAAGGAGTTATGGCCAAAATAAGTTTTTCATATAAAAATTTGAATTTTTCGAGGATTTTCATCGAAATTTTGATTTTTTGGGGATGGTCATGAATTAACGTTATTTTCGCTCTAGGACGCATATTTAAGGAGTTATGGCCAAAATAAGTTTTTCATATAAAAATTTGAATTTTTCGAGGATTTTCATCGAAATTTTGATTTTTTGGGGGTGGTCACGAATTGAGGTCCTTTTCGCCCTAGGACGCTTATTTAAGGAGTTATGGCCAAAATAAGTTTTTCATATAAAAATTTGAATTTTTCGAGGATTTTCATCGAAATTTTGATTTTTTGGGGGTGGTCACGAATTGAGGTCCTTTTCGCCCTAGGACGCATATTTAAGGAGTTATGGCCAAAATAAGTTTTTCATATAAAAATTTGAATTTTTCGAGGATTTTCATCGAAATTTTGATTTTCTGGGGGGTGGTCACGAATTGAGGTCCTTTTCGCTCTAGGACGCATATTTAAGGAGTTATGGCCAAAATAAGTTTTTCATATAAAAATTTGAATTTTTCGAGGATTTTCATCGAAATATTGGTTTTTTGGGGGTGGTCACGAATTGAGGTCCTTTTCGCCCTAGGACGCATATTTAAGGAGTTATGGCCAAAATGAGTTTTTCATATAAAAATTTGAATTTTTCGAGGATTTTCATCGAAATTTTGATTTTCTGGGGGGTGGTCACGAATTGAGGTCCTTTTCGCTCTAGGACGCATATTTAAGGAGTTATGGACAAAATAAGTTTTTCATATAAAAATTTGAATTTTTCGAGGATTTTCATCGAAATATTGTTTTTGTTGGGGGTGGTCATGAATTAACGTTATGGCCAAAATAAGTTTTTCATATAAAAATTTTAATTTTTCGAAGCTTTTCATCGAAATTTTGATTTTTTGGGGTGGTCATGAATTAACGTTATTTTCGCTCTAGGACGCATATTTAAGGAGTTATGGCCAAAATAAGTTTTTCATATAAAAATTTGAATTTTTTGAGGATTTTCATCGAAATTTTGATTTTTTAGGGGTGGTCACGAATTGAGGTCCTTTTCGCCCTAGGACGCTTATTTAAGGAGTTATGGCCAAAATAAGTTTTTCATATAAAAATTTTAATTTTTCGAGGATTTTCATCGAAATTTTGATTTTTTAGGGGTGGTCACGAATTGAGGTCCTTTTCGCCCTAGGACGCTTATTTAAGGAGTTATGGCCAAAATAAGTTTTTCATATAAAAATTTGAATTTTTCGAGGATTTTCATCGAAATTTTGATTTTTTAGGGGTGGTCATGAATTAACGTTATTTTCGCTCTAGGACGCATATTTAAGGAGTTATGGCCAAAATAAGTTTTTCATATAAAAATTTGAATTTTTCGAGGATTTTCATCGAAATTTTGATTTTTTGGGGATGGTCATGAATTAACATTATTGTCGCTCTAGGACGCATATTTAAGGAGTTATGGCCAAAATAAGTTTTTCATATAAAAATTTGAATTTTTCGAGGATTTTCATCGAAATTTTGATTTTTTGGGGATGGTCGTGAATTAACGTTATTTTCGCTCTAGGACGCATATTTAAGGAGTTATGGCCAAAATAAGTTTTTCATATAAAAATTTGAATTTTTCGAGGATTTTCATCGAAATTTTGATTTTTTGGGGGTGGTCACGAATTGAGGTCCTTTTCGCCCTAGGACGCTTATTTAAGGAGTTATGGCCAAAATAAGTTTTTCATATAAAAATTTGAATTTTTCGAGGATTTTCATCGAAATTTTGATTTTTTGGGGGTGGTCACGAATTGAGGTCCTTTTCGCCCTAGGACGCATATTTAAGGAGTTATGGCCAAAATAAGTTTTTCATATAAAAATTTTAATTTTCGAGGATTTTCATCGAAATTTTGATTTTCTGGGGGGTGGTCACGAATTGAGGTCCTTTTCGCTCTAGGACGCATATTTAAGGAGTTGTGGCCAAAATAAGTTTTTCATATAAAAAATTTAATTTTTCGAAGCTTTTCATCGAAATTTTGATTTTTTGGGGGTGGTCATGAATTAACGTTATTTTCGCTCTAGGACGCATATTTAAGGAGTTATGGCCAAAATAAGTTTTTCATATGAAAATTTGAATTTTTCGAGGATTTTCATCGAAATTTTGATTTTCTGGGGGGTGGTCACGAATTGAGGTCCTTTTCGCTCTAGGACGCATATTTAAGGAGTTATGGCCAAAATAAGTTTTTCATATAAAAATTTGAATTTTTCGAGGATTTTCATCGAAATTTTGATTTTCTGGGGGGTGGTCACGAATTGAGGTCCTTTTCGCTCTAGGACGCATATTTAAGGAGTTATGGCCAAAATAAGTTTTTCATATAAAAATTTTAATTTTTCGAAGCTTTTCATCGAAATTTTGATTTTTTGGGGGTGGTCATGAATTAACGTTATTTTCGCTCTAGGACGCATATTTAAGGAGTTATGGCCAAAATAAGTTTTTCATATAAAAATTTGAATTTTTCGAGGATTTTCATCGAAATTTTGATTTTTTGGGGGTGGTCATGAATTGAGGTCCTTTTCGCTCTAGTACGCATATTTAAGGAGTTATGGACAAAATAAGTTTTTCATATAAAAATTTGAATTTTTCGAGGATTTTCATCGAAATTTTGATTTTTTGGGGGTGGTCATGAATTAACGTTATTTTCGCTCTAGGACGCATATTTAAGGAGTTATGGCCAAAATAAGTTTTTCATATAAAAATTTGAATTTTTCGAGGATTTTCATCGAAATTTTGATTTTTTGGGGGTGGTCACGAATTGAGGTCCTTTTCGCTCTAGGACGCATATTTAAGGAGTTATGGCCAAAATAAGTTTTTCATATAAAAATTTGAATTTTTCGAAGCTTTTCATCGAAATTTTGATTTTTTGGGGGTGGTCATGAATTAACGTTATTTTCGCTCTAGGACGCATATTTAAGGAGTTATGGCCAAAATAAGCTCTAGGACGCATATTTAAGGAGTTATGGCCAAAATAAGTTTTTCATATAAAAATTTGAATTTTTCGAGGATTTTCATCGAAATTTTGATTTTTTGGGGGTGGTCATGAATTGAGGTCCTTTTCGCTCTAGTACGCATATTTAAGGAGTTATGGACAAAATAAGTTTTTCATATAAAAATTTGAATTTTTCGAGGATTTTCATCGAAATTTTGATTTTTTGGGGGTGGTCATGAATTAACGTTATTTTCGCTCTAGGACGCATATTTAAGGAGTTATGGCCAAAATAAGTTTTTCATATAAAAATTTGAATTTTTCGAGGATTTTCATCGAAATTTTGATTTTTTGGGGGTGGTCACGAATTGAGGTCCTTTTCGCTCTAGGACGCATATTTAAGGAGTTATGGGCAAAATAAGTTTTTCATATAAAAATTTTAATTTTTCGAAGCTTTTCATCGAAATTTTGATTTTTTGGGGGTGGTCATGAATTAACGTTATTTTCGCTCTAGGACGCATATTTAAGGAGTTATGGCCAAAATAAGTTTTTCATATAAAAATTTGAATTTTTCGAGGATTTTGAGGTCCTTTTCGCTCTAGTACGCATATTTAAGGAGTTATGGACAAAATAAGTTTTTCATATAAAAATTTGAATTTTTCGAGGATTTTCATCGAAATTTTGATTTTTTGGGGATGGTCATGAATTAACGTTATTTTCGCTCTAGGACGCATATTTAAGGAGTTATGGCCAAAATAAGTTTTTCATATAAAAATTTGAATTTTTCGAGGATTTTCATCGAAATTTTGATTTTTTGGGGGTGGTCACGAATTGAGGTCCTTTTCGCCCTAGGACGCTTATTTAAGGAGTTATGGCCAAAATAAGTTTTTCATTTAAAAATTTGAATTTTTCGAGGATTTTCATCGAAATTTTGATTTTTTGGGGGTGGTCACGAATTGAGGTCCTTTTCGCCATAGGACGCATATTTAAGGAGTTATGGCCAAAATAAGTTTTTCATATAAAAATTTGAATTTTTCGAGGATTTTCATCGAAATATTGGTTTTTTGGGGGTGGTCACGAATTGAGGTCCTTTTCGCCCTAGGACGCATATTTAAGGAGTTATGGCCAAAATAAGTTTTTCATATAAAAATTTGAATTTTTCGAGGATTTTCATCGAAATTTTGATTTTCTGGGGGGTGGTCACGAATTGAGGTCCTTTTCGCTCTAGGACGCATATTTAAGGAGTTATGGACAAAATAAGTTTTTCATATAAAAATTTGAATTTTTCGAGGATTTTCATCGAAATATTGTTTTTTTGGGGGTGGTCATGAATTAACGTTATTTTCGCTCTAGGACGCATATTTAAGGAGTTATGGCCAAAATAAGTTTTTCATATAAAAATTTGAATTTTTCGAGGATTTTCATCGAAATTTTGATTTTCTGGGGGGTGGTCACGAATTGAGGTCCTTTTCGCTCTAGGACGCATATTTAAGGAGTTATGGCCAAAATAAGTTTTTCATATAAAAATTTGAATTTTTCGAGGATTTTCATCGAAATTTTGATTTTTTGGGGGTGGTCATGAATTAACGTTATTTTCGCTCTAGGACGCATATTTAAGGAGTTATGGACAAAATAAGTTTTTCATATAAAAATTTGAATTTTTCGAGGATTTTCATCGAAATTTTGATTTTTTGGGGATGGTCATGAATTAACGTTATTTTCGCTCTAGGACGCATATTTAAGGAGTTATGGCCAAAATAAGTTTTTCATATAAAAATTTGAATTTTTCGAGGATTTTCATCGAAATTTTGATTTTTTGGGGGTGGTCACGAATTGAGGTCCTTTTCGCCCTAGGACGCTTATTTAAGGAGTTATGGCCAAAATAAGTTTTTCATATAAAAATTTGATTTTTTCGAGGATTTTCATCGAAATTTTGATTTTCTGGGGGTGGTCACGAATTGAGGTCCTTTTCGCTCTAGGACGCGTATTTAAGGAGTTATGGCCAAAATAAGTTTTTCATATAAAAATTTGAATTTTTCGAGGATTTTCATCGAAATTTAGATTTTATGGGGGTGGTCACGAATTGAGGTCCTTTTCGCTCTAGGACGCATATTTAAGGAGTTATGGCCAAAATAAGTTTTTCATATAAAAAATTTAATTTTTCGAAGCTTTTCATGGAAATTTTGATTTTCTGGGGGGTGGTCACGAATTGAGGTCCTTTTCGCTCTAGGACGCATATTTAAGGAGTTATGGCCAAAATAAGTTTTTCATATAAAAATTTGAATTTTTCGAGGATTTTCATCGAAATATTGTTTTTTTGGGGGTGGTCACGAATGGAGGTCCTTTTCGCTCTAGGACGCGTATTTAAGGAGTTATGGCCAAAATAAGTTTTTCATATAAAAATTTGAATTTTTCGAGGATTTTCATCGAAATTTTGATTTTCTGAGGGTGGTCACGAATGGAGGTCCTTTTCGCTCTAGGACGCGTATTTAAGGAGTTATGGCCAAAATAAGTTTTTCATATAAAAATTTGAATTTTTCGAGGATTTTCATCGAAATTTAGATTTTATGGGGGTGGTCACGAATTGAGGTCCTTTTCGCTCTAGGACGCATATTTAAGGAGTTATGGCCAAAATAAGTTGTTCATATAAAAAATTTAATTTTTCGAAGCTTTTCATCGAAATTTTGATTTTTTGGGGGTGGTCATGAATTAACGTTATTTTCGCTCTAGGACGCATATTTAAGGAGTTATGGCCAAAATAAGTTTTTCATATGAAAATTTGAATTTTTCGAGGATTTTCATCGAAATTTTGATTTTCTGGGGGGTGGTCACGAATTGAGGTCCTTTTCGCTCTATGACGCTTATTTAAGAAGTTATGGCCAAAATAAGTTTTTCATATAAAAATTTGAATTTTTCGAGGATTTTCATCGAAATTTTGATTTTTTGGGGGTGGTCACGAATTGAGGTCCTTTTCGCTCTAGGACGCATATTTAAGGAGTTATGGCCAAAATAAGTTTTTCATATAAAAATTTGAATTTTTCGAGGATTTTCATCGAAATTTTGATTTTTTGGGGGTGGTCATGAATTGAGGTCCTTTTCGCTCTAGTACGCATATTTAAGGAGTTATGGACAAAATAAGTTTTTCATATAAAAATTTGAATTTTTCGAGGATTTTCATCGAAATTTTGATTTTTTGGGGATGGTCATGAATTAACGTTATTTTCGCTCTAGGACGCATATTTAAGGAGTTATGGCCAAAATAAGTTTTTCATATAAAAATTTGAATTTTTCGAGGATTTTCATCGAAATTTTGATTTTTTAGGGATGGTCACGAATTGAGGTCCTTTTCGCCCTAGGACGCTTATTTAAGGAGTTATGGCCAAAATAAGTTTTTCATATAAAAATTTGAATTTTTCGAGGATTTTCATCGAAATTTTGTTTTTTTGGGGGTGGTCATGAATTAACGTTATTTTCGCTCTAGGACGCATATTTAAGGAGTTATGGCCAAAATAAGTTTTTCATATAAAAATTTTAATTTTTCGAGGATTTTCATCGAACTTTTGATTTTTTAGGGGTGGTCACGAATTGAGGTCCTTTTCGCCCTAGGACGCTTATTTAAGGAGTTATGGCCAAAATAAGTTTTTCATATAAAAATTTGAATTTTTCGAGGATTTTCATCGAAATTTTGATTTTTTAGGGGTGGTCACGAATTGAGGTTCTTTTCGCCCTAGGACGCTTATTTAAGGAGTTATGGCCAAAATAAGTTTTTCATATAAAAATTGGAATTTTTCGATGATTTTCATCGAAATTTTGATTTTTTGGGGGTGGTCATGAATTAACGTTATTTTCGCTCTAGGACGCATATTTAAGGAGTTATGGCCAAAATAAGTTTTTCATATAAAAATTTGAATTTTTCGAGGATTTTCATCGAAATTTTGATTTTTTGGGGGTGGTCATGAATTAACGTTATTTTCGCTCTAGGACGCATATTTAAGGAGTTATGGCCAAAATAAGTTTTTCATATAAAAATTTGAATTTTTCGAGGATCTTCATCGAAATTTTGATGTTTTGGGGATGGTCATGAATTAACGTTATTTTCGCTCTAGGACGCATATATAAGGAGTTATGGCCAAAATAAGTTTTTCATATAAAAATTTGAATTTTTCGAGGATTTTCATCGAAATTTTGATTTTCTGGGGGGTGGTCACGAATTGAGGTCCTTTTCGCTCTAGGACGCATATTTAAGGAGTTTTGGCCAAAATAAGTTTTTCATATAAAAATTTGAATTTTTCGAGGATTTTCATCGAAATATTGGTTTTTTGGGGGTGGTCACGAATTGAGGTCCTTTTCGCCCTAGGACGCATATTTAAGGAGTTATGGCCAAAATAAGTTTTTCATATAAAAAATTGAATTTTTCGAGGATTTTCATCGAAATTTTGATTTTCTGGGGGGTGGTCACGAATTGAGGTCTTTTTCGCTCTAGGACGCATATTTAAGGAGTTATGGACAAAATAAGTTTTTCATATAAAAATTTGAATTTTTCGAGGATTTTCATCGAAATATTGTTTTTTTGGGGGTGGTCATGAATTAACGTTATTTTCGCTCTAGGACGCATATTTAAGGAGTTATGGCCAAAATAAGTTTTTCATATAAAAATTTGAATTTTTCGAGGATTTTCATCGAAATTTTGATTTTTTGGGGGTGGTCACGAATTGAAGTCCTTGTCGCTCTAGGACGCATATTTAAGGAGTTATGGCCAAAATAAGTTTTTCATATAAAAATTTTAATTTTTCGAAGCTTTTCATCGAAATTTTGATTTTTTGGGGGTGGTCATGAATTAACGTTATTTTCGCTCTAGGGCGCATATTTAAGGAGTTATGGCCAAAATAAGTTTTTCATATAAAAATTTGAATTTTTCGAGGATTTTCATCGAAATTTTGATTTTTTGGGGGTGGTCACGAATTGAGGTCCTTTTCGCTCTAGGACGCATATTTAAGGAGTTATGGCCAAAATAAGTTTTTCATATAAAAATTTGAATTTTTCGAGGATTTTCATCGAAATTTTGATTTTCTGGGGGTGGTCACGAATTGAGGTCCTTTTCGCTCTAGGACGCGTATTTAAGGAGTTATGGCCAAAATAAGTTTTTCATATAAAAATTTGAATTTTTCGAGGATTTTCATCGAAATTTTGCTTTTCTGGGGGTGGTCACGAATTGAGGTCCTTTTCGCTCTAGGACGCATATTTAAGGAGTTATGGCCAAAATAAGTTTTTCATATACAAATTTTAATTTTTCGAAGCTTTTCAGCGAAATTTTGATTTTTTGGGGGTGGTCATGAATTAACGTTATTTTCGCTCTAGGACGCATATTTAAGGAGTTATGGCCAAAATAAGTTTTTCATATAAAAAGTTGAATTTTTCGAGGATTTTCATCGAAATTTTGATTTTCTGGGGGGTGGTCACGAATTGAGGTCCTTTTCGCTCTAGGACGCATATTTAAGGAGTTATGGCCAAAATAAGTTTTTCATATAAAAATTTGAATTTTTCGAGGATTTTCATCGAAATTTTGATTTTTTGGGGGGTGGTCACGAATTGAGGTCCTTTTCGCTCTAGGACGCATATTTAAGGAGTTATGGCCAAAATAAGTTTTTCATATAAAAATTTGAATTTTTCGAGGATTTTCATCGAAATTTTGATTTTCTGGGGGGTGGTCACGAATTGAGGTCCTTTTCGCCCTAGGACGCTTATTTAAGGAGTTATGGCCAAAATAAGTTTTTCATATAAAAATTTGAATTTTTCGAGGATTTTCATCGAAATTTTGATTTTTTAGGGGTGGTCACGAATTGAGGTTCTTTTCGCCCTAGGACGCTTATTTAAGGAGTTATGGCCAAAATAAGTTTTTCATATAAAAATTTGAATTTTTCGAGGATTTTCATCGAAATTGTGATTTTTTGGGGGTGGTCATGAATTAACGTTATTTTCGCTCTAGGACGCATATTTAAGGAGTTATGGCCAAAATAAGTTTTTCATATAAAAATTTGAATTTTTCGAGGATCTTCATCGAAATTTTGATGTTTTGGGGATGGTCATGAATTAACGTTATTTTCGCTCTAGGACGCATATTTAAGGAGTTATGGCCAAAATAAGTCTTTCATATAAAAATTTGAATTTTTCGAGGATTTTCATCGAAATTTTGATTTTTTGGGGGTGGTCACGAATTGAGGTCCTTTTCGCCCTAGGACGCTTATTTAAGGAGTTATGGCCAAAATAAGTTTTTCATATAAAAATTTGAATTTTTCGAGGATTTTCATCGAAATTTTGATTTTTTGGGGGTGGTCACGAATTGAGGTCCTTTTCGCCCTAGGACGCATATTTAAGGAGTTATGGCCAAAATCAGTTTTTCATATAAAAATTTGAATTTTTCGAGGATTTTCATCGAAATTTTGATTTTCTGGGGGTGGTCACGAATTGAGGTCCTTTTCGCTCTAGGACGCATATTTAAGGAGTTATGGCCAAAATAAGTTTTTCATATAAAAATTTGAATTTTTCGAGGATTTTCATCGAAATTTTGATTTTCTGGGGGGTGGTCACGAATTGAGGTCCTTTTCGCTCTAGGACGCATATTTAAGGAGTTTTGGCCAAAATAAGTTTTTCATATAAAAATTTGAATTTTTCGAGGATTTTCATCGAAATATTGGTTTTTTGGGGGTGGTCACGAATTGAGGTCCTTTTCGCCCTAGGACGCATATTTAAGGAGTTATGGCCAAAATAAGTTTTTCATATAAAAATTTGAATTTTTCGAGGATTTTCATCGAAATTTTGATTTTCTGGGGGGTGGTCATGAATTAACGTTATTTTCGCTCTAGGACGCATATTTAAGGAGTTATGGCCAAAATAAGTTTTTCATATAAAAATTTGAATTTTTCGAGGATTTTCATCGAAATTTTGATTTTTTGGGGGAGGTCACGAATTGAAGTCCTTTTCGCTCTAGGACGCATATTTAAGGAGTTATGGCCAAAATAAGTTTTTCATATAAAAATTTTAATTTTTCGAAGCTTTTCATCGAAATTTTGATTTTTTGGGGGTGGTCATGAATTAACGTTATTTTCGCTCTAGGACGCGAGTTATGGCCAAAATAAGTTTTTCATATAAAAATTTGAATTTTTCGAGGATTTTCATCGAAATTTTGATTTTTTGGGGGTGGTCACGAATTGAGGTCCTTTTCGCTCTAGGACGCATATTTAAGGAGTTATGGCCAAAATAAGTTTTTCATATAAAAATTTGAATTTTTCGAGGATTTTCATCGAAATTTTGATTTTCTGGGGGTGGTCACGAATTGAGGTCCTTTTCGCTCTAGGACGCGTATTTAAGGAGTTATGGCCAAAATAAGTTTTTCATATAAAAATTTGAATTTTTCGAGGATTTTCATCGAAATTTTGATTTTCTGGGGGTGGTCATGAATTAACGTTATTTTCGCTCTAGGACGCATATTTAAGGAGTTATGGCCAAAATAAGTTTTTCATATAAAAATTTGAATTTTTCGAGGATTTTCATCGAAATTTTGATTTTTTGGGGGAGGTCACGAATTGAAGTCCTTTTCGCTCTAGGACGCATATTTAAGGAGTTATGGCCAAAATAAGTTTTTCATATAAAAATTTTAATTTTTCGAAGCTTTTCATCGAAATTTTGATTTTTTGGGGGTGGTCATGAATTAACGTTATTTTCGCTCTAGGACGCGAGTTATGGCCAAAATAAGTTTTTCATATAAAAATTTGAATTTTTCGAGGATTTTCATCGAAATTTTGATTTTTTGGGGGTGGTCACGAATTGAGGTCCTTTTCGCTCTAGGACGCATATTTAAGGAGTTATGGCCAAAATAAGTTTTTCATATAAAAATTTGAATTTTTCGAGGATTTTCATCGAAATTTTGATTTTCTGGGGGTGGTCACGAATTGAGGTCCTTTTCGCTCTAGGACGCGTATTTAAGGAGTTATGGCCAAAATAAGTTTTTCATATAAAAATTTGAATTTTTCGAGGATTTTCATCGAAATTTTGATTTTCTGGGGGTGGTCACGAATTGAGGTCCTTTTCGCTCTAGGACGCATATTTAAGGAGTTATGGCCAAAATAAGTTTTTCATATAAAAATTTTAATTTTTCGAAGCTTTTCATCGAAATTTTGATTTTTTGGGGGTGGTCATGAATTAACGTTATTTTCGCTCTAGGACGCATATTTAAGGAGTTATGGCCAAAATAAGTTTTTCATATAAAAATTTGAATTTTTCGAGGATTTTCATCGAAATTTTGATTTTCTGGGGGGTGGTCACGAATTGAGGTCCTTTTCGCTCTAGGACGCATATTTAAGGAGTTATGGCCAAAATAAGTTTTTCATATAAAAATTTGAATTTTTCGAGGATTTTCATCGAAATTTTGATTTTTTGGGGGTGGTCATGAATTAAAGTTATGGCCAAAATAAGTTTTTCATATAAAATTTTGAATTTTTCGAGGATTTTCATCGAAATATTGGTTTTTTGGGGGTGGGCATGAATTAACGTTATTTTCGCTCTAGGACGCATATTTAAGGAGTTATGGCCAAAATAAGTTTTTCATATAAAATTTTGAATTTTTCGAGGATTTTCATCGAAATTTTGATTTTTTGGGGGTGGTCACGAATTGAGGTCCTTTTCGCTCTAGGACGCATATTTAAGGAGTTATGGCCAAAATAAGTTTTTCATATAAAAATTTGAATTTTTCGAAATTTTGATTTTCTGGGGGTGGTCACGAATTGAGGTCCTTTTCGCTCTAGGACGCGTATTTAAGGAGTTATGGCCAAAATAAGTTTTTCATATAAAAATTTGAATTTTTCGAGGATTTTCATCGAAATTTAGATTTTTAGGGGGTGGTCATGAATTAAAGTTATGGCCAAAATAAGTTTTTCATATAAAATTTTGAATTTTTCGAGGATTTTCATCGAAATATTGTTTTTTTGGGGGTGGTCATGAATTAACGTTATTTTCGCTCTAGGACGCATATTTAAGGAGTTATGGCCAAAATAAGTTTTTCATATAAAAATTTGAATTTTTCGAGGATTTTCATCGAAATTTTGATTTTCTGGGGGGTGGTCACGAATTGAGGTCCTTTTCGCTCTAGGACGCATATTTAAGGAGTTATGGCCAAAATAAGTTTTTCATATAAAAATTTTAATTTTTCGAAGCTTTTCATCGAAATTTTGATTTTTTGGGGGTGGTCATGAATTAACGTTATTTTCGCTCTAGGACGCATATTTAAGGAGTTATGGCCAAAATAAGTTTTTCATATAAAAATTTGAATTTTTCGAGGATTTTCATCGAAATTTTGATTTTCTGGGGGGTGGTCACGAATTGAGGTCCTTTTCGCTCTAGGACGCATATTTAAGGAGTTATGGCCAAAATAAGTTTTTCATATAAAAATTTGAATTTTTCGAGGATTTTCATCGAAATTTTGATTTTTTGGGGGTGGTCATGAATTAACGTTATTTTCGCTCTAGGACGCATATTTAAGGAGTTATGGCCAAAATAAGTTTTTCATATAAAAATTTGAATTTTTCGAGGATTTTCATCGAAATGTTGATTTTCTGGGGGTGGTCACGAATTGAGGTCCTTTTCGCTCTAGGACGCATATTTAAGGAGTTATGGCCAAAATAAGTTTTTCATATAAAAATTTGAATTTTTCGAGGATTTTCATCGAAATTTTGATTTTCTGGGGGTGGTCACGAATTGAGGTCCTTTTCGCTCTAGGACGGATATTTAAGGAGTTATGGCCAAAATTAGTTTTTCGTATAAAAATTTGAATTTTTCGAGGATTTTCATCGAAATTTTGATTTTCTGGGGGTGGTCACGAATTGAGGTCCTTTTCGCTCTAGGACGGATATTTAAGGAGTTATGGCCAAAATAAGTTTTTCGTATAAAAATTTGAATTTTTCGAGGATTTTCATCGAAATTTTGATTTTCTGGGGGTGGTCACGAATTGAGGTCCTTTTCGCTCTAGGACGGATATTTAAGGAGTTATGGCCAAAATAAGTTTTTCGTATAAAAATTTGAATTTTTCGAGGATTTTCATCGAAATTTTGATTTTCTGGGGGTGGTCACGAATTGAGGTCCTTTTCGCTCTAGGACGGATATTTAAGGAGTTATGGCCAAAATAAGTTTTTCGTATAAAAATTTGAATTTTTCGAGGATTTTCATCGAAATTTTGATTTTCTGGGGGTGGTCACGAATTGAGGTCCTTTTCGCTCTAGGACGCATATTTAAGAAGTTATGGCCAAAATAAGTTTTTCATATAAAAATTTGAATTTTTCGAGGATTTTCATCGATATTTTGATTATCTGGGGGTGGTCATGAATTAGCGTTATTTTCGCTCTAGGACGCATATTTAAGGAGTTATGGCCAAAATAAGTTTTTCATATAAAAATTTGAATTTTTCGAGGATTTTCATCGAAATATTGGTTTTTTGGGGGTGGTCATGAATTAACGTTATTTTCGCTCTAGGACGCATATTTAAGGAGTTATGGCCAAAATAAGTTTTTCATATAAAAATTTGAATTTTTCGAGGATTTTCATCGAAATATTGGTTTTTTGGGGGTGGTCATGAATTGAGGTCCTTTTCGCTCTAGGACGCATATTTAAGGAGTTATGGACAAAATAAGTTTTTCATATAAAAATTTGAATTTTTGAATTTTTCGAGGATTTTCATCGAAATTTTGATTTTCTGGGGGTGGTCATGAATTGAGGTCCTTTTCGCTCTAGGACGCATATTTAAGGAGTTATGGACAAAATAAGTTTTTCATATAAAAATTTGAATTTTTCGCGGATTTTCATCGAAATATTGGTTTTTTGGGGGTGGTCATGAATTGAGGTCCTTTTCGCTCTAGGACGCATATTTAAGGAGTTATGGCCAAAATAAGTTTTTCATATAAAAATTTGAATTTTTCGAGGATTTTCATCGAAATTTTGATTTTCTGGGGGTGGTCACGAATTGAGGTCCTTTTCGCTCTAGGACGCATATTTAAGGAGTTATGGCCAAAATAGGTTTTTCATATAAAAATTTGAATTTTTCGAGGATTTTCATCGAAATGTTGATGTTTTGGGGGTGGTCATGAATTAGCGTTATTTTCGCTCTAGGACGCATATTTAAGGAGTTATGGCCAAAATAAGTTTTTCATATAAAAATTTGAATTTTTCGAGGATTTTCATCGAAATTTTGATTTTTTGGGGGTGGTCACGAATTGAGGTCCTTTTCGCTCTAGGACGGATATTTAAGGAGTTATGGCCAAAATAAGTTTTTCGTATAAAAATTTGAATTTTTCGAGGATTTTCATCGAAATTTTGATTTTCTGGGGGTGGTCACGAATTGAGGTCCTTTTCGCTCTAGGACGGATATTTAAGGAGTTATGGCCAAAATAAGTTTTTCGTATAAAAATTTGAATTTTTCGAGGATTTTCATCGAAATTTTGATTTTCTGGGGGTGGTCACGAATTGAGGTCCTTTTCGCTCTAGGACGGATATTTAAGGAGTTATGGCCAAAATAAGTTTTTCGTATAAAAATTTGAATTTTTCGAGGATTTTCATCGAAATTTTGATTTTCTGGGGGTGGTCACGAATTGAGGTCCTTTTCGCTCTAGGACGCATATTTAAGAAGTTATGGCCAAAATAAGTTTTTCATATAAAAATTTGAATTTTTCGAGGATTTTCATCGATATTTTGATTATCTGGGGGTGGTCATGAATTAGCGTTATTTTCGCTCTAGGACGCATATTTAAGGAGTTATGGCCAAAATAAGTTTTTCATATAAAAATTTGAATTTTTCGAGGATTTTCATCGAAATATTGGTTTTTTGGGGGTGGTCATGAATTAACGTTATTTTCGCTCTAGGACGCATATTTAAGGAGTTATGGCCAAAATAAGTTTTTCATATAAAAATTTGAATTTTTCGAGGATTTTCATCGAAATATTGGTTTTTTGGGGGTGGTCATGAATTAACGTTATTTTCGCTCTAGGACGCATATTTAAGGAGTTATGGCCAAAATAAGTTTTTCATATAAAAATTTGAATTTTTCGAGGATTTTCATCGAAATTTTGATTTGCTGGGGGTGGTCATGAATTGAGGTCCTTTTCGCTCTAGGACGCATATTTAAGGAGTTATGGACAAAATAAGTTTTTCATATAAAAATTTGAATTTTTGAATTTTTCGAGGATTTTCATCGAAATTTTGATTTTCTGGGGGTGGTCATGAATTGAGGTCCTTTTCGCTCTAGGACGCATATTTAAGGAGTTATGGACAAAATAAGTTTTTCATATAAAAATTTGAATTTTTCGCGGATTTTCATCGAAATATTGGTTTTTTGGGGGTGGTCATGAATTGAGGTCCTTTTCGCTCTAGGACGCATATTTAAGGAGTTATGGCCAAAATAAGTTTTTCATATAAAAATTTGAATTTTTCGAGGATTTTCATCGAAATTTTGATTTTCTGGGGGTGGTCACGAATTGAGGTCCTTTTCGCTCTAGGACGCATATTTAAGGAGTTATGGCCAAAATAGGTTTTTCATATAAAAATTTGAATTTTTCGAGGATTTTCATCGAAATGTTGATGTTTTGGGGGTGGTCATGAATTAGCGTTATTTTCGCTCTAGGACGCATATTTAAGGAGTTATGGCCAAAATAAGTTTTTCATATAAAAATTTGAATTTTTCGAGGATTTTCATCGAAATTTTGATTTTTTGGGGGTGGTCACGAATTGAGGTCCTTTTCGCTCTAGGACGCATATTTAAGGAGTTATGGCCAAAATAAGTTTTTCATATAAAAATTTGAATTTTTCGTGGATTTTCATCGAAATGTTGATTTTCTGGGGGTGGTCACGAATTGAGGTCCTAGGATGCATATTTAAGGAGTTATGGCCAAAATAAGTTTTTCATATAAAAATTTGAATTTTTCGAGGATTTTCATCGAAATTTTGATTTTCTGGGGGTGGTCACGAATTGAGGTCCTTTTCGCTCTAGGACGCATATTTAAGGAGTTATGGCCAAAATAAGTTTTTCATATAAAAATTTGAATTTTTCGAGGATTTTCATCGAAATGTTGATTTTTTGGGGGTGGTCATGAATTAGCGTTATTTTCGCTCTAGGACGCATATTTAAGGAGTTATGGCCAAAATAAGTTTTTCATATAAAAATTTGAATTTTTCGAGGATTTTCATCGAAATTTTGATTTTTTGGGGGTGGTCATGAATTAACGTTACTTTCGCTCTAGGACGCATATTTAAGGAGTTATGGCCAAAATAAGTTTTTCATATAAAAATTTGAATTTTTCGAGGATTTTCATCGAAATTTTGATTTTTTGGGGGTGGTCACGAATTGAGGTCCTTTTCGCTCTAGGACGCATATTTAAGGAGTTATGGCCAAAATAAGTTTTTCATATAAAGATTTGAATTTTTCGAGGATTTTCATCGAAATGTTGATTTTCTGGGGGTGGTCACGAATTGAGGTCCTTTTCGCTCTAGGACGCATATTTAAGGAGTTATGGCCAAAATAAGTTTTTCATATAAAAATTTCAATTTTTCGAGGATTTTCATCGAAATTTTGATTTTCTGGGGGTGGTCATGAATTGAGGTCCTTTTCGCTCTAGGACGCATATTTAAGGAGTTATGGCCAAAATAAGTTTTTCATATAAAAATTTGAATTTTTCGAGGATTTTCATCGAAATTTTGATTTTCTGGGGGTGGTCACGAATTGAGGTCCTTTTCGCTCTAGGACGGATATTTAAGGAGTTATGGCCAAAATAAGTTTTTCGTATAAAAATTTGAATTTTTCGAGGATTTTCATCGAAATTTTGATTTTCTGGGGGTGGTCACGAATTGAGGTCCTTTTCGCCCTAGGACGCATATTTAAGAAGTTATGGCCAAAATAAGTTTTTCATATAAAAATTTGAATTTTTCGAGGATTTTCATCGATATTTTGATTTTCTGGGGGTGGTCATGAATTAGCGTTATTTTCGCTCTAGGACGCATATTTAAGGAGTTATGGCCAAAATAAGTTTTTCATATAAAAATTTGAATTTTTCGAGGATTTTCATCGAAATTTTGATTTTTTGGGGGTGGTCACGAATTGAGGTCCTTTTCGCTCTAGGACGCATATTTAAGGAGTTATGGCCAAAATAAGTTTTTCATATAAAAATTTGAATTTTTCGAGGATTTTCATCGAAATGTTGATTTTCTGGGGGTGGTCACGAATTTAGGTCCTTTTCGCTCTAGGACGCATATTTAAGGAGTTATGGACAAAATAAGTTTTTCATATAAAAATTTGAATTTTTCGAGGATTTTCATCGAAATATTGGTTTTTTGGGGGTGGTCATGAATTAACGTTATTTTCGCTCTAGGACGCATATTTAAGGAGTTATGGCCAAAATAAGTTTTTCATATAAAAATTTGAATTTTTCGAGGATTTTCATCGAAATTTTGATTTTCTGGGGGTGGTCATGAATTGAGGTCCTTTTCGCTCTAGGACGCATATTTAAGGAGTTATGGACAAAATAAGTTTTTCATATAAAAATTTGAATTTTTCGCGGATTTTCATCGAAATATTGGTTTTTTGGGGGTGGTCATGAATTGAGGTCCTTTTCGCTCTAGGACGCATATTTAAGGAGTTATGGCCAAAATAAGTTTTTCATATAAAAATTTGAATTTTTCGAGGATTTTCATCGAAATTTTGATTTTTTGGGGGTGGTCATGAATTAACGTTATTTTCGCTCTAGGACGAATATTTAAGGAGTTATGGCCAGAATAAGTTTTTCATATAAAAATTTGAATTTTTCGAGGATTTTCATTGAAATTTTGATTTTTTGGGGGTGGTCATGAATTAACATTATTTGCGCTCTAGGACGCATATTTAAGGAGTTATGGCCAAAATAAGTTTTTCATAAAAAAACTTGAATTTTTCGAGGATTTTCATCGAAATTTTGATTTTCTGGGGGTGGTCATGAATTGAGGTCCTTTTCGCTCTAGGACGCATATTTAAGGAGTTATGGACAAAATAAGTTTTTCATATAAAAATTTGAATTTTTCGCGGATTTTCATCGAAATATTGGTTTTTTGGGGGTGGTCATGAATTGAGATCCTTTTCGCTCTAGGACGCATATTTAAGGAGTTATGGCCAAAATAAGTTTTTCATATAAAAATTTGAATTTTTCGAGGATTTTCATCGAAATTTTGATTTTTTGGGGGTGGTCATGAATTAACGTTATTTTCGCTCTAGGACGAATATTTAAGGAGTTATGGCCAGAATAAGTTTTTCATATAAAAATTTGAATTTTTCGAGGATTTTCATCGAAATTTAGATTTTTTGGGGGTGGTCATGAATTAACGTTATTTTCGCTCTAGGACGCATATTTAAGGAGTTATGGCCAAAATAAGTTTTTCATATAAAAATTTGAATTTTTCGAGGATTTTCATTGAAATTTTGATTTTTTGGGGGTGGTCATGAATTAACATTATTTGCGCTCTAGGACGCATATTTAAGGAGTTATGGCCAAAATAAGTTTTTCATAAAAAAACTTGAATTTTTCGAGGATTTTCATCGAAATTTTGATTTTCTGGGGGTGGTCACGAATTGAGGTCCTTTTCGCTCTAGGACGCATATTTAAGGAGTTATGGCCAAAATAAGTTTTTCATATAAAAATTTGAATTTTTCGAGGATTTTCATCGAAATTTTGATTTTTTGGGGGTGGTCATGAATTGAGGTCCTTTTCGCTCTAGGACGCATATTTAAGGAGTTATGGCCAAAATAAGTTTTTCATATAAAAATTTGAATTTTTCGAGGATTTTCATCGAAATTGTGATTTTCTGGGGGTGGTCATGAATTGAGGTCCTTTTCGCTCTAGGACGCATGTTTAAGGAGTTATGGACAAAATAAGTTTTTCATATAAAAATTTGAATTTTTCGAGGATTTTCATCGAAATTTTGATTTTCTGGGGGTGGTCACGAATTGAGGTCCTAGGATGCATATTTAAGGAGTTATGGCCAAAATAAGTTTTTCATATAAAAATTTGAATTTTTCGAGGATTTTCATCGAAATTTTGATTTTGTGGGGGTGGTCACGAATTGAGGTCCTTTTCGCTCTAGGACGCATATTTAAGGAGTTATGGCCAAAATAAGTTTTTCATATAAAAATTTGAATTTTTCGAGGATTTTCATCGAAATTTTGATTTTCTGGGGGTGGTCACGAATTGAGGTCCTTTTCGCTCTAGGACGCATATTTAAGGAGTTATGGCCAAAATAAGTTTTTCATATAAAAATTTTAATTTTTCGAAGCTTTTCATCGAAATTTTGATTTTTTGGGGGTGGTCATGAATTAACGTTATTTTCGCTCTAGGACGCATATTTAAGGAGTTATGGCCAAAATAAGTTTTTCATATAAAAATTTGAATTTTTCGAGGATTTTCATCGAAATTTTGATTTTCTGGGGGTGGTCACGAATTGAGGTCCTTTTCGCTCTAGGACGCATATTTAAGGAGTTATGGCCAAAATAAATTTTTCATATAAAAATTTGAATTTTTGAGGATTTTCATCGAAATTTTGATTTTTTGGGGGTGGTCACGAATTGAGGTCCTTTTCGCTCTAGGACGCATATTTAAGGAGTTATGGCCAAAATAAGTTTTTCATATAAAAATTTTAATTTTTCGAGGATTTTCATCGAAATTTAGATTTTTTGGGGGTGGTCATGAATTAACGTTATTTTCGCTCTAGGACGCATATTTAAGCAGTTATGGCCAAAATAAGTTTTTCATATAACAATTTGAATTTTTTCGAAGATTTTCATCGAAATTTTGATTTTCTGGGGGTGGTCACGAATTGAGGTCCTTTTCGCTCTAGGACGCATATTTAAGGAGTTATGGCCAAAATAAGTTTTTCATATAAAAATTTGAATTTTTCGAAGATTTTCATTGAAATTTTGATTTTTTGGGGGTGGTCACGAATTGAGGTCCTTTTCGCTCTAGGACGCATATTTAAGGAGTTATGGCCAAAATAAGTTTTTCATATAAAAATTTGAATTTTTCGAGGATTTTCATCGAAATTTTGATTTTTTGGGGGTGGTCATGAATTAACGCTATTTTCGCTCTAGGACGCATATTTAAGGAGTTATGGCCAAAATAAGTTTTTCATATAAAAATTTGAATTTTTCGAGGATTTTCATCGAAATTTTGATTTTTTGGGGGTGGTCATGAATTAACGTTATTTTCGCTCTAGGACGCATATTTAAGGAGTTATGGACAAAATAAGTTTTTCATATAAAAATTTGAATTTTTCGAGGATTTTCATCGAAATTTTGATTTTCTGGGGGTGGTCACGAATTGAGGTCCTTTTCGCTCTAGGACGCATATTTAAGGAGTTATGGACAAAATAAGTTTTTCAGATAAAAATTTGAATTTTTCGAGGATTTTCATCGAAATTTTGATTTTTTGGGGGTGGTCACGAATTGAGGTCCTTTTCGCTCTAGGACGGATATTTAAGGAGTTATGGCCAAAATAAGTCTTTCATATAAAAATTTTAATTTTTCGAGGATTTTCATCGAAATTTTGATTTTTTGGGTGTGGTCACGAATTGAGGTCCTTTTCGCTCTAGGACGCGTATTTAAGGAGTTATGGACAAAATAAGTTTTTCATATAAAAATTTGAATTTTTCGAGGATTTTCATCGAAATATTGATTTGATGGGAGTGGACACGAATTGAGGTCCTTTTCGCCCTAGGATGCATATTTAAGGAGTTATGGACAAAATAAGTTTTTCATATAAAATTTTAATTTTTCGACGATTTTCATCGAAATTTTGATTTTCTGGGGGTGGTCACGAATTGAGGTCCTTTTCGCTCTAGGACGCATAATTAAGGAGTTATGGACAAAATAAGTTTTTCAGATAAAAATTTGAATTTTTCGAGGATTTTCATCGAAATATTGATTTGATGGGAGTGGACACGAATTGAGGTCCTTTTCGCTCTAGGACGCATATTTAAGGAGTTATGGCCAAAATAAGTTTTTCATATAAAAATTTTAATTTTTCGAGGATTTTCATCGAAATTTTGATTTTTTGGGTGTGGTCACGAATTGAGGTCCTTTTCGCTCTAGGACGCATATTTAAGGAGTTATGGCCAAAATAAGTTTTTCATATAAAAATTTTAATTTTTCGAAGCTTTTCATCGAAATTTTGATTTTTTGGGGGTGGTCATGAATTAACGTTATTTTCGCTCAAGGACGCATATTTAAGGAGTTATGGCCAAAATAAGTTTTTCATATAAAAATTTGAATTTTTCGAGGATTTTCATCGAAATTTTGATTTTTTGGGGGTGGTCATGAATTAACGTTATTTTCGCTCTAGGACGCATATTTAAGGAGTTATGGCCAAAATAAGTTTTTCATATAAAAATTTGAATTTTTCGAGGATTTTCATCGAAATTTTGATTTTTTGGGGGTGGTCACGAATTGAGGTCCTTTTCGCCCTAGGACGCATATTTAAGGAGTTATGGCCAAAATAAGTTTTTCATATAAAAATTTGAATTTTTGGAGGATTTTCATCGAAATTTTGATTTTTTGGGGGTGGTCGCGAATTGAGGTCCTTTTCGCTCTAGGACGCATATTTAAGGAGTTATGGCCAAAATAAGTTTTTCATAAAAAAACTTGAATTTTTCGAGGATTTTCATCGAAATTTTGATTTTCTGGGGGTGGTCACGAATTGAGGTCCTTTTCGCTTTAGGACGCATATTTAAGGAGTTATGGCCAAAATAAGTTTTTCATATAAAAATTTGAATTTTTCGAGGATTTTCATCGAAATTTTGATTTTCCTGGGGGTGGTCATGAATTGAGGTCCTTTTCGCTCTAGGACGCATATTTAAGGAGTTATGGCCAAAATAAGTATTTCATATAAAAATTTGAATTTTTCGAGGATTTTCATCGAAATTGTGATTTTCTGGGGGTGGTTATGAATTGAGGTCCTTTTCGCTCTAGGACGCATATTTAAGGAGTTATGGACAAAATAAGTTTTTCATATAAAAATTTGAATTTTTCGAAGATTTTCATCGAAATATTGATTTGATGGGAGTGGTCACGAATTGAGGTCCTTTTCGCCCTAGGATGCATATTTAAGGAGTTATGGCCAAAATAAATTTTTCATATAAAAATTTGAATTTTTCGAGGATTTTCATCGAAATTTTGATTTTCTGGGGGTGGTCACGAATTGAAGTGCTTTTCGCTCTAGGACGCATATTTAAGGAGTTATGGCCAAAATAAGTTTTTCATATAAAAATTTGAATTTTTCGAGGATTTTCATCGAAATTATGTTTTTTTGGGGGTGGTCACGAATTGAGGTCCTTTTCGCTCTAGGACGCATATTTAAGGAGTTATGGCCAAAATAAGTTTTTCATATAAAAATTTGAATTTTTCGAGGATTTTCATCGAAATTTTGATTTTTTGGGGGTGGTCACGAATTGAGGTCCTTTTCGCCCTAGGACGCTTATTTAAGGAGTTATGGCCACAATAAGTTTTTCATATAAAAATTTGAATTTTTCGAGGATTTTCATCGAAATTTTGATTTTCTGGGGGTGGTCACGAATTGAGGTCCTTTTCGCTCTAGGACGCATATTTAAGGAGTTATGGCCAAAATAAGTTTTTCATATAAAAATTTGAATTTTTCGAGGATTTTCATCGAAATTTTGATTTTCTGGGGGTGGTCACGAATTGAGGTCCTTTTCGCCCTAGGACGCATATTTAAGGAGTTATGGCCAAAATAAGTTTTTCATATAAAAATTTGAATTTTTCGAGGATTTTCATCGAAATTTTGATTTTGTGGGGGACCTTTTCGCTCTAGGACGCATATTTAAGGAGTTATGGACAAAATAAGTTTTTCATATAAAAATTTGAATTTTTCGAGGATTTTCATCGAAATTTTGATTTTCTGGGGGTGGTCACGAATTGAGGTCCTTTTCGCTCTAGGACGTATATTTAAGGAGTTATGGACAAAATAAGTTTTTCAGATAAAAATTTGAATTTTTCGAGGATTTTCATCGAAATATTGATTTGATGGGAGTGGACACGAATTGAGGTCCTTTTCGCCCTAGGATGCATATTTAAGGAGTTATGGCCAAAATAAGTTTTTCATATAAAAATTTGAATTTTTCGAGGATTTTCATCGAAATTTTGATTTTTTGGGGGTGGTCACGAATTGAGGTCCTTTTCGCTCTAGGACGCATATTTAAGGAGTTATGGCCAAAATAAGTTTTTCATATAAACATTTTAATTTTTCGAGGATTTTCATCGAAATTTTGATTTTTTGGGGGTGGTCACGAATTAACGTTATTTTCGCTCTAGGACGCATATTTAAAGAGTTATGGCCAAAATAAGTTTTTCATATAAAAATTTGAATTTTTCGAGGATTTTCATCGAAATTTTGATTTTTTGGGGGTGGTCACGAATTGAGGTCCTTTTCGCCCTAGGACGCTTATTTAAGGAGTTATGGCCACAATAAGTTTTTCATATAAAAATTTGAATTTTTCGAGGATTTTCATCGAAATTTTGATTTTCTGGGGGTGGTCACGAATTGAGGTCCTTTTCGCTCTAGGACGCATATTTAAGGAGTTATGGCCAAAATAAGTTTTTCATATAAAAATTTGAATTTTTCGAGGATTTTCATCGAAATTTTGATTTGATGGGAGTGGTCACGAATTGAGGTCCTTTTCGCCCTAGGACGCATATTTAAGGACATATTTTTTTTTCGAAATTTTGATTTTCTGGGGGTGGTCACGAATTGAGGTCCTTTTCGCTCTAGGACGCATATTTAAGGAGTTATGGCCAAAATAAGTTTTTCATATAAAAATTTGAATTTTTCGAGGATTTTCATCGAAATTTTGATTTGATGGGAGTGGTCACGAATTGAGGTCCTTTTCGCCCTAGGACGCATATTTAAGGACATATGGCCAAAATAAGTTTTTCATATAAAAATTTGAATTTTTCGAGGATTTTCATCGAAATTTTGATTTTTTGGGGGTGGTCACGAATTGAGGTCCTTTTCGCTCTAGGACGCATATTTAAGGAGTTATGGCCAAAATAAGTTTTTCATATAAAAATTTGAATTTTTTGAGGATTTTCATCGAAATTTTGATTTTCTGGGGGTGGTCACGAATTGAGGTCCTTTTCGCTCTAGGATGCATATTTAACCCTTTCGACCCTAAAGTTGCCTGTGGGCAACTTTTTGTGTTTTGAGACTCACTGTCAGCGTTGTTTTTGTTTTTGTTCATAAAACTGTAACGGTATCGAAAGCTACAAGTGTTTTCTTCAAGTTGAATGAAAAATCAGCTAATTTGGTTGTCAATTAGCAAAAAAAAATTCATTAATACGCACGTACCTCAAGAAAAAAATATTTGCGAATTTAAAAAGAGGTTTTTATACATGTGACTTTTTTCAAAAATTACAACTAAAATGTTGAAAGTTTTTATTAAATCTATTGTAGTACATGTCAAATAAAATATTTCTGGAAGTCAAATCTTAGAATTGCGAAAAAACAACAGATGAGAAATTTTTAAAATTGAAAAGTTGCCTGTGGGCAACTTTAGGCAATTGTGGTAGTAAAATTACATATTTTTGAACATAAGGCCTGGAGAAAAAAGGTTTGAAAAACAATGATTTTGAAAAAATTTTGAACTTCAATTGGGATGTCCCAGTGACGAGAAATGCGGCGATGATGTGGAAAACATATCTGCAGTGCAGTGGGGAATTTGGAAGGAATCGTAAAAAGGGAGGAAGCCACTTCTTGGCAACATACTAGTGGATTAGCACGAATATTGACGCTTTATAATACTTTGGGTTTTTACACCGCCAGTTAAATTGACATGGGTTAACAACAAACATAAAAAAAAACAAAACATTTTCGTGAGTCACGCGTGATTCACGCGAAGCCGTGAATGAAATTTAACCGAAATCTCGTGAATATGCGTGAACGGGATTAAAGAAAAATGTGTGGCGCGTGAGCTAAAATCAAATTGTGTTCGTGATTGTGAGTCAGTAAACTTTCTCCGAAAACACGCTCCCGATAAAAATCTACTTTCACGATCCAACTCACCCTCACGATCCAACTCAATAGCGTGAATCACGAGAAATTTCGTTAATTACCAGAATTTTATTGAGCCACGAAAATTGTCGTGTTGCGAAAATATTCGTGACTCACGAGATTTGTCGTGAATTACGAAAATTGTCGTGAATCGTGCGAAAGCGTGAGACATAAACTGTTGTTCATGTGTGATCGTGCGCGAGTATGACTTTTCATTTCGTGAATTAATTTCGTGACCGTGAATTCCTACCCACATGGCGTGCGTGAGTACAAATATTTCTTCGTTAATGTGTTTGAGCGTGATTGAAATTCCACTCACGCGCGCATCTAAATATGTATTTACTGTAAAATAACAAAAAACTTAACAAAAATCCAATAAAACGTAATACGTCTATCAATGCAAAACAAACTATTTTGTAGTCACAATTGCCCAAAGTTGCCCACAGGCAACATTCTCTACCGCCTAAACGAATGGGCGTGGCGACCCGAAATTTTGGCTAGACGCTTCTTAAATGACTTCAACATGATTAAAAGTAAAAAAGAAATTTTAGCGATACCTATAAAAATTCAGGGTCGAAAGGGTTAAGGAGTTATGGCCAAAATAAGTTTTTCATAAAAAATTTGAATTTTTGGAGGATTTTCATCGAAATTTAGATTTTTTTGGGGTGGTCACGAATTGAGGTCCTTTTCGCCCTAGGACGCATATTTAAGAAGTTATGGCCAAAATAAGTTTTTCATATCAAAATTTGAATTTTTCGAGGATTTTCATCGAAATTTTTATTTTTTGGGGGTGGTCATGAATTGAGGTCCTTTTCGCCCTAGAACGCATATTTGAGGAGTTATGTCCAAAATAAGTTTTTCATATAAAAATTTGAATTTTTCGAGGATTTCATGGAAATTTTGATTTTTTGTGGGTGGTCACGAATTGAGGTCCTTTTCGCTCTAGGACGCATATTTAAGGAGTTATGGCCAAAATAAGTTTTTCATATAAAAATTTAAATTTTTCGAAGCTTTTCATCGAAATTTTGATTTTTTGGGGGTGGTCATGAATTAACGTTATTTTCGCTCTAGGACGCATATTTAAGGAGTTATGGCCAAAATAAGTTTTTCATATAAAAATTTGAATTTTTCGAGGATTTTCGTCGAAATTTTGATTTTCTGGGGGTGGTCACGAATTGAGGTCCTTTTCGCTCTAGGACGCATATTTAAGGAGTTATGGCCAAAATAAGTTTTTCATATAAAAATTTTAATTTTTCGAAGCTTTTCATCGAAATTTTGATTTTTTGGGGGTGGTCATGAATTAACGTTATTTTCGCTCTAGGACGCATATTTAAGGAGTTATGGCCAAAATAAGTTTTTCATATAAAAATTTGAATTTTTCGAGGATTTTCGTCGAAATTTTGATTTTCTGGGGGTGGTCACGAATTGAGGTCCTTTTCGCTCTAGGGCGCATATTTAAGGAGTTATGGCCAAAATACGTTTTTCATATAAAAATTTTAATTTTTCGAAGCTTTTCATCGAAATTTTGATTTTTTGGGGGTGGTCATGAATTAACGTTATTTTCGCTCTAGGACGCATATTTAAGGAGTTATGGCCAAAATAAGTTTTTCATATAAAAATGTGAATTTTTCGAGGATTTTCATCGAAATTTTGATTTTTTGGGGGACCTTTTCGCTCTAGGACGCATATTTAAGGAGTTATGGACAAAATAAGTTTTTCATATAAAAATTTGAATTTTTCGAGGATTTTCATCGAAATTTTGATTTTCTGGGGGTGGTCACGAATTGAGGTCCTTTTCGCTCTAGGACGTATATTTAAGGAGTTATGGACAAAATAAGTTTTTCAGATAAAAATTTGAATTTTTCGAGGATTTTCATCGAAATTTTGATTTTTTGGGGGTGGTCGCGAATTGAGGTCCTTTTCGCTCTAGGACGCATATTTAAGGAGTTATGGCCAGAATAAGTTTTTCATATAAAAATTTTAATTTTTCGAGGATTTTCATCGAAATTTTGATTTTTTGGGGGTGGTCGCGAATTGAGGTCCTTTTCGCTCTAGGACGCATATTTAAGGAGTTATGGCCAGAATAAGTTTTTCATATAAAAATTTTAATTTTTCGAGGATTTTCATCGAAATTTAGATTTTTTGGGGGTGGTCGCGAATTGAGGTCCTTTTCGCTCTAGGACGCATATTTAAGGAGTTATGGCCAGAATAAGTTTTTCATATAAAAATTTTAATTTTTCGAGGATTTTCATCGAAATTTAGATTTTCTGGGGGTGGTCACGAATTGAGGTCCTTTTCGCTCTAGGACGCATATTTAAGGAGTTATGGCCAGAATAAGTTTTTCATATAAAAATTTGAATTTTTCGAGGATTTTCATCGAAATTTTGATTTTTTGGGGGTGGTCATGAATTAACGTTATTTTCGCTCTAGGACGCATATTTAAGGAGTTATGGCCAAAATAAGTTTTTCATATAAAAATTTTAATTTTTCGAAGCTTTTCATCGAAATTTTGATTTGGGGGTGGTCATGAATTAACGTTATTTTCGCTCTAGGACGCATATTTAAGGAGTTTGGCCAAAATAAGTTTTTCATATAAAAATTTGAATTTTTCGAGGATTTTCATCGAAATTTTGATTTTTTGGGGGTGGTCACGAATTGAGGTCCTTTTCGCCCTAGGACGCATATTTAAGGAGTTATGGCCAAAATAAGTTTTTCATATAAAAATTTGAATTTTTGGAGGATTTTCATCGAAATTTTGATTTTTTGGGGGTGATTACGAAGTGAGGTCCTTTTCGGCCCTAGGCCCTTTTCGCCCTAGGACGCATATTTAAGAAGTTATTGCCAAAATAAATTTTTCATATAAAAATTTGAATTTTTCGAGGATTTTCATCGAAATTTTGATTTTTTGGGGGTGGTCACGAATTGAGGTCCTTTTCGCTCTGGGACGCATATTTAAGGAGTTATGGCCAAAATAAGTTTTTCATATAAAAATTTGAATTTTTGGAGGATTTTCATCGAAATTTAGATTTTTTGGGGGTGGTCACGAATTGAGGTCCTTTTCGCCCTAGGACGCATATTTAAGAAGTTATGGCCAAAATAAGTTTTTCATATCAAAATTTGAATTTTTCGAGGATTTTCATCGAAATTATTATTTTTTGGGGGTGGTCATGAATTGAGGTCCTTTTCGCCCTAGAACGCATATTTGAGGAGTTATGTCCAAAATAAGTTTTTCATATAAAAATTTGAATTTTTCGAGGATTTCATGGAAATTTTGATTTTTTGGGGGTGGTCACGAATTGAGGTCCTTTTCGCCCTAGGACGCATATTTGATTTCATGGAAATTTTGATTTTTTGGGGGTGGTCACGAATTGAAGCCCTTTTCGCTCTAGGACGCATATTTAAGGAGTTATGGCCAAAATAAGTTTTTCATATAAAAATTTTAATTTTTCGAGGATTTTCAGCGAAATTTTGATTTTCTGGGGGTGGTCACGAATTGAGGTCCTTTTCGCTCTAGGACGCATATTTAAGGAGTTATGGCCAAAATAAGTTTTTCATATAAAAATTTTAATTTTTCGAAGCTTTTCATCGAAATTTTGATTTTTTGGGGGTGGTCATGAATTAACGTTATTTTCGCTCTAGGACGCATATTTAAGGAGTTATGGCCAAAATAAGTTTTTCATATAAAAATTTGAATTTTTCGAGGATTTTCATCGAAATTTTGATTTTCTGGGGGTGGTCACGAATTGAGGTCCTTTTCGCTCTAGGACGCATATTTAAGGAGTTATGGCCAAAATAAGTTTTTCATATAAAAATTTGAATTTTTTTGGGGGTGGTCACGAATTGAGGTCCTTTTCGCTCTAGGACGCATATTTAAGGAGTTATGGCCAAAATAAGTTTTTCATATAAAAATTTGAATTTTTCGAGGATTTTCATCGAAATTTTGATTTTTTGGGGGACCTTTTCGCTCTAGGACGCATATTTAAGGAGTTATGGACAAAATAAGTTTTTCATATAAAAATTTTAATTTTTCGAGGATTTTCATCGAAATTTTGATTTTCTGGGGGTGGTCACGAATTGAGGTCCTTTTCGCTCTAGGACGTATATTTAAGGAGTTATGGACAAAATAAGTTTTTCAGATAAAAATTTGAATTTTTCGAGGATTTTCATCGAAATATTGATTTGATGGGAGTGGACACGAATTGAGGTCCTTTTCGCCCTAGGATGCATATTTAAGGAGTTATGGCCAAAATAAGTTTTTCATATAAAAATTTGAATTTTTCGAGGATTTTCATCGAAATTTTGATTTTTTGGGGGTGGTCACGAATTGAGGTCCTTTTCGCTCTAGGACGCATATTTAAGGAGTTATGGCCAAAATAAGTTTTTCATATAAAAATTTTAATTTTTCGAAGCTTTTCATCGAAATTTTGATTTTTTGGGGGTGGTCATGAATTAACGTTATTTTCGCTCTAGGACGCATATTTAAGGAGTTATGGCCAAAATAAGTTTTTCATATAAAAATTTGAATTTTTCGAGGATTTTCATCGAAATTTTGATTTTTTGGGGGTGGTCATGAATTAACGTTATTTTCGCTCTAGGACGCATATTTAAGGAGTTATGGCCAAAATAAGTTTTTCATATAAAAATGTGAATTTTTCGAGGATTTTCATCGAAATTTTGATTTTTTGGGGGTGGTCACGAATTGAGGTCCTTTTCGCCCTAGGACGCATATTTAAGGAGTTATGGCCAAAATAAGTTTTTCATATAAAAATTTGAATTTTTGGAGGATTTTCATCGAAATTTTGATTTTCTGGGGGTGGTCACGAATTGAGGTCCTTTTCGCTCTAGGACGCATATTTAAGGAGTTATGGACAAAATAAGTTTGTCATATAAAAATTTGAATTTTTCGAGGATTTTCATCGAAATTTTGATTTTCTGCGGGTGGTCACGAATTGAGGTCCTTTTCGCTCTAGGACTCATATTTAAGGAGTTATGGCCAGAATAAGTTTTTCATATAAAAATTTGAATTTTTCGAGGATTTTCATCGAAATTTTGATTTTTTGGGGGGTGGTCATGAATTAACGTTATTTTCGCTCTAGGACGCATATTTAAGGAGTTATGGCCAAAATAAGTTTTTCATATAAAAATTTGAATTTTTCGAGGATTTTCATCGAAATTTTGATTTTCTGGGGGTGGTCATGAATTAACATTATTTGCGCTCTAGGACGCATATTTAAGGAGTTATGGACAAAATAAGTTTTTCATATAAAAATTTGAATTTTTCGAGGACTTTCATCGAAATATTGGTTTTTTGGGGGTGGTCATGAATTAACGTTATTTTCGCTCTAGGACGCATATTTAAGGAGTTATGGCCAGAATAATTTTTTCATGTAAAAATTTGAATTTTTCGAGGATTTTCATCGAAATTTTGATTTTTTGGGGGTGGTCATGAATTAACGTTATTTTCGCTCTAGGACGCATATTTAAGGAGTTATGGCCAGAATAAGTTTTTCATATAAAAATTTGAATTTTTCGAGGATTTTCATCGAAATTTTGATTTTTTGGGGGTGGTCATGAATTAACGTTATTTTCGCTCTAGGACGCATATTTAAGGAGTTATGGCCAAAATAAGTTTTTCATAAAAAAAACTTGAATTTTTCGAGGATTTTCATCGAAATTTTGATTTTCTGGGGGTGGTCACGAATTGAGGTCCTTTTCGCCCTAGGACGCTTATTTAAGGAGTTATGGCCATAATAAGTTTTTCATATAAAAATTTGAATTTTTCGAGGATTTTCATCGAAATTTTGATTTTCTGGGGGTGGTCACGAATTGAGGTCCTTTTCGCTCTAGGACGCATATTTAAGGAGTTATGGACAAAATAAGTTTTTCATATAAAAATTTGAATTTTTCGAGGATTTTCATCGAAATTTTGATTTTCTGGGGGTGGTCACGAATTGAGGTCCTTTTCGCTCTAGGACGCATATTTAAGGAGTTATGGCCAGAATAAGTTTTTCATATAAAAATTTGAATTTTTCGAGGATTTTCATCGAAATTTTGATTTTTTGGGGGTGGTCATGAATTAACGTTATTTTCGCTCTAGGACGCATATTTAAGGAGTTATGGCCAAAATAAGTTTTTCATATAAAAATTTGAATTTTTCGAGGATTTTCATCGAAATTTTGATTTTCTGGGGGTGGTCACGAATTGAGGTCCTTTTCGCCCTAGGACGCTTATTTAAGGAGTTATGGCCATAATAAGTTTTTCATATAAAAATTTGAATTTTTCGAGGATTTTCATCGAAATTTTGATTTTCTGGGGGTGGTCACGAATTGAGGTCCTTTTCGCTCTAGGACGCAGATTTAAGGAGTTATGGCCAAAATAAGTTTTTCATATAAAAATTTGAATTTTTCGAGGATTTTCATCGAAATTTTGATTTTCTGGGGGTGGTCACGAATTGAGGTCCTTTTCGCTCTAGGACGCATATTTAAGGAGTTATGGCCAAAATAAGTTTTTCATATAAAAATTTGAAATTTTCGACGATTTTCATCGAAATTTTGATTTTTTGGGGGTGGTCATGAATTAACGTTATTTTCGCTCTAGGACGCATATTTAAGAAGTTATGGCCAAAATAAGTTTTTCATATAAAAATTTTAATTTTTCGAAGCTTTTCATCGAAATTTTGATTTTTTGGGGGTGGTCATGAATTAACGTTATTTTCGCTCTAGGACGCATATTTAAGGAGTTATGGCCAAAATAAGTTTTTCATATAAAAATTTGAATTTTTCGAGGATTTTCATCGAAATTTTGATTTTTTGGGGGTGGTCATGAATTAACGTTATTTTCGCTCTAGGACGCATATTTAAGGAGTTATGGCCAAAATAAGTTTTTCATATAAAAATTTGAATTTTTCGAGGATTTTCATCGAAATTTTGATTTTCTGCGGGTGGTCACGAATTGAGGTCCTTTTCGCTCTAGGACTCATATTTAAAGAGTTATGGCCAGAATAAGTTTTTCATATAAAAATTTGAATTTTTCGAGGATTTTCATCGAAATTTTGATTTTTTGGGGGTGGTCATGAATTAACGTTATTTTCGCTCTAGGACGCATATTTAAGGAGTTATGGCCAAAATAAGTTTTTCATATAAAAATTTGAATTTTTCGAGGATTTTCATCGAAATTTTGATTTTTTGGGGGTGGTCACGAATTGAGGTCCTTTTCGCCCTAGGACGCTTATTTAAGGAGTTATGGCCACAATAAGTTTTTCATATAAAAATTTGAATTTTTCGAGGATTTTCATCGAAATTTTGATTTTCTGGGGGTGGTCATGAATTGAGGTCCTTTTCGCTCTAGGACGCATATAAAAATTTGAATTTTTCGAGGATTTTCATCGAAATTTTGATTTTCTGGGGGTGGTCATGAATTGAGGTACTTTTCGCTCTAGGACGCATATTTAAGGAGTTATGGACAAAATAAGTTTTTCATATAAAAATTTGAAATTTTCGAGGACTTTCATCGAAATATTGGTTTTTTGGGGGTGGTCATGAATTAACGTTATTTTCGCTCTAGGACGCATATTTAAGAAGTTATGGCCAGAATAATTTTTTCATGTAAAAATTTGAATTTTTCGAGGATTTTCATCGAAATTTTGATTTTTTGGGGGTGGTCATGAATTAACGTTATTTTCGCTCTAGGACGCATATTTAAGGAGTTATGGCCAGAATAAGTTTTTCATATAAAAATTTGAATTTTTCGAGGATTTTCATCGAAATTTTGATTTTTTGGGGGTGGTCATGAATTAACGTTATTTTCGCTCTAGGACGCATATTTAAGGAGTTATGGCCAAAATAAGTTTTTCATAAAAAAACTTGAATTTTTCGAGGATTTTCATCGAAATTTTGATTTTCTGGGGGTGGTCACGAATTGAGGTCCTTTTCGCCCTAGGACGCTTATTTAAGGAGTTATGGCCACAATAAGTTTCTCATATAAAAATTTGAATTTTTCGAGGATTTTCATCGAAATTTTGATTTTCTGGGGGTGGTCACGAATTGAGGTCCTTTTCGTTCTAGGACGCATATTTAAGGAGTTATGGCCAAAATAAGTTTTTCATATAAAAATTTGAATTTTTCGAGGATTTTCATCGAAATTTTGATTTTCTGGGGGTGGTCACGAATTGAGGTCCTTTCGCTCTAGGACGCATATTTAAGGAGTTATGGCCAAAATAAGTTTTTCATATAAAAATTTGAATTTTTCGTGGATTTCATCGAAATTTTGATTTTTTGGGGGTGGTCACGAATTGAGGTCCTTTTCGCCCTAGGACGCATATTTAAGGAGTTATGGCCAAAATAAGTTTTTCATATAAAAATTTGAATTTTTCGAGGCTTTCATCGAAATTTTGATTTTTTGGGGGGTTTTCATGAATTGAGGTCCTTTTCGCCCTAGGACGCATATTTAAGGAGTTATGGCCAAAATAAGTTTTTCATATAAAAATTTGAATTTTTCGAGGATTTTCATCGAAATTTTGATTTTTGTGGGTGGTCATGAATTAACGTTATTTTCGCTCTAGGACGCATATTTAAGGAGTTATGGCCAAAATAAGTTTTTCATATAAAAATTTGAATTTTTCGAGGCTTTCATCGAAATTTTGATTTTTTGGGGGGTTTTCATGAATTGAGGTCCTTTTCGCCCTAGGACGCATATTTAAGAAGTTATGGCCAAAATAAATTTTTCATATAAAAATTTGAATTTTTCGAGGATTTCATCGAAATTTTGATTTTTTGGGGGTGGTCACGAATTGAGGTCCTTTTCGCCCTAGGACGCATATTTAAGGAGTTATGGCCAAAATAAGTTTTTCATATAAAAATTTGAATTTTTCGAGGATTTTCATCGAAATTTTGATTTTTTGGGGGTGGTCACGAATTGAGGTCCTTTTCGCTCTGGGACGCATATTTAAGGAGTTACGGCCAAAATAAGTTTTTCATATAAAATTTTGAATTTTTGGAGGATTTTCATCAAAATTTTGATTTTTTGGGGGTGGTCACGAATTGAGGTCCTTTTCGCCCTAGGACGCATATTTAAGAAGTTATGGCCAAAATAAGTTTTTCATATAAAAATTTGAATTTTTCGAGGATTTTCATCGAAATTTTGATTTTGTGGGGGTGGTCACGAATTGAGGTCCTTTTCGCCCTAGAACGCATATTTGAGGAGTTATGTCCAAAATAAGTTTTTCATATAAAAATTTTAATTTTTCGAGGATTTTCATCGAAATTTTGATTTTTTGGGGGTGGTCATGAATTAACGTTATTTTCGCTCTAGGACGCATATTTAAGGAGTTATGGCCAAAATAAGTTTTTCATAAAAAAACTTGAATTTTTCGAGGATTTTCATCGAAATTTTGATTTTCTGGGGGTGGTCACGAATTGAGGTCCTTTTCGCCCTAGGACGCTTATTTAAGGAGTTATGGCCACAATAAGTTTTTCATATAAAAATTTGAATTTTTCGAGGATTTTCATCGAAATTTTGATTTTCTGGGGGTGGTCACGAATTGAGGTCCTTTTCGCTCTAGGACGCATATTTAAGGAGTTATGGCCAAAATAAGTTTTTCATATAAAAATTTGAATTTTTCGAGGATTTTCATCGAAATTTTGATTTTCTGGGGGTGGTCACGAATTGAGGTCCTTTCGCTCTAGGACGCATATTTAAGGAGTTATGGCCAAAATAAGTTTTTCATATAAAAATTTGAATTTTTCGTGGATTTCATCGAAATTTTGATTTTTTGGGGGTGGTCACGAATTGAGGTCCTTTTCGCCCTAGGACGCATATTTAAGGAGTTATGGCCAAAATAAGTTTTTCATATAAAAATTTGAATTTTTCGAGGCTTTCATCGAAATTTTGATTTTTTGGGGGGTTTTCATGAATTGAGGTCCTTTTCGCCCTAGGACGCATATTTAAGGAGTTATGGCCAAAATAAGTTTTTCATATAAAAATTTGAATTTTTCGAGGATTTTCATCGAAATTTTGATTTTTGTGGGTGGTCATGAATTAACGTTATTTTCGCTCTAGGACGCATATTTAAGGAGTTATGGCCAAAATTTGAATTTTTCGAGGCTTTCATCGAAATTTTGATTTTTTGGGGGGTTTTCATGAATTGAGGTCCTTTTCGCCCTAGGACGCATATTTAAGAAGTTATGGCCAAAATAAATTTTTCATATAAAAATTTGAATTTTTCGAGGATTTCATCGAAATTTTGATTTTTTGGGGGTGGTCACGAATTGAGGTCCTTTTCGCCCTAGGACGCATATTTAAGGAGTTATGGCCAAAATAAGTTTTTCATATAAAAATTTGAATTTTTCGAGGATTTTCATCGAAATTTTGATTTTTTGGGGGTGGTCACGAATTGAGGTCCTTTTCGCTCTGGGACGCATATTTAAGGAGTTACGGCCAAAATAAGTTTTTCATATAAAATTTTGAATTTTTGGAGGATTTTCATCGAAATTTTGATTTTTTGGGGGTGGTCACGAATTGAGGTCCTTTTCGCCCTAGGACGCATAGTTAAGAAGTTATGGCCAAAATAAGTTTTTCATATAAAAATTTGAATTTTTCGAGGATTTTCATCGAAATTTTGATTTTGTGGGGGTGGTCACGAATTGAGGTCCTTTTCGCCCTAGAACGCATATTTGAGGAGTTATGTCCAAAATAAGTTTTTCATATAAAAATTTGAATTTTTCGAGGATTTTCATCAAAATTTTGATTTTGTGGGGGTGGTCACGAATTGAGGTCCTTTTCGCCCTAGAACACATATTTGAGGAGTTATGTCCAAAATAAGTTTTTCATATAAAAATTTGAATTTTTCGAGGATTTCATCGAAATTTTGATTTTTTTGGGGTGGTCACGAATTGAGGTCCTTTTTCGCCCTAGGACGCATATTTAAGGAGTTATGGCCAAAATAAGTTTTTCATATAAAAATTTGAATTTTTCGAGGATTTTCATCGAAATTTTGATTTTTGTGGGTGGTCATGAATTAACGTTATTTTCGCCCTAGAACGCATATTTAAGAAGTTATGGCCAAAATAAGTTTTTCATATAAAAATTTTAATTTTTCGAGGATTTTCATCGAAATTTTGATTTTCCGGGGGTGGTCATGAATTAACGTTATTTTCGCTCTAGGACGCATATTTAAGGAGTTATGGCCAAAATAAGTTTTTCATATAAAAATTTGAAATTTTCGACGATTTTCATCGAAATTTGGATTTTTTGGGGGTGGTTACGAATTGAGGTCCTTTTCGCTCTAGGACGCATATTTAAGGAGTTATGGCCAAAAATTTGAATTTTTCGAGGATTTTCATCGAAATTTTGATTTTTTGGGGGTGGTCACGAATTGAGGTCCTTTTCGCCCTAGGGCGCATATTTAAGGAGTTATGGCCAAAATAAGTTTTTCATATAAAAATTTGAATTTTTCGAGGATTTTCATCGAAATTTTAATTTTCTGAGGGTGGTTACGAATTGAGGTCTTTTTCGCTCTAGGACGCATATTTAAGGAGTTACGGCAAAAATAAGTTTTTCATATAAAAATTTGAATTTTTCGAGGATTTTCATCGAAATTTTGATTTATTGGGGGTGGTCACGAATTGAGGTCCTTTTCGCCCTAGGACGCATATTTAAGGAGTTATGGCCAAAATAAGTTTTTCATATAAAAATTTGAATTTTTCGTGGATTTTCATCGAAATTTTGATTTTTTTGGGGGTGGTTACGAATTGAGGTCCTTTTCGCCCTGGGACGCATATTTAAGGAGTTATGGCCAAAATAAGTTTTTCATATAAAAATTTTAATTTTTCGAAGATTTTTATCGAAATTTTGATTTTTTGGGGGTGGTCATGAATTAACTTTATTTTCGCTCTAGGACGCATATTTAAGGAGTTATGGCCAAAATAAGTTTTTCGTATAAAAATTTGAATTTTTCGTGGATTTTCATCGAAATTTTGATTTTCTGGGGTGGTCACGAATAGAGGTCTTTTTCGCTCTAGGACGCATATTTAAGGAGTTATGGCCAAAATAAGTTTTTCATATAAAAATTTGAATTTTTCGAGGATTTTCATCGAAATTTTGATTTTTTGGGGGTGGTCACGAATTGAGGTCCTTTTCGCCCTAGGACGCATTTTTAAGGAGTTATGGCCAAAATAAGTTTTTCATATAAAAATTTGAATTTTTCGAGGATTTTCATCGAAATTTTGATTTGTTGGTGGTGGTCACGAATTGAGGTCCTGTTCGCCGTAGGACGCATATTTAAAGAGTTGTGGCCAAAATAAGTTTTTCATATAAAAATGTATATTTTTCGAAGATTTTCATCGAAATGTTGGTCTTTTGGGGGTGGTGACGAATTGAGGTCCTTTTCGCTCTAGGACACATAATATTAAGGAGTTATGGCCAAAATAAGTTTTTCATATAAAATTTTAAAATTTTCGAAGATTTTCATCGAAATTTTGATGTTTTGGGGGTGGTCATGAATTAACGTTATTTTTGCTCTAGGACGCATATTTAGGAGTTATGGCCAAAATAAGTTTTTCATATAAAAATTTGAATTTTTCGAGGATTTTCATCGAAATTTTGAATTTTTGGGGGTAGTCACGAATTACCGTTATTTTCGCTCTAGGACGCATATTTAAGGAGTTATGGCCAAAATAAGTTTTTCACATAAAAATTTGAATTTTTCGAGGATTTTCATCGAAATTATGTTTTTTTGGGGGTGGTCAGGAATTGAGGTCCTTTTCGCTCTAGGGCGCATATTTAAAGAGTTATGGCCAAAATAAGTTTTTCATATAAAAATTTTGATCTTTTGGGGGTGGTCACGAATTGAGGTCCTTTTCGCCTTAGGACGCATATTTAAGGAGTTATGGCCAAAATAAGTTTTTCATATAAAAATTTGAATTTTTCGAGGATTTTCATCGAAATTTTGATTTTTGGGGGTGGTCATGAATTAACGTTATTTTCGCTCTAGGACGCATATTTGAGGAGTTATGGCCAAAATAAGTTTTTCATATAAAAATTTGAATTTTTCGAGGATTTTCATCGAAATTTTGATTTCCTGGGGGTGGTCACGAATTGAGGTCCTTTTCGCTCTACGACGCATATTTAAGGAGTTATGGCCAAAATAAGTTTTTCATATAAAAATTTTAATTTTTCGAAGCTTTTCATCGAAATTTTGATTTTTTGGGGGTGGTCATGAATTAACGTTATTTTCGCTCTAGGACGCATATTTAAGGAGTTATGGCCAAAATAAGTTTTTCATATAAAATTTGAAATTTTCGAGGATTTCATCGAAATTTTGATTTTTTGGGGGTGGTCACGAATTGAGGTCCTTTTCACCCTAGTACGCATATTTAAGGAGTTATGGCCAAAATAAATTTTTCATATAAAAATTTGAATTTTTCGAGGATTTCATCGAAATTTTGATTTTCTGGGGGTGGTCACGAATTGAGGTCCTTTTCGCCCTAGGACGCATATTTAAGGAGTTATGACCAAAATAAGTTTTTCATATAAAAATTTGAATTTTTCGAGGATTTTCATTGAAATTTTGATTTTTTGGGGGTGGTCACGCATTGAGGTCCTTTTCGCTCTAGGACGCATATTTAAGAAGTTATGGCCAAAATAAGTTTTTCATATAAAAATTTGAATTTTTCGAGGATTTTCATCGAAATTATGATTTTGTGGGGGTGGTCACGAATTGAGGTCCTTTTCGCTCTAGGACGCATATTTAAGGAGTTATGGACAAAATAAGTTTTTCATATAAAAATTTGAATTTTTCGAGGATTTTCATCGAAATTTTGAATTTTTGGGGGTGGTCATGAATTAACGTTATTTTCGCTCTAGGACGCATATTTAAGGAGTTATGGCCAAAATAAGTTTTTCATATAAAAATTTGAATTTTTCGAGGATTTCATCGAAATTTTGATTTTTTGGAGGTCCTTTTCGCCCTAGGACGCATATTTAAGGAGTTATGGCCAAAATAAGTTTTTCATATACAAATTTGAATTTTTCTAGGATTTTCATCGAAATTTTGATTTTCTGGGGGTGGTCACGCATTGAGGTCCTTTTCGCTCTAGGACGCATATTTAAGGAGTTATGGACAAAATAAGTTTTTCATATAAAAATTTGAATTTTTCGAGGATTTTCATCGAAATTTTGATTTTTTGGGGGTGGTCATGAATTAACGTTATTTTCGCTCTAGGACGCATATTTAAGGAGTTATGGCCAAAATAAGTTTTTCATATAAAAATTTGAATTTTTCGAGGATTTTCATCGAAATTTTGATTTTCCGGGGGTGGTCATGAATTGAGGTCCTTTTCGCTCTAGGACGCATATTTAAGGAGTTATGGCCAAAATTAGTTTTTCATATAAAAATTTGAATTTTTCGAGGATTTCATCGAAATTTTGATTTTTTGGGGGTGGTCACGAATTGAGGTCCTTTTCGCCCTAGGACGCATATTTAAGGAGTTATGGCCAAAATAAGTTTTTCATATAAAAATTTGAATTTTTCGAGGCTTTCATCGAAATTTTGATTTTTTGGGGAGTGGTCATGAATTGAGGCCCTTTTCGCTCTAGGACGCATATTTAAATTTAAATTTGAATTTTTCGAGGATTTCATCGAAATTTTGATTTTTTGGGGGTGGTCACGAATTAAGGTCATTTTCGCCCTAGGACTCATATTTATGGAGTTATGGCCAAAATAAGTTTTTCATATAAAAATTTGAATTTTTCGAGGATTTTCATCGAAATTTTGATTTTCTGGGGGTGGTCACGAATTGAGGTCCTTTTCGCTCTAGGACGCATATTTAAGGAGTTATGGTCAACATAAGTTTTTCATATAAAAATTAAAATTTTTCGAATATTTTCATCGAAATTTTGATTTTTTGGGGGTGGTCACGATTTGAGGTCCTTTTCGCTCTAGGACGCATATTTAAGGAGTTATGGCCAAAATAAGTTTTTCATATAAAAATCTTAATTTTTCGAGGATTTTCATCGAAATTTGGATTTTTTGGGGGTGGTTACGAATTGAGGTTCTTTTCTCTCTAGGACGCATATTTAAGTTTTTCATATAAAAATTTGAATTTTTCGAGGATTTCATCGAAATTTTGATTTTTTGGGGGTGGTCACGAATTGAGGTCCTTTTCGCCTTAGGACGCATATTTAAGGAGTTATGGCCAAAATAAGTTTTTCATATAAAAATTTGGATTTTTCGAGGCTTTCATCGAAATTTTGATTTTTTGGGGAGTGGTCATGAATTGAGGCCCTTTTCGCTCTAGGACGCATATTTAAATTTAAATTTGAATTTTTCGAGGATTTCATCGAAATTTTGATTTTTTGGGGGTGGTCACGAATTAAGGTCATTTTCGCCCTAGGACTCATATTTATGGAGTTATGGCCAAAATAAGTTTTTCATATAAAAATTTGAATTTTTCGAGGATTTTCATCGAAATTTTGATTTTCTGGGGGTGGTCACGAATTGAGGTCCTTTTCGCTCTAGGACGCATATTTAAGGAGTTATGGTCAACATAAGTTTTTCATATAAAAATTAAAATTTTTCGAATATTTTCATCGAAATTTTGATTTTTTGGGGGTGGTCACGATTTGAGGTCCTTTTCGCTCTAGGACGCATATTTAAGGAGTTATGGACAAAATAAGTTTTTCATATAAAAATCTTAATTTTTCGGGGATTTTCATCGAAATTTGGATTTTTTGGGGGTGGTTACGAATTGAGGTCCTTTTATGGCCAAAAATTTGAATTTTTCGAGGATTTTCATCGAAATTTTGATTAAATGGGGGTGGTCACGAATTGAGGTCCTTTTCGCTCTAGGACGCATATTTAAGGAGTTATGGCCAAAATAAGTTTTTCATATAAAAATTTGAAGTTTTCGAGGATTTTCATCGAAATTTTGATTTTTTGGGGGTGGTCACGAATTGAGGTCCTTTTCGCCCTAGGACGTATATTTAAGGAGTTATGGCCAAAATAATTTTTTCATATAAAAATTTGAATTTTTCGTGGATTTTTATCGAAATTTTGATTTTCTGGGGGTGGTCACGAATAGAGGTCTTTTTCGCTCTAGGACGCATATTTAAGGAGTTATGGCCAAAAATTTGAATTTTTCGAGGATTTTCATCGAAATTTTGATTTTCATATTTAAGGAGTTATGGCCAAAATAAGTTTTTCATATAAAAATTTGAATTTTTCGAGGATTTTCATCGAAATTTTGATTTTTTGGGGGTGGTCACGAATTGAGGTCCTTTTCGCCCTAGGACGCATATTTAAGGAGTTATGGCCAAAATAAGTTTTTCATATAAAAATTTGAATTTTTCGTGGATTTTCATCGAAATTTTGATTTTCTGGGGGTGGTCACGAATAGAGGTCTTTTTCGCTCTAGGACGCATATTTAAGGAGTTATGGCCAAAAATTTGAATTTTTCGAGGATTTTCATCGAAATTTTGATTTTCTGGGGGTGGTCACGAATTGAGGTCCTTTTCGCTCTAGGACGCCTATTTAAGGAGTTATGGCCAAAATAAGTTTTTCATATAAAAATTTGAATTTTTCGTGGATTTTCATCGAAATTTTGATTTTCTGGGGGTGGTCACGAATAGAGGTCTTTTTCGCTCTAGGACGCTTATTTAAGGAGTTATGGCCAAAATAAGTTTTTCATATAAAAATTTGAATTTTTCGAGGATTTTCATCGAAATTTTGATTTTGTGGGGGTGGTCACGAATTGAGGTCCTTTTCGCCCTAGGACGCATATTTAAGGAGTTATGGCCAAAATAAGTTTTTCATATAAAAATTTGAATTTTTCGAGGATTTTCATCGAAATTTTGACTTGTTGGTGGTGGTCACGAATTGAGGTCCTGTTCGCCGTAGGACGCATATTTAAAGAGTTGTGGCCAAAATAAGTTTTTCATATAAAAATGTAAATTTTTCGAAGATTTTCATCGAAATTTTGATTTTTTGGGGGTGGTGACGAATTGAGGTCCTTTTCGCTCGAGGACGCATATTTAAGGAGTTATGGCCAAAATAAGTTTTTCATATAAAAATTTGAATTTTTCGAGGATTTTCATCGAAATTTTGATTTTTTGGGGGTGGTCACGAATTGAGGTCCTTTTCGCTCTAGGACGCATATTTAAGGAGTTATGCCCAAAATAAGTTTTTCATATAAAAATATGAATTTTTCGAGGATTTTCATCGAAATTTTGATTTTTTGGGGATGGTCTCGAATTGAGGACCTTGTCGCTCTAGGACGCATAACTAAGGAGTTATGGTATGTTATGGGGTCTGAGGCCAATATATCTATGAGGTAAAAACGAAATGACAAAGTGTGTATGCCCCTCATCTCGAACACAATGGAGATAGGATAAATGTAAGTGAATCAGAATTATACACAAACCACTTACATAATTGCTTTTATTGTAACATTTTCTACATTTTATGCTACTTTTTATAATCACCATCATAGAATGATATCATCTATCCGATTTACCTGAAATTGGAAATTTAGAGGTAGTTTGGGACCTCAAATAAGTGTGCAAATGGTGCTTATGGGTCCATGTTTTGGTATAGCACCCATATAGACCGATCTCCCGATTTTACTTCTTTGGCTTCTAGAAACCATAGTTTCTATCCGATTTCCCTGAGATTCGAAATCAAGAGGTATTTTAGGACCGTAAGTAGTTGTGCCATATAGACCGATCCAATTTCCCTGAAATTTGAAATCTAGATATAATTTACGATCATAAATAGGTTTTCAGAAAATGGTGTGCATCGATCCATGTTTTGCTATAGCCCCCATATAGACCGATCGCCAGATTTTACTTCTAGAGCTTCTAGAAACCGTCGTTTTTATCCAATTTCCCTGAATTTTAAAATCTAGATGTTTTCAGGACCATTAATATGTGTTCCGAATGTATTGTGTATCGGTACAGATTTTGATATATCCCCCTTATAAACCCGACCTCCAATTTGGGGTCTAGATTCTGTAGGGTTTTCAGAACCACAACTAGGTGTGCTGAATTTGGTGTGTATCGGTGCAGGTTTATGGCATATCACCCATATAGACTGATCTCTCGATTCAGCTCCTTGGGCTTATATAAACCGTAGATTTTGGTAAATCCTTCATATAGACCGATTTCACTTCTTGAGGGAATAGAAGGCGCACAGATCATGAAAATTGCTTGAAACTGAATGAAAAATTTCCTAATTTCACTTCTTCTAATAATTTGAATAATGGAGGTAAAAGTCTACTGATTTTAGATTTCAAATCAAGGCGTTATTTCATCATTTTCTTGCACACTTACACGAGATGTTTATGATTCCTCTAAAACTCAAAACAATGGTTGTAATAAATCCAGAATCTGATCTAGTCTTCTGCAATATCTGTCATCAAACCAATGCAATGCTGGTGACATTTCTGAGTGTTTCAAAGCTTCTCTAAGTGGTTTCACTACAATGTGGAACGCCATTCGGACTCGGCTATAAAAAGGAGGCCCCTTGACATTAAGCTAAACATGGAATCGGGCAGCACTCAGAGATAAGAGAGAAGCTCTGCACTGTGGTATCACAATGGACTGAATAGGGGTGCCACCTAACCTAACCTAAGCTTGTCAATTCTTTTTTACTGGCTCAAAGTAATACTCAATACAAAATGGTGGTTATAACGAACACAAATGAATGGAATGTGGAATTTATACTGAAAGAAAAGATATGTTTTGTTAGGAAAGAAATTTTAAAAGAAATTTCTTTTTTCGTAAAAAAAAATCTTTAAATGGCATTGAAGCCGATGAAAGGCAATCGTTAAATTACTTGGCATAGTGTCGAGTGAATTTGCTGACGATTCCAGCAAAAAAAAAAATGGAAGTTCTCCTAAAGGCAGAAGTTTAAAAGCACTTCCAAAAATGTCCTCTCAAAGATGTTCCTTATTTTAACTGCACAGGAAGTTCATTTGAGACAATTTTTTTACAATTCGCTTTTTTCATATTTTTAATGGGAAATTTTAAGAATTAATAAAATGGTACAAATTATTTAAATTTTGCCGTATAAAATGCTAAATCCATTCTAGAAAAATTGCAAATTTTTGAAAATATTTGATATCAAGCGTTCCAGACAAACATTAGATTGCATTAAAAATCATAAAAAAATTTTAAAAATGATATTTTTAATTCACATCCAAAGCACTGAATTCAGGCCACATTCTAAAAAATGATGCAAATTCAGTGCAACGGCTGTTGAAATGTTGGACATGAGTCCTATGACAAGCTCATGTTAAATTCATCGCTTCTGCGCCAATTTTGAACCACATCCGGATCCAAAAAGTACATTTTCACCATTTTTTTTGGGCGACGCTTTTTTTTTGCTGGGATGTGAAATTTGTCTACAATTTCGTAGGAACGTATTTTGTCTTTTCTAGTAGATGTACTAAACTTAACCAAATCGGATTGGTATTTGGCTTTTCTTTTTATACAACTCAGAGTTATTTAATCTTCACGCAGATAAAAAATTGTCATCCAAACATCGTACTGATATTCGTTCATTGCAATGCTTTGACTTTTCTCCAATTATTTAATAATTTTCGCCTACATTTAAAATATTCCCAATCATTAAGCACCAAACTCCATTTTCTGTACGATGTGTTTGTCTGTCCATCCATTTACATCTGCAACTCATTGGCAAGGTGAAAGCTCCTAGTGATTTTTATTTACTTTGCACCATGAATCATGGAGTGGTGACTTGAAAGTGTCTCCTACAATGATTGCCGCCGCAGCGGCTTTACTACACTGGAATTCTGGGCCACAATCAAATTGTGGTTAAAAATGTTCATCCTTGGGCATTAGCATGTGTGTGTGTGTGTGTGTGTAGGGGGTGATGAGGGAAGGGGGAGCAGCAGGATGCAATGTTCTATATGTGCATGCATTTGCACACAATATCTCTCCTGGCACATTTCTGGCTAAAATCTATATAACTGTCGTTTTGTGATGCGGCTGTCGATATGGCTTTTATGGTTGTGGTATGGTCTGATGCGTTATGTGTGGAGCTAGCATTCGCTTTTGTGCCTGGTTGTTAAGTGACAAAATTGTTATTTTCACTTGCGGCGACAAATGTACTTTAAATTACAATCTTCATAAATTATAGTTCGGACAGGTTCGATTCGTTTGTTCACTCTGGTTCTTTCTGGTTCATTTGCGGAATCGTAACGATGTGGAGTTGTGAACTTCTGTTCTTTTTTGCTTTGCCATTTCACTTTTATTTGGGGGCCACATCGTAAATGAGTGTAAGCTTGTTAGTGTTGGTTTTTGTATTCCTGGCATTATTTAATGGCTTTTTGATGACAACGCAAAACGTGTTGGCGACCGATTGGGTTCAATTCGATGTTGTGGTGTGAGCAAAAAACAAAAACAAAAAAAAAAAATGACAAATTTAATGAAATGCAAATTATTTACTATTTTGATGATTTTTTTTCTTGCAGGTCAGTGTCATCTTGTAATAATAAATAGTTGGTGCAGAAGGATTATGTGCCATAGGGCGATAACCTGAAATTAAAATCAATGATTAAAAAATTGCACATAATTCCCACCAATATCCCATGGGGAAAAGTGGGTATATCTTTCATATCAACTACACTCAAAAAAAGTAGTTCATGAAATTAAAAAAAAAAAAAAATTCTTGACATTAATAATTTTTTGCGTAAATGAAAAAAAATGGGAGAAATTTATACACAAATGAAGGATAAAGGTTTACTAAATTCGTGTCTCCCACAAAACAGTTCAGAATTTCTTACAATTTGTAAATTTTACCAATAATGTACCCACCCTATGGGAAATGGATCAACCACAGAACCGGTACAGGACTAGTTCCTCGTGTGTATGGACCAGTCTCAGTTCTGGTCAAAACGTATGGAAGGGACCGGTTTAACATGGGTTCCTCATTGATGGGGTAAATTTACATTTTAGGACGCGTCTTAGACTCATCCCAAAGGATACGTCCTGGGACAATTTAGCAGGAGCACCCCATAACAGGTTGGCTGATAAGTCCCCGGTCTAATAAAGAAAAACATATTTTTTTTTGTCAAAATTCGTTTTTAGTATTCAACATAGTTCCCTTCAAGAGCGATACAACGATTATAACGACCTTTCAATTTTTTGATACCATTTTGGTAGTACTCCTTCGGTTTTGCCTCAAAATAGGCCTCAGTTTCGGCGATCACCTCTTCATTGCAGCCAAATTTTTTCCCTGCGAGCATCCTTTTGATGTCTGAGAACAAGAAAAAGTTGCTGGGGGCCAGATCTGGTGAATACGGTGGGTGGGGAAGCAATTCGAAGCTCAATTCGTGAATTTTTGCCATCGTTCTCAATGACTTGTGGCACGGTGCGTTGTCTTGGTGGAACAACACTTTTTTCTTCTTCATATGGGGCCATTTTGCCGCGATTTCGACCTTTAAACGCTCCAATAACGCCATATAATAGTCACTGTTGATGGTTTTTCCCTTCTCAAGATAATCGATAAAAATTATTCCATGCGCATCCCAAAAAACAGAGGCCATTACTTTGCCAGGGGACTTTTGAGTCTCTCCATGCTTCGAAGACGGTTGACCGGTCGCTGTCCACTCAGCCGACTATCGATTGAACTCAGGAGTGTAGTGATGGAGCCATGTTTCATCCATTGTCACATATCCACTAAAAAACTCGGGTGTATTCCGAGTTAACAGCTGCAGACACCGCTCAGAATCAGCAACACGTTGTTGTTTTTGGTCAAATATGAGCTCTCGCGGCACCCATTTTGCACAGAGCTTCCGCATATCCAAATATTGATGAATGATATGACCAACACGTTCCTTTGATATCTTTAAGGCCTCTGCTATCTCATCATTTTTTGGATTTTTTTTATGTTTTCGTCGGTAACCACCTCTTTCTGGCGTCCACTGCGTTCACCGTCCTCCGTGCTCATTTCACCACGCTTGAATTTTGCATACCAATCAATTATTGTTGATTTTCCTGGGGCAGAGTCCTTCCACTTCCAAAAATGTCCTCTCAAAGAATTTCTTTATTTTAGCTGCACAGGAAATTCTTTTAATTCAATTTTTTATAACTCGTGTTTTTCATATTTTTAATGGAAAATTTAAAATGTTTTGTTTCAAATAGGTTAAAAATAGATTAAGAATTAATAAAATGATAAACATAATTTAATTTTTTTCTAAAAAAAAAACAAGTATATACGGCCGTAAGTTCGGCCAGGCCGAATCTTATGTACCCTCCACGAAAGACTGTCATCCACAATCGAATTAATTGGGTTGTGGTAATACTTAAAAATTCTTAACATCGTCTTCTAAATTGTAAGTTAGTCCATACGTGGTATATATTAGACAAAAAAGGTATGTATAGGTAAGTCTACACGCAAAAAAATAATTCTTTCCTCCCAAACGAAATTTTAGACAAACAAAGTTCGTTTCTCATTTGCTTTTCGCTGTAAGGAAGTGTATTTGGAAGAAAAGTATATACTTTTTGTGATAAACGTTTATTCTTTTCCAGGATGTAAAAACAATTTCATAAAGACTAACTCAAAAAAAAAATTTTTTCTGGCTAATTGCATTTTCCCTCACATCTTTCTCACTTCCACGAAGATTTTTAGTTCTTAACACCATTTTCTGTAATACAAACAATGTAGAAGAAATTATACGATTTTATAAATTTTTAAAATTTTTTTACCTTTCGCCTGGACGGAGAATCGAACCGCGGACCATGCACTTTGTAAGCCAACACACTAACCACTGAGCTATGTACCTGTTATGGTCATCAATAGATAAATATCCATATAAGTTATATTTATATAGCATAGCTTGCGGCGCCCACGAACCGAATAAACAAAGTTTATTTAACAGAAACAAACATTTAGTTTGGCACCGTGGAGCAGTGGTTGCTACGTCTGACTCACATGCCGAGGGTCGTGGGTTCGATCCCTGCTTCGACCAAAGTTTTTTTTTTACTTTTTTTTTTTTACATACATTCTACATATGTTCGGAAGATTCCGAAAAAAATGTTCAACATTACATTGTACTATATTAAATTTTGAACTGTAAAATGTGTTTTATTAAAGACCAAAAGTCAGAAAAGAACAGTGTTTGATATAAACGAAATGGACTCTGTTGTTGTTTGAAAAATAACTTTTTTTATTGAAAAAATAAAAACTTTGTAACAAACGAATTTTTTTGGTGATAAAAGTTTAAAATTTTCGAAGCAATTCAAAAAACTCTAACAAAAGAAAAACGTTTTCGGTACACGTTTTCCAAACGTTTTTTTTCTTTGCGTGTACAAATAATTACGAATCGATATGGACATTTGCACGGTACGTAGAGAGCCAGAATTGGTCGCTTATATGTGGGCTATATACAATTATGAACTTGATATGGACCAATTTTTGTGTGATTGGGGATCGATTTATCTGAGGGCTATATATAACTATAGACCGTTAAGGACCTAGTTAGGCATGATTGTTAACGGCCATATACTAGCACAATGTACCAAATTTCAACTGACTCGGATGAAATTTGCTCCTCCAAGTGGCTCCAAAACTAAATCTCGGGTTCGGTTTATATGGGGGCTATATATGATTATGGACTGATATGGACCACTTTTGGCATGGTTGTTAAATATAGTATATGACCACGTACGAAATTTCAACCAGATAGGATGAATTTTGCTTCTCCAAAAGGCACCGGAGGTCAAATCTGGGGATCGGTTTATATGGGGGCTATATATAATTATGGACCGATGTGGACCAATTTTTGCATGGTTGTTAGAGACCATATTCTAACACAATGCACAAAATTTCAGCCGTATCGGATGAAATTTGCTTCTCTTAGAGGATCTGCAAGCCAAATTTGGGGGTCCGTTTATATGGGGGCTATACGTAAATGTGGACCGATATGGCCCATTTGCAATACCATTCGACCTACATCAATAACAACTACTTGTGCCAAGTTTCAAGTCGACGGACGGACATGCTCAGATCGACTCAGAATTTCACCACGACCCAGAATATATGTACTTTATGGGGTCTTAGAGCAATATTTCGATGTGTTACAAACGGAATGACAAAGTTAATTACCCCCATCCTATGGTGGAGGGTATAAAAAAAAGCCAAATCCATTGTAGGAAAATTACGAATTTTTGAAAATATTTGATGCCAAACATTCCACACAAGCGTAAGAATGCATTAAAAATCATAAAAAAATTTAAAAATTATTTATTTGTCAAAATATCACAAAATTTCTTAATTCACATCCAAAACACTGAATTCACATCACACCTTATGAAGTGATGCGAATCCAGTGCAACGGCTGTTAAAATGGTGGACATCCGTCCTATGACAAGCCCATGTTAAATTCATCGCTTCTGCGCCAATTTTGCACAACTTCCGGATCCAAAAAGAACATTTTCACTACTTTTTCGGCGACGCTTTTTTTCCTGGGTTGTTTTTATTCAGTTCAGTTTTAATTAAAATTAAACAGAAATTCATAAAATTAGAATACGTTAAATTTCCCAATCGACCAAAATACAGTTTAGATCGAAAATAAAATTAGAATGGCTGTCTAGGGTTAAGAAGTGAAAATAAAATAATAATGTATAATAATTTTTCTTGAATCTGTCGAAAAAGATTTACTTATTTTTGTGAATTTTTTTCTTCTAAAATGAACCAAAGGTTTCCTTAATGGTGGATTCACTGTGCTTTTTTTTTAACTGGCAGCCAACAGAAAGCAGCCAGATATTATTATACACTAAAAAAATATTTACGTGATAGTAAAGATTATGCAATCTAAATTTTAGGATGCGAAATTTACACAAAATTTCTTAAAAAAAATGATATTTTAATAAATGAAAGTTTATAATCATTGTTTCAATTTTTTTTTACAAAATTTGGGACACAAATTCTGGAAATTTGCGTCCCTTCGTTAAAGTGTTATGTCTTTGAACTAAGGTCAATTTTCCTTAAAGTAAAGAAACACATTTTTGATTTTAAGAAATCGTCCTCAAATTAACTGAAATATTGAATCTTTAGATTTAAGATAAAAACGCTTCAAATATATGCTAGCACTGATGTTGAGGATTTTGCTTCTTTGGTTTAAAGTTTTATTGGAATTTAGAAAACATTTTTTACTTTGATATATCCGTTATAATTTGTCTTTTTAAAATGGCATTTGTTTGTACGTGAATAACTTTATTAATACACCGAGAAAAGGGAATGAAAATTCTATAAATGAGATCTGCATCCTAATTTTAATTTTATTTTTATAGAAGCCGCATCTTTGGCTTTGAATTAATACCAAAATCCTTAAAGATAGGTCAACATTTTTAGATCCAAGTAAACTTTTTTTGTGCCAAACTATGTTAGGCAACACATCTGTTTACGTGGTACATTATTTCTTAAATTTTGCAAAACTTAAGAAATTTTGCATAGAAGTCACCCACTTTATATAGAGAAGCCAATTCTTTAAAAAAAGGAATCGTTTTTATGTGCATATGTTGCCACATGCGAATGTATTGGTTAAAAAGAGATTGTAAATTACGAATAACAATGGAAGGCAATATTAAGAAAATTAAGAATATATGAACACGTTTATGTTTTGAAAACCCAACAGACTCGATAATTGAAGACTAGGAATAGAAAACACAAATAAAACTAAACGAAAATTTCTGGTTTTAAGTTATGCATGTTTTAAGTTATGCATGTAGTAAACCATGGTCCGAAACATTGCACAGTGGTGTGATATAAAGAAATTGATATATTCATGAAATTTGCAAATTTGTCAAATAAAGAGGTTTCTATTGGGGGGTACAACACCGATATTACCAATAAAAAATATTTTATTATTAGGCCGAAACTAGGACTCAACCAATAACCTTTTGTAGAAAATTTTGTCAAAATTTTATTCCTATAGAAAATTTTGTCACGATTTTATTCCTATAGAAAATTTTGTCACAATTTTATTCCTATAGAAAATCGATTGTTTTGTGAATAATATGTGATTTTTCTTTATGAATCATTAAAAATTATAAATTCATAAAGAATAGAAAAGAAAAACAAAATAGAAAAAATTGGGATTTTTGGGGATATACATTCGTCATTTAAGCGATTTGTTTGGAAAAAATATTACAACCAAGCTTATGAATGGGATTCGTGAATTTTTTAAACGGTTGCGCTTACATCTCTGTTAAAGCCATCTTCTTCACATTTTTTTATATTGTTCGTATTAAAGCTGCAACTTTCAAAAAAAAATCTTCCTCTTTCACAATTCTTTTTTGCTCCACTGTGCAAAGGTACCAACAATGATCAACTCAATAGTAGTTGTTAAGCGAATGATAGAATATGAATGAACAACAACAAAAAAATGGGAAAAATAGACGTGAACATCCATACGGCAAATAGCCATTATAATGACGATGATGAAAACTTGGAAGATGGGAGTTACTGTTGTTGGTTTCCCCCAAGCAGTTGCAGTAGTAGCACACCCATTACCATCAACATTACATTGGGCAACTCTCCATACAAAGAGCAAGGACAATAACAAACAACAGCTTGTCCTTTTTACGCCATTTTGTGTTCGTTTTTCCTTTTTGTAGAGGAGTAAATACTCCATTTTGTGTTTGGAGGGGGAGACAGAGACAAGGGTTTTTGGGATGAAATTTTTTGTATTTGTTTGCTTCATTGTTTATTCGCTCTTACCAATGCTAACAATGCCACTACGGGTATCACCAACACCAACATCTTTTCTGTTTGCCACAGAAACGGTTCTGTTGCCACTTTCCCATGTTTTTTTTTTTTTGATTTGGAGAAGCTTCAAAGCGGTCGCTGGTGATGTTGGCCCGTTGTTGTTTGCCAAAGTAAAATGTGTGGAAGACTGGTTGAAATGCTTGGTTAGTGGTTCTTTTGGTCCATCCAACACTACGCCTCCGTTTGTCCTTTAACCCAGTAGACATTTCGAAAAACGAAATTTTACGAATATCATTGATATGTTAGCTAAGAAGATCGATTGTTCCCTGAAAAAAAAACATGTAAGGAAAGTCTAAAGTCGGGCGGGGCCGACTATATTATACCCTGCACCACTTTGTAGATCTAAATTTTCTATACCATATCACATCCGTCAAATGTATTGGGAGCTATATATAAAGGTTTGCCCCAAATACATACATTTAAATATCACTCGATCTGGACAGAATTTGATAGGCTTCTACAAAATCTATAGACTCAAAATTTAAGTCGGCTAATGCACTAGGGTGGAACACAATGTTAGTAAAAAAATATGGGAAACATTTAAATCTGAAGCAATTTTAAGGAAACTTCGCAAAAGTTTATTTATAACTTATCGCTCGATATATATGTATTAGAAGTTTAGGAAAATTAGAGTAATTTTTACAACTTTTCGACTAAGCAGTGGCGATTTTACTAGGAAAATGTTGGTATTTTGAAAATTTTTGTCGAAATCAGAAAGACATATATATGGGAGATATATCTAAATTTGAACCGATTTCAAACAAATTTGGCACGCATAGCTACAATGCTAATTCTACTCCCTGTGCAAAATTTCAACGAAATCGGTGCAAAAAAATAGCCTCTGTTGTCATATGAGTGTAAATCGGGCAAAAGCTATATATGGGAGCTATATCTAAATCTGAACCGATTTCAACTAAATTTGGCACGCATAGCTACAATGCTAATTCTACTCCCTGTGCAAAATTTCAACGAAATCGGAGCAAAAAAATAGCCTCTGTTGTCATATGAGTGTAAATCGGGCAAAAGCTATATATGGGAGCTATATCTAAATCTGAACCGATTTCAATAAAATTTGGCACACTTGACTACACTACTAATTGTACTCCTAGTGCAAAATTTCAACCAAATTGGGGTAAAACTCTGGCTTCTGAGACCGTATTAGTCCATATCGGGCGAAAGATATATATGGGAGCTATATCTAAATCTGAACCGATTTCTTCCAAAATCAATAGGGTACTATTCTGAGCCAAATTTTTGTTCTACATGCTGTTAGTACAATTAAAAGCAGAAGGAAAATTAAAGGTTTTAACACTACGTTTATTTCGGTAGTGAAAGGGTTAAATCTGTAGATTTTTACCGCCATTATTTAAATGACTACGAGGAGTAAAATCTGGAAATTTTACTTTCAGTTTCAAGCAATTTTTATGATCAGTGCACCTGTTATACCCTCAAGAAGTGAAATCGGTCTATATGGATGCCTTACCAAATGGACCGGTAAAAATAAATGCGATACAGATTTTTGAGGGTCTAAAATACCAATATATTTACATTTTCGGGCAAATCGGATAAAAAGTACGGTTTCTAGAAGCCCAAGGAGTTAATTCGGGAGATCGGTCTATATGGGGCAGCGTTGCCAATTTAGCTTTTTTCCCGCTAGATTTGGCTTTTTTTGAAGACGTTTAGCGGGAAAAAAATGCATTTAGCTTTTAGCTTTTTTTCTGGCTTTTTTTCATGACCCTTTTAGCTATTTTTGGCTTTTTTTATTTTCGACATATTCCTATTGAAATATGGATAAAACTTCGTTTTTATCTAAGCCTTACTGCCAGAATAAGGTTTTCCACATATTTCAATTTCTTATATAAACTGTCAGTAAATTATTAGGAATATTAGCATTTGACTCGTTTATCCTTTTTATGTTATTATAATATTTTAAAGTTATTATGATATTACTAAATTAAAATAGTAGATGTGAATTGCTTTGTACATTGAAAAAATATTGTGGTGTGGCCAAAGATTTCATTTCCTTAAAATACGAACGCGAATTTTTGTTATAATAGCATTTGTGAATTTCTCTTATATAAACTGTTTTCCTTGTCCAATAGCCGATAAATTCTTTTTGTCCTTATAGTTAAGTGATTCAACTTAAAAATGGGTATCTTTTCATGAAAGAAGGCTAGGGTCAATTCTAAAAAATTCTTAAAATTAATGAAATAGTCTTTAAATTTGTGGAGTTTTTGTATCTTGACCACAAACCAAAATAGCGTTCAAAAATAGAAGAGGTTTTTCCACATTTTATTTTAAAAACGTATACATAGAATAATTTCTACTTAAAGTCGAGTCTGAATTTGGAAATTTAAGTTGTCGTTAGCACGTTTTTAAAGCACTGTGATAGCTCATGAAGAAAAAGCTGAAAAAACGAATATTTAAATTCAAATTTGACTCGGAATCAATACCAAAATCATTAGTGTGCAAAATCTTTGGAACCGAATATAGAAATAATTAAGGAAATAAAGTTTTGAATGTGGTATTATTTTTTTAACATCAAAAAATGCAATGAAAAAATTCGTAGTGATAGGATCAAAACAAATCTGCTATATATTAATGGAATGGATTTACATTTACGAAAATTGGACAACAATAGGTTTGTATGGGAAATTTTCGAATAAAAGTTATTCAATATAAACTTACAAGACAGTTAGAATGGGTTTTATTCTCTTGGGTAAAATTAGGAGAAGTGTTCACGTTCACGAATTTATCATTAATTCAGCTAAAACGAAATATATTGATATTTTCTAATGCAGTTCTATGTGACATTATGCAATATATCGCACATTGGACTTGTTGATGATTAACCAGCTGGCAATTGCAAGTTTACTGGGAAAAATGTTTTTACTAGGAAATATAAACGAAGGACTTCCAGTAAAAATTTGTGATAGTAATCAAAATGTATCGAGTACGCAAACAGAGCTAATATGACTTAAATTTTCTTACAGTCTCACAGAAATTGAATTAAAATGAATACAATTAAAATAATATGCATTTTAAGTGAAATAAAGCCTTTAAGTTTGTTAAATTTCAATCAAAAATGTGACTTTTGATACAAAAAATTTTAGCTTTTTTTTAGCTATTTTTTAAAATTTTTTAGCTTTTTTTGGCTAGTTTTTTGGACAAATCTAGCGGTATTTTGTGAAACAATTCTGGCAACGCTGATATGGGGGCTACACTAAAACATGGACCGATTCACCCCTTTTTGGACACACCTATATGTGGTCATAAAATACCTCTAGATTTCAAATCGGATAGTAAATACAGTTTCTAGAAGACCAAGAAATAAAATCGGGAGATTGGTTTATGGGGGGCTATACCGAAAAATAAACCGATACGGACCATTTTCGAGACACCTCTTTATGGTCCCAAAATACCTCTAGATTTCCAATTGCAGGTAAATCAAATATCAAATACAGTTTCTAAATCTAAATAAATAAATTTTCAATCTCAGGCAAATTCGATAAAAATTACGGTTTTTATAAGCCCAAGATCCCAAATCGGAAGGTCGGTTTATATGGGGACTATATCGAAACTTGGACCGATATAGCCCATCTTCGAACTTGACCTGCCTGCCAAATTTCAGGATGATAGTGCCATTATTCAAGGCTGTAGCGTGATTACTACAGACAGACAGACGGCCATAGGTTAGGTTAGGTTATGTGGCAGCCCGATGTATCAGGCTCACTTAGACTATTCAGTCCAGTGATACCACATTGGTGAACTTCTCTCTTATCACTGAGTGCTGCCCGATTCCATGTTAAGCTCAATGACAAGGGACCTCCTTTTTATAGCCGAGTCCGAAAGGCGTTCCACATTGCAGTGAAACCATTTAGAGAAGTTTTGAAACCCTCAGAAATGTCACCAGCATTACTGAGGTGGGATAATCCACCGCTGAAAAACTTTTTGGTGTTCGGTCGAAGCAGGAATCGAACCCACGACCTTGTGTATGCAAGGCCGGCATGCTAACCATTGCACCACGGTGGCTCCCGACAGACAGACGGACATGCTTTGACAAACTTATTATACACCCGTCACCATTCTATGGTGGTGGGTATAAAAAGTAGAAATCAAATTCTTCGTCTTCTGACTTTTTTTAACCCAACAATTGAACTTAAAGGGTGATACGGTCAAAATTTGGTCAATATAAACTTGACGTATTTCTTTCAATTTTGCATTTAAAAAACCTGAACACCCCTCATTTTGAAGGTGTGTGTGCGTAGAATGTTGCTCCTATTTTGATTTTGGAATTCACTCTTCAGTTGTCAAAATGCCGTCCAAGCAAAAAGAGCAGCATATCAATCGCGAAAATTCGAGCTACTCGCACGCAAAGCTGGAAAAATCGCTAAAAGTTGCCAAATCAACCGTTACAAATGTAATTAAAGTGTTTGGGGAACGTTTGTCGACATCCAGGAAGTATGGATCGGGGGTAAATCGAAAACCGGAAGCCGCTAAGACGACAAAGAGAGTTGCCGGTAGTTTCAAGCGAAACCCTAACCTCTCTCTCCGAGATGCCGCAAATAAGCTTGGTGTATCGTCTAGAACCGTGCATCGAGCCAAAAACCGAGCCGGACTATCAACTTACAAGAAGGTAGTGACTCCAAATCGCGATGATAAACAAAATACGACGGCCAAAGCGCGATCCCGGAGGCTGTACACGACGATGCTGACGAAGTTTGACTGCGTGGTAATGGACGACGAAACCTACGTCAAAGCCGACTACAAGCAGCTTCCGGGACAGGAGTTTTATACGGCAAAAGGAAGGAAGGAAGGAAGGAAGGAAAGGTAGCAGATATTTTCAAGCACATAAAACTGTCAAAGTTCGCAAAGAAATATCTGGTTTGGCAAGCCATCTGTACCTGTGGCTTGGAAAGCAGCATTTTCATAGCTTCCGGGACTGTCAACCAAGAAATTTACGTGAAAGAGTGTTTGAATAAACGTCTGCTGCATTTCCTGAAGAAACACGGTTGTTCCGTACTGTTTTGGCCGGATTTGGCATCTTGCCATTACGGTGAAAAAGAAATTTAATTTGATTTTTTAAATAAACGATTTCACCGATTTACACGCGTTTTCCCTTGACCAAATTTTGACCGTATCACCCTTTATGTTGGCCAAAATCGACTAACTGAATTTTGATGATGACCAAATTGGACTAATCTACGTGTAGATTTGCTGGGAAAACATCAAAAATGGAACCGTCCCGACATCAAAATTCATCTTTTCAATAATCGAAAAATCTGCCTTTAAAAAAAAAACTTGAGTTTTCAATGTTTTTAAAAATCGACTGTTTAATTCGTGTTACAATTCCTAGCCACGGTTTGTTGTGCAGTCTAAGGGCGATTTCGTTTCGCTGCAAAAGTGTAACCCTAGACTTGCACAACATTTTCCCTAATTAGCATTACGTCAAAATTATCGTATCATCCTAAAGAGATTGCTAATTCATAATGATTTCGGGGATTACAACTCCAAACCCCATAACATAACGCATCCTTTTCATCATACACTTCTCATATTCAACAAATTCGTCTTTAACAGATATCCCAGTATCCAGTATCTGTTTCCGAACTGGGCCAGCTTCAGAATCACCCCCATATGGCGGGCTCTATGTCTCATGAATGCAGTGCATGCATATAGGTATGGCCCTAAGAGAGGTTTAGGGAGGCTTTCCAAAATTAGGGGCCTAATTGTAATTCGGTTTTTTATTTGCTATCTTCAAAGCCGCAATTATTTTATCGCGCGGTGCTCTAGATTTGTAAAAGATTTACAATAATTAAAAAAAACTTTTAGAGTATCCCATTAAAAGTGTTTTGTTGTAATATTTAATGAATTCACTTTTATTTAGTATTACCCACCATCTCGAAGTAAATTTCTAACAATTGAAAGAGGTTTGCTGGGTTATGTGTCGTCATATGTATAAATACGTTTTGTTGTGGGTGGCTATGTTTTATGTGAGTGTTTGTTCGTGTATGAGTAACTCAAGTTTGTGTGAGTTTCATTTTCATTTTGCAATTTCATTAAATTCCAACATCCGCCATAAATCTTCTTCCTTTTCCTGGTGACTGCCACACATTGTAGCATCCCAGCAGCAAATACCAACCAACAAACCGTCAGCTGGGACAGCAACATTGCCATCATCCACTAACAAAGAAGGCAAAAAAACAACAACAACAACCAGCAATGGTAAAGAGACCCTAAACTAAAATGAATAAAGGAAAGCTGACAAAATAGAAAGTTGAGGGGAAAAATTTTTATTTTTCGCCTGCATTATGGCGATAACTGAAGAAACAGTGGTGCAAGTGTAAAATTAGAAACAAATTTGTTATTAAAATTGAGCTTAACATGGAATCGGGCAGCACTCAGTGATAAGAGATAAGTTCACCAATGTGGTATCACAATGGACTGAATAGTCTAAGTGAGCCTGATACATCGGGCTGCCACCTAACCTAACCTAACGCCTCAACCATTTTTATCACAACTGCCACCATAATCTCCGGATCTCAATACGTTGGACTTTGTATTTGGGACATTTGTCGATTATCTAAAGAAGATGCCGTACCGGGAGCTACGGTCTGTGATGGCTTTGTCTTCTGATAGCTTTCATGCCAAAGGTTGCCAATTCGAACAAATCTAAGCTGATTCCAAAATTTGATGTTATTTTCGACATTTTATGCTTCTTATAAAAAAAAAATATGTATATAGCGATTTACTTTGTTGCAACTTTAGATAGCAAACTGAATTGGAGAGCCACATCAAAGAGTGGACTGAAAAAGCCTTAAAATTTTGAACTCTGTGCAGAAGAACGGTGGGCTCTAAATGAGGTCTTCTGCACTGAATATATCAGAGCATTATAAGGCCAATTCAGACATACGCGTCATTAGTCTGGTGGACAGAGCCTTGGAGACGATACTAGACTTAAGACCTATAGAGGTTCAGATCAAAAGCGTAGCCGCCATGGCTGCGGAGACCCGAACCATCAAAAGATAATAGAGGAGACGGTTGGTGAAACGGCGAATTTCGAAACAATCCATGATCATATACCAGAGTTGACTACGGCTGCCGAGTGTGACATTCTGACGGTAGAACATTCTGGGTCCCAGAACAGATACCGGAGGAAAAACTGCTTTACCGATCGAAGATTGGTGAGAGGACTGGACTGGGCATACGAGTAGAGGACCCAGACACCGTGATCCTATTCCGGTTATCGGACCACAGCGTTAATCGAGGCCGCAAAACGTAAACATTTTCACAAATTGCTAGAGCGCAATGAAGGCAATAGCAGACATTACGGTTCGATCGCGAACCGCATTGGACTGCAAACAACGAATATTCAGAATTAGAAAGGATCCCCATCATATGGGTGCCGGGACAGGCCGGAATAAGAGGAAACGGAAAGGCAAATGAACTGGCGATAAAAGTTAGGACACATAGGGCCGTGAACTTAGAGAACGAAAATTCAATGCAACGCGGGCCGTATTGCATGAATGGGCGCTGGAGACTCACACTGAAAAAAATATTGTCGTGAGCGAATTTTGCTTTGAATTGAAGTATGAATTGGAAAATTGAAGTTCTCATTAAAACATTTTTTAAGGACTTTCATAGCATATGAAGAAAAAACTGGAAAAACTAGATTCAAGTACGCAAAACTCAAATTTTAAAGAGAATTTTGTCTTTAAAGTATCCTTACTTCAATTTTCCGCTTCATTGGCTTGGAATCAATACGAAACTCATTAGTGTAAGACAAACTCCTTGGTCCCGGGTTTGTTTTTTTTTCAGTGCATAATGTGATGTAGACCAATTGAACGGTCGGAAGGGCGGCGAAAATACTATAGAATACTCAAGAAAGAAAACGAATCTAAAACTATTGAAAGAGAGTAGGCGGACTGTGAGAAAAATGGTCAAATAGGAGCAACATATGTTGGAAGGGCGGCGAAAATACTATAGAAGACTCAGGTAAGAAAACGACTATAAAACTATTGACAGAGAGTAGGAGGACTGTGGGAATAATGGTCAAATAGGGGCAACATATGTTGGAGCATACCACACCCTCAAAAAAAATCGCTTCTTTAACATATGTTCCAAACATATTTTGCAGGAAGCACATATATTATTGGATACTGCCGAAATATTAATATGTTTGTTTTATGTGAACATATGATATGTTTGGAAGCATTTTGAGCCCAAAAATATTATATGCTTGGAAGAATTTTTCCCAAAGACGATTGTGCTCATTCCCTAACATTATCGTAATTTTCACTTCCACGAAATTTTTAGTTCTTGGCACCTTTTTCTGTAATACAAATAATGTTGAAGAAATTATTCACTTTTATAAATTTTTTAAATGTTACCTTTCACCTGCACGGAGAATCGAACCGAGAACCATACAGTTTGTAAGCCAACACACTATCCACTGGGCTACGTAGCTGTTATGGTCACCAGCAGATAATTATCGTTATAAGTTACATTTATGTAGCATAGTTTGCCGCGCCCACGAGCCCATGCAAACATAACATTATTTAACAGAAACATACATTTGTTTGCCCCGTGGAGCAGTGGTTAGCATGTCTGCCTTGCATGCAAAGGGTCGTGGGTTCAATCCCTGGTCCGACCGAACATTTTTTTTGTTTTTTTTTTTAATTTACACATTTATATTTATACTATATTAAATTTTTATTATGAAACTTCGAAATGTGGGTTATTAAAGATTTATAGTCAGTAACAGTGCTTGATATAAACGAAATTGACTGATTTTTGGATAAAATATTATTTTTTTATTGCACAAATAAAACAATTTTGTAACAAAAAACTGTTTTTGGTACGAAACTTTAAAATTTGGAAGGAATTCAAAAACTCTAACAAAAGAAGAACGAGGAGTCGAATATAAATAATAATAAATAATTTTATAATATAAACATAAATTTATTTAGGCGTGAACAGTTTTTTACTAGCATTTAATACCATCGCTCTAAAATGCCTTTTATTTTTCTTTAATAATTCATTTTAAAGAAAATAAACTTTTTAAATTGTTTTAGCTGCAAAACTCGAACTTAATGCCCGCTTTTATATTTGAAGGTGTCCGTCAACTCCTCGTGGACTACTTTTTAATATAGAGGAACTAAACTTTGTTTTTATACATTTTACTGCGTAATTTTTCACTATTTCCTCCTTATTTCATTTTACTGTCCCAACTCTAAAAAGAGTATAGTGCCCTTTTTGTTATTTTTATGAAGACCACTGATTTCTTTTAACGAACCAAGAAAAAAATTGTGCCCATAATGCCAAAATGATAAACAAAACACATGTCCACACATACATAAAATGCTGCTCTCAAGGCGAAAACGTATGCTGTTTGTTTTTCAAATGTCTATTCTCTTGGTTCGGAATGTCCATTCTCTTTATTCAAATTAAATAATATTTAGACTTAAGCATATCAAATTTTTGGCCTTATCATAAAACAGTTTTCCGAAACAAAATGCAAGCGGTTTCACAGAAATTGTTCTCTTTTGATTCTTTCGGTGTGTTATGTTGATATCTTTCGTCAACTCTCCCGGTTTCCATCTCTATTTCTTTCTCTATACTCTCTCTCTGTCGCTTTGAATAAAATATCACAACATATGTATGTTTAGTCGAAATTTGTAAATTCGTATATGTTGGCATTCACACATATGATTTTTATGAAACATTCATGCCCCAAACATAATATATTCTAACATATTAACATAGATGTCCCAAACATTTAGTGTTAGTTTAGGAACATTACATGTTTGCACTTAAATAAATTGTGTTTAAAAATTGTGCCCGAAACACATTTTATTTATATCGGAACATATGAAAAACATATTTTTCTAAGAGTGCATATATGACGTTTTTATACCCTCCACCCTAGGATGGGGGTATATTAACTTTGTCATTCCGTTTGTAACACATCGAAATATTGCTCTAAGACCCCATAAAGTACATATATTCTGGGTCGTGGTGAAATTCTGAGTCGATCTGAGCATGTCCGTCCGTCCGTCCGTCCGTCTTTCTGTTGAAATCACGCTAACTTCCGAACGAAATAATCTATCGACTTGAAACTTGGCACAAGTAGTTGTTATTGATGTAGGTCGGATGGTATTGAAAATGAGCCATATCGGTTCACTTTTACGTATAGCCCCCATATAAACGGATCCCCAAATTTGGCTTGCGATTGCTCTAAGAGAAGCAAATTTCATCCGATCCGGCTCAAATTTGGTACATGGTATTAGTATATGGTCTCTAACAAACATGCAAAAATTGGTCCATATCGGTCCACTTTTACGTGTAGCCCCCATATAAACCGATCCCCCGATTTGGCTTGCGGAGCCTCTAAGAGAACCCAATTTCCTCCGATCCGGCTGAAATTTGGTACATGGTGTTGGTATATGTTCTCTAATGATCATGCAAAAATTGGTCCATATCGGTCCATAATTATATATAGCCCCCATATAAGCCGATCCCCAGATTTGAACTCCGGAGCCTCTTAGAGAAGCAAAATTCATCCGATCCGATTGAAATTTGGTCCGTGGTGTTAGTATATTGTCTCTAACAACAATGACAAAATTGGTCCATATCGGTCCATAATTATATATAGCCCCCATATAAGCCGATCCCCAGATTTGACCTCCGTAGCCTCTTAGAGGAGCAAAATTCATCCGATCCGGTTGAAATTGGGTACGTGGTGTTAGAATGTGGTCTCCAACAAACACGCAAGAATTGGTCCATATCGGTCCATAATTATATATAGCCCCCATATAAACCGTTCCCCAGATGTGATCTCCGGAGCCTCTTAGAGGAGCAAAATTCATCCGATCCGGTTGAAATTTGCAACGTGGTGTTACTATAAGGCCGCTAATAACCATGCCAAAATCGGTCCATATCGGTCTTTAGTTATATATAGGCGATCCCCAATCACACAAAAATTGGTCCTTATCGGTTCATAATCATGGTTGCCACTCGAGCCAAAAATAATCTACCAAAATTTTATTTTTATAGAAAACATTGTCAAAATGTTATTTCTATACAGCGTTGCCAATTTAGCTTTTTTCCCGCTAGATTTGGCTTTTTTTGAAGACGTTTAGCGGGAAAAAAATGCATTTAGCTTTTAGCTTTTTTTCTGGCTTTTTTTCGTGCCCCTTTTAGCTATTTTTGGCTTTTTTTATTTTCGACATGTTCCTATTGAAATATGGATAAAACTTCGTTTTTATCTAAGCCTTGCTGTCAGAATAAGGTTTTTCCACATATTTCAATTCCTTATATAAACTGTCAGTAAATTATTAGGAATATTAGCATTTGACTCGTTTATTATGATATAACTAAATTAAAATAGTAGATGTGAATTGCTTTGTACATTGAAAAAATATTGTTGTGAGGCCAAAGATTTCATTTCCTTAAAATACGAACGCGAATTTTGGTTATAATATCATTTGTGAATTTCTCTTATATAAACTGTTTTCCTTGTCCAATAGCCGATAAATTCTTTTTGTCCTTATAGTTAAGTGATTCAACTTAAAAATGGGTATCTTTTCATGAAAGAAGGCTAGGGTCAATTCTAAAAAATTCTTAAAATTAATGAAATAGTCTTTAAATTTGTGGAGTTTTTGTATCTTGACCACAAACCAAAATAGCGTTCAAAAATAGAAGAGGTTTTTCCACATTTTATTTTAAAAACGTATACATAGAATAATTTCTACTTAAAGTCGAGTCTGAATTTGGAAATTTAAGTTGTCGTTAGCACGTTTTTAAAGCACTGTGATAGCTCATGAAGAAAAAGCTGAAAAAACGAATATTTAAATTCAAATTTGACTCGGAATCAATACCAAAATCATTAGTGTGCAAAATCTTTGGAACCGAATATAGAAATAATTAAGGAAATAAAGTTTTGAATGTGGTATTATTTTTTTAACATCAAAAAATGCAATGAAAAAATTCGTAGTGATAGGATCAAAACAAATCTGCTATATATTAATGGAATGGATTTACATTTACGAAAATTGGACAACAATAGGTTTGTATGGGAAATTTTCGAATAAAAGTTATTCAATATAAACTTACAAGACAGTTAGAATGGGTTTTATTCTCTTGGGTAAAATTAGGAGAAGTGTTCACGTTCACGAATTTATCATTAATTCAGCTAAAACGAAATATATTGATATTTTCTAATGCAGTTCTATGTGACATTATGCAATATATCGCACATTGGACTTGTTGATGATTAACCAGCTGGCAATTGCAAGTTTACTGGGAAAAATGTTTTTACTAGGAAATATAAACGAAGGACTTCCAGTAAAAATTTGTGATAGTAATCAAAATGTATCGAGTACGCAAACAGAGCTAATATGACTTAAATTTTCTTACAGTCTCACAGAAATTGAATTAAAATGAATACAATTAAAATAATATGCATTTTAAGTGAAATAAAGCCTTTAAGTTTGTTAAATTCCAATCAAAAATGTGACTTTTGATACAAAAAATTTTAGCTTTTTTTCTAGCTATTTTTTAAAATTTTTTTAGCTTTTTTTGGCTAGTTTTTTGGACAAATCTAGCGGTTTTTTGTGAAACAATTCTGGCAACGCTGTTTCTATAGAAAATTTTGTCAGAATTTTATTTCTATAGAAAATTTTATCCAAATTTTATTTCTATACAACATTTTTCCAAATTTTACTTCTATAGAAAATGTTGTCAAAATTTTATTTTGTCAAAATTTTATTTCTATAGAAACTTTAAACTTAATTATATACGTATTTAATCGGCCTTTTATAGTTTAATATATACCACGTATGGACTATGTGGTATATATTACGGTTTTAGGAAGTTTTAAGATACCTTGCCATCGGCAAGTGTTACCGCAACCCAAGTAATTCGATTGTGGATGACAGTCTTCAGTAGAAGTTTCTACGCAATCCATGGTGGAGGGTACATAAGCCCCGGCCTGGCCGATCTTACTTGTTTATAGATGACAATGCCTCGGAACACTACCTTTCCACTGGCTTTTTAAGTAATCTATTCAGGTAATCAAGTAAAGGGTTGAACCATGACGAATGGGTGAGTGGGTACGGAATTGTATTGAAAAAAGAATGAATTTAATGAGAGAGTTATGGGAATGTGTTCACTATCATTTTCGATTAATGGTCACTTTTACTGAGACCACAATATTTTAGGGAATAATAAAATTTTTGCTGCCAATTTCAAGGAGTAATAGATAAATCCGATATACTACTGTGTGGCAAAAAAATTATTAGGAAAATAGATAACCATATTGGTGAAGAGGTGATTCGGGACCTGGCCCACCTGGGAAACAGAGACTGCAATCAAATTAGGGAATTCGTTAGAGACACAGAGTTCCTGGAATATAAGAAGTGTACGATGAAAATAAGAAGTTGGAGAGCAGAACAGGCCGAATACTGATTTAGGTGTATGTCAGCCGACATGAGACAGGGCAACCTGAATCCTCTTTTCAACCTAACCTAACCTACTTTATTGGAGTTTATATTAGTCGGCCTCTCTATCTGTCCATTCTAAGCTACATTCAAAAAAAGTTTATTTGGATCCAAAGATTTTCACCTTCCCTTAAGGATTTTGTTATTGATTCCGAGCTGAAGATGCGGCTTCTTTAAAGTAAAAACATTTTTTGCGATATATTAATAGAGATTATCAAACACAAACAAATGTCAGTTTTAAAATACAAATTATAACGGATACATCAAAGTAAACATATTTTTTCTTAATTTCAAAAAAAAAAAAAAAAAAAAAAAACTTTTAAGTCAAAGATGCTAAGTTCTTAAAATAAGTCTTAGCGTTTTTATCTTAAATTTTATCTTAAATCAGTTAATTTAAGGATTTAAAGATTAATATCTGGGATTGAGGACACGCAATTTATAAATAGTAAGGATATAAAAGACAAATTTCTTTAAAATAAAAACAGTAAAGTAGCGGTACTGTTTTTATTTTAAATAATTTTCTTTTAAATAAAGAAAAACATTTTTGATCGTCCATCCAACCATCTTTCCGTCTATATCCAGATAAATAGACTAAGATTTATTTTGAGGATATTGAGTTTTTTAATTTGGACTTTTCAACTGACATGTATTTTCATGTGAATAACTTTGTTAATATATCGCAATTCAATAAATTAGATCTGTCATCATTTAAATTTAGATTTAAAACAAGCCAGAATCCCAAAAATATATTTATTGTGGTTCGGTATTAATACAAAAATCATTAATAGATGATCAAAACCAGATGGGTTCACGTTTTTCTACCTTCTAAAATTTTATTGAATTTTTGTTTCCGATACATCACTGTGACAGTTCTGTGAAAAAACACGTTGCCGCAAAGGTTTTCCTTTAAAATATTAACCCACCCATGGATGCCACTCATGTCTGCATAAGAATACTGAAGTACTTAAATGACATCGAAATTGAAACTAAGCCATATAACATTTTGTGACTAAAGAGAGCTACTATGGAAAATCGGAACATTAATATAAGCATATATTTAGGTATTCAAGTAAAGGATTAAACCATGACGCGTAAGTGAGCGGGTACGGAATTGTATTGCAAAAATAATGAATTTTATGAGAGAGTTATGGGAATGTGTTCACTATTATTCTCAATGTGTGCCACATGTCCATCATGCTGTGTCATTTTCGATTAATGGTCACTTTTACTGAGACCACAATATTTTAAGGAAGCGCCTCGGGGTATGTAATCTCTTTAATATTTTTGCTGCCAATTTCAAGGAGTAATAGATAAATCCGATATACTACTGTGTGGCAAAAATATTAAGACTTTTAGAAATTTGTATTATTAAAATTTATAAAATTTATAAAATTCTTAATATCATGTGACAAATTTTTTTTCGTACCCCTCAATCCCTTCCGGCCGCAATACAATTTATATAAAATTGTGCCACTTTTTTAAAACGAGTGTGCCACCTTTTATGGCTCATGTTACTTTTTACACTTAAAAAATTGATGAATTGTATTGCTGCCTATAATTGAGTGGGAAAAAAACTTAAATAACTCTAAAAATTTTATGGTCATATTGATGACTTACTAGACTGGAAAGTAACTGAACATAAAAATGCGAACAAGTGAAACACCCAGGATACTTTAAGTGTTACAAAAAGGAAAGGTCTTTTCTGAAAATCTCAAATATACAGAAAGATAAAGGATGAACTCATTCTACATTACTCTGCCCCTTTCCCACCACCTAAGTGCGAATATAAGGATATATGAAGAAAACTTCTCAACTGTCTGTCTGTTTTTCGGTCTATACGACAGTTTGGGGAGTAATTAAACCAGCTACAATTCATTTATCAAACGAGAAACAACATTAAATGTCGCAAAACTCTCTAACACACATACGCAACACCAACTTATGCCCCATGTCCATGCAAAACCCACTAACGAGTAAGTTACTGGTCAAAAGGTAATATAGTCACATTAGAGTAGGGGATATTAGAGAAGGGCTTTTAGAATGACTATTACATGTGTTTCCTTCTCATATGAAGATGTGGTTTATTTATTAATGATCCTTAAGGTCTTTTGGGTGGTTACACTTAAGTGAGTGACCCGTGTCTATGTGAAAGCTTCATATCTACATGTAGAGTCTATGGCAAATTCTTTCTTTTGTCGAGGATTTAAAATTTTGTTTGGCTGTACACAGAAACTAAGTCGTCAAAATCACAAAACAAAAGAGCTCAAGTCAGCCGAAATTGTACGACTAACTCCACTAAATTTAACAGATATGAAATATTTTACGGAAAGATGGCCTGATAAGTACTTAGCATACAAAATCATTCCGTCCGAAAATGAGACCTGGAAAATAGGTTTATTGGGTTGCTGATATATATTGAAACCAATTTCATGTCGCTATTATTGCAAAACCGCTCGTCTGACAGCTGACAGGTTTTTTAGGGTAACAGTTCCGTTTATTGAATGTAGAGCTTGTAAAAGCATTTTGATCTATTGCATTCAAAAATTAAGTTATTTGTAATGGAATTTTATTATTTATTTATATTTGTTTTTTATTTCTAGAGAAAATGTTGTCAAAATTTTATATATATATTGAAAATTTTGTCAATATTTTATTTATATAGAAAATTTTTTCAAAATTTTATTTCTACAGAAAATTTTTCAAAATTTTATTTATATAGAAAATTTTGTCAACATTTTATTTATATAGAAAATTTTGTCAACATTTTATTTATATAGAACATTTTGCCAAAAGTTTATTTCTATAGAAAATTTCAAAATTTTATTTCGATAGAAAATTCTATCACGATTTTATTCTATAGAAAAATTTGTCAACATTTTATTTATATAGAAAATTTTGCCAACATTTTATTTTTATGTTGTTGTTGTAACAGTTTTTAATGTAGTTTTATCCATTTTGTTCTATGCTTGTGTAGTTCAGCTGGTAGCCAGATCAAGGAACTCTGCGACAAGGATGGGGTGTGTCCAGAGTGATTTGGTAGTGAGACGGGTAGGCTTAGCTGGGCAAGCAAAAAGGTGACGAGTGTCATGTGACCCTTGATTACATATGGGACACACGTCAGCTACGCTGCTATCAATCACTGATAAGTATGAATTGAGGCGGCTGCACTTGCCTGATCTTAGTTGGGCCAAAACTACCCTTGTCTGCCGTGGGAGGTTTCTCTCCTCCGGTGCAATGGACGGCGGTCGGACTCCAAGAACAGGATTAACCTTGTGGCTTCTCACCGCTTCAGCTACAGTATCCTCATGAATCCTGTTCAGACCTGTCTGGTATGCTGCCTGATCTAGAGGCTCTCTTTTGTTATGCTGGATCTCTGGCTCTAGAAGGTGAAGATCAACCCTTACATTCCTGGGTGGAGGAGATGACAACTTCGATTCGTAGACATTTAATCGATCGCAAATGTCATCAACAATGGGCCCGGATGCCATGATTGTGCAATCGTCCGCATAAAACACAATCTCGACGCCATCAGGAGCGGGTGGAATCGAGGACAGGTAGAGGTTAAACAGTGCCGGAGATATCACCCTGCCCTAGGGAACTCCCTGTTTAATTCTACGGGGTTTTGACTTCTTGTCCCTGAATTCCACGTACGACTGGCGTCCACACATATAATTCAGAACCCAACGGCTTCGTTCCTGCCGGTAGGGACGTGTTCTCGATGTCCTCGAATAATGTGGCATGGTTGACCGTATCGAACGCTTTCGATAGGTCAAGCGCCACGAGGACCGTCCTATGACACGGCTTGGGCTGATTAAGTCCCCTATTGATATGTGTCGAAATGGCATGTAAGGCTGTCGTCGTACTGTGTACCTTACGGAATCCATGTTGATGGTGGGCAGCTGGAAAATTCTCCACAAGACTGGGGAGGAGTAGTGCCTCAAGTGTCTTGGCTACTGGCGAGAGAAGGGATATCGGTCTATACGATTCACCTTTACTTGAATCTTTGCCAGGCTTCAGTAGTGGAATCACTCTTCCCACCTTCCAGACATCGGGTATAATGAGTGATTCCAAGGACAAATTGAAGAGTCTGGTCAGGTACTCAACTCCCAGTATTCCCAGATGCTTCAGCATTAGCATTGAAATTCCGTCGGGGCCCAGCGCCTTAAATGGTTTCGCGCTGTTGATGACATTGGTATCTTCGGCTGCGGTAAATTGTGGTGTGTCGTCGGCTCGGAGACCACGTATGCGACGAGTGGCTTTCCTTTTCACTCTATCACTATCGGGATGCTCGACAAACAGTCGGTTAAAGTATTTGGCGCCTCTCTTCGGATCAGTCACAGTCACGTCGCCAAAGGTGACTGAAATCCCATCATCCCTTGTAGCGGGGTTCGAGAGGGCTCTCACTGTTGACCACAATTTACCAGTCCCTGTGCCTAAGTTACATTGCTTCAGGTGCTCTAACCAAGTGTTCCTCTTGTGCTCGTCGACTATCTTACTAATCTCTAGATTTAGTTCTCTGATTCTAGGATCAGCAGGGTTAGCACGACGGCGTTCATCACGCTCGTCTGCGAGTCCCGCCGCTTCGGCTGGGAAGTTGGGCCTCACTTGGGCAATTCGACCAGCGGGTATGAAACGAGCGGCTGCTGCGTTGATGATGTCCCGGAACGCCCTCTGGGCAACATGAACATGAGAGGGAGACGGGAGCTCACTGGAGCGGCGATCGGTGTATTCTCTGAAGCCTTCCCAGTTGGCTTTCTTTTGATTGATAAACGTCCGGCGTTCAGAGGTTATGAAATCGGAGGGTCGGTTAATGGTGAGAATTATGGGGAGGTGGTCCGATCCCAATGAAATGACGGGTTGCCAGGAAACGTCATTTATCAGACCAGGCGACGCTAAAGATAAATCTGGCTTCGTTCACCGTGCAAAATGTGGAGTCATCTATCTGCTCTGCCAAAGCTATGCCTCTCTGGTCATTACCTAGGAGTGAATGCCAAAGTTCATGGTGGGCATTAAAGTCTCCTAGAACCAATCGGTTATGCCCGCACAATAGCCACTCAATGTTTGGGCAATAACCTGGAGCACAGCTACCAACCGGCGGTATATACACATTGTATAGCTCGGCAGCCCAAGACTTGACTGCTACCCCCATACATTCCATATACGGGTCACTAGTGTCTGGCACAAGCGGGATAGGTCCATACTGCACGGAACGGTGTATTATGAAAGCCAGGCCACCACCTCCACTTCTTGTGCGATCCTTTCGAAGCACATTGTATCCATCACAATGGCGTAGGCTGCAGGTGGAATTCAGCTTAGTCTCCTGGATCGCTGCGACCCTTATCATTTTCCGATTCATAAAGTCCACGATTTCGCTAATCTTACCTCGGAGCCCGTTGCAATTAAATTGCAAAAACGATGCACTATCCGGAACTGGAACAACAATATTGGGTGTAAGATGCTGCGGCGGAGAATATTGTTTGTTTGTTTATTGGTTGTACGGGAGATATCGGGGGGGTCGCATAGTCAGACGACCCACTGCTGATATCGCTGGCACAGCATCCTGCCACGTAGTCAGTATGACTATACTCCCGCAGCGATGTTAAGCCGGAGCAGTTCCCGTAATGCACCCACTCCAAGCACCGGTTACACCTGACCGAAACCGAACGGTGGTGGATCAGGTTTCGGCAGACTGAACAATTCCATGGTCCGGGGTTCTCCTCTATCCCGGCTCGGACCAACAGCAAACGGAGAAGGCTCCCCGGGATGCACATTCTCCAACACAAAAAGACGGACGAAACAACTCGTACACTGATGTGGCAGCCGCTGGACAATGGATGGGGTCCATTGGGTCAATCCGGTACACAGAACCCGCCGCCGTGGGATTTTATTTTTATAGAAAATGTTGTTAAAATTTTATTTCTATAGAAAATTTTGCCAAAATTTTATTTGTATAGAAAACTCTGTCAAAGTTTTATTTCCATAGGAACTTTCTCAAAATTTTATTTCTACAGAAAATTCTGTCAAAGCTTTATTTCTATAGAAAATTTTGTCAACATTTTTTTTCTATAGAAAATTTTGTCAAAATGGATCGACCCGTTTTCTGTTGAGCGAAACTTGCAAACAATGATCAGAATAAAGTCAGACAATTCACTATACCCGAAGTAAATTAAACTTGAACCTCCTGTAAAAAAAAAAATAATTTTGAAAAATATTCTTTTCCTCTGTTGGTTAAGCTAATCTTGGTTTTTAGTCAACGTATGGCTTTAAGCTGAAATCAAAACATTAATAATGATTATAAGAATAAAATAAAATTATATTTCTATAGAAAAAATTTTACAATTTCAATTAACTTTGGAACATTGTGTTTGTAATAAAAATTCTAAAAGAAACCAACGACAAGGTACTAAGTATTTAACTTCCTTCCCTTTTATAACCTTAAAAACACCATCACATTTTTAAAGTAAAGTTTGTGTAGAAAACTTCACTTTCACCCCCCATAACAACTGAAGTTATAATTTATATGTTCCTCATAGGAGTAGTTGGATTTTTATTACTTATTTTATTTTTCTATCCCTGTCATGTTCTCCAGGATATGGATACTGGCATCTCATGGACATACTCTACATAGTATATGTGTGCTAGTTTTTCGTAATTGATGTTGTTTATTTAACACTTAATTACCATTTAGTGTCTAAAGTTTTTTTTTTTGGTTTTTCTTCTTCGATGCTTTTCCTTTTCCAGCTGCAAAACTCCCACTTGGATATGTACTATTGGTCTTGTGATGCTTTTGTCATAGTAATAAAATGGTCTGAGGCAAGGTCTTGCCTTGATGACCATTTTGTCTATTATTTCCACATACACGAATATAGTTTAGTTCATTATATAGTGCTTCATGTGTTTCAATGAGTTGGTGTATAATTGTGTGTAAGTATATTTGTGTATGCTTGTGTGTGTAAATGAGCCTCCGATACTTTTCGTAAATTGAAGAAGATTTTTTCATCTCTTTTGAAGGAGGCTTAAATTCTTACCTCTTATTTTTTGTGTGTTACTCACTCTCTTTAACAGATACTCTAGCACACAAACACACCAACACACATATGAAATTCTGTAGTTAACTTAATTACAAATAGTCAAAGTCCATAATGTATAAGACGAACGCCATGAACTAATTTGAATTGCTTGTCTGTCCCAGAACACTGGGATATAATTTTGAATGTTTCTCTGATTACAGTGCACTCAAAACAAAAAGTTTACTTGGATCCAAAGATTTTGACCTTCTCTTAAGGATTTTGGTATTGATTCCGAGCCAAAGATGCGGCTTCTTTAAAATAAAGACATTTTTAGCGACCTATCTGGCCTTAAATCTAGGATCAATAAAATTATAATTAGGATTCAGATTGCATTTATCGAATTTTCATTTTATTTTCGCGGTATATTAATAAAACTTATAGCGGATACATTCAAAGTAAAAAACTTTAAACCAAAGATGCTAAATCCTCAACATAAGTCTTAGCCTATATTTGTAGCTTTTTTATCTTAAATCTAAAGATTCTATATTTCAGTTAATTTAAGGACGATTTCTTTACATAGAAATGTGTTTCTTTATTTGAAGGAAAATTTCCCTTGGTTCAACGGCATGCGAATTTAATGGAGGGACCCAAATTTACAAAATTTGTGTCCTAAATTTATTGAAAAAAATTTTTGATGTAAAGATTATAAACTTTGTTATACCCACCACCATAGGATGGGGGGTATATTAACTTTGTCATTCCGTTTGTAACACATCGAAATATTGCTCTAAGACCCCATAAAGTATATATATTCTGGGTCGTGGTGAAATTCTGAGTCGATCTGAGCATGTCCGTCCGTCCGTCCGTCTGTTGAAATCACGCTAACTTCCGAACGAATCAAGCTATCGACTTGAAACTTGGCACAAGTAGTTGTTATTGATGTAGGTCGGATGGTATTGCAAATGGGCCATATCGGTGCACTTTTACGTATAGCCCCCATATAAACGGACCCCAAAATTTGACTTGCGAGGCCTCTAAGAGAAGCAAATTTCATTCGATCCGGCTGAAATTTGGTACATGGTGTTAGTATATGGTCTCTAACAACCATGCAAAAATTGGTCCACATCGGTCCATAATTATATATAGCCCCCATATAAACCGATCCCCCGATTTGGCTTGCGAGTCCCCTAAGAGAAGTAAATTTCATCCGATCCGGCTGAAATTTGGTACATGGTGTCAGTATATGGTCTCTAACAACCGTGCAAAAATTGGTCCACATCGGTCCATAATTATATATAGCCCCCATATAAACCGATCCCCCGATTTGGCTTGCGAGGCCTCTAAGAGAAGCAAATTTCATCCGATCCGGCTGAAATTTGGTACATGGTGTTAGTATATGGTCTCCAACAACCATGCACAAATTGGTCCACATCGGTCCATAATTATATATAGCCCCCATATAAACCGATCCCCCGATTTGGCTTGCAAGGCCTTTAAGAGAAGCAAATTTCATCCGATCCGGCTGAAATTTGGTACATGGTGTTAGTATATGGTCTATAACAACCATGCAAAAATTGATCGACATCGGTCCATAATTATATATAGCCCCCATATAAACCGATCCCCCGATTTAGCTTGCGAGGCCTCTAAGAGAAGCAAATTTCATCCGATCCGGCTGAATTTGGTACATGGTGTTAGTATATGGTCTCTAACAACCATGCACAAATTGGTCCACATCGGTCCATAATTATATATAGCCCCCATATAAACCGATCCCCCGATTTGGCTTGCGAGGCCTCTAAGAGAAGTAAATTTCATCCGATCCGGCTGAAATTTGGTACATGGTGTCAGTATATGGTCTCTAACAACCGTGCAAAAATTGGTCCACATCGGTCCATAATTATATATAGCCCCCATATAAACCGATCCCCCGATTTGGCTTGCGAGGCCTCTAAGAGAAGCAAATTTCATCCGATCCGGCTGAAATTTGGTACATGGTGTTAGTATATGGTCTCTAACAACCATGCACAAATTGGTCCACATCGGTCCATAATTATATATAGCCCCCATATAAACCGATCCCCCGATTTGGCTTGCAAGGCCTTTAAGAGAAGCAAATTTCATCCGATCCGGCTGAAATTTGGTACATGGTGTTAGTATATGGTCTATAACAACCATGCAAAAATTGATCGACATCGGTCCATAATTATATATAGCCCCCATATAAACCGATCCCCCGATTTGGCTTGCGAGGCCTCTAAGAGAAGCAAATTTCATCCGATCCGGCTGAAATTTGGTACATGGTGTTAGTATATGGTCTCTAACAACCATGCACAAATTGGTCCATATCGGTCCATAATTATATATAGCCCCCATATAAACCGATCCCCCGATTTGGCTTGCGAAGCCTCTAAGAGAAGCAAATTTCATCCGATCCGGCTGAAATTTGGTACGTGATGTTAGTATATGAACAACCATGCAAAAATTGGTCCACATCGGTCCATAATTATATATAGCCCCCATATAAACCGATCACCAGATTTGGCTTGCGAGGCCCCTAAGAGAAGTAAATTTCATCCGATCCGGCTGAAATTTGGTACATGGTGTCAGTATATGGTCTCTAACAACCGTGCAAAAATTGGTCCACATCGGTCCATAATTATATATAGCCCCCATATAAACCGATCACCAGATTTGACCTCCGGAACCTCTTGGAAGACCAAAATTCATCTGATTCAGTTGAAATTTGGTACGTGGTGTTAATATATGGCCTCAAACTCCCATGCAAAAATTGGTCGATATCGGTCCATAATTATATATAGGCCCCATATAAACCGATCCCAGAGCCCCTTGGAAGAGCAAAATTCTTCCCATTCGGTTGGAATTTGGTACGTGATGTTAGTATATGGTATCCAACAACCATGCATGAATTGGTTCCTATCAGTCCATAATTATATATAGCTCCCATATAAACCGATCCCCAGATTTGACCTCCGGTGCCTTTTGGAGAAGCAAAATTCATCCGATCTGCTTGAAATTTGGTACGTGGTGGTAGTGTATGATATTTAACAACCATGCCAAAAGTGGTCCATATCAGTCCATAATCGTACATAGCCCCATATAAACCGATCCCGAGATTTGGTTTTGGAACCTCTTGGAGGAGCAAATTTCATCCGAGTGAGTTGAAATTTGGTACATTGTGCTAGTATATGGTCGTTAACAGCCATGCCTAACTAGGTCCATATCGGTCTATAGTTATATATGACCCTCAGATAAATCGATCCCCAATCACACAAAAATTGGTCCATATCAAGTTCATTATTGTATATAGCCTCCATATAAGCGACCCCCATATTTCAATTCTGGCTCTCTACGTATGGACTAAATCACAATTTAGAAAACGATGTTAAGAAGTTTTAAGATACCACAACCCAAGTAATTCGATTGTGGATGATAGTCTTTCGTAGAAGTTTCTACGCAATCCATGGTGGTGGGTACATAAGATTCGGCCTGGCCGTACTTGCGGCCGTATATACTTGTTTTAATTAAAATGTTATTAGTTTAAAGAAATTTGTCCTCAATATTTTTTTTTTAAATTGCGCATCTTAAAATATAGGTTGCGTAACCTTTAATGTCACGTAAATATTTTTTTTCAGTGTGGATAAAATTTACCTTTATTATGATACAATGATTGCTATATATAAACACTAGGTCATTTAAAACTAAAATCTATTTTTATACCCTACATCATAGGATTGGGGTATACTAATTTATAAACAAAATAAAAAAAAATTTCTTCGATACTTACCCCTTGAATTGTAAATAAATCGAAATTTAAATGTTTGAACGATTTTAGCACAAGACTATATTTACAAGGAGGCAGAACTTACTCACAATGGATCGTTTAAATAATACGAAAATTAACATTTTCAAAGAAAATTAATTTCTATAGAAAATGTTTTCAAAATGTTATTTCTATAGAAACATTTGTCAAAATTTTATGTCTATAGAAAATTTTGTCAAAATTTTATTCCTATAGAAAATTCTGTTAAAATTTTATTTCTATAGAAATTTTTGTCAAAATTTTATTTTTATAGAAAACTTTGTCAAAATTTTATTTCTATAAAAAATTTTGTCAAAATTTTATTTCTATAGGAAATTTTGTCAAAATTTTATTCCTATAGAAAGTTTGTCAAAATTTTATTTCTTTAGAAAATTTTGTCAAAATTTGATTTCTATAGAAAATTTTGTCAACATTTTATTTCTATACAAAATTTTGTCAAAATTTTATTTCTATACAAAATTTTGTCATAATTTTATTTCTATAGAGAATTTTGTTAAAATTTTATTTCTTTAGAATATTTTGTCATAATTATATTTCCATAAAAAATTTTGTCAAAATGTTATATCTATAGAAAATTTTGTCAAAAATTTATTTCTATAAAAAATTTTGTCAAAATTTTATTTCTATAGAAAATTTTGTCAAAATTTTATTTCTATATAAAATTTTGTTAAAATTGTATTTCTATAGAAAATTTTGCTAAAATCTGTTAACAAAGTTGTGTTGTCTTTAAGAGTCTAATGCGTGTTTTGTTTAGGATATTTGACTTTAAAATGACAATCTTAATGACAATTCTAAGACCAAATTGTTCTAATAAATTTGATACAAATATTTAATAGTTTTGAAAAAGTTCTTTCATTTCTATAAACTTGTTAGCTTTAATTAAATTCTAATTTTATAGAAATTTTTATAAAAATTTATTTTATAGAAAAAACCAATCCCACTGTGTTTCAACTATACCGGTCTCTTGTATATGTTTTCGGGTAATTTTTAATTGTCTTTATGGCCATGTAAACAAAAGTCTGTGAATGTGTGTCCATAGTCAACTATAAATAAGTACTTTATGTATGAGTATCTATGAATTGTTGTCGTTGGCCCTGTTTGTTTTTTAATGTATTTTATATAAGCGTCGAGGACCTCATTGTTATTTCCTGTTAACTACATCTCGTGTAAATGAGTTTCTCAAAGTCTACATAGAAAAGTGCCATTATGTCTGTGTCCGTGTGTGTGTGTACATGCGTGTGTTGGTGTCATAGTACCGTAATTATATATTCGTAATTGTAACCGCAATGGCAATCCTTGGCTCGTTTGTTGATTGTTTTACGATACCTTGTGGGCTCATTTTCCTTCATGTCTTATTGGACGTTCCAAGCCATCAGAGGTAAATACCATTGGTACTCCTCCATGCATAGTGCTCAAATAAATTTCATTGGAGAAGTGGGAGACGATTTGTGTAGTGTCCGTATCTTGTAGATGTTATTATTGTTAAAGTTAATTTCTTATATAAAATATTTGACAAGGAATTAACCTTTTGAATCGTTTCACTTTTTCTACGGGGGATTTTTTTTTTAAATATTCCAAGAAAAAAAACACCGTTCATATTAAATTTTAATGAACGAAAATCTGTATGAAATTAGTATAATGCGAGAATAATTACATGAAACTCTAGGAGGATTACTAATAAGATGAACTTTTTAAGGAGAACATGATTTTCAAATAAAAGAAAAGTTAGCCATATATGGCACTAAAGCAAATTTAATTGTATTGTAGTTAATGTAATTATTTTGTTTTCACAATCAAAAAATATTTACGTGATATTAAATATTTACGATATTATTTAAAGCCAGATAAGTCCCTATAAAATGTCTTTATTTCAAAGAAGCCGCATCTTTGACTCGGAATCAATACCAAAATCCTTAAGGGAAGGTCAAAACCTTTGGATCCAAGTAAACTTTTTTTGAGTGCAGAAAGTTTCTTCACATTAATAATTTTTTGCTTACATTAGTTAAATGAAGTAAAAATGGGAAAATATTATACACAAATAAAGCAGAAATATTTACTAAATTCGTGTCTTTCCAAAATCGTTTAGAATTTCTTAAAATTTTAGCATTTTACCAAGAATGCGCCCATCTTGAACTTCCTTTGGCACTAAAGATAGTTTGGCAAACTCCATTTTTATATTTTTATTTTATTTTATATTTTTATTTTTGTCATTCCGTTTGTAACACATCGAAATATCGATTTCCGACTATATAAAGTATATATATTCTTGATCAGGGCGAAATTCTAAGACGATATAAGCATGTCCGTCTGTCTGTCTGTTGTAATCACGTTACAGCCTTCAATAATGGCGCTATCGTCCTGAAATTTGGCACACATACGTCTTTTGTTTGCAGGCAGGTCAAGTTCGAAGACCTTATAAACCGATTTCCCGATTTGGGGTCTTGGGCTTATAAAAACCGTAGTTTTTATCCAATTTGTCTGAGATTGAAAATCTAGAGGTATTTTAGCACCATCAAAAGGTGTGTCGAAAATGGCGTGTATCGGTCCATGTTTTGGTATAGCCCCCATATAGACCGATGTCCCGATTTTACTTCGCGGGCGTATAGAAAGTGTATTTTTTAACCGATTTGCCTGAAATTGGAAATCTAGAAGTATTTTATGACCACAAATGATGTGTCGATAATGGGGTGTATCGGTCCATGTTTAGGTATAGCCCCCATATAGACCGATCTCCCGATATTATTTCTTGGGCGTCTAGAAACCGTAGGTTTTATCCAATTTGCCTGAAATTGGAAATCTAGAGGTATTCTAGAAAAATAAGGAGATGCGCCGAAAATGGTGATTATCGGACCATGTTTTGATATAACCCCCATATAAACTGATCTCCCGATTTTACTTCTTGGGTTCCTAGAAAGCGTATTTTTAACCCAATTTGCCTGAAATTAGAAATGTTGAGATATTCTAGAAAAATAAAGAGATGTGTCGAAAATGGTGATTATCGGACCATGTTTCGATATAGCCCCCATATAGGCCGATTTTACTTCTTGGTCTTCTAGAATCCGTAGTTCTTTTCAATTTGCCTGAAATTGGAAATCTAGAGGTAAAGGGTGATACGGTCAAAATTTGGTCAAGGGAAAACGCGTGTAAATCGGTAAAATCGTTTATTTAAAAAAATCAAATCAAATTTCTTTTTCAAGTTCAATTAGTATAAAATTCAGGAAAAATATTCAGTTAGGCTTCCGCTTTTCCAAATCCGAATTGCCGGGCCTCACGCTTGACACCTGCCATCAGATTTTGTACAGCCACCTTGTCCACCTTCTTCGCCACAGAAAGCCAGTTTGCCTTGAACTGCTGCTCGTCCTTAGCAGTTTTTTTGGTCTTCTTTAGGTTCCGCTTGATAATAGCCCAGTATTTCTCAATTGGGCGGAGCTCTGGCGTGTTGGGAGGGTTCTTGTCCTTGGGAACCACCTGCACGTTGTTGGCAGCGTCCCACTCCATGGCCTTTTTACCGTAATGGCAAGATGCCAAATCCGGCCAAAACAGTACGGAACAACCGTGTTTCTTCAGGAAAGACAGCAGACGTTTATTCAAACACTCTTTCACGTAAATTTCTTGGTTGACAGTCTCGGAAGCTATGAAAATGCTGCTTTTCAAGCCACAGGTACAGATGGCTTGCCAAACCAGATATTTCTTTGCGAACTTTGACAGTTTTATGTGCTTGAAAATATCTGCTACCTTTTCCCTTCCTTTTGCCGTATAAAACTCCTGTCCCGGAAGCTGCTTGTAGTCGGCTTTGACGTAGGTTTCGTCGTCCATTACCACGCAGTCAAACTTCCTCAGCATCGTCGTGTACAGCCTCCGGGATCGCGCCTTGGCCGTCGTATTTTGTTAATAATCGCGATTTGGAGTCACTACCTTCTTGTAAGTCGATAGTCCGGCTCGTTTTTGGCTCGATTCACGGTTGTAGACGATACACTCAGCTTATTTGCGGCATCTCGGAGAGAGAGGTTAGGGTTTCGCTTGAAACTATCGGCAACTCTCTTTGTCGTCTCAGCGGCTTCTGGTTTTCGATTTCCCCCCGATCCAGACTTCCTGGCTGTCGACAAACGTTCCCCAAACACTTTAATTACATTTGTAACGGTTGATTTGGCAACTTTTAGCGATTTTGCCAGCTTTGCGTGCGAGTAGCTCGGATTTTCGCGATGCGCGAGCAAAATTTTGACACGCTGGTCTTCTTGCTTGGACGGCATTTTGACAACTGAAGAGTGAATTCCAAAATCAAAATAGGAGCAACATTCTACACACACACCTTCAAAATGAGGGGTGTTAAGGTTTTTTAAATGCAAAATTGAAAGAAATACGTCAAGTTTATATTGACCAAATTTTGACCGTATCACTCTTTATGCTAGGAAAATATGGGGATTCGCCGAAAATGGTGATTATCGGACCACGTTTTGATATAACCCCCATATAAACCGATCTCCCGATTTACTTCTTGAGCTTCTAGAATCCGTAGTTTTTATCCAATTTTCCTGAAATTGGAAACCTAGAGGTATTCTAGGACCATAAAGAGTGTGCCGAATATATTGTGTATCGGTACAGTTTTTGATATAGCCCCCATATAAACTGGCCCTCCGATTTGGGGTCTAGATTCTAGAACTACAATTAGATGTGCTGATTACTATGTGTCTCTTTCCATATTTTGGTATAGCACCCATTACACCGAACTCCCGACTTAACTCCTAGGGTTTCTAGAAATTGTAGGTTTTATCTGATTTGCCACAAATTGAAAATGTACTGGCATTTTAGACCCATAACAAAGTGTATATGATGTAGTTTTATCGGTCCATTTGGTAAGGCCTCCATATAGACCGATTTCACTTATTGAGCGTATAGAAGGCGCACTGATCATAAAAATGGCTTGAAACTGAATGCAAAATTTCCAGATTTTACTTGTCGTAGTCATTTAAATAATTGGGATGAAAATCCACAGATTAGAGATTTCAAATCAAGGCGTTATTTCATAACTTTCGTGCACACTTACAAGAGATGTTTATGATTCCTCTAAAACACAAACAAAAAATCGTTCTTATAAATTCAGAATCTGATCTAGTCTTCATAGGTAAAATCTTTACATTTATCTTTGGGAAGCGTACTGGTTGAACTGATATGCTTGGGAAAATATCTGTCATCATACCCCCCTGACATTTTCAAAGGAAACTATTATATTTGATTCATTGTGGTGGGTATTTAAGATTCGGCCCAGCCGAACTTACTACTGTATATACTTGTTTTTCTTTCAAACTACGAAATTTTCTATAACAAGTGGAACAAAAAAAAAAATTAACATATTATGTGTGTGTGTGTTTTTTTTTTTTAAATCGGCATGACATCTGCGTTTGTAATAAAATTTTGTTAAAATTTCTAAAATAAAATTTTAGATAAAAATTTCAAAAATTATCCACAATTTGTTTCCTGATGGGCTCACATTTTTCTTAGGTGTACATACAAAAAATTTTTTCTGATTCAATCACGAAATTAATTGGTCGAATTAATTTTTTAATTGAAATGTTATAGAGTTAGAAATACTTTAAAATGCCTATGAATTGAAGCTTTATGTGCCAAAATTTCCATGTATTTCTATAAAATGTTTTCCTTTCTACTATAAATTTTTTTCCCTAGGGTCGTATGATAAATTCTAACTCTATTAATATTACTTATACCACACCTTGGTCACAGACCATTAATGAAGTCACTCCTAAATTCGATTTCATCATTTAATATTATGTATTAAATTAAATTTACAATTCAAATCCATGTTTATAGCATTGTGGTAGTCTTAGGGACCCAATAGCTGTCAGTTTCTTAATTTTAATTACCATTCTAAGCGAACAATCGAACAAACACATTCCATTGAAACGACAACCATTATATCGAAGGATAAGACCAACAATGGTGGCAATTCTGACCAATGCCCTTTATAGATTGGTATTTGTGGGTGTGTGTGTGTGTGTATACGGATTTCCAAATACACGGGTGTGTTGGCCTGGCCAACCATCGATCTATTCTTGGACATGCATTCGTATACATGAACCATGGATGGATGGTATGGATGGCATGGTATTGCCTGACATTGAATAGAATTTACAATTTAATTTCGATGCCTTATTTTACAATGGACTCATCAATAAGGGTGTGTGTGGGTACACAAGTGTCATCTTTTTGACATTTCAATTAGAGTTTAATCAGAGTTTATTGTTTCCAGGCAGAAATGAAGGGAGGGAGGGTTTGATGGTATAATCGGAGACAAATGAACTAAACAGGAAGAACCAAAGACAAGACAAGGACCTCGTCTTCTGATTATTGTCTTTATCTCTATAGGCAATGAGTTGGGCCATACATTTAAGGACATTTATGGACTCCATGGACAGGTTAGGCAACAGCTTCTCTTGTACTTGTTCATAAAAGAGGTTATACTTTTTTTGTGTGTCTATCTCAAACTAAACTCTTAAACTATTTTAAAATTTATGACTATGAAGCAGAAAAAGGAGTTAGGTGTTTGGCCTTACCTTAACCATCTTAACTTTCTTTGAATATTGTCCTAATGCTATAGCTTGACTCTGGGATATTAAGAAAATTTCCCTTGTCTATCATAACTGCATTGTAGCACATTCAATCGTTGGGCCGTCGCAGAAAAATGAAAGAATCCTGCCACAACAACACGAAGAAACACAAAGAACCCATTTTCATTTAACTCCACATAAAACGTGGAAATACATTTGAAAGCGTAACACCAGCAACATAATCGACCTCAGCTGTTTTAGAAAACCGTGGACTTATTAAACTAAAATCCTTGGATGGTTGCAATTCGTTTTCCTTTTCTTTTGACGATGTTGTATTTCCTAACACGGCTGAGTACGACTGAAAACAATGGCCCAGAACATATAAAAGAAAACAAGTAGCTCTATTACTCTAAGGACCTGAAAAAAATGTGAACCAATTTGAAGGCAGTGGCGTAGGCGACAAAGGAGTAGGGTGAAATTTTAAGGCAAAAGGGAAGGCATTATAAGATTCTGTGTAGGTATATCTGTGAAGTTTAAAGAACTGATAAATACAATTAACATGTCCTTCGAGAATCATAAAAATCCATTATTGATTTTTTTCTGCCTACGAAAAATCTGTAGTTTAGTCTCATATACATCCGAATGCATTACCCCAATTTAGTTCTTGAGCTTTAAGAGCGTAAAAGAAATACTTTGAAAATTCTTTTACTGAAGCTTCATTTGCAAAAATACATTACATTATTTTTTCTTATTTCTAAATTATTGTCCCTAGGGGGTTACGCTAAAATCGAACTCCATAATAAAGTTAACTTGTTTTCAGGAAATTATAAAAGCTCAACTTAAAAATCTTGGTTGAGGGAAGTTTACTTAGGCCGTCTGCTTAGACCGTAGTTTGTAGTTTAGAAATATTTTGAAAATCCTTAAACTGAAGATTTAACATATATATTACCATATGTATACATTTCCATTACATTTAATTAATCATATCTAAATTATTTTCCCGGGGGGCGTATGACAAATTATATCTCTATTAATATAACTTACACCACACCTTGGCCACCCAGTGAATAAAGTGTCGCCAAACAGGTAGCGAAAATGTTCTGCGCTTCGCGCAGAAGCGTTGAATTTAACATAGGCTTTTTTGTTTTATAAATTTTTAAAGATTTTGAATGAATAACATAGGCTTTTTATACCCTGCGCCACACTGTGGAACAGGGTATTATAAGTTAGTGCATATGTTTGCAACACCCAGGAGGAGACGAGATAGACACATGGTGTCTTTGGCAAAAATGCTCAGGGTGGGCTTTTGAGTCGATATAGCGATGTCCGTCTGTCCGTCTGTCCGTGAACACATTTTTGTAATCAAAGTCTAGGTCGCAGTTTTAGTCCAATCGACTTCAAGTTTGGCACATGTATGTGTTTTGACTCAGAATAGATCCCTATTGATTTTGGAAAAAAATTGGTTCAGATTTAGATATAGCTCCCATATATATTTCGCCCGATATGGACTTATATGGCCCCTGAAGCCAGGGTTTTACCCCAATTTGGTTGAAATTTTGCACAAGGAGTAGAATTAGCATTGTAGCTATGCGTGCCAAATTTTATTGAAATCGGTTCAGATTTAGATAGAGCTCCAATATATAGCTTTCGGCCGATTTACACTCATATGAACACAGAGGCCAAGTTTTTGCTCCGATTTAGTTGAAATTTTGCACAGGGAGTAGAATTATCATTGTAGCTATGCGTGACAAATTTGGTTGAAATCGGTTCAGATTTAGATATAGCTCCAATATATAGCTTTCGGCCGATTTACACTCATATGACCACAGAGGCAAATTTTTTGCTCCGATTTAGTTGAAATTTTGCACAAGGAGTAGAATTAGCATTGTAGCTATGCGTGACAAATTTGGTTGAAATCGGTTCAGATTTAGATAGAGCTCCAATATATAGCTTTCGGCCGATTTACACTCATATGACCACAGAGGCCAATTTTTAACTCCGATTTAGTTAAAATTTTGCACAGGGAGTAGAATTAGCATTGTAGCTATGCGTGACAAATTTGGTTGAAATCGGTTTAGATTTAGATATAGCTTCCATATATAGCTTTCGCCCGATTTACACTCATATGACCACAGAGGCCAATTTTTAACTCCGATTTAGTTGAAATTTTGCACAGGGAGTAGAATTAGCATTGTTGCTATGCGTGACAAATTTGAAATCGGTTCAGATTTAGATATAGCTCCCATATATATGTTTTTCTGATTTCGACAAAAATGGTCAAAATACCAACATTTTCCTTGTAAAATCCCCACTGCTTAGTCCAAAAGTTGTAAAAATGACCCTAATTTTCCTAAACTTCTAATACATATATATCGAGCGATAAACCATAAATAAACTTTTGCGAAGTTTCCTTAAAATTGCTTCAGATTTAAATGTTTCACATATTTTTTTACTAATATTGTGTTCCACCCTAGTGCATTAGCCGACTTAAATTTTGAGTCTATAGATTTTGTAGAAGTCTATCAAATTCTGTCCAGATCGAGTGATATTTAAATGTATGTATTTGGGACAAACCTTTATATATAGCCCCCAACACATTTGACGGATGTGATATGGTATCGAAAATTTAGATCTACAAAGTGGTGCAGGGTATAATATAGTCGGCCCCGCCCGACTTTAGACTTTCCTTACTTGTTATTAAATATTTTTGATTAATATTGCGGATAAATTTGAGTCGAGAAGAGAGAGATTTGGCGGCGATTGCTCAAAACGGTGGGCGGTGGCTAAAATCAACGGCACGGCTCGGCGGCTTCAGTCTCTGCTCGGGAGTCGTGACATTTGCGACAAAATAATTGCAACTAATATTCAAAACGTCTTTACATACAAACAAAAAAAATGTTTTTTCTAATTCAACCACGAAATTAATTGATTCAATTAACTGTTTAATCGAAATTTCTTCAATTACAAAAATGAGAGTATCAATCATAGTTTTAAATGGGCATAAAAAAATACATAAACAAGTTAAATGATTTCGTAAGCAAAACTCAATAAATTGTAACTATATTCAATTACTTTCTTAACTGACTTTGTGTTTTTATTGTTTGAAATAAATTTTTTAGTAAAAGTTTAAAAAATTTCCACAACCTTTTGATTTAGTCTTGGGAGTTTGATTAAAAAATTAATTGTATCAATTATTTTTTTAATTAAAAAATTAAAAATTTCATTCAGTGGCTGAAATAACTGAAGTTTTCTATCATGAAAAATTAATTGCATTAATTAATTTATTAATTGAAAAAATTTTCAACTTCAATCAATTTTTTAATGGAAATATTTTGGTGATATTTTTTCTGTGTAGAAATAAAAGTAGAAAAAAATTAAGATTTTTTTTTTAATTTCATCATATTCTTTTAAAATGAAATCGGAAATACTCACATAGCATCACATCTGAAGAATTGATGCGAATGAATGATGTGGAGGTTTAAAAAACATGACATCCGCCCTATGATTACATACCCATGTAAAAATGCATCGCTTCTGAGACAATTTTGCACCATTTTCCGGATCCAAAAATAAACTTTTCATTGCTTCTTTGGCTAAGCTTTTTTTTTGGGCTCAGCAAATAAATTTGGAAGTTGTTCTTAAGGCACAACTTTAAAATCACTTCCAAAAATTTCTTCCCAACGATGTTCTTTATTTTATTTACACCGTTCTTTCAATTCAGTTTTTATAACTCGCTGTTTTCATATTTTTAATGGGTAGTTTTAATTATTGTTTTGTTTCAAATATATTACAAACAGACTAAGAATAAATAAAATGGTACAAATTATTTAAATTTTGTCGACAAAAATGCTAAAACTATTCTAGAAAAATTTCGAATTTTTAAAAATATTGGAACATTACAGACAAGATTTTGAATTCTCTAATAATCAAACAAAATTATAAACAGAGCTATAAGCAGAGCAGTTCAACCAATACACTTCCCGGAGATAAATTTAAAGATTTTACCTATGAAGACTATATCAGATTTTGTTTTAGAAGAATCATTAACATCCATAACCGTAGGAAGGCTTCTGGGGAGGGGGCTTAGCCCCCCAGAAAATTTTAGCCCCCCCCCCCAGAATTTGAAAACCTATTTACGATTTTACATTTTTATAAAAATTAAACAAGTATATACTCGTACAACGCACAAAGTTCCACAAAAGACTTTCATGCATAATCGAATTACTTGGGTTGTGGTAGAAGTCTGATATTTATGAAATAAAGCTGTGGTTGAACTTATGATTTAGTTGAATAAAAAATAGTAATTTATATTAAAACTATTCTTTCATAAATTAATATCTTAATAATGCTGCAAAAAAGCGTCGCCAAAAAAGAAGTGAAAATGTTCTTTTTGGTTCTGGAAGTGGTACAAAATTGGCGGAGAAGCGATGAATGTACTATGAACTTGTCATAGAACGAATGTCCACCGTTTCAACAACCGTTGCAATGAATTTGCATCATTTCTTAAGGTGTGATCCGAATTCAGTGTTTTGAATGTGAATTAAAAATTTTGTGACATTTTCCCAAATAAATAATTTTTATACTTTTTATGATTTTTAATGCATTCTAACTCTTGTTTGAAACGTTTTCCCTCGAATATTTTCAAATATTATCGATTTTTCTATAATGGATTTAGCATTTTTGTGGCAAAATTTGAATAATTTTTACCATTTTATTTATTCTTACTCTTTTTTTAACTATTTGAAAAAAGAAAACAAAAAATTACGCATTAAAATATAAAAAATTGTACTAAAAAAACTTCCTGTGTAGTTAAAATAGTTAACTTCTTCGTGAAGACATTTTTGGAAGTACTTTTAAAGTTGTGCCTTTAGAACAACTCCCAATTTTTTGCTGGGAAAAGTGTGGAACTACCCTACGGGAAATGGATCAACCACAGAACTGGTACAGGACTAGTCCCTGGTGTGTATGGACCAGTCCCTATTCTGATCAAAACGTATGGAAGGGACCATCCACTTTAACATGGGTTTGTCACTGACGGAGTAAACTTACATTTTAGGACGCGTCTTGGACTCATCCCAAAGGACACGTCCTGGGACAATTTAGCAGGAGCAACCCATAAACAGGTCCTCAGGAACCAGTCTCGGACAAACTCTTAGAAATCTCTTTCAATTTGGGCTCCTAATCGAACCCGAAATGAAAAAAAAAACTTTTGAAATATGTCGAACAAAAGGTTATTCTGATAATTTTATTTCACTAAATGTGGAAATTGCAACTAACTGGAGCACAGGTACTAGTTCTGTGATAGGTTCGTCATGGCAATTTGCACCAATTTCTCCGTAGGGTACTTTTAGTTACTTTATTATAAATTGATTGTCGAGTTATTTTGATGTCTATTTTTTTATTCAATTTTATGAAATAAAACATTAGTTGAACCTATAAGTTCAGTCAATAAAGTTTTAGCTAGGAAAATTGTCTAGCTACGCTAATGTTAACATCTCTTGTAAGTGTGCAAGAAAATTATAAAATAACGTCTTGATTTGAAATCTTAAATCTGTAGATTTTCAAATGAAATTTCAGGCAAATCGGATAAAAACTACGGTTTCTAAACCCAAGGAGTTAGATCGGGTAATCGTTATTATGGGGGCTATACTAAAACATGGACGGATACTCACCGTTTTCGGCACACCTCTTTATGGTCCTAAAATAATTATAGATTTCGAATTTAATGCAAATAGGATAAAAACTACGGTTTCTAGAATTTCAAACAATAAAATCATTTTTTGCACACTTATTTATAGTCCTAAACAACCTCCAACAACCAACGGTTCGACAAACCCAAAAGTAAAAACGGGAGATCGGTCTATATGGGTTCTATACTACAACATTGACCGATAATCACCACTTTCGGCGTATCTCTTTATGGTCCAAAAATAATTCTAGATTTCGAATTTCATACAAATTGGATAAAAACTACGGTTTTTATAATCCCAAGAAATAAAATCCGGAGATCGGTCATTATTGAGAAACATGAACCAATACACGCCCTTTTCGGCACACCCCTTTATTGTCATAAAATACTTCTAGATTTTCAATTTCAGGCAAATATGATAAAAACTTCGGATTATAGAAGCCCAAGAAGTAAAATCGGGAAATCGGTCTATATGGGGGCTATACCAAAACATGGACCGATACTCACCATTTTCGCCACGCCTATTTATGGTCCTAAAATACCTCTAGATTTCCAATTTCAGGCAAATTGGATAAAAACTTCGGATTCTAGAAGCCCAAGAAGTAAAATCGGGAAATCGGTCTATATGGGGGCTATACCAAAACGTGGACCGATACTCACCATTTTCGTCACGCCTATTTATGGTCCTAAAATACCTCTAGATTTCCAATTTCAGGCAAATTGGATAAAAACTACGGTTTCTATAAGCGCAAGACCCCAAATCGGGAGGTCGGTTTATATGGGGACCATACCAAAAAAATGGACCGATGCTCACCATTTTTGGCACACCTCTTTATGGTTCTAAAATACCTCTAGATTTCCAATTTCTGGTAAATTGAATAAAAACTACGGATTCTAGAAGTCCAAGAAGTAAAATCGGGAGATCGGTCTATATGGGGGATATACCAAAACATGGACCGATACTCACCATTTTTGGCACACCTCTTTATGGTCATAAAATACCTCTAGATTTCAAATTTAAGGCAAATTGGATAAAAACTACGATTTCTATAAGCCCAAGACCCAAAATCGGGAGGTCGGTTTATATGGGCACTATATCAAAACCCGGACTGATATAGCCCATCTTCGAACTTGACCTGCCTGCAGACAAAAGTCGAGCTTGTGCAAAATTTCAGCATGATTGCTTCATTATTGAAGACTGTAGCGTGATTACAACAGACAGACAGACAGGACAGACGGACATGGTTATATCGCCTTAGAATTTCTCTCTGATCAAGAATATGTATACTTTATATAGTCGGAAATCGATATTTCGTTGTGTTACAAACGGAATGACAAACTTATTATACCCCCGTCACCATTCTATGGTGGTGGGTTTAAAAATATGTATTTGCCAAAATATCTCAAAAATTTTAAATTCACATCCTAAACACTGAATTCCGATCATACCTTAAGAAATGATGCAAATTCATTGCAAAATTTGTTGAAATGGTGGACATCCGTCTTATGACAAGCCCTTGGTAAATTTATAACATCTGCGCCAATTTTGCAACACTTCCGGATCCAAGAACATTTGAACCACTTTTTGGGCGACGCTTTTTTAGTGTAGGCGATGCACCTATCAATGACGAGTACGGTGGCAAAACTTTTGATATTCTTGTAACGTACACACAAAGAAAAATTAATTAAAACTCAGTTAACGAAAAAATTTCATTGATATAACGAAACATTTTCATTAATACCATGAAAATATTCGTTAATAGTACGAAATGTTACTTTAATGAACAGAAAATGCCTTGTAAATTAATTTCTTAGTCTGTAAGGAACTTTGTGTTTCCATTGACTTAAATAAATAAATAAAAATTCGTTATAAATAATAACGAACAATTCCGTTTCATTAACGAATTTGTTTCATTGGCTGTCTTGTAATGACATATTTCGTTAATATAACGGAATTTTTTATATTAGTGTAGGCTAATAGGCACATACAGATCATGTCTCAAAAAAGAGCTGACAGCAAGAATAAATAGAGGAGACATATTGAGGAGAAGCCCTACGGGAATAATGTATTAGAATATATATTTTTGTGATATCTCTGGCGACAAGGCTTAAATATTCGCACATCGATAATACGAACGCAGGGTGTTAATTGATCACTTTTGATCACGTGCTGTTAGATATTGGATATTAATTTTTTTATACCCTCCATCATAGGATGGGGGTATATTAACTTTGTCATTCCGTTTGTAACACATCGAAATATTGCTCTAAGACCCCATAAAGTATATATATTCTGGGTCGTGGTGAAATTCTGAGTCGATCTAAGCATGTCCGTCCGTCCGTCTGTTGAAATCACGCTAACTTCCGAACGAAACAAGCTATCGACTTGAAACTTGGCACAAGTAGTTGTTATCGATGTAGGTCGGATGGTATTGAAAATGGGCCATATCGGTCCAATTTTACGTATAGCCCCCATATAAAGGGACCCTCAGATTTGGCTTGTGGAGCCTCTAACAGAAGCATATTTCATCCGATCCGGCTGAAATTTGGTACATGATGTTGGTATATGGTCTCTAATAACCATGTAAAAATTGGTCCATATCGGTCCTTAATTATATATAGCCCCCATATAAACCGATCCCCAGATTTGGCTTATGGAGCCTCAAAGAGAAGCAAATTGCATCCGATCCGGCTGAAATTTGGTACGTGATGTTGGTATATGGTCTCTAACAACCATGCAAAAATTGGTCCACATCGGTCCATAATTATATATAGCCCCTATATAAACCGTTCCCCAGATTTGGCTTGCGGAGCCTAAAAGAGAAGCAAATTTCATCCGATCCGGCTGAAATTTGGTACATCGTATTGGTATATGGTCTCTAACAACCGTGCAAAAATTGGTTCACATCGGTCAATAATTATATATAGCCCCCATATAAACCGATCCCCAGATTTGGCTTGCGGAGCCTCAAAGAAAAGCAAAATTCATCCGATCCTGCTGAAATTTTGTACATGATGTTGGTATATGGTCTCTAACAACCATGCAAAAATTGGTCCACATCGGTCCATAATTATATATAGACCCCATATAAACCGTTCCCCACATTTGGCTTGCGGAGCCTCAAAGAGAAGCAAATTACATCCGATCCGGCTGAAATTTGGTACATCGTATTGGTATATGGTCTCTAACAACCGTGCAAAAATTGATCCACATGGGTCCATAATTATATATAGCCCCCATATAAACCGTTCCCCAGATTTGGCTTGCGGAGCCGGCTGAAATTTGGTACATGGTGTTGGTATATGGTTTCTAACAACCGTGCAAAAATTGGTTCACATCGGTCAATAATTATATATAGCCCCCATATAAACCGATCCCCAGATTTGGCTTGCGGAGCCTCAAAGAAAAGCAAAATTCATCCGATCCTGCTGAAATTTGGTACATGATGTTGGTATATGGTCTCTAACAACCGTGCAAAAATTGGTCCACATCGGTCCAGATTTGACCTCCGGAGCCTCTTGGAGGAGCAAAATTCATCCGATCCGGTTCAAATTAGGAACGTGATGTTAGTATATGGTCGCTAACAACCATACCAAAATTGGTCCAATCACACAAAAATTGGTCCATATCGGTTCATAATCATGGTTGCCACTAGAGCCAAAAATAATCTACCAAATTTTATTTCTATAGAAAATTTTGTCAAAATTTTATTTCTATAGAAAATTTTGTCAAAATTTTATTTCTAGAGAAAACTTTGTTAAAATTTTATTCGGTTCATAATAAAACTTTCATCATAGTCAAAATTTTATTTCTATAGAAAATTTTGTCAAAATTTTATTTCGATAGAAAATTTTGTTCAAATTTTATTCGGTTCATAATCATGGTTGCCACTCGAGCCAAAAATAATCTACCAAGATTTTATTTCTATAGAAAATTTTGTCAAAAGTTTATTTCTATAGAAAATTTTGTTAAAATTTTATTTCTGTAGAAATTTTTGTCAAAATTTTCTTTCTATAGAAAACTTTGTCAAAACTTTTATTTCTATAGAAAATTTTGTGAAAATTTTATTTGTATAGAAAATTTTGTTAAAATTTTATTTCTGTGGAAAATTTTGTCAAAATTGTATGTCTTCTTTGTCAAACTGAATTATATACGTATTGGATCGATCTTTTTTGATTTAATATATACCACGTATGGACTTACATACAATTTAGAAGATGGTGTTAGGAGGTTTTAAGATACCATGCCATCGGCAAGCGTTACCGCAACTTAAGTAATTCGATTCTGGATGGCAGTGTTTAGAAGAAGTTTCTACGCAATCCATGATGGAGGGTACATAAGCTTCGGCCTGGCTGAACTTACGGCCGTATATACTTTTTAATATTCACTTCAGTCAGATTTTAAAGATTAAAATCTTAAAATCATTGCCTCTAAGGGGCACCTTTTTTACCGACAACACTGGTTTCTTTTGTATTGCCTTCACTCTCAGTGATGCTGATGTTGACGATGATACTCTAGAGTTTTTGGTTACATCCTGTTATTGCTCTAGGTAGTATGCTGCTGCATTTATATTTGGGTTTCCGTTGTTTCGTATGCGTCCGTGTGTGTGTGTGAGTGTATTTTTTATTTTAAATTTCAATTTTCCTCCTTTTTTCACAATTATTATTATGGGTTTCTTTGTGTTGTGTAGTTGTAGTTTGTTATGCCCCACAGTTGTCCTTTGTATAAACGTTCCAAAGATTTTTAACCATTGTTTCAAAAGCTAACCGCAAAAATGTTGACAATTTTCTTATTTTGTTCAAATATGCCGAGGATGTTGGAGAACTGGTGTTGTTGCTGTGTCGTTTTTTGTTGTGTTTTTGTTTTGGCCTTTTTCACAACAACTTTCATTTATTTCCGCAAAAGAGATGCTTGTCTTTGTTCTGGTAACTCTATGTGGTTAGAGGGCTTCCCCCATGGTTGGCAGATGGGTTGGTGTGTTTGTTTAGGGTTTCTTACTGATGCTTTTTGGGTCGCTCGAGAAACGGCATGAAGCTATGTAATTGAATGTCTCAGGTGTTCGTCAGACTTATGTTAAGCCTTTCACGGGATTTTCCTAAGAGTTTTAGAGAGAATTGAAAAAAAAAAAAAACGAAAACACAAAGAAATGAAAATGAAACAATCAAGGCAGTATTGTCGCTGTGTTGTATCCCATTAAGCTTTAGTTGCCTGGTGGTTGGATGTTAGCTATAGCATCCATTTGTTGATCATTACATCCATCGTTCCGTGGAATGTTGGAGGTTTATAACAGGGATTTCATAAAAATATGAGTCACAAATTCATAATCGATTTTTGAAATTTATTCTAAAAAGAGAAAACAACTGGCTTGAGAATATCTCCAATTGGTTTAAAATTAATCAAAACTATAGAAACTATCCTCGAAAGATATCTCTATTTTGTAGAAAACTCTATTGATTAACAGGTTGGCTGATAAGTCCCCGATCTGACACATAGATGGTGTCGCTAGTATTAAATGCATATTATTTTTATATAGTACCAACCTTCAAATGGTTCGTGTCAAAATTTGAAGTCTGTCAGTCAATTAGTTTGTGAGATAGAGCATCTTTTGTTAAGCAACTTTTGTTATTGTGAAAAAATGTGGAAAAAAGGAATTTCGTGTTTTGATAAAATACTGTTTTCTGAAGGGAAAAAATACGGTGGAAGCAAAAACTTGGCTTCATAATGAGTTTCCGGACTCTGCCCAAGGTATGCAAAATTCAAGCGTGATGAAATGAGCACGGAGGACGGTGAACAGAGTGGAATCCACAAAATGATTTTGAATGACCGTAAAATGAAGTTGATCGAGATAGCAGAGGCCTTAAAGATATCAAAGGAACTTGTTGGTCATATCATTCATTAATATTTGTATATGCGGAAGCTCTGTGCAAAATAGGTGCCGCGAGAGCTCAAATTTGACCAAAAACAACAACGTGTTGATGATTCTGAGCGGTGTTTGCAGTTGTTAACTCGTAATACACTCCGAGTTTTTCCGTCGATATGTGACAATGGATGAAACATGGCTCCATCACTACACTCCTGAGTCCAATCGACAGTCGGCTGAGTGGACAGCGGCTGAGGGATATATATATAACTATAGACCGATATGGACCTAGTTAGGCATGGTTGTTAACGACCATATACTAGCACAATGTACCAAATTTCAACTCACTCGGATGAAATTTGCTCCTCCAAGAGGCTCCAAAACCATATCTCGGGATCGGTTTATATGGGGCTATATATGATTATGGATTGATATGGACCACTTTTGGCATGGTTGTTAGAGACCATATACTAACACCATGTACCAAATTTCAGCCGGATCGGATGAAATTTGCTCCTCCAAGAGGCTCCAAAACCAAATCTCGGGATCGGTTTATATGGGGCTATATATGATTATGGACTGATATGGACCACTTTTGGCATGGTTGTTAGAGACCACATACTAACACCATGTACCAAATTTCAGCCGGATCGGATGAAATTTGTTTCTCTTAGAGGCCTCGCAAGCCAAATCGGTGGATCGGTTTATATGGGGGCTATATATAATTATGGACCGATTTGGACCAATTTTTGCATGATTGTTAGAGACCATATACTAACACCATGTACCAAATTTCAGCCGGATAGGATGAAATTTGCTTCTCTTAGAGGCCTCGCAAGCCAAATAGGGGGATCGGTTTATATGGGGGCTATATATAATTATTGACCGATGTAGACCAATTTTTGCATGGTTGTTAGAGACCTTATACCAACACCATGTACCAAATTTCAGCCGGATCGGATGAAATTTGCTTCCCTGAGAGGCCTCGCAAGCCAAATCGGGAGATCGGTTTATATGGGGGCTATATATAATTATGGACCGATGTGAACCAATTTTTGCATGGTTGTTAGAGACCTTATACCAACACCATGTACCAAATTTCAGCCGGATCGGATGAAATTTGCTTCTCTGAGAGGCCTCGCAAGCCAAATCGGGGGATCGGTTTATATGGGGGCTATATATAATTATGGACCGATGTGAACCAATTTTTGCATGGTTGTTAGAGACCATATACTATAACCATGTACCAAATTTCAGCCGGATCGGATGAAATTTGCTTCTCTTAGAGGCCTCGCAAGCCAAATCGGGGGATCGGTTTATATGGGGGCTATATATAATTATGAACCGATGTGGACCAATTTGTTCATGGTTGTTAGATACCATATACTAACACCATGTACCAAATTTCAGCCGGATCGGATGAAATTTGCTTCTCTTAGAGGCCTCGCAAGCCAAATCGGGAGATAGGTTTATATGGGGGCTATATATAATTATGGACCGATGTGGACCAATTTTTGCGTGGTTGTTAGAGACCATATACTAACAGCATGTACCAAATTTCAGCTGGATCGGATGAAATTTGCTTCTCTTAGAGGCCTCGCAAGCCAAATTTGGGAGTCCGTTTATATGGGGGCTATACGTAAAAGTGGACCGATATGGCCCATTTGCAATACCATCCGACCTACATCAATAACAACTACTTGTGCCAAGTTTCAAGTCGATAGCTTGTTTCGTTCGGAAGTTAGAGTGATTTCAACAGACGGACGGACGGACGGACATGCTCAGATCGACTCAGAATTTCATCACGACCCAGAATATATATACTTTATGGGGTCTTAGAGCAATATTTCGATGTGTTACAAACGGAATGACAAAGTTAATATACCCCCCATCCTATGGTGGAGGGTATAAAAATGTGTTTTTCTTTGTTATACCGGGGACTTATCAGCCAACCTGTTAATTACTATCGGTATATCTCACTGATTTCTTATATATTTCTATATGTTTTACAATATGAATGGAAATCTTTTTATAAACATCTTCCCTCCCTTCTCCAACGATTTATGGAGGCAGGTAAAAAGATTCCAAATATTTTCTTTCTTGTTAACACATTGCCCTCCGTTTAATATTTCCATATGTTTCATTTGCCGAACGGAAATGCTTGGAATGTTTATTATATATTTCCGCGCCTTTGTAATTTTTCTTATGCCAACTTATATTTCCAATTATGGAATTCTTACAAAATATGTAAAAGATTCCTTTGACTAATTACAATGTAGAGAAATCTTCTAATTAAAGTTGAGAAAAATAAAACCTCATTGCCACCTATGGGCATATTTTCTTGCAAAGCGATACAGTGCTTTCCAAAAGATTGTTATCTTAAAGGGTATTATCTATCATGACTAGAGCCGAGGGTGAAAATTCGAAATTTCGAAGCAATATTTCTGGATATTAAAGTGCAGTTTTTGTACAACCATAGCTGGTTGATCTATTCCAACTCAAATCTATAACTAACCACTAAAATTATAACTTCAAAAAAAAAAAAATAATAAATAAATAAATAAAATAATTGAACCCTAACTTGTGATCCGAAAATAGTACAAATTTGAAAGTACACCAAAGCAGAAAAATGTAATGTGCACTTAACAAATTCGAAAGATGTTATTATAATATATAAATTTAATTTTTTTATTTATCATACATTATTAAGGCAGATTAAATATCTATAAAAACCAATTCAGTTTTTTCAGTTCGGTATCCTGTTAGCGGAAGTTAGCGTGAATTCGACAGACGGACGGACAGATATCGTTAGATCGACTTAAAATACCAATGCAGAGGGACAGATATCGTTAGATCGACTCAGAATTCCAATACGGTCCAGAATATGTTTAGTTTATGGGGTCGGAGACAATATTTCGATGCATTACAAACGGAATGAAAAATCCTGTCCTATAATCAAAAAAAAAAAAAAAAAAGTGAGGAAAGTTTAAAGTCGGGCGGAGCCGACTATATTATACCCTGCACCACTTTGTAGATCTAAATTTTCGATACCATATCACATCCGTAAAATGTGTTGGGGGCTATATGTAAAGGTTTGTCCCAAATACATACATTTAAATATCACTCGATCTGGACAGAATTTGATAGACTTCTACAAAATCTATAGACTCAAAATTTAAGTCTTCTAATGCACTAGGATGGAACACAATGTTAGTAAAAAATATGGGAAACATTGAAATCTGAAGCAATTTTAAGGAAACTTCGCAAAAGTTTATTTCTGATTTATTGCTCGATACATATGTATTAGAAGTTTAGGAAAATTAGAGTAATTTTTACAACTTTTCGACTAAGCAGTGGCGATTTTACAAGGAAAATGTTGGTATTTTGACCATTTTTGTCGAAATCAGAAAAAACATATATATGGGAGCTATATCTAAATCTGAACCGATTTCAACCAAATTTGGCACGCATAGCCACAATGCTAATTCTACTCCCTGTGCAAAATTTCAACTAAATCGGAGCAAAAAATTGGCCTCTGTGCACGAACAGAAAAAACATGTTTGGACATGGTTGCCGCATCCATTTATTGTTTATCTAGAGTATGCAATTGTCGCGAAAACCATGTATTTTGTCTTTGTAAAAATAGTTTTCGAGCGGAAAAAAATGTATGGTGGCAATAAGCATTTGAATGGTTCTCAAATGCCGCAAACATGTTCTATCATTTAAATGATAGAATTTGAGACCATTAAATGGTCGGGAAAATCATGTACTTGATCATTCATTTTTTTTTTTACTTTTTTACAGGGAAAAAGGTATTTTTATAGGTTAAGTATAGACATGTCTAGAACCATTACATGGCCATAAAGACCATTTACATTTTTTCGTGACCATTTAATTTTTAACATGTTTGCAGTGAAAAGAATTTTATAAAAACATTGAGCAGGTACACACGATTTTCATTTTGCGCGTCAGTCGTGTGTTGTTTCTTGGAATGGACGGAGAATACGGATTTACTGTGTTTTGTGTTATATTATTTATTCAGAAGTGGTTATGTGAACACAAAAAAGGAAAGTGTAATGAAAAAATGTAACTGTTTTTTGTTCTGCATTTTGCTACATGGTATCATTTATTTTTATTTGCAGTTACATGATGTCTGCGTTTGTACATTTGATGGGCACGATGTAAATATGGAATAATTACTTATTGTTGAAATTGAAATAAAATAGAGTGTGTAAAAATATATGATGTTTGCTTGAACGGCATTATAAATACAAATAAACAATGAATTAGTTTATAAATAAAGCTATATATGGGAGATATATCTAAATCTGAACCGATTTCAACCAAATTTGGCTCGCATAGCTATAATGCTAATTCTACTCCCTGTGCAAAATTTCATTTCTTTGGCAAAATATCACAAATATTTTTAATTCACATCCAAAATACTGAATTCAGATCACATTTTAAAAAGTGATTCAAACTCACAGCGACGCCTGATGAAATGGTGGCCATTCGTCCTATGACAAGTCCATTTTAAATTCATCGCTTCTGCGTCAATTCCGGATCCAAAAAGAACATTTTCACTAGTTTTTTGCGACGCTTTTTTGCTGGGAAATTAGTTAGTAATTTTTTCCGTTTTTATGTAGAAGTTATTAAAAATATATAATAAATCACTACGCCCGAATGAAATTTTAGACAAACAAAGTTCGATTCTCATTTGCTTTTTGCTTTATGGAAGTTTATTTGGATGAAAAGTATATACTTTTTGTGGATGTAAAAACAATTTCATAAAGACTAACTCACAAAAAGAAATCTTATCTGGCTAATTGCATTTTTTCTCACATCTTTCTCACTTCCACGAGTTTTTTTAGTTTTTAGCACCTTTTTCTGTAATACAAGCAATGTATGCTAGAAGAAATTTTTCATTTAATTTTTTTAAATTTTACCTTTCGCCTGGACGGAGAATCAAACCGCGGACCATGCAATTTGTAAGCTAACACACTATCCTCTGAGCTATGTAGCTCTTATTGTCATCAATAGACAAGTATCCATATAAGTTATATTTATATATAATAGCTTGCGGCGCCAATGAGCCGATTAAACAAACTTTACTTAATAGAAACATACATTTAGTTGGGCACCGTGGAGTAGTGGTTGCTACGTCCACCTTGCATGCCAAGCGTCGTGGGTGCGATCCCTGCTTCGACCGAATACCAAAAAGTTTTTTTACATATATTCCAGATATGTTCGGAAGATTCCGAAAAGATGTTCAATATTACATACTATATTAAATTTTTACTACACTGAAAAAAAACATACTCGGTTCCAAAGATTTTGTCTTTACTTTAAAAAATTTGGTATTGATTCCCAGCCAAAGAATCGGAGAATACAAGTAAGGATACTTTTAAGACACAATTCTCTTTTAAATTTAGATTTTGTGTACTTGCTTCTAGGAAGCAAATTTTAATTTTTCGCTTTCTCAGCTTTTTTTCTTCATATGCTATCAAAGTCCTTTAAAAACGAGTTAACGGCAACTTTATTTTCCAAATTAGGACTCGACTTCCAGTAGAAATTATGCTATGTTTGAAGTAAAAAACTTCTTTAAAATAAAGTTTTGAAAAACATGTCCTATATTTGAACGATTTTTTGCTTTGTTTTGCTGTGATGCAAAAAGACAACAAATTTAAAGACAATTTCATTAAATTTAAAGAATTTTTCTGAATTATTAAAGTCAAGTTGACCTTAGCCTATAAATTTTTTCTTTCATGTTAAGATACCCATTTTTAAGTCAAATCACTTAATTATAAGGACAATACGACTTCATTGAAAACTTTATCGACTTTTGGACAAGGAAAATAATTTTATTTTAGAGAAATGCCTCTTCTATGCTAAGCAAAAATTGTATTTGTATTTTAAAGACATGAAATCTTTGACCTCACGACAATATTTTTTTCAGTGTAGGAACTGTAAAATGCGTCTTATTAAAGACTTAAAGTCAGAAAAGAACAGTGCTTTATATTAACTAAATGGACTGTGTTGCTGGTTCAAAAATACTTTTTTTATTAAAAAAAATAAAAAAATTTTAACAAACGAATTTTTTTGGTGATAAAAGTTTAAAATTTTCGAAGCATTTCAAAAAACTATGACAAAAGAAAAACGTTTTAGGTGCACGTTTTCCAAGCGTTTTTTTTTCTTTGCGTGTAGATTTCAATGAACTTAACACTTAGTATCATAAATTTATGTACCACTGTAAATTGAGGTTTTAGTTGTATTTTAAGTTTACCGTTAATAAATCTCTTTGACGCACCACTCTAGCTTGTGTTCACATCTCACAGATACTGTAACTCATACCTGTGTCTCATATATAACGGCCATATGATTTTTCTCAGAGAGAGATAGAAAGAGAACGAGGTATTTAGGAGTAAAGTATATTAGTGTTGGTAAGGGTACATATGTTTTGTTTAATATTTTGTTGCATAATTTTTTCTTGTTGTTGTTGTTGCTGGCATCAAGTTTTCCTCATTACCATGAAAGCCATAAATCTTTGGCAGCCAAAGAATTTGAGACAAACTCTTGGTTGCATATGGCAGGTACGTAGGTTGTTTTGTTTCGTGAAAATTTCGCTGTTGTTCTTCTTCGCTTTTTCTTGTTTCAACGTTAGTTTCAAAGCCTTGTTGTTTTTATTCTAAACAGACGAAGTGAATAAACAATACATAAATCGTCCTTTTCCCCCACAGTCATTCCAGTGACTGAGTGAAATTTTCCATTTCTGGTCCCTGTTGCGGTTAATTTATTAACCAAATATGTATTAAGTAGAAATGAGGACGTAGTGAAGGCAGCCTCTTTTGGTAGTATTCGAAAAGCTTTTATACATATGTTGGGACTAATTCTCCCCTAGGGTTTTTATGGCTCGAATTTAATTACTTTAATGTTTTCTTTTGAATATTGTAGCGGTTTTTTTTGGTATGCTATTCTTTCTTGTTTTGTTCTCTGGCGACCAATCATATTTGTAGCAATTAATCCTCCTCTTTAATGGTCTAGCACGATTTGTTTATATTACCTTTGTGAAGAATATATGAAGATTTTGTTTTACGTAGTGGTGTGGTTAATGTAGCTCACAGAAATGGCCGCCGTAACTTAGTGTTTATCGAGCATAAACTCTAGTTATGATGTAATACTGCATGCAAGTTAGTCTAAATATTCTCTTATTTCTAAGGATAGTTTTGAATTGGCTCTAAATGCACATGTCATTAAATTATCCCTATTGAAGCCCAAGGTCTCAATGGGGAACTGAAGGCTCAAAGGTATTACTTTCAAGGATTTTGACATTGATTCCGTGTCTATTTTTTTAAATAGAGGGTGCTTGTTAGCTTTAAATGTAGGCTCCATAAGATTAAATTTAGGATACAAAAATTATAGCATTTTTATTATGTTTAAGCGATATATTAACAAAAAAATTAAAAAATCTTCTAAAGTTAGTACATATGGGGTCTATGTTAACCCTCTATCACTCATGAACTCCGATTTGTATGATTTTTATACCCTCCACCATAGGATGGGCGTATATTAACTTTGTCATTCCGTTTGTAACACATCGAAATATTGCTCTAAGACCCCATAAAGTATATATATTCTTGGTCGTGGTGAAATTCTGAGTCGATCTGAGCATGTCAGTCCGTCTGTTGAAATCACGCTAACTTCCGAACGAAAGAAGCTATCGACTTGAAACTTGGCACAAGTAGTTGTTATTGATGTAGGCCGAATGGTATTGCAAATGGGCCATATCGGTCCACTTTTACGTATGGCCCCCATATAAACGGACCCCCAAATTTGGCTTGCAGACCCTCTAAGAGAGGCAAATTTCATCCGATCCGGTGAAATTTGGTACATGGTGTTAGTATATGGTCTCTAACAACCATGCAAAAATTGGTCCACATTTGTCCATAATTATATATAGCCCCTTTATAAACCGATCCCCCAAATGGCTTTCGGAGCCTCTAATAGAAGCAAATTTCATCCGATCCGGCTGAAATTTGGTACATGGTGTTAGTATATGGACTTTCACAACCGTGCAAAAATTGGTCCACATCGGTCCATAATTATATATAGCCCCCATTTAAACCGATCCCCAGTTTTGGCTTGCGGAGCCTTTAAGAGAAGAAAATTTCATCCGATCCGGCTGAAATTTGATACATGGTGTTAATATATGGTCTCTAACTTATATGCAAAAATTGGTCCACATCGGTCAATAATTATATATAGCCCCCATATAAACCGATTCCCCGATTTGACTTGCGGAGCCTCTAAGAGAAGCAAATTTCATCCGATCCGGCTGAAAAATTGGTCCACATCGGTTCATAATTATGTATAGCCCCCATATAAACCAATCACTAGATTTGACCTCCAAAATTCATCTGATTCAGTTGATATTTGGTACGTGTTGTTAATATATGGCCTCAAACACCCATGCAAAAATTGGCCGAAATCGGTCCATAATTATACATAGCCCCCATATAAACCGATCCCCAGATTTGACCTCCGGAGCCCCTTGGAAGAGCAAAATTCATCCGATTCGGTTGAAATTTGGTACGTGATGTTAGTATATGGTATCCAACAACCATGCAGGAATTGGTTTATATCAGTCCATAATTATATATAACCCCCATATAAACCGATCCCCAGATTTGACCTCCGGTGCCTTTTGATATATGATATTTAACAACCATGCCAAAAGTGGTCCATATCAGTCCCGATCCCGAGATTTGGTTTTGGAGCCTCTTGGATACAGAGGGTTAAATAGAACAAATATATACGGCCTTAAGTTCGGCCGGGACGATTTATAAATACCCACCACCATGAATATAATATAAAAATTTCCATGGAAAATTCATTACTTGAAAATATATAGAATTTCAGGTAGATATGATGACAGATGGGTACACATTGTACACTTAATGAACTTAAATTTAAAATTTTTACATATGTAGTCTACACCAGATTCTGAACTTAGAGAAATCATTTTTGTTTGAATTTTATAGCAATCTTAAGCATCCCGCCCAAGTGATGAAGCAACGCCTTTCCTGGGATTTGGAGTCTAATTTCTATGTATTTTTTTACAATATATTGTGCAGATTTCGCATAATAAAATTAAGCTTGCAAAATCTTTCATATTACGCCAATAGTTTATTAGTGAGCTATAGGCTGGAAGGTCATAGTGAGGAACTAGATTCAGTGAGGAAGATCCTAGTGGTGTAACTGTCGTGTTTAGTATTGAAATTGTGGGACCGAAGATCTCAGTGAAGCAACTGTAGACCTAAAGGTCTCCATCGAGTAATATGTAACCAATGATTTCAGTGGGAGAACTGTAGGCTCTAAGGTCTCAGTAAAGGTTAGGTTATGTTATATAGGATGATACCAAATTCACAGAAAGGGAAGTTTCCACTTAGACCATGGACCAACCATTGTGATTCCACAATGGACCAACCATTGTGATTCCTCATAGTCGTTTCTTTCCCACTCATATCTTCCACCGACAGGATCAATTCCGTCACATTTGTTTTTTTCACATAGGGTTTCTAGGTTTTTCATCCAGAAGCCTTTATAAAGGTAAGTGTATCCTTCAAATTATATAAAATATAAATTAAAAAATAAAAGATAATATCTCTTTATGATGCCTATTAACGGTCTCAAATCCTCTCTATGCCATTAGAAATCCAGAGTTTCTACTACTGTTGTCGTTCCATATCAGTTTGGTTTGCTCGCAACCCTCTGCAAACCACCGTGGTGCAATGGTTAGTATGCCCGCCTTGGGTTCGACTCCTGTTTCGAACGAACACCAACAAGTTTTTGAGCGGTGGATTATCTTTGAGCGGATTATTATCTTATCTCAGCGTTCCCCGACCTGCTTTTGCCACGTATACAGTTCCGCATAGGTCTCTTTGGACGAACTGTCGTATTTTCCAGTACCTGGCCGATTTCAGGAGACACAATCGCGTTCCTTGGAATTGTGGGTTCTTATACCCGGTGGTTTTACTTCCTCAAATTATCCAAGCCCCTTATTGTCGCCTGACAGTCAATAAGAAGCAGATATCGCTTCTGAATATCGGCCTCATCAACAGGAGCTCCGCAGCTTTTGCCAAAGCAAATACCTCCGACTGAAAGATGCTGCATGCGCTGCCCATTTTATATGACTCCCTGATTTCTAACTCTTCGCAGTACTACTGTCAGTGCGTTCAACCATTTTCGATGCATCCGTATAAATGTTCAGATCTCCAAAATGCATCCGTTTTTCTTCCCAATCGCCTATACTTGCGATAATCAATCTTAGCCGGCCCTCATATAAATGTCGAGTCGTCATGTAGTTTGTTCTAAAGTGTTGCCGAATTTAGGCAACAACCCAGCAACAAAATTTGGAAGTTCTTCCAAAGGCACAACTTTAAAAGCACTTCCACAAGAGGCACTCCCAATGATGTTCTTTATTTTAACTACCCTGGAAGCTCTTTTAATTCAATTTTTATAACTTGGTTTTTTCATACTTTTAATGTGTAATTTTAACTTTTTTGTTTCAAATAGGTTCAAAACAGAGTAAGAATTCATAAAATGGTACAAATTATTTAAATTTAGTCGAAAAAAATGCTAAATCCAATCTGAAAAAAATTGTGAATTTTTGAAAATATTTGAGGTCAAACGTTTCCGACAAGCGTTAGAATCCATTAAAATTTATAAAAAAAATTATAAAAATTATTTATTTGACAAAATATAGCAGAATTTTTTAATTTACATCCAAAACTTTGAATTCGGATCACACCTAAAGAAGTGATGCAAATTCAGTGAAACGGCTATTGAAATGGAGGACTTCCGTCCTATGACAAGCCTATGTTAAATTCATCGCTTCTGCGTCAATTGTGCACCACTTCCGGATCCAAAAAGAACATTTTCATTACTTTTTTGGCGACGCTTTTTTTGCTGGGAAGTTCCATGTGCCTGCAGTTCACGTTTCCAAACGAGTCCAGGCTCTTCAGCCTCATGAGTATCACCTCAGCTGCCTTCCGAGCAAAATCCCATGAAAACCTCTAGAGCTGCAGTGGTCGTTGTTCTCATTGTAAATAAAAGCCGTTCAGTTTATTTAGTTGAATTTCTGTATTTAATTCCGTTGGTTCGTAATGGTCCACCAGATGCTATAAAAAGCCAATGAATGGGGGATGGCTTCATCCCCCAGCGTTCCCCGACTAGATTTTGCCAGGTATAAAGTTCCGCATAGGTCTCTTTGGACGAACTGCCATATGTTCAAGTACCTGGACGATTTCAAGAGTCTCAATCTCGTTCCTTGAAGTTGTGCAGGACGCACAGAATGATGCTGGTATAAAAAAATCCGCAGATATTTTTGTACTGTACCACACTAAAAAATTGCCTTCATCCAAAGATTTTGTACCCTAAGAGAAATAGGTCAACCACAGGGATCAGTCCCAGTTCTGAATAAAACATACACTGAAAAATATATTGCAGTGAGGCCAAGGATTTCATGTACTTAAATTAGGGAAAATTTTGCTTAGCATAGAAATCGTATTTCTTTTTTTTTCTTATCAAAAAGTCGGTAAAATTTTAATAAAATAATTTTTGGGGCAAGTTGACAAAATTTTCTCTTATAAATAGATATCCATTTTAAAGTTGAATCATATACAGTGAGTCACAGTGAAAATGGCCCACCATAGTAAATGTAAATATTTTGAAATTTTATCTCATATTTGGCCAATCAGAGATCCAAATATTAGTTTTCTCTTAGGTAAATCTAATTAATAACAATATTTGGTGAGTATAAAGTTCAGGTTTTAGCTATAAATTATTGGAATCAGACATTTAAGAGAAATGTCAGAAATATCATGCCACAGTGAAAATGGCCCACCAAACGAAATGCAAAAATATAACGGTTTTCTTCCAGCATTTCATCACATTTGCTTTTACCTGTTACATTACAATGTTCTTAGAATATTAAAAGTGCAAACACGCAACAAAGTGGTCGATTAAAATTTTCTTAAAAAAAAGATAAAACAATCGAAAAATGGGACCCACACTTCGTTTGAGATGGGAAATTTAATAATAAATAATTTTAAAAACGGCGTAATTCAAAGGCGAATTGCAGAAATGGTTCAAGTCCCTCGTGGAACCATTAAAAATATAATTAAAAGGTATACCGATGAAAATCGGATCATTGATAAGCCGAGATCCAGTTCAAAAAAACTGTTTTCTGACAGAGATGAACGATGGATGGTAAATAAATGTCGATCTAACCCCAAACTAAGTGCTCCAAATATTCGAGATTTGGTGGCCAAACATCTCCAAGTGAATTGCCATGCAGAAACCATCAGAATAGTTCTCCACAGATCAGGATTACATGGACGAATTTCAAGAAAGAAACCGTTGGTAAGTGCTAAGAATAAGAGAGACCGATTACTATTTGCCCATGCGTATACAGCAAAGGAATTTTCGTTTTGGAAAGATGTTCTATTCGTAGATGAGTCGAAATTCAACCTTTTTGGGTCAGATGGCAGAAGAAATGTGTGGAGAAAAGCAAACGAAGAACTGCACCCAAAGCATTTACGGCCAACTGTTAAACACGGCGGAGGGCATGTGATGGTTTTGGATTCTTGCTCTGCTGCGGGTGTTGGAAATCTCATTTTTATTGAAGGCAACATGGACAAGATGCAATATCTGTCTATTTTGAAAGATAATTTGAAGCAAAGTGCGGAAAAGCTGGGCATTGGTAGCTGATTTCATTTTTACCAAGACAACGACCGAAAACATACAGCTCATGTTGTAAAAGAGTGGCTGCTTTATAATTGTCCGCGTGTCATAAAAACTCCAGCCCAGTCTCCGGACTTAAATATAATAGAAAATTTGTGGTATAAACTTGAAGTGGAAATTCGAAAATATCATATATACTGCAAGGAAGACTTGAAGAGAGCATTAGTGGAAGAATGGCAAAAAATAAGCCCTTCTTACACAACAAAATTGGTAGAATCCATGCCATGACGCTTAAAATCAGTCATTAAACAAAAAGGATTTTCCACTAAATATGGAACATGGAATCGGGCAGCACTCTGTGATAAGAGAGAAGTTCACCACTGTGGTATCACAATGGACTGAATAGTCCAAGTGAGCCTGATACATCGGGCTGCCACATAACCTAACCTAACCTAACCTTCCACTAAATATTAGATATAATTTATTGAATTAAAATATTTAGTTAAACATTTTGGGTCATTTTCACTGTGGCGTGAGTTTTTTTGTTTTCCTTAAAAACATTTTTGTTTTATGAATTGATAGAATTTTAAGGTCTTTCTAATATTATATTTAGTTTGTATTTATCTATATATTAAGAAAATAAAAGAAATTGAAATATATATTTGCAAGAAAATGAGGTTTTCATTCTAACAACTAATTTTGTGTGGGTGGGCCATTTTCACTGTGACTCACTGTAGATCTAAGGACAAAACTCCTTCTATGAAATATTTATCGACTTTTAGTCAAGCATGTATCAGAGAAATTTAGAAATTAAGAACAAAAAATTGTTGAGGTCACGACAATATTACACAATATTTTTTTCAGTACAGTTTCTGGGAATCATTGAACAATTTTGTTAGTAAGAATAAAATTGGAAATGATAGATGAGATTAAGTTAGTACTAAATCTTAGTTGGTGCTTGATATTCTTTTTTTATGTAGACTTACATCATTTTTCTACCATATGAAAATTATTTTAAAATATTACACTAGCTAATTTCATTAATTGTATGTTAAAAAATCTAGGCTACGGTTTTATTTTACTAAAATCCAAAAAAGGAAGTATAACAAATTAAGTTCCATTTAATGGGTTATGGCCATTTCTCCCTATTGTAAAAAAGGTAGAAATTCTATTGCCATTGTCCCATAAAGTTCTTAGGAAAGTGAAAGTTTTTATTTACAAGACAAGATAATAAATTTCAAATAATTTCACTTTAATTTGCTGAAAACTTTCGACCTTAAGAATGGGCATTAAATTTACTTCAAATTATTTTATTGCCAAACATCTTTGGTGGACCGACGGACGACCCTTAGAAGAGTAAGAGAGGATCTTAGTCTTAGTTCTTCTATAAGATATTAGGTTAGTGAAGGGGCGTGGGTGGGGAGTCCGGTGACACAAGCAATTCCCTGAAAACCCATTATATTTAGGCGTTAAGCGTTACAAGAACCACATCTAAACATATCCCGAAACACGCAAAAACAAAACCCATACCACAATCTCATTTGGCCATGGTATTCACATCCACATTTCACCCATGACCCCCTTTTCCAAAAAAAAAAAAAACAACGGAGGAAATGATAACATTCCATTGTCACGGTGCTATGCAATGTTGTGGGAATGTGGTGATGTGTCGGTGGAGGTGGGGGCGGGCAATACAAAAACTTAACGCGTTTTTATGTCTCTTTGGGAAATGTTGTTGATTTAAGAAAAGTTGTCCAGGATGTTATTAAAAACATATAATCCAAGTTGGAATTCCATAAATACCAGACCACCAGAAAAAGGGGTGCCACCGTGTATGATGTTATTGTTGCAGAAAAAGAATGAAGTTTATGGTTTCCGCTTAAGTGATAATTTAAGGATTTGTTTTTGCTTGGGGATTCTGTTGGTCAAAATGGAAGTGGGGGTTGGCAGGGGAAAATAAAGTGTCAGTATTACATGGAGATATTAAAAACTTTGTTCGTTGTTTTTGGGGGACGGTGCTTACCTATGTCTCAAGGTATATGGTTCAAGGCAACAATGCATCGTCAATTTCTAGAAAACAAAGTCCTATATAGTGGCCGGATATCCATATATTTTTGGCTTTTGCAAATGACGGTAGAATGACGTTCGAGCCCCTGCCAAGCAAAACATACAAAGAGTTATGGTTCCAATTTCAGTTTCGGTTAAACAGCAAAGACATTTTTCAGCAGTTGTTTATCACCTCCCTTGAGACCAAAGATTTAATGAGCTTAAAATACGAATGCATTTTTCGCTTAGCATGGAATATGCCCTCAGAGAAGGGCATTTTCTATGCTTATGAAACCCTAAAGTGTCTTTAGCATCTTTGAATCGGACCATATAGTGTGGCTAATATATTTTTTGACTGACATTTGGTTGCTTTCATTTCTTAACTGATCTTCTGATAACGGAGAGATTTATTCCAGTGATAGTACATTTTATTACCTACACCCTCAAAAAAAATCGCTTCTTTAACATATGTTCCAAACATATTTTGCAGGAAGCACATATATTATTGCATACTGCCGAAACATTAATATGTTTGTTTTATGTGAACATATTATATGTTTGGAAGCATTTTGAGCCAAAAATATTATATGCTTGGAAGAATTTTTCCCAAACACGATTGTGCTCATTCCCTAACATACTCGTAATTTTCACTTCCACGAAATTTTTTAGTTATTGGCACCTTTTTCTGTAATACAAATAATGTTGAAGAAATTATTCACTTTTATAAATTTTTTAAATTTTACCTTTCGCCTGCACGGAGAATCGAACCGAGGACCATACAGTTTGTAAGCCAACACACTATCCACTGGGCTACGTAGCTGTTATAGTCACCAGTTGATAATTATCGTTTTAAGTTACATTTATATAGCATAGTTTGCAGCGCCCACGAGCCCATGCAAACATAACATTATTTAACAGAAACATACATTTGTTTGCCACGTGGATCAGTGGTTAGCATGTCTGCCTTGCATACAAAGGGTCGTGGGTTCAATCCCTGCTCCGACCGAACATTTTTTTTTTTAATTAAAACATTTATATTTATACTATATTAATTTTTTTTAAATGAAACTTCGAAATGTGTGTTTTTAAACATTTATAGTCAGTAACAGTGCTTGATATAAACGAAATTGACTGATTTTTGGATAAAATATTATTTTTTATTGCAAAAATAACAACTTAAAAAAAAACTGTTTTTGTACAAAACTTTAAAATTTGGAAGGAAATCAAAAACTAACAAAAGAAGAACGTGGAGTCGAGTATAAACATACATACATAATTTTATAATATAAACATAAATTTATTTAGGAGTGAACATTTTTTTACTAGCATTTAACACCATCGCTCTAAAATTCCTTTTATTTTTCTTTAATAATTCATTTTAAAGAAAATAAACTTTTTAAATTGTTTTAGCTGTAAAACTCGAACTTAATGCCCGCTTTTATATTTGATGGTGTCCGTCAACTCCTCGTGGACTACTTTTTAATAAAGAGGAACTAAAGTTTGTTTTTTACATTTTACTGTGTAATTTTTCACTATTTCCTCCTTATTTCATTTTACTGTCCCACCTCTAAAAAGAATATAGTGCCCTTTCGTTAGTTTTATGAAGATCCCTGATTTATTTTAACGAAAAATTGTGCCCATAATGCCAAAATGATAAACAAAACACATGTTCACACATGCATAAAATGCTGCTCTCAAGGCGAAAACATATGCAGTTTGTTTTTCAAATGTCTATTCTCTTGGTTCCGAATGTCTATTCTCTTTATTCAAATTAAATAATATTTAGACTTAAGCATATCAAGTTTTTAGCCTTATCATAAAACAGTTTTCCGAAACAACATACAAGCGGTTTCACAGAAATTGTTCTTTTTTCATTCTCTCGCTTTGTTGTGTTGATATCTTTCGTCAACCCTCCCGGTTTCCATCTCTATTTCTTTCTCTATACTCTCTTTTTGTGGCTCTCTGAATAAAATATCACAACATATATATGTTTACTCGAAATTTGTTAATTTATATATGTTTACATTCACACATATTATTTTTATGAAACATTCATGCCCCAAACATAATATATTCTAACATATTAACATAGATGTCCCAAACATTTAGTGTTAGTTTAGGAACATTACATGTTCGCACTTAAATATATTGTGGTTTAAAATCGTGCCCGAAACACATTTTGTTTATATCGGAATATATGAAAAACATATTTTTCTAACAGTGTACAAGCCTGCTTTTGTAAGCTGATCTTCATCGTTCAGAAATTAAGTTATTTGTGATGCAATTCAAGCGTGATAGTAAGATTGCTTTATAATTGGTTGGAAAACCACAAGTGCACTCTAAAAAAAAAAAAAAAAAAAATAGCTTCTGTAGGTTAGGTTAGGTGGCAGCCCGATGTATCAGGCTCACTTAGACTATTCAGTTCATTGTGATACCACATTGGTGAACTTCTCTCTTATCACTGAGTGCTGCCCGATTCCATGTTAAGCTCAATGACAAGGGACCTCATTTTTATAGCCGAGTCCGAACGGCGTTCCACATTGCAGTGAAACCACATAGAGAAGCTTTGAAACCCTTAGAAATGTCACCAGCATTACTGAGGTGGGATAATCCACCGCTGAAAAACTTGTTGGTGTTCGGCCGAAGCAGGACTCGAACCCACGACCTTGTGTATGCAAGGCGGGCATGCTAACCATTGCACCACGGTGGCTTCTGTAACATATACCCCAAACAAATTTTGCTTCAAGCATATATATATTTCCCAACAAAATATTGTTTGTATTGTTCAAACATATTATGTTTCACCTTAGGGCATACACTGGTAGAAAAAAAATTGTAATGGAACTTTCTTTGTGTGGATATATTTCTAAGGCGTCAATTGGTTACTTCCATTATTTTACTTGCAGCATACTCTCTAGGTCTCTCTTTCTAAACACATATATGTTTATAGGCTATTTCTAAATTAATATATGTTTGCATCTAAGCATATTATATTTACAAACATAATATGTTCTAACATATTAACATATATGCCCCAAACAAGTTATGCTAGTTTATGAACATTATATGTTTGCACTTAAAGATATTGTGTTAAAAAATTTGAGTTCCAAACATATAATTTTTACACCCAAACATATGAAAAACAGTCTTTGTCGTACGTGTGGATATCTTTGGAACCCTCCATCATACCATTAGGTTGGGTTAGGTATAGTGGCGTCCGGATATTTCAGGCTCACTTAGACTGAATAGTCTAAGTCCAGTGTGATACCAAAGTGGAGAAATTCGCTCTTATCACTGAGTGCTGTCCGATTCTATGTTAAGCTCAATGACAAGGGACCTCCTTTTTACCTCCTCCGAACGGCGTTCCGCATTGCAGTGAAACCACTTAGTGAAGCTTTAAAACCCTCAGAAATGTCACCAGCACTATTGAGGTGGGATAATCCAACGCTGAAAAACTGTTTGGTGTTTGGTCGAAACTGGGTTTGAACCCTCGAATCCACATCACGAACAAAAATGTTCGTGAGCTGAACATATCGCGGCAATGAAAGCATCACATATTGGCAAATGAGGTTGATCTAGAGACATTGAAGTTCCTCGCAAGAGCTCACCGATGCACAAAACAAAAAATTAGACTGGAAAGAACCAGAAGAAGCTTCGCTTAGACAAAAATGGCCATTTACCACTTTTCTCCTATGAGAAATTGAGAAGTTTGGAAACAAACAAAATGATCGGGTCTACTTGCCAAGCAGCTAAGCTGAACATTTGACGATAACATATTGTCTGACCCAATATTTTCCGAAAAGAATCCTAAAGATAGTATTGAAGTCTTGGGCACACAAGTATGGACATTTCAAGAGGACTCAGCACCATCGCATTTAGCAAGTGTCAACCAAGAATGACTTAAAAAGCAGATTCCTTGTTTCGTTTTTACAGCACAACAGTCACCAAAATCCCCGACTGTTAAACTTTTTCACCTTGGGCTGATATGCAAAGCAACAACAACGCACAGTGGTCGATCCCATTGGCCAAAAATAAAAAAATCAAAGTTATAAATTTGTCAAAAAGTGTGTCCTCACTGTTTCTTATGCAAACAAGGTTTTACAATTTATATTTGTTTTTGTTTTATTTCATCTGTACTCTTTAAGAACGGCTTCAAAAAAGAGAGTAAGTAAGCAGTTGGTTTTTGAATTGTGAAAAAGTATAAAATTATGTGCACTTTTAAATAAATAAAACAAAAGAATAAAAACTAATACCGAAATGAATATTGATTTAAATGGTATTAATTATATTTTAAAATAATATCAATGTGTAAAACTTTTTTTTTAAATTTGTTTTAAATTTGTTATAAAATTAATATTTTTCAGTCTCATTGTTACGTCTTCGTTCGTTCATATATGTACATTTTAGGTAGAGTTTTAGTTATGTTCCCCCCTGAAGTCTCCAATGAGATTTTTTTTGGTTTATTAGTTAATATTTTAAGAATCTAAATTGATAAAATCAGCTGCTTTTCTTTGCCCCTCTTTGTGTTATCTCCCTAATACCGAAGTGGTCTTGTTTTTTTATATCCAAATATTTGTTATTTTGTTTTGTTAATTTATGTTCGCGTTGCTCTGTTGTTGTTTTGCGTGTAGAGAAATGTGTTTGTTTTTTGCCTTTTCACCGACTTTAATTTTACACAGAAAATAATATTATAATTTTTGAGCTAACAATAAATTGTTGTTACAGAAAATTTTTAAGTTCAACAAAATTTTTGTTGATATAACAAAATTGTTTGCTAAAGCGACTAAAATCGTAATTGTATTTACAAATTACGTTGTTAGCTCAAATTTAAACATAATTTTAATTGTATTGACAATCAAATTAATTGATATTTTTTGTGTGTATCTTTGTTATAAATTGTTTTTGCAATAGGCACATATTATAATTGCAGAATTTCGCGCTCACATAATTTTGGTATTTGGTCTACCATATATGGGGCCTATACCAACACATAGACTGATGCACCACATTTCTGTTACACCTATTCGTGATCCTAAAATACCTTTAGATTTCTAATTTCATGAAAATCGGATTGAAAATATGGTTTCTGGAAGCCCAAGAATTAAAATCGGGAGATCGGTCTATATAGGGGCTATACCAAAACATGGACCGATAGGCACCATTTTCGGCACACCTATTTGTAGTCCTAAAATACATCTACAATTCAAATTTCAGGCAAATCGTATTGAAATTACGGTTACCAGAAACTCAAGAAATAAAATCGGGAGATCGGTCTATATGGGGGCTATACCAAAACATGGACCGATACACCCCATTTTCACCACATCTATTTGTTATCCCAAAATACCTCAAGATTTTCAATTTCAGGGAAATCAGATAGAAAATATGGTTTCTAGAAGCCGAAGAAGTAAAATCGGGGGATCGGTCTATACCAAACTATGGACCGATACACACCATTTTCAGCACTCCTATTTGTGGTCTTAAAATATCCCTAGATTTCAAGTTTCAGCCAAATCGGATAGAAAATACATACTTCTTTTCCAAGAAGTAAAATCGGGAAATCGGTCTATATGGGGGCCTATACCAAAACGTCATCAATCAACCCCATTTTATCATTAAATAGTCCTGACATAATTATAAAGCCGTGACCGAAGTTTCACGATGATACCTATACTGGAAGTATTTTCGGCCGCTGACTCCATATGTGCAACGTAAAGCACTATAATTTTTTAAACTTATTTTACTTTCCAAAATGCCGCAGAAATGAATCGAGGAACAGCCTTAGTTCAACCAGAATAGGAATATGATCACCTCTCAGAACAAAATCTTTTTTCTATATAACATCTTTGTCGCAACCATGTTATTTTCTCGGACATTATGTACCTGATTTCGACAAAACTTTTTATATTTGGCGAGAAAGAAACATTTTTGCGGTAAAAATTTTGGTTTCCAACTAAGCAACAATAAAATTTTGCGCTACACTGAAAAAAATAAAAAAAAAAACGAACGTAGGATAGAAGACGCATTTCTCGGATATAAAGTTGTTTTCTCTATTCAAACGTCGATAAACTTTTGAATGAAGTCGTGTTGTCTTTATGGTTAAGTGATTCGACTTAAAATTAGTATCTTAACATGGAAGATAATTTCCGTTTACTAAGGCCAACTTGGTTTTATTACCTCTGAAAAACATCAAAATTAATGATATAGAATTTAAATTTGTTGACTTTTTGCATCTTTGCTACAAAGCAAAAAATAGGAGATGTTTTTCAATACTTTATTTCAAAAACATTTTTTTACATAAGATAAAGCATCATTTCTACTTGAAGTCGATCAAATGTTTGGAAATATAAGGTGTGGTTAATTCGTTGTAGTGGACTTTGATAGCACATGAAGAAAAAAGCTGAAAGAATTACTAAATTAAAAATTTAAAAGAGAATTATGTCTTAAATGTGTTCTTCTCCGCTTCTTTGGCTCGGAATCAATACTAAAATCATTAGTGTAAATACAAAGTCTTTGGAATCGGACATGTTTGGTTTTCAGTGTAGGATCATATCATTTCCTGTTGGAATGTCCATGGTCTGTGGCCGAAATGTTGTCTACCTCAATACAGTTTTATGGAATTTTTCCTATAATATTCGTTATTTATTTTGACCCCATAGTCGATGAATAGGAGCCATTACCATCGGTGCTTCTAGAATTTTAGTGGCCAATTGAAAGTGTACAATTTGAGACGACCTTTATGGAAAATATACACGATCATTTTGCTTGTTAAGGAATCCTCAATTTGAAATAGCTTCCCATAGGAGAAAACCAAATTTGGTAACTGGTCACATTCGTGTTGGCGAAGCAACTTCTTAGATTCTTCCAATCTAACTTGCTCTTGAACTTTTTATACCCTCCATCATAGGATGGGGGTATATTAACTTTGTCATTCCGTTTGTAACACATCGAAATATTGCTCTAAGACCCCATAAAGTATATATATTCTAGGTCGTGGTGAAATTCTGAGTCGATCTAAGCATGTCTGTCCGTCCTTCCGTCTGTTGAAATCACGCTAACTTCCGAACGAAACAAGCTATCGACTTGAAACTTGGCACAAGTAGTTGTTATCGGCGTAGGTCGGATGGTGTTGAAAATGGGTCATATCGGTTCACTTTTACGTATAGCCCCCATATAAAGAGACCCTCAGATTTGGCTTGTGGAGCCTCTAACAGAAGCATATTTCATCCGATCCGGCTGAAATTTGGTATATGGTGTTGGTATATGGTCTCTAATAACCATGCAAAAATTGGTCCATAATTATATATAGCCCCATATAAACCGATCTCCAGATTTGGCTTGCGACGCCTCAAAGAGGAGCAAATTGCATCCGATCCGGGTGAAATTTGGTACATGGTATTGGTATATGGTCTCTAACAAACGTGCAAAAATTGGTCCACATCGGTCCATAATTATATATGGCGCCCATATTAACCGATCCCCAGATTTGGGTTGCGGAGCCTCAAAAAAAAAAAAAACAAATTTCATCCGATCCGCCTGAAATTTGGTACATGATATTGGTATATGGTCTCTAACAACCATGCAAAAATTGGTCCACATCGGTTCATAGTTATATATAGCCCCCATATAAACCGATCCCTAGATTTGGCTTGCGAAGTCTCCAAGAGAAGTAAATTTCATCCAATCCGGTTGTAATTTGGAACATGGTGTTAGTATATGGTCTTTAACAACCGTGCCAGAATTGGTCCATATCGGTCCATAATTATATAGCCCCCATTTAAAACATTCACCAGATTTGACCTCCGGAGCCTCTTGGAGGAGCAAAATTCATCCGATCCGGTTCAAATCAGGCACGTGGTGTTAGTATATGGTCGCTAACAACCATACCAAAATTGGTCCAATCACACAAAAATTGGTCCATATTGGTTCATAATCATGGTTGCCACTAGAGCCAAAAATCATCGCCCAAAATTTTATTTCTATAGAAAATTTTGTCAAAATTTTATGAGGTTCATAATAAAATGTTCATCATTGTCAAAATTTTATTTCTATAGAAAATTTTGTCAAAATTTTATTTCTGTAGAAAATTTTATCAAAATTTTATTTCTGTAGAAAATTTTGTTCAAATTTTATTCGGTTCATAATCATGGTTGCCACTCGAGCCAAAAATAATCTACTAAGATTTTATTTCTATAGAAAATTTTGTCAAAAGTTTATTGCTATAGAAAATTTTGTTAAAATTTTATTTCTGTAGAAATTTTTGTCAAAATTTTCTTTCTATAGAAAATTTTGTCAAAATGTTTATTTCTATAGAACATTTTGTGAAAATTTTATTTCTATAGAAAATTTTGTTAAAATTTTATTTCTGTAGAAAATGTTTTCAATATTTTATGTCTACTTTGTCAAATTGAATTATATACGTATTGGATCGATCTTTTATGATTTAATATATACCACGTATGGACTTACATACAATGTAGAAGATGGTGCTAGAGGTTTTAAGATACCTTGCCATCGGCAAGCGTTACCGCAACTTAAGTAATTCGATTGTGGATGGCAGTGTTTAGACGAAGTTTCTACGCAATCCATGATGGAGGGTACATAAGCTTCGGCCTGGCCGAACTTACGGCCGTATATACTTGTTGATATTTCAACGCCTTTAGCCCAAGCACATGTGCAATATGTGTTGCATCCATTCTCGCGATATATTCAGATTATGAGTAAGTTTTTTTCCGAACGAATCTGGCATTCAGTTTTCCGATAATTTAAAGTTCCCAGCAAAAAATTCGAAAGTTCTTCTAAAGGCGCTAAAACTACCAAAACGAACTTCCAAAACTATCTTCCCAAACATATTATTTATTTAAACTACACAGGAGGTTCTTTTAATTCAAAAATTTTTTAACTTGCTTTTTTCATATTTTTATTGGGTAATTTTAACTTTTTTGTTTCAAATAGGTTAAAAAACAAAGTAGGAATTAATAAAATGATACAAATTATTAATTTTTTTTTTTCGAAAAAAATGCTTAATCCTTTCTTGCAAAATTTAACATTTGTGAAAATATTTGACGTCAATGCGTGCTGCGCGATTATATTTATAGACCAATTGCAAGGTACCTTCTTGTTATAATAGATTCCTAAAGGCGTTTCACATAACCAGTGTTGCCAGTATTGGGGATTTTTCCCCAAATTGGGGATATTTTTTCGTGAATGGGGACGAAATTTCTGAGTAGGGGACTTGGGGACTTGTTGGAAAATTTACATAAATTTGGGGATTTTTGTGGGGATTTTTTTTCGAGAAATCGATTTAAACTTTTTTAACAAATTTTTATTTCTTATTGTTGTTTTTGATCTCAGCTTTCGGGTAATTCACTCAACCCAAAGTGAACTACACTTGAACCTCCCGAAAAAGAGTTTGATAGTCGGCTACTGCCTAGGAGGTTCAAGTGTAGTTCACTTTGGGTTGAGTGAATTATCCGAATTTATTCTGATAATTGGTTGATAGTTTTGCTGCAAGTAGAGAATGCTGATGAGGAATGTGGTAATTCCGAAACAGCTGTACATCCAACCATCTTGCAGTCTATAGGGCTTTGCCCAAATAAATTTGACAAGCATACTTTTCCTCTGTTGGTTAAGCTACACTTGTAATTTAGTCAATGCACGGCTTTAAGCTGAGATCAAAAACAACAATAACGATTGAAGGGAATCCAACAATAACAAACAAAATGAATGAAGATAGAGGAAGCACGCTCAAAAACAAACCCAGCCATATACATTCAAATCGATGATTTGAGTTTGGCAAAGGAAAAGAGATATGCTTGCAAATTTGTTTAGGAAGTAGCCGACTATCAAACCCTTTTTCGGGAGGTTCAAGTGTAGTTCACTTTGGGTTGAGTGAATTACTCGAATTTATTCTGATAATTGGTTGATAGTTTTGCTGCAAGTAGAGGATGCTGATGAGGAATGTGGTAATTCCGAAACAGCTGTACATCCAACCATCTTGCAGTCTATAGGGATTTGCCCAAATAAATTTGACAAGCATACTTTTCCTCTGTTGGTTAAGCTACACTTGTAGTTTAGTCAATGCATGGCTTTAAGCTGAGATCAAAAACAACAATAACGATAGAAGAGAAGCCAACAATAACAAACAAAACGAATTTTTATTTCTATAGAAATTTTTATTTCTATAGAAAATTTTCTCAAGATTTTATTTCTATAGACAATTTCGCCAAAATTGTATTCCTATGTGCAAATTTTTGTAAAAATTTTATTTCTGTAGAAAATTTTGTCAAAATTTTATTTTTATAGAAAATTTTTTCAAAATCTTATTTCTATGGAATTTTTTTTTTAAAATGTTATTTCTATAGAAAATTTTGTCAAAATTTTATTTCTATAGAATATTTTCTCAAAATGTTATTTCTATAGAAAATTTTCTAAAAAAATTATTTCTATAGCAAATTTTGTCAAAAATGTATTTCTATAGAAAATTTTGACAAAATTTTATTTCTATAGAAAATTTTGTCAAGAATTTATTTCTATAGAACATTTTATCAAAATTTTATTTCCATAGAAAATTTTGTCAAAATTTTATTTCTATAGAAAATTTTATCAAAATGTTATTTCTATAGAAATTTTTTTCAAAATTTTATTTCTATAGAAAATTTTGTTAAAATTTTATTTCTATAGAAAATTTTGTCAAAATTTTATTTCTATAGAAAAATTTATCAAATTTTTTTTCCATAGCAAATTTTGTCAAAACTTTATTTCTGTAGGAAATTTTGTCAAAAATTTATTTCTATGTAGAACATTTTCTCAAAATGTTATTTCTATATAGAAAATTTTGTCAGAAATTTATTTCTATAGAAGATTTAGGAAATACCTCTTTGCAAAATCTACCAAAACATCAAAAATTCTACCAAACAATAAAAAAATCTATCATTTCTGGTAGAATTCTACTAACTTTTGGCAACGTGTTACCACCCAATTTTACCACTTGAATATTTAGAAGGAAATTTTTGTTCATAAATACAAGGTGACCGAACTCCCATTTTCATATCTCCAGACGATCATCAGTCTCTTGGTGTTGTGGTTCGAAATCTTGATCTTATTGTAATTTGCTGGTTGTGAAAAAAATTAATTTTTAAAGTATTACTGATTTTCTACAGCAGAGCCTTTTGCTTTATTTGTTTTATTTTTTCAAAAAAAAAAAATGTCAAAAACGTATTGGGGATTTTTGTGAGGTATTTAAGTTAAGATTGGGGATTTTTGGAGACGAAAACATTATAATTTGGGGACAAGAGCCAGAAAAATACTGGCAATACTGCACATAACGGTGAAACTACCTTGAAATACTCGGAAATGGTACTGAGAGGTGATATAACACATCTGAAAAAAGTTTTAGTGTTCGGTCGAATCTGGGATTAAAACCACGGCCCTTTGTATGCAATTCGGGAATCCTACCCATTGCTCCACAGTGTCTTAGGTCGTTTTCGATTCGCAAAAAAAAATATGTTGCCTTGGTGTTACACTACTTTTTTCCTAATTGACATTTCGCCCAAATGATAGTGCAATTCTAAAGTTATTGTTAATTTATAATATTGTGAGGTATAAAGGATCCAAAATCTATGACAGTGTCCTTGATATGTTGCAATCAATTTCGAGAATGTTGCACCTTTTTTTCCAACCGAAATCGCCATTAGTGTATTCAATACGTGTTGACGATCAATAGGGTATTCTGGGATGTCCCTTTGGTCTTTTCAGAATGCCCTTTTTATCGTCTATGTTCAAAAAAGCTCCATTCCATGTTTTGCGCATTGAGCCACACTGATTATTCGAATGTAGGATTAAGATCATGCTAAAAGCGAAAATAAGTGTATAAAATATTTGAAAATATTCAATTAATTTGTTAGTCATTGAAGCGATTCTCACGCGTGTTCAATTGGAAATTTCATTTAGAACGATTATTTCCAATTCCTTTCATTTCCTGACATATCATCCAAAAAATACACAAATACAAAAAGGTCTAATTAAAACATTTATCTTAATTTCTAACACCTTCATCCTTTGCACCATTTGTATGGTGGGGTGTAGTTGTTATGATTCGGTTTTACTCCGCTTTGGTATCAGTATTGGGTATTAATGTTGCAAACTCTTGGCCAAAGTTAACTTTTAATTAATTCGTAAACAAAATACGATGTCTTTGCCTCCACCCCCTTCCCCATCCTATTGTTGTTATTTTCTTTTTCGTTTTTGGTAGTAAATTAATATAAACGTCCCTTTATGCGACTTTTTGGTAACCACTATGACTACCCTAGATATTCATGTTCGGTGTCCAAATATCCTTACAGAACTGGGCCTTTAAATAAGTAAACGTATTTTTTGTTGTTTATTGTGTTGGACATTTGTTTTCAGTTAATTTAATATATGGCTAATATCTTATGACCATTTCATGCCGCTACCTCTACCGTTGCTATTGTCTCGGTTTTGTAGTCTCTTATTTTCTCTTAGCTGGAATTTTCTTGACTATCGAGTCTAAGGCCAAATATCCCTCTTGTCCTACTGCAATGTTAACTAGAATTAATGGCTTTTAGTGTGACACAATTACCAAATGACTGTCTAAAGATTTTCACATTTTGTCGTTGTGTCATTTAATACACCTTCTCAATACGATGGCACGAGTATTATGGTTTACTTAAGGTCAACGCTATAAGGGCGTATATGTAGCTCTGTTGAGAGAAATTTTACTTCTCCATTTGATTTGAAATTTGCAGGAACCTTAGATGTCATGTGGGGAAATAATGAGACCTAATAAAATTTGGATGGGTTGGAGAGACCGCGTCCCAAAAATGGATGAAAACCAAAAACGGAAGCAACAACACTGAAAACAAAGTAAGTCCGATTCCAAATATTTTTATTTTTTTTTAGTAATGATTTTGGTATTGATTCCGAGCCAAAGAAGCGGAGAATTGAAGTAAAGACACCTTTAATACACAATTCTCTTTTAAATTTAAGTATGGCGTATTTGATTCTATGAAACAAATTTTAAAATTTACGTTTTTCAGTTTTTTTCTTCATATGCTATTAAAATCCTTTAAAGACGTGTTAACGACATTTTAAATATCCAATTTCAAAATCGACTTCAAGTAGAAATTTTGCTATGTTTCAAGTAGAAAACTGCTTTACAATAAAGTTTTGAAAAACATGTCGTATTTTTGAACGCTTTTTATACCCTAAACCATATAGTAATCGAGGTATATAAACTTTGATCTGCTAAAAAAATTTGCCTACCACAAATGTTGATTTTATATACACAGATCGACTCAGAATCACCTCCTGAGTCGATCTAGCGCTTGGTGTCCAGTCGTCCGCCTGTCCATGTATTTATTGTTCACCGAATTCCGGTCGGTTAATAATTAACCGATTTTGATGAAATTTGAAAAACATGGGATCAAATTTCGATATAGCTCCCATTATATGTATCGCCCGATTTATTTATTTATTTAAGTCTATGGAAATACAAGATTCCTCACAGACTACTTAAAACTAAAAATATATAAAATCTAGAATATTACCAAATTTAAAAAATTTATCAAATATATTATATCAATATCCTCATTGGAGATATTATTAAATTCAGCCAATGCATGACTCATTGGTTTATTGGAACCATAATTAGTCCTATGACGGGGTATCTGAAACAACTCACTACTACACAATGTCATAAGAAGAACCCCGAAGTGGATATTTTCAAGTAATCCCGGGCAATCGATGTCACCAGAAATAAGTTATAAATGAATATTAAAGACAAATAACAACGCCTATTAGCCAAAGTTTTTATATGAATTAAATGACATTTTGCCTCATAAGTGGGATACCATACTGAAAAATTAAGAGTGCAAAATTAATAAATTTCCTCTGAATCCTTTCAAGTCTTTGGGAATGTATACCATAATAAGGACGCCAAACAAAAGCACAATGAATTGTTTGCCTTCATTAAGAGAAATTGTAGAGATTTCAAGGGTCCTTATTCGGTTAAGATAGTATATACTGCTTTAGTTAGGTCTAGATTGGAATATGGTGCTTTTGTTGCCATTGGAACAATATAATCAATATGGCGGGTAAAAGTGAATTTCGAATCATGAATTTCGACAAAAAGGGTTACATTGCTCTCCTTTACTAACTGCTCGGTGTCTAATTTGCCACAAAGTAATCCAATTTGCCACCCTTTAAGTGTACAAAATTTCATCGAAGTCGGATCAGTTTTAGATATAACATATCTCCCATATATTGGCATCGCACGATTTTCCCAAATTTGATGATAAGTCCCTTGTTTAGCAACCAATCTTACTCAAAGTTGGTCAAATCTAATTTTCTATAGTACTAACTATATGTGCAAAAATCATTGAAATCGGTTCAGATTTAAATACAGCTCCCACATATATGTATCGCCAGATTTTGCAAAATTTGGTCATAATAGCCTTATTTATTAACCAATCTTAGACACATTTAGCACAAAGTAACCTCGTGTGGTATCAACCGAATCTGCAAATTATCATCCAAATTGATTCTGATTTAGATATAGCTTCCATATATATGTAGCGCCCGATTACCAAAAATTTACCCCTATTAACCTTATTATACCCACCACCATAGAATGGTGACGGGGGTATAATAAGTTTGTCATTCCGTTTGTAACACATCGAAATATCGATTTCCGGCAATATAAAGTATATATATATTCTTGATCAGGGAGAAATTCTAAGACGATATAACCATGTCCGTCTGCCCGTCTGTCTGTTGTAATCACGCTACAGCCTTCAATAATGGCGCTATCGTCCTGAAATTTGGCACAAATTCGTCTTTTGTTTGCAGGCAGGTCAAGTTCGAAGATCGGTCCAAGTTTTGATATAGTCCCCATATTAAACGACCTCCCGATTTGGGATTTTGGGCTTATAAAAACGGTAGTTTTTATCCAATTTGCCTGAAATTGGAAATCTAGAGGTATTTTAGGACCACCAAAATGTGTACCGAAAATGGTGCATATCGGTCCATGTTTTGGTATAGCGCCCAGTCCATATGTTCCCGATTTTGCTTCTTGGGCGTCTAGAAAGTGTATTTTTCATCCCATTTGCCTGAAATCGGAAAACTAGAGGTATTTTAGGACCATAAAGAGGAGTGCCGAAAATGGGGTGTATCGGTCCATGTTTTGATATAGCACCTATATACACTGGTAGAAAAAGTTTCGTTATACTAATGAAATGTGTCATTAAAATTGAGCCAATGAAACAAATTCATAGATATAACAACATTTTTCGTTATTATAACGAATTTTCTGTTAGTCAACGAAACGTTTCGTACTATCAACGAACATTTTCATTGTCTTAATGAAAATGCTTCGTTATATCAATGAAAAATTTTCGTTGGCTCAATTTTAATGAAATTTTCTTTGTGTGTAGACCGATCTCCCGATGTTACTTCTTGGGCTTCTATAATCCGTAGTTTTAACCCAATTTACCTGAAATTTGAAATCTAGTGGTACTCTAGGACCCTAAAGACATGTACCGAAAATGGTGAGTACCGGTCCATGTTTTGATGTAGCCACCATATAGACCGATTTCACTTATATAGAAAGCGCACTGACCATAATACTCCTATTTATTAACCAATGTGCCTCAAATTTGAAATTTTGAAGTATTAGCCGATCGTAGTTAGACTTACATAAATGTAGCTCATACATAAATATTTTCCCAAGTTTCACAAATTTGGATTTATTACCCACACTAAAGAAGAAATCGCTCAATTCCTCTTTTGATACCCTGCGCCACACTGTGGAACAGGGTATTATAAGTTAGTGCATATACGTGCCAAATTTGGTTGAAATCGGTTCAGATTTAGATATAGCTCACATATATAGCTTTCGCCCGATTTATACTCATATGACCACAGAGGCCAACTTTTCGCTCCGATTCAGTTGAAATTTTGCACAGGGAGAATTAGCATTGTAGCTATGCGTGCCAAATTTGGTTGATATCGGTTCAGATTTTGATATAGCTCCCATATATATGTTTTCCTGATTTCGACAAAAATGGTCAAAATACCAACATTTTCCTTCTAAAATCGCCACTGCTTAGTCGAAAAGTTTTAAAAATGACTCTAATTTTCCTAAACTTCTAATACATATATATCGAGCGATAAATCACAAATAAACCTTTGCGAAGTTTCCTTAAAATTGCTTCAGATTTAAACGTTTCCCATATTTTTTTACTAACATTGTGTTGCACCCTTGTGCATTAGCCGACTTAAATTTTGAGTCTATAGATTTTGTAGAAGTCTATCAAATTCTGTCCAGATCGAGTGATATTTAAATATATGTATTTGGGGCAAACCTATGGAACTACGCTTCCCAGCAAAAAAACAAAGCTTTACCAAAAAAGTCGTCAAAATGCTCTTTTTGGATCCGGAAGTGGTGCAAAATTGACGCAGAAGCGATGAATTTAACATGGGCTTGTCACAGGACGGACCATTTCACCATTTCAACAGCCGTTGCATTGAATTTGCATCACTTCTTAAGATGTGATACGAATTCAATGTTTTGGATGTGGATTAAAAATTTTTTTTATATATTTTTTTATGATTTTTAATACACCCTAACGCTTGTCTGCAACGTTTGATTTCAAATATTTTCAAAAATTTGTAATTTTTCTTAAATGGACTTAGCATCATTTTCGACAAAATTTGAAGAATTTGTTTTTACCAAAAAAGAATTAAGATTACCCATTAAAAATATGAAAAAAGCGAGTTATAAACAATTGAATTAAACGAACTTCCTGTGTGGTTTAAATAAAGAACATCTTTGGGAGGACATTTTCGGAAGTGCTTTTAAAGGCGTGCCTTTTGAAGAACTTCCAAATTTTTTGCTAACCTAGTTCATTGATACCGCACAAATGCTTATCTTTACCAATTCAGTAGGGGTGGTTTAGGATATGATATAGTCGGTCCCGCCCGACTTTCTCCTTTACTCACTTGTTTGCTTTATAGTCAAGATACAAAAATTTAACAAATTTAAAAATGATTTCATTAGTTTTCAAAATAAACGTCAAATAATATCAGGAAATAGTACTTAAGCCCTGGGCTGACAAACATTTCCGTCACACAATGTCCACAAAAATATCCGGAAAATCGAAAAATCTAAACTGATTCTAAAATTTGGTGTTATGTGCGACATTTATGCTTTTCAAAAATAAAATTAAAAATGAAAATATTTAACGCTTTACTTTGTTGCGGTACATATCAGACACCCTGTATAGGTTAGGTGGCAGCCCGATGTATCAGGCTCACTTAGACTATTCAGTCCATTGTGATACCACAGTGGTGAACTTCTCTCTTATCACTGAGTGCTGGTCGATTCCATGTTAAGCTCAATGACAAGGGACCTCCTTTTTATAGCCGAGTCCGAACGGCGTTCCACATTACAGTGAAACCACTTAGAGAAGCTTTGAAATCCTCAGAAATGTCACCAGCATTACTGAGGTGGGATAATACACCGCTGAAAACTTTTTGATGTGCGGTCGAAGCAGGGATCGAACCCACGACCTTGTGTATGCAAAGCGGGCATGCTAACCATTGCACCACGGTGGCTCCCAGACACCCTATATACCAAAATATTGACCGATGCACACCATATTCGGCACATTTTAAATACCTCGGATAAAAATTGTTGTATCTGAATACTCGCGAAACCAAAACTAAGATCGGTTTATAAGGGGCAATATCAAAATCTGAACCGAAATTGTTCTGAAATACGGATCCCATCTGGCTCAAATTGCAGCAGTTTCCGAGAATGTACTAGACAATAGTAAAATGTTTTTAAAGCACTTTTGTATTAAATGATTATATTAAGTACTTATCGGAGCACCCTCGTAGCATCCCCGTGGCTTTTTCTGCTTTATTTAATTGGTCGAAATCCAGAAAAAACATGAGGGAATATCGAATTTATGGCCTTGTCATATTGAATTTCGATACGCCTCTGACTTCCAACTGACTCTTTTCTCCACCACCGCTTCGCAAATCTCACGCAAATGAATTCTCAGAATGAAATTAAATGACAATACCTAAAATTTCACCTCTTAGTGACCTTAGTTAAGGTGCCATACAAATGGTTTGAGCACCGGCAGAAAATGACAGAAAATCTGAACCTAAAAACAATTTCGGCAATCACCTTCTCGTGTTCCACAGAGACATCTGAAACCGACGGTAATAACACCTCCCTTGCAGTGAAATAAGACATTTTCGCACCCTTATTTGTGTATGGTCTTCGCACTCATTGCTGCTACTTAGGAGGAGGGTGATTCTACTCTTCTTTAGTTGGGGAGGAGGGGGTGAGTTAAGAAAAAAATAATTGGGCACCATATGAAAAACAACGTCAACGACGTAATTTTGCGACATTAAGTCGTGAAATTAATTTATGCCCGCAATTACGACGCGTCGTCAATAAAACACATTCATCTTGAGTACAAAAGTTAATTGGCTTTTTCTTTGCTGGCAATCCCCTACCACTGAGTCCATAATGCTCTCCATAGTCCTGGTGGCAGAAACCAATTCAGGACTATAAACAGGGCGTGTTCTTAATGTTCTTCTTGGCTAGCTGGCTGACTGGCTAACTATTGTGATAGCCTTGCTTCATGGCTTTCTCTCTAAGCATCTTTAATATTCGGCGTTTTTTTTCTGTTTTGTTGGAATGATCAAAATAAAACAAAAAAATTGTTGTTTGCCATCCAAAAATTTCCATAATTTGTCGATTTTTATGCACAATACATGGTATTTTTACGTTATAATTAGTTTCACACATACCACACGGGCTTTGGCCACAGACTGCGTCCGATGGGCTTGGTGAATGAGTAGCATGCTCAACCAACAACAAAGATAGATATTCCTTTATGCCATTTTATATAAACCGTCCAAGTTAATTGGGTGCAAATTTCTCGACATGATTGGCCATCGATATTTTTAATATTTTCAACACATATGTCTGTTTAGAGCTAATGTACAGTGGTTATCGTGGAATCTGAAGTTATAGGAAAAGAGAATGATATTTAAAAAAAAAAAAAATGGTCGTTAAGAATAAACAGAAAAAAGTCCACCAAAATATTTCAAATTATAAAGTTGATTGGTTAAATTTTCAATTAAATTAAAAAGTAAAGTCAAATGATGGACATTTTTTTTTAAATATTAATATTAAAAGACAAGTATTTATATTTTTATTAAATTAAATAATATTTGTAAATAAAAACATAATTGAATATTTTTTCGAGATTAAAGAAAATTACAAGAAAATTATTTTATCTAAAGGTAAAATAATTATTAATAAATAAAAAACAATACAAAAAATAATTGATTACCTCATTTAAAAAATTAATTGAGTTTGTCGGCAAAAAAAAATAAAGTCCCATAAAAATCCATTATTTTTTTTTAATCAAGAATATTATTAATTTCCAATTAATTCTGCGATTGATGCTAACATTTTTGTGATAAAAGCAATTTCAATTAATAAAATAATTGCATCAATTAATTTCGTGTTTGGATCAGAAATACAGTAGGATTCAGTAGTTTGAACAAAAATATTCGAACGATAGAGACCGACTATAGACAGAAAATATTTTTTTCTGATTCAATCACAAAACTAATTAAATAGAAATTAATTTAATTTTTTTTAACAGAAATTGATTCAATCAATCATAGAATTAATTTTAATAAGGCATTCAATTATTTATTGTATTCGTATTTATTTATATATAATTATTTTATCTTTAGATGAAGTAGTTTTCCTGCAATTTTAAAAGAGTTCATATTTTTAAGTACTTTCCGATTTAATTCCCAGGAAGAAAAAAATGTAGCCAAAAATGTTCCTTTGAATCTGGAGGTAGTGCAAAATTTACATAGAAGTGATGAATTTAACTTGGACTTGTCATATGGCGGATGCCCAGCATTTTAGCAGCCCTTGTACTGAATTTGCGTCACTTCTTATGGTGTTTGTATGTGTATTAAAAAATTCAAATAATTTTTAATGATTTTTTATAAGTTGTAAATCTGTGTGAAAGGTTTGAGCTCAAACATTAAAAATTTTTTTTTTTAATTAAAATTTTAATTTCTTTAGAAATTAACAAAACGGTGCATCAAAATGTCTATTCAAATGTTTGTGATATGAATCTAATATGACGCCACGGCATGACATTTTGATAAGCGATTCAACGAATGTCTCTAAAATTTGTGTCAAAAGAAAACTTTGCTTGTCTAAAATTTCGTTCCTCAGAAAAGATAACACTTTTTTCAAGGTATAGCTGGCGCACTGATCATGAAAATTGCTTGAAACTGAAAGTAAAATTGCCAGATTTTACTCATCTTATTCATTTAAATAATCGCGGAAAAAATCTACAGATTTAGGATTTCAAATCAAGGCGTTATTTCATCATATACACGATATGTTTATGATTTCTCTAAAACTCAAACAAAATTGGTTCTCAAAAATCCAGAATCTGATTTGGTATTCATAGGTAGAATCTTAAAATTTTTTCTTCGAGAAGCGTACTGGTTGAACTGATTTGCTTGGGAGAAGATTTGTCATCAAACCCCCAAAATTCTATATATTATCAAGTAACCCGCTACGACGAAGAGTTTCCAAAGTAAACTATTATATTTGATTCATGGTGGTGGGTATTTAGGATTCGGCTCGGCCGAACTTACTTCTGTATATATTTGCTTAAAATTCGTTGATAATTTTATGAACATTCGTCAGAATTAAAACTTCTATGAACATATCGTCATATTGTCGTCATCGAATTCGTCAGAATTAAAACTTCTATGAATATATCGTCATATTGTCGTCATCGAATTTCGTGACTGGTGTTTTTTGAGTTTGCGATCTTTGTTACTTTATCTACTTTTACGACGCATATATGACGTTTACGACTTTTACAACTTTGCGACAGTTGTAAACATAAACAAGTATGTTATATACAGCCATAAGTTCGGCCAGGCCGAATTCTATGTGCCCTCCACCATGGATTGCGTAGAAACTTCTATGAAAGACTGTCATCCACAATCGAATTACTTGGGTTGTGGTATCTTAAAACTTCTTAACATCGTTTTCTAAATTGTGAGTTAGTCCATACGTGGTATATATTAGACGAAAAAGGTATGTATAGGTAAGTCTACAAATAATTACGAATCGATATGGACTTTTGCACGGTACGTAGGGAGCCAGAATTGAAATATGGGGGTCGCTTATATGGGGGCTATATAGAATAATGAACTTGATATGGACCAATTTTTGTGTGATTGGGGATCGGTTTATATGGGGGCTATATATAACTATGGACCGATATGGATCGGTTTATATGGGGGGCTATATATGATTATGGACTGATATGGAATACTTTCTGCATGGTTGTTAAATATCATGTACTACCACCACGTACCAAATTTCAACCAGATCGGATGAATTTTGCTTCTCCAAAAGGCACCGGAGATCAAATCTGGGGATCGGTTTATATGGGGCCTATATATAATTATTGACTGATTTCGACCAATTTTTGCATGGGTGTGTGAGGCCATATATTAACACCACGTACCAAATTTCAACTGTATCAGATAAATTTTGGTCTTCCAAGAAGCTCCGGAGGTCAAATCTGGTGATCGGTTTATATGGGGGCTATATTAATTACGGACCGATATGGACAAATTTGTGCATGGTCATTAGAGACCATATACTAACACCATGTACGAAATTTCAGCCGGATCGGATAAAATTTGCTTCTCTTAGAGGCTCCGCAAGCAAAATCGGGGGATCGGTTTATATGGGGGCTATATGTAATTATGGACCGATGTGGATCAATTTTTGCTTGGTTGTTAGAGACTATATACTAACAGCATATACCAAATTTCAGCCGGATCGGATGAAATTTGCTTCTCTTAGAGGCTCCGCAAGCCAAGTTTCAAGTCGGTAGCTTGTTTCGTTCGGAAGTTGGCGTGATTTCAACAGACGGACGGACGGACATGCTCAGATCGACTCAGAATTTCACCACGACCCAGAATATATACCTTATGGGGTCTTAGAGCAATATTTCGATGTGTTACAAACGGAATGACAAAGTTAATATACCCCAATCCTATGGTTGGGGGTATAAAAAGTTTGAAACAGACCATCTTTAGTCTAGATAATCAATACCCTAAATCGGGGAGTCTGTTTTTATGGAGGCTAAATCAAATCAGAGACCTATATAGCCCAACTTCAAATTTGACCTGTTTGTTAAAATTGTATTTCTATAGAAAATTTTGTCAAAATTTTATTTCTATAGAAAATGTGTTCAAAATTGTATTGCTGTAAAATATTTTGTCAAAATTTTATTTCTATAGAAAAATTTTGTTAATATTTTATTTCTATAGAAAATTTCGTCAAAATTTTCTTTCTTTACAAAATTTAGTCAAAATTTTATTTCTGTAGAAAATTTTGTCAAAATTTTATTTCTTTAGAAAATGTTGTCAAAATTGTATTTCTGTAGAAAATTTTGTCAAAATTTAATGTCTATAGAGAATTCTTGTTAAAAATTTCTTGCTGTAAAATATTTAGTAAATTTTTTTTCTATAGAAAATTTTGTCAAAATTTTATTTTTGTAGGAAATTTTGTCAAAATTTTATTTCTATAGAAAATTTTTGTTAAAATTTTATTTCTATAGAAAATTTTGTCAAAATTTTATTTCTATAGAAAATTTTGTCAAAATTTTATTTCTGTAGGAAATTTTGTCAAAATTTTATTTCTATAGAAAATTTTTGTTAAAATTTTATTTCTATAGAAAATTTTGTCAAAATTTTATTTCTATAGAAAATTTTGTCAAAATTTTATTTCTGTAGAGAATTTTTGTTAAAAATTTCTTGCTGTAAAAAATGTAGTAAATTTTTTTTTCTATAGAAAATTTTGTCAAAATTTTATTTCTATAGAAAATTTTGTCAATATTTTGTTTCTATAGAAAATTTTGTCAAAATTTTATTCCTATAGAAAATTTTGTCAAAATTTTATTTCTATAGAAAATTTTGTCAAAATTTTATTTCTATAGAAAATTTTTGTTAAAACTTTATTTCTGTGGACAATTTTGTCAAAATTTTCTTGCCATACAAATTTTAGTCAAATTTTTTTCTATAGAAAATGTTGTCAAAATTGTATTTCTGTAGAAAATTTTGTCAAAATTTTATTTCTATAGAAAATTTGTGAAATATCTTTTAGGGTCAGAGGTATATTTTTCAAAATCTAGAAGAATCGTCAAGAATTCTACCAATCTACCAAACAGTAAAAAAATCGACCATTTTTGGTGGAATTCTTCCAACTGCGGCAACCGTGACCGTATGTGCGACTGGGGTTTTAGAATATAATGGTTTTTAGTTATGTCGCAAAAAATTTAGTAACAAACGTATTTTTTTGTTGATAAAAGTTCAAACTTTTCGAAAAACGAAAACACAACGTTTTCTACACCCTTTTCCACTCATGACTTTAGAGGACCATCTAGCGTTTTTGTTAGAAGTCCATAAAGACCAATGTGCAACAACTATACACGTTCGACCACAATGCTTCTAGACACCATCTAGTTATACTCCAATGATAGCCGTAAAAATTATGGTTAAACTACGTAAACCAATTAAAATTGAACGAAATCTTTTCCATGGTTTTTCGTGAGCTGCACGACTCCACAATTGACCACCATCACCAGAAACACCCAGCGTATATGATGAAACGGAAGGCATGTATTATGGGGTACCTGTTCAGCATCCTCCCCCACGTAGTGTTTTGTTTTTTTTTTGTGCTTGGGTGTGTGTTAGTCATGCTCATCCTAGATGGTCGTCGACATGGTCACTCGTCCTCATTTAGATGCCACATTATGATAGCGCTTAAATCATCTTGGACTAAATAGACGCAATTTTCTGTTTGTGTCTATTTTTGCCAGCCATATCCATATGTGGGTTCCATTTCATATAGGCTGAATGCCAAGGTCTATGACTATTGGGGGAATCACCATCTACAAGCTTGGATGCGTGCAAAATTGTGGGCGTATTTTTATTATCGTAAAGATCCAATTTTTATAGTATTTTATTATGATTTTATTTTTATCATTATTATTACTATGACTATTATTACTATTGCCTTAGTCACAAGGAGTTCCAGGGATGTAACTTCATCCGTAACATTTTAGTTATGCTAGGATTTTTTTGCTATAGCTAAGTGGAGAGGGGATACTCCTAGGAACATTTTTGTAGTGACCATGCTTAGTAGACTGCTACAGTGTTTAGTCCAAGCAAGCCCATTAATTTCATGTCTCAACCTATATGACATTATCATGATTTTGCAAATAACAACTTTGATACGAACATTTGCCTAGAATATTATGAGTCTATTGCAATTTTGGTAATGGAACCTTACCCGTCACTAATTTGTAATGTGACCATTTATTGTCATTTCTATGGCTTGTTATGGAAATGTTTGAGTTGTTTATTTATATAGAACATTTTTTTTGAATCTTTATCGATACAAAAACAAGTAAGTATATATGCATCAGTCGGCTACTTCAATTTAATTTTTTTGTAGTTTTATTTGATTTGGTATAATCGAGTGTGGTTTAACATAGTTTAATTTTAATTAATTAAAAATATTAATTTAAAAATTTCTTATTTTAAATGACTTTTAATTTATTCAAATAACGGCCTTTCTCTATATTTCTGCTTGATTTCAGCAGCCGATTTAGTTAACAAAAGGTAAATTAATGACATTTTAATTTTAATTGAAACCTTTTTTTATCAGTTAACTAGTCGAACCCGACTCACTTCGCTGTGCCATCCAGAGTTTTTTTTTTAACTGGCAGACATTTTTTTCAAAAATATCGCATTTTTAATATCATGTACCAAATTTCAACCAGATCGGATGAATTTAGCTTCTCCAAAAGGCACCGGAGGTCAAATCTGGGGATCGGTTTATATGGGGGCTATATATAATTATGGACCGATTTCGACCAATTTTTGCATGGTTATTAGAGACCATATAATAACACCATGTACCAAATTTCAGCCGGATCGGATGAAATTTGATTCTCTTAGAGGCTCCGCAAGCCAAATCGGGGGATCGGTTTATATGGGGGCTATATATAATTATTGACCTATGTGGACCATTTTTGGATAGTTGTTAGAGACCATATACCATTGTGCCAAGTTTCAAGTCGATAGCTTGTTTCGTTCGGAAGTTAGCGTGATTTCAAAAGACGGACGTACGGATGGACATGCTCAGATCGACTCAGAATTTCACTACGACCCAGAATATATATACTTTGTGGGGTCTTCGAGCAATATTTCGATGTGTTACAAACGGAATGACAAAGTTAATATACCCCCATCCTATGGTGAAGTGTATAAAAATTGTGATATTTTACCAAATAAATAGTTATATCATTTCTTACGATTGTTAATGCATTCCATTGCTTGTCTGAAATGTTTGACTTCAAACATTTTTCGAAACTCGCAATTTTTCTAAAATGGATTTAATATTTTTTTCGACAAATAATTTTTATACCCTGCGCCACACTGTGGAACAGGGTATTATAAGTTAATGTATATGTTTGCAACACCCAGAAGGAGACGAGATAGACACATGGTGTCTTTGGAAATAATGCTCAGGGTGGGTCTCTGAGTCGATCTAGCCATGTCCGTCTGTCCGTCCATCCGTCTGTCTGTGAACACATTTTTTTGATCAAAGTCTAGGTCGCAGTTTTAGTCCAATCGACTTCATATTTGGCACAAGCTTCTGCACTTAAATGGGCCCAGAAGCCATAGTTTTACCCCAATTCGGTTAAAATTTTGCACAAGGAGAATACATGCCAATTTTGGTTGAAATCGGTTCAGATTTTGATATAGCTTTCATATATATATTTTTCCGATTTGGGCGAAAATGGCCAAAACACCCACATTTTCCTTATAAAATCGCCAATTACTCCAATTTGCCTATACTTCTTATAAATATCTATCGACCGATAAATCATAAATACACTTTTGCGAAGTTTCCTCAAAATTGGTTCACATTTAAATGTTTCCCATACATTTTTATACCCTGCGCCACACTGTGGAACAGGGTATTATAAGTTAGTGCATATGTTTGTAACACCCAGAAGAAGACGTGATAGACACATCGTGTCTTTGGCAATAATGCTCAGGGTGTATCCCTGAGTCGATATAACCATGTCCGTCTGTCCGTCCGTCCGTCCATCCATCTATCTGTGAACACATTTTTGTGATCAAAGTCTAGGTCGCAATTTAAGTCCAATCGCCTTCAAATTTGGCACATGTTCCTAATTTGGGTCAGAATAGGACCCTATTGATTTTGGAAGAAATCGGTTCGGATTTAGATATAGCTCCCATATAGATCTTTCGCCCGATATGCACTAATATGGCCCCAGCAGCCAGAGTTTTATACCGATTTGCTTGAAATTGTGTAAAAAAATAACACTTAGTCATATAGTCGAGTGTGCCAAATTTGATTGAAATCGGTTCAGATTTAGATATAGCTCCCTTATATATATTTCGCCCGATATGGACTATTATGGTCCTAGAAGCCAGAATTTTGGTTCACTTTGGTTCAAATGTTGCACACGAAGTACAATTCGTAGTATAGTCATGTGTGCCAAATTTGATTGAAATCGGTTCAGATTTAGATATAGCTCCCATATATATATATATTTCGCCCGATATGGACTAATATGTTCCTAGAAGCCAGAGGTTTGACCCAATTTGGTTGAAATTTTGCACTAGGAGCACAATTAGTAGTGTAGTTAATTGTACTCAATTTGATTGAAATCAGTTCAGGTTTAGATATAGCTCCCATATATATCTTTCGCCCGATATGGACTAATATAGTCCTAGAAGCCAAAGTTTTGGCCCAATTTTGTTGAAATTTTGCACTAGGAGTACAATTAGCAGTATAGTCAAGTGTGCCAATTAGCAGTATAGTCAAGTTTCGCCCGATTTACACTCATATGACCACAGAGGCCAATTTTTTGCTCCGATTTAGTTGAAATTTTGCACAGGGAGTAGAATTAGCATTGTAGCTACGCGTGCCAAATTTGGTTGAAATCGGTTCGGATTTAGATGTAGCTCCCATATATATGTTTTTCTGATTTCGACAAAAATGGTCAAAATACCAACATTTTCCTTGTAAAATCGCCACTGCTTAGTCGAAAAGTTGTAAAAATGACTCTAATTTTCCTAAACATCTAATACATATATATCGAGCGATAAATCATAAATAAACTTTTGCGAAGTTTCCTTAAAATTGCTTCAGATGTAAATGCTTCCCATATTTTTTACTAACATTGTGTTCCACCCTAGTCCATTAGCCGACTTAAATTTTGAGTCTATAGAATTTGTAGAAGTCTATCAAATTCTGTCCAGATCGAGAGATATTTAAATGTATGTATTTGGGACAAACCTTTATATATAGCCCCCAACACATTTGACGGATGTTATATGGTATCGAAAATTTAGATCTACAAAGTGGTGGAGGGTATTATATAGTCGGCCCCGCCCGACTTTAGACTTTCCTTACTTGATTATTAATATTGTATTCCACTTCAGTTTAAAGTCTATACATTTTTAGAACTCGAACACATTTTGTGCAGACCGGGTCAGATTTAAATTTATTTATATGGGAATACTAGCGTAGCCCGGCCCGCTTCGCTGCGCCTTCCGAAGCGTATTTGGAGGAACATTTTGCGTTAACTTAGTCAACTATATCCTTCGTGCTGAAAACAAATTCGAAAAGATTTGAATTCTGTTAAACAAATCGGACTACTTGATTTTTCGTTTATAGGTACAATTACGGCGGGAGAGGGTGTACCTTCTTCTATATTTCTTGTGAATTTTAAGTGTGGTTTGTCAAGGAAAGGTATCCTTCTCCTCAACATATCTGAAAATTAAGCATTATATTATAATAACATACAAAGAATTACTGTTTCCCATCCAATAAATCGGAATAGGCAAAAGTAGTAAAAAATTTTACAACATTAACATTTGCTAAAATGTTGGAAAATAATGCACCCTCTACGTTGGCTACCAATTTCATGTAAATTTAAGTTCTTTACTAAAAAGAAGTCTGGCAGAAGCCTGTGCAAAAATCATAAAATTATGTACCGAGTTCCCATTTACGGATAACCCTCTACTTTCAACTTAAGAAAAAAAAAAACGGACAAAAGGGAACCCTCTCTTTACTAATAAGAAGTCTGGAAGAAAGAAGCCTGTGCAAAAATCATAAAATTATATACCGAGTTCCCATTTACGGACAACCCTCCACTTTTAATTTAAGAGAAAAAACCGACAAAAGGGAACTCTCTCCCCACCTTCGCTCCACTCTGACCTGATATCGGACTATCACGTACCCTATATTAATTTCGCAACTACTCAATGGTCCCTATAAATTCTATCGAAGTAAATCGACAAAGTATATTTCAATTTTCCCCTTCCCCAACCAGATATCGAAAAATCATATAGTAATTTAAAAATTATGTATAAATTTCATCACCTCCTCCCACGTTCCCTGTAAATTTCAAGTAGATCGGCGATGTTTAATTTTTGCTCTATTGTTTTAAAGGGACGTCACTTTCCCCGATACAATATCGACAAACACCGTAGTGAATAGCACCATAACCTTCCCTGAAAATTCTTGAAACTTTCCTTCAAGTGTGGGGCAATGAAGGTTGCCTCTTCATTTATAACCTTTTCCCCCGCTTCCTTTGTAAATTTCAAGAAAACTTACATTTTTTTATATTTCATGTTAGCCTGATACCGAAACAGGCAATTGACGTCCAAATGCATTATATCTAATTATACAATTATTTTTCGAGCTTTATGGACTGATATAGATTAAGGAACATGGTTAATAGAGCCATTTTTTTTTGCAGTTTTAGAGGAGGGCCTCCTCCCCGACCAAATGTCGAAAAGCGTATCTTTTGTAAACGTCCCAGAAAATGTCAAGCAAATTATAATCCTTAAAGGGGCGGCCTCTCTTCCGTCCAAAAATCACAAAATCAGGTATCAACTATTACGGTTGACAGAGGTTACGATCTCTCCCCAGTCCTCTGTAAATTTCAAGTAACTCGGTAAAGTTTAATTGTTTCTCTGTATGTACTTAAGAGAAGCGGATGTCTCCCTATGCCCTTTTATTTTTATTAAAAAATAAGGAACCTGATATAAATTTCATAACCTCACCCATTTTTCCGTAAAATTTCAGTCGGGGGAGTTTAGTTTTGTTTGAACTTTCAAAAAAAAATTTGGGCAAAGGGGTGGTCCCCCTCCCCGACCAAATATCGAAAAATAGTGTAGCGGATTTTTGTCTACATGCCAACCCCAACATTCAATGAAAATTTCAAGCAAATCGCATAATTTTGTTCCAAGTTTCAAAAAGTAGCGCAAGGGGGAGGTCCCCCTCCCCGTCCGCATATGAAATCATCAGGTACCCCATATTAATTCCATAACCTCACCGCATGTTCTCTTTAAATCTCAGATAATTTAGAGAATTTTAGTTTTTTCACTGTACTTTAAAAAAAGTCGAACAAAGGGGAGGTCCCCCTCCGCCACCAAATATCGAAATATAAAGTAGCGGATCTTTGTCTAGTTGCCAACCCCAACCTTCAATGAAAATTTCAAGCAAATCGGTCAACTTTGGTCCAATTTTCAAAAAGTTCGACAAAGGGGAGGTCCCCCTCCGCGACCAGGTGTCAAAAAATGAGGTACCCTATTTTCACCACATGAACGTCCCCTATGATCTCTGAAAGTTTCAAGTAAATCGGTTCAGCCGTTTCGGAGCCAACTCGGTTCATACAAACAAACAAACAAACAAGTAAACAAACATAGATTGAATTTTATATATATAGATAAACATTTATGTATAGCACCCAACACATTGGGCGGATTTTGGTTAGGTTAGGTGGCAGCCCGATTTATCAGGTTCACTTAGACTATTCAGTCCATTGTGATACCACATTGGTGAACTTCTCTCTTGGGTGAATTTGATATGCTATCGAAAATATGGATCTACAAAGTGGTGCAGGGTATAATATAGTCGGCCCCGCCCGACTTTAGACTTTCCTTACTTGTTTGTAATTAATTATTACATGTTCTCGGTCCAAAAATACAATTTTGTTCTGGAAACATATTTCTGGTGATCATATCACTTTTCTGTGTGCAGTAAATCGGAGAAATTCAGATTTTGCTCTATTGTTTTATAAAAGGGACGTACCCTTGCCCGATCAAATATTGGAAAACAACTAAGGCATATTTCATCCAAGGACCCTAAACAATGCTCTGAAGAGTCAATGTGAGTCTGAATCGAATCGGGCTGAATCAAATTCAGTGCAACGGCTGTTGAAATGGAGGACTTCCGTCCTATGACAAGCCCATGTTAAATTCATCGCTTCTGCGTTAATTTTGCACAACTTCCGGATCCAAAAAGAACATTTTCATTACTTTTTTGGCGACGCTTTTTTTGCTGGGATGGACCACGTTCAAACTTGACCTGTAGACAAAACATGAGTTTGTCAAAATTCCAACACGATAGCTTCATTACTGAGGCTGTAGCGAGATTACATCAAACAGAAAGACACGCAATCAGACGGGCAGACATACAAATAGAAGAAGAACTTCATATACACTTTATGATTACACCCCTATCACCATCCTATTGTTGTGGGTACAAAAATAAGCTAGTTTTTGTAAAACACAATTTATTACTTCCGTTTCTTTAGTTTTTAGTTCAACTTTTTTATAACAAGGGTGTGAGTTCCAATATTGTTGTTAAAAATGTCTTTGTTTTAACAATGCACTGCGGAAATCTCAATAAGTGAAGTACAATTTGGATTAAATGTCACAAGATGTAGTTCATTTTTCCCATAAAACAGTTTACTTCTTTCTGTGTGTATAATGTGTTCGCTTGCTTCAATCTAAAGTTTGCCCTTTTAATTAAAGTAAAATTTATTTTTCTTAAAATAAATAAATTGTATATATTTGTGTTGCTGTATGTGGGTGAGCTCTTCTGATTCATAAATCTGCTCATGAAATTATAATAAACGGATCACATGGAATGTAATCATCACAAACAAAAATTTCTCTACTAAAATTTTTGATTGACAACTTAATTGAATTTCTTGGAAAAATAAACGAAACTACTAATTAACAATGCAGTCTTTTTAAAATTCGTGTTCTTTGTCGTTTTCTTTTATACACTAAGCTACTTGTCTGCGACTCACTATGAAGGAGATAGTTAATAAATCATAAATTAAAAAAAGAAAACATCAGAGAAGGAACTAGAGAAAATAGAGTAAAAATTTTACACAAAATTTAGCTGCATGTTGGCAAGTTTCTAAGAAGAGTTTTTTTTTGTTAATTTGATTGACGTTGAATAGTCAGGAACATTATCACGTTGCTGCTCCTTTTGGAAAGAATAACTGACATCGTTGATGTTATGCGATGAAGATGGGGATAAGGAGATATTACATGAATTATAAAATTATTTTTTATATAAAACAAATAAGGAAAGTCTAAAGTCTGGCGGGGCCGACTATATTATACCCTGCATTAGTTTGTAGATCCACATTTTCGATACTATATCAAATCCGTCAAATGTGTTGGTTGCTATATATAAAGGTTTATGTTCCCATATACATATATTTAAATCTGACCAGATCTGGACAGAGTTCTACAATATTTATACACTTTAAATTTAAGTCGGCTAATGCCCTGAGCTGGAACACAATGTTAGTAAAAAACAAGTAAGGAAAGTCTAAAGTCGGGCGGGGTCGACTATATTATACCCTGCACCACTTTTTAGATCTAAATTTTCGATACCATATCACATCCGTCAAATGTGTTGGGGGCTATATATAAAGGTTTGTCCCAAATACATACATTTAAATATCACTCGACCTGGACAGAATTTGATAGACTTATACAAAACCTACACCCTCAAAAAAAATCGCTTCTGTAACATATACTCCCAAACATATTTTGCTTCAAGCATATACATTTTTGGGTATTGCCCCAACATTTATATGTTTGATTTCTTCCAATATATAATATGTTTGAAAGCATATTGGTCTAAACAATATAATATGTTTGGGTAGTCTAAGTTCCAAACATTTTAACAACATAACATTGTTTAACAACATAACATTGTTAAACATACATTTGTTGGCAGCGTGGAGCAGTGGTTGGTCGTCCGCCTTGCGTGACAGGGGACCTGGGTTCGATCTCTGCTTCGACCAACACCATTTTATTATTTTTTTTTTAATATATTTTTTAACATATATTCCAGATACGTTCGGAAGTTCCCGAAAAGGTGTTCAGGATTACATACTATTATATTAAATTTTTACTACGAAATTGTAAAGTGCGTTTTATAAAAGATTTAAAGTCAGAAAAGAAAAGTGCTTGATATAAACGAAATGGACTGAGTTCAAATCAAATATTATTTTTTTATTGCAACAATAAAAATTGTGTAACAAATAAAGGTTTTTGTATACAAGTTTAAAATTTTCGAGAAAATTCAAAAACTCTTACAAAAGAAGAACGTGAAGTCGAGTATATATAAGTATTTTTCCATCGAACCCTAAGGTTAACGATAATCATTCGAAAGCACATTATATTTAAATTCTAAACAGTAATTTTAAAACAGCACATAAATTTATTTTGGTGTGAACAATTGTTTGCTAGCATGTAACACCATTAATTTAGAAATACAAATAAATATGAATTTTTATTAACGAATAATTTTGTACTTAATTTAATTCTTAAGGGCGGTATAAATTGGCATTATCACGTTAAAATGGTTTACCCTTTTACTTTTCTTTAATAATTTTTTTTAAAGAAAATAAACTTATTCAATTGTTGCTTTGGGTCTTTCCCCACCATGTTATAATACAATTTACCGGAAAAAGTTGTAATGTTATTCTTGTTTTGCCGCTAAAATGAAAAATAATTTTAGCAGCAAAACTCGAACTCAATGCCCGCTCTTATTTTCGAAAAAATCCGTCAACTCCTCTTGGACTACTCATTAATAAAGAGGAACTAATCTTTGTTTTTATAGATCTTCAAAGGTCGATACTTTCAATGAAGTCGTGTTGTCGTTATAATTAAGTGATTTGACTTAAAAATGGATATCATAACATGAAAGAACAAAAATATTGGACTAAGGTCAACTTGACTTTAATAATTCAGAAAAATTCTTTAAAATTAATGAAACTGTCTTTAAAATTGTTGCAAATCAGATAAAAAATACGCTTTCTAGAAACCCAAAGTTAAATCGGGAGATCGTTCTTATGGGGGCTATACTAAAATATGGACCGATACTCACCGTTTTCAGCACAAAATACCTGTAGATTTCCAACTTCAGGCAAGTAGGATAAAAACTTCGGATTCTAGAAGCCCAAGAAGTAAAATCGAGAAATCGGTCTGTATGGGGGCTATACCAAAATATAGACCGATACTCACAATTTTTGGCACACGTATTTGTCGTCCTACAATACAAATAGGATAAAAACTTCGTATTCTAGAAGCCCAAGAAGTAAAATCGGGAAATCGGTCTATATGGGGGTTATACCAAAATATGGACCGATACTCATCGTTTTCGGCACACCTCTTTATGACCCGAAAATACCTCTAGATTTCCAATTTCAGGCAAATAGGATAAAAGCTTCGGATTCTAGAAGCCCAAGAAGTAAAATCGGGAAATGGGTCTATATGGGGCTATACCAAAATATGGACCGATACTAACCATTTTCGGCACACCTCTTTATGGTCCTAAAATACCTCTAGATTTCCAATTTCAGACAAATTGGATAAAAACTACGGTTTCTATAAGCCCAAGACCCCAAATCTGGAGGTCGGTTTATATGGGGACTAAATCAAAACCTGGACCGATATAGCCCATCTTTGAACTTGACCTGCCTGCAGACAAAAGACGAGTTTGTGCAAAATTTCAGCACGAGTGCTTCATTATTGAAGACTGTAGCGTGATTACAACAGACAGACAGACGGACATCGTTATATAGTCTTAGAATTTCTCCCTGATCAAGAATATATATATACTTTATACAGTCGGAAATCGATATTTCGATGTGTTACAAACGGAATGACAAACTTATTATACCCCCGTCACCATTCTATGGTGGTGGGTATAAAAAATATGGGAAACATTTAAATCTGAAGCAATTTTAAGGAAACTTCGCAAAAGTTTATTTATGATTTATCGCTCGATATATATGTATTAAAAGTTTAGGAAAATTAGAGTCATTTTTACAACTTTTCGACTAAGCAGTGGCGATTTTACAAGGAAAATGTTGGTATTTTGACCATTTTTGTCGAAATCAGAAAAACATATATATGGGAGCTATATCTAAATCTGAACCGATTTCAACCAAATTTCGCACGCATAGCTACAATGCTAATTCTACTCCCTGTGCAAAATTTCCACTAAATCGGTGTTAAAAATTGGCCTCTGTGGTTATATGAATGTAAATCGGGAGAAAGCTATATATGGGAGATATATCTAAATCTAAACCGATTTCAACCAAATTTCGTACAAACAGTTGGAATGTTAATTCTACTTCCAGTGCAAAATTTCAAGTAAATCGGAGTAAAAGATTGGCCACTGTGGTCATATGAGTGTAAATGGGGCGAACCACATATATGGGAGTTATATCTAAATGTGAACCGATTTCAATAAAATTTGGCACACTTGACTACACTACTAATTGTACTGCTAGTGCAAAATTTCTACCAAATTGGGGTAAAACTCTGGCTTCTGGGACCATATTAGTCCATATCGGGCGAATGATATATATGGGAGCTATATCTAAATCTGAACCGATTTCAATCAAACTTAGCACACTTGGCTATAGTAGTAATTGTTCTTCTTTTGCAAAATTTTAAACAAATTAGGGTAAAACTCTGGCTTCTGGGGCCAGAGTTTTACATACTTGTGCCAAATTTGAAGTCGATTGGATTAAAACTGCGACCTAGACTTTGATCACAAAAATGTGTTGCATAGTGTGGCGCAGGGTATAAAAATGTTTATTTGTTGTCACTAGAATTTATCGACCCGATATCACTTCCTCCTGTGATTTGTCTGTCCATCCGTCAGTCATCGATTAATGTCGCTATTTTTATAACTTCTTAATTAATGACATTTGTATACAGACAATTTTTTGCACTCAATGACGACTTTTGGAGCACCGGTCAGGCCTAACGCAATGACACCGGCTGTTCTCCGTTTGATTCACTTTCGTGAACGGATCGTTTTGAAACGTGCACGTCGTTCATAATTTTTTCGATGGCTGCATCGCTTCATGTTTTGGCCTACCACGAATTTAGACTCCTACCTCCCGACTTGACTTCTTGAGCTTACTGACTACGCAAGTTTTATCCGATTAGCCTGAAGTTAAAAATCTAGTAGTCTTTTAGGTCAACAAAAGGTGGAAATCGCTTCACATTTTGGCATAGACCGATCTACCGATTTGAATTCTTGGCCTTCTAGAAATCACAATTTTTAGGCAATTTGTCTGAAGTTAAAAATCTAGACTAGTTTGGACCAGTCTATAGTTTGTTAGAGCTCCCATATAGGCATATCACTCAATTTGACTTTTTGGGTATCCATACACCGCAATATACATTCGATTTGTCTGACATTAAAATTGTAGAAATATTTTAGGCCCATAAATAGGTATGTAGAATCTTGCGTGTATTGGTCTAAGTTTTGGTAAAACCGCCATATAGGCCGATCTCCCGGTTTGGAATTTTTGGGACTTTTTGAAACCGAAATTGGATTTACTTCAAAATGGAAATTTAGAGCACCTTTAAGTCCACAAAAAAGTGTACGGAACATCGTGTGCAATAGTCCATGTTTGCTATATTTACCATAAAGACCTATCTCCCAATTTGACTTCTTTGGGTCTAGACACTAAATTTTTTATCCGATTTGCCATATAGAGGGTGGATGTTATGCATTGCAATCGATTTCAGATTGCTGTCATTTCTAAATCGCTCGTCCGGCAGCTGATAGATTTATTCCAGTGACAGTTGCTCGTTACCATGATACTGACAGTGGCAAAATATATTGCTCACTGATGGAAAAAGAGCCAAGAGTTGCTTCGCTTGCACAAAAGTAGCCAGTTTGATTAGGTGGCAGCTCGACGTATCAGGCTCACTTAGTATTCAGTCCATTATGATACCACATTGGACGAACTTCTCTCTTATCACTGAAAGCTGCCAGATTCCATGTTAAGCTTAATGGCAAGGGACCTCCTTGTTATAGCCGAGTCCGAACGGCGTTCCACATTGCAGTGAAACCACTTAGAGAAGCTTTGAAACCCTCAGAAATGTCACCATCATTACTGAAGTGGGATAACCCACCGCTGAAAAACTGTTTGGTGTTCGGTCGAAGCAGGAATCGAACCCACGACCTTGTGTATGCAAGGCGAGCATGCTAACCATTGCACCACGGTGGCTCTCGAGTTTGGTGGCCAGTTAAAGAATTTGGTTTTCTCCGATGGGAAGTCATTCAAAATTGAGCAGTTGGTGAACAATCAAAATGAATGGGTTTACTTGGCAAAGAGGTCAGCTGAAAATTTACACCTTCGATTGGCCACCAGAACTCAAGCGCTGCCGATGGTAATAGTATGGGTCGCCGTAAGGGCCCAGGTATTCATTCAAAATAAATTCCGAGCCAAAGAAGCGGAGAATCGAAGTGTTAAAAAACCTCTCCTATTTTTTAACGCTTTTTAATTTTGTAGCCAAGATGCAAAAAGTCAACAAATTTTAAGACGATTTTATTAATTTTGAAAATTTTTTCCAGAACTGTTAAAGCCAAGTTGATCTTATTGAACCAAAAGTTTCTTTCATGTTAGGACATTCAATTTTAAGTTGAATCACTTAACTATAAAGACCAAACGACTTCATTGAAAAGTTTATCGACTTTGGGTCAAAGAAAAAAACTTTATATCAGAGAAATACACTGTCTATGCTAAGTGAAAAACGCATTCGTATTTTAAGGTTAAGAAATCTTTGGCCTTACGATTTTTTTTTTTTTCATTGTGGACAGACAAATATTTCGGCCGCAGGCCATGGATATTCCTACAGCACAATCGCACTCAGAACGTTCCAACCATGAATGGCTTAAATGAGTTGCTCTTCGCTTCATTTCTACTATACAATGGCCATCAAAATCTCTGGATCTCAAGTCGTTGTACTATTGCATTTTGAAGAGCAAGGACGATCATATGGCGGCGCTTTACCGAGAATGGGTCAAATTACTGTTAATTTAGTGCAACGTGTTGTGACCTTGTCATCAGTTTGAAGGCTACAATACGTGTCTAAAATAACCAATTCTAATAAATCTATACTGATTCTCAAATTTTGATGTTATTTATGATAGCTTTTTCACTTAAATTAAAAAATGGAAAAATATACCGCTTTACATTGTTTCATTGACATCAGCCACCCTGTATATAAGGTAGTCAATTCCAATAAAATCTAAAATTTGAACAACAAAATAAAATAAAAAATAAAAATATTACTGTGTTGCATTGCATATCAGCCACCCTGTATATTTGAAAATAATGATTTTATAGGCACTGAAAAAAATATTGATCTAATATGAAAGGTTATGCTACCTAAATCTTAGGTCACGCACTTTACACAATATTAACTCTTTCACTACCGATGTGCACATTCGAAAAAGACGCTAAATTTTATTATTCCACTTAGTTTCGATTTTTTTTCTCGATATTATTTTAAAGTAGAGGCTTTAATCTAAATAAGCTAGAAATATTTTCCATATTGGTGAGCACTAAAATACACTCAAAAAAGTTTACTTGGATTCAAAGATTTTGACCTTCCCTTAAGGATTTTGGTATTGATTCCAAGCCAAAGAAATTTTTATCGACCTATCTGACTTTAAATCTAGGACGAATAAAATTAGTATACAGATCTCATTTATCAAATTTTCATTCTCTTTTCGCGGTTTACTAATAAAGGTACTCACATACAAAAAAATGCCAGTCTAAAAATTCAAATTATAATGGATACTTCAAAGTAAAAAATGTTTTCTTAATTCCAAAAAAAAAAAACTTTAAACTAAAAAACTAAATCCTCAAAATAAGTCTTAGCCTATATTTTTAAGGGGTTTTATCTTAAATCTAAAGTTTGAATATTTCAGTTAATTTAAGGACAATTTCTTTAAATAAAAAATGTGTTTCCTTGCTTTAAGGAAAATTAGCCTTAGTTCAAACACATGGGACTTTAACGGAGGGACGCAAGCTTACAAAATTTGTGTCCTAAATTTAATGAAATTTATGAAATTTTAATGAAAATTTTTGAAGTACATATTATAAACTTTATTTTAATTAAAATTTCATTATTTTAAAGAAATTTGTCCCTAATATTTTGTAAATTTCGCATCCTAAAATTTAGGTTGTGTAATCTTTAATATTACGTAAGAATTTTTTTCAGTGTACATTTGTATAAACTTCTTTAACAATAAACGAAAAATACAAAAATTTGAGACAAATTTTCTACTGTATGTTTCTAGTATGTCATACAAAAATTATAGCTGATACTTTTTCGAGTTTTTGGTTATTTTTCTCAAACTTCGAACGATATTATAAGGCAAATAGCGCTTTTTTTCATAATGCCTTTTGGTCACAATTTTAGAATTAAGTTTTCAGAACAAGCTCATATAGCTCTTGAAATAATTGAGGTAGGTTCTCAAAATGACAATTTTTGTTCTACATGCTGTTAGTAGAACTAGAAACAGAAGAAAAATTAAAGTTTTTAACATTAGGTTTATTTCGGTAGTGAAAGGGTTATGAACACATTTCTTTAAAATAAGGAAATTTTAATCCAAATATGGTTATAATCTTTGATTTAAAAATTTCCTTCTTTAAATTTCCTTATTTACATTTTTAAGGCTTATTATGAGGATTTTTCATTTTTTTATGTTTTCTTGGCATTAAGAAAACATTTTTTACTTTGAAGTTATAATTTGGATATTACACTGAAATTTATTTGTAAATGGATAGCTTTGTTAATAGATCATAAAAAGAAAATTAAAATGCAATAGCTCAGTTCTATAGCCTAATTTTAATTTTATGGAGCCTAGATCGAATCTTTGGCTAGGGATCACTATCAAAATTTTTAAACTTTTTTTTGAGTGTACGATTCACCATGAAAGATAGCACAAAACTTTCGGCCGCATATAGTTTTTTTTTAAATAGCTTCCCAAAACCCTATGAAATAGTGTTCTTTCGAGTATAGCTAATTAATGTCTATGAAATTTTCGTTGTCCTTTTGGCATTTTTGATTGAAGTGTATCACATTACCATCAACTTTTAATGAGTTTATGAACAGTTTGTGCTAAGAAAATCAAAATGCTAAAGTTATTGAGGGGCTGTAGATTTATAGAATTTGAAAAAAAAAAAACCTATTTTAATAATCTGCATAGATTTTTTAATTAAAAAATGTTTATATAAGAAGGCAATAACAGGAATTTTGCAATTAAAATTAAAATTTCTATCTAAAAATATTAAAAATTTATTCATATGAAAAATGTGTAACAAAATTGTCAAAACTTTTATAATTTGCTCAACATTTCATGGGAAGGCATTTTTAACAAGCCTTTTGTTTTGCAGGGTGAAACTATGAATGGAGTTTCTCTGGTTGTGTGCATCCATGTCGCATTATTCAGCAGAGCCTAGAATTAAATGGAAAAAGCTCTAATAGAATCTGCATGCTATCATAGTTGAGTAAAATCAATTTTGACAGTTACCTGCAGTGTTACGAGAGTACAAAAAAAAAAAAAACGAACAAAAATAGCATCAAAACTTTTAGTTTTCATTTTTAAGCCTTTCTGAAACTCAAGCACCATGGTTTATTTTCATATTCTCCCTTATTTCCGTTTTGAAGAAGAGCTAAAAGTCAGGTAAAACCGGTAAAACTAAAAAATAGTTTTTATGCGCTGTTGTTTTTTGTTTTTAGTGCTTGAAGTTTCTCCTATGAAAGGGGAACCTTTCTTGCTGTTTTTTTTTTTGCTACAAAAAATTGTTGTTATGATAGGACCAGTTGTTATTATTTCACCTGGTTGGCCAGATTGAGCTTTTGTTGGGTTTTTGTTTTTATTTATATGGATTTTTTGTAGTTTCTCCATTTTTGCATAAATAGGAGTTTATATAACAACAACGGGAGAAAAAAATCACCATGGGTTGAAAACAATAACAGCTCAGTGCCAACTCGAATGAGCTTAAAATTGCTTAACAAAAAGTTGGAAATGAAATTTTGCATCTATTCACTTCTTTATTGGGGGGATTGAGGTGTGCAAAAACCCTTTTATAATAGTACAACCAAAAACTTTTCATATTAAATTTTTTTAACGATTTTTCGGTAGACGTCACAAATAAATACACAAAATCAATTACACTGGAAATTAAGATTGTATTGGTGCGACAAAACAATGATTATTTCATAATTGAGTTATATATGCATAGCAAGTAAGTACGAATTAGAATCCCGCTTGCCATTTGTGGCAAAAATAATCTACCACAATGAAGAAAATTTTACCGCAAATCTACCAAATTAAAAAATCCCAATTTTTTTTGAAATTTTATATCTGTAGAAAATTTTATTCCTATAGAAAGTTTTGTCAAAATTTCTATGGAAAATTTTCTCAAAATTTCATTTCTATAGAAAATTTTGTCAAAATTTTATTTCTATAGAAAATTTTGTCAAAACTTTATTTCTATAGACAATTTTGTCAAAATGTTTTTTTTTTTCTATTGACATTTTGCATCTTGACTACAAAGCTAAAAAGCCTTTGAAAAGAGGAGATGTTTTTCAACACTTTACATTAAAGACTATTTTGACTTTTAACATGGCGTAATTTCTTCTTGCAGTCGAGTGCTAATTTGGTAATTTAAGGTGTCGTTAACACACAAAATTTTATTTCTATAGAAAATTTTGCCAAAACTTTATTTCTATAGAAAATTTTGTCAAAACTTTATTTCTATAGAAAATTTTGTCAAAACTTTATTCCTATAGAAAATTTTGTCAAAATTTTATTTCTATAGACGATTTTGTCAAAATTTTATTTTTATAGAAAATTGTGTCAAAATTTTATTTCTATAGAAAATTTTGTCAAAATTTTATTTTTATAGAAAATTTTGCCAAAATTTTATTTCTATAGAAAATTTTGCCAAAATTTTATTTCTATAGAAAATTTTGCCAAAATTTTATTTCGATAGAAAATTGTGTCAAAATTTTATTTTTATAGAAAATTTTCTCCAAATTTTATTTTGATAGAAAATTTTGTTAAAATTTTATTTCGATAGAAAATGTTTACTTCTATACAAAATTTTCAAAAGTTTGTTTCTATAGAAAATTGTGTATAATTTTATTTTTATAGAAAATTTTGTCAAAATTTTATTTTTATAGAAAATTTTGTCAACATTTTATTTTTATACCCTAAACCACATAGTGGTCAGGGTATAATAAGTTTGATCGGCCAAAAAATGTGCCTACCAGAAATATTGATTTTAGACTCCATAAAATATATACCGATCGACTCAGAATCACCTCCTGAGTCGATCTAGCGCTTGGTGTCCGTCCGTCCGTCTGTCAATGTATTTGTTGTTCACAGTATTCCGGTCGCAATTATTAACCGATTTTGATGAAATTTTGTACAGGGAGTTTTTTGGGCACAAAGACGAAAGCTATTGAATTTGGAAGAAATCGGATCAAATTTAGATATAGCTCCCATATATATGTATCGCCCGATTTCGACAAATGGGGTCACTTTGCGCGTTTTTTCAAACGGATCGTCACCAAATTTGCCAAAAGGTAATCTTTTCCATCGCCATTCAAGTCTGCAAAATTTTATCCAAATCGGTTCAGATTTAGATATAGCTCCCATATATGTGTATAGCCCGATTTTCCCAAATTTGGCCATAGAACCCTTATTTATTAAACGATCTTACTAAAAGTTGGCTAGATCCAGTCCTCTATAGTACTACCTATATGTGCAAAATTTCATCGAAATCGGTTCAAATTTAGATAGAGCTCCCATATATGTATCGCCCGATTTTGAAAAATTCGCCTTTATAACCTTATGTTTGACCATACAGGCCTCATTTCGTAACTGATCTTACTCAAATCTTGCACAAGGTAACCTTTTGTGGTATTAATCAAACCCGCAAAATATTATGCAAATTGGTTCAGATTTAGATATAGCTTCCATATATATGCATCGCTCGATTTTCCAAAATTTGGCCATAGTACTCTTATTTATTAACCAATGTTACTCAAATTTCAAATTTTGATGTACTAGCCGATCGTACTTATACGTACTTGTAGCTCTTACATAAGAATATTGCTCGATTTTTACAAATTTGTATTTATTACCCACACTAATTTAACGATTTTCTCTTTTTTAATAATGGGCTCAATATTAGTGGCATACTAACTCCGTAGGGGCAGTATCAACACAGCCAGTGTTGCTAGAAGTAGAGGAAATTCCCTATATGTAGGGTTTTTCTTGTAGGGACGTAGGGCCACAATGTAGGACATTTTCACTCAACACAATTTGTAATAATTTTTACATTTTGGTGGCTCTAGAGGAGGAAATTAGAAGCCGGCAAGGCTTGATCTTTAACAATGTGTGGTAAACTTTATTCCTGTAGAAAACTTTGTCAACATTTTATTTCTATAGAACATTTTGTCAAAATTGTATTTCTATAGAAATTTTTTTCAAAATATTATTTCTATAAAAAATTTTCTCAAAATTTTATTTCTGTGGAATTTTTTCTCAAAATTTTATTTCTATAGAATTTTTTTGTCAAAATTTTATTTCTATAGAAAAATTTTTCACAAAAATTTGTTTATAGAAACATTTTCCAAAATTTTATTTTTATAGAGATTTTACAAAAAAGATTACTAACTTGGGTAGAATTCTACCAACTGTGGCAACCGTGGTGGTAATACAAATTTATATTCTAAGTTATATACGTTGTATATTCATGTTTTAAGATAATAAGGTACTTAGAACCATTTTTGTTTTGTAAAATTTTTTAAATTTAACGGAAAATATAGTAGGAAAAATTGTTTGGGAATGTATGGGAAAGTAGGGAACTTTTTTTGTCCTTGTAGGGTAAACCGAACATTTTCCCTGGCAACATTGACTATGAGCTATAGTCAGATTGACACAAAGCACCCATAGATATGTACCCCTTAATTGTCTTAAATATGCAACTGCGGTTTTTCTCCCAGACCTAAATGTTACCTCACAAATGCTTATGATTACTAATTCTGTAATGATGGTTTAGGGTATGATATAGTCGGCCCCGGCCGACTTTCTACTTTACTTACTTGTTTATAGAAATTTTTTTCAAAATTTTATTTCTATAGAAAAGTTTTGTCAAAATTTTGCTTTTATAGAAATTTTTGCCAAAATTTTATTTCTATAGAAAATTTTGCCAAAATGTTATTTCTATAGAAAGTGGCGTGAAAATCTTATTTTTAAGAAAATTTTGCAAAAAATTTATTTCTATAGAAAATTTTGTCTTTTTCTCTGTTGGTCAAGTTAGTTTAGTCAGTGCATGGTTTTAAGCTGAAATCAAAAACAACAATAATGGTTGAAGAATATAGCAACAATAACAAAACAAAACGAAAAACAAATTATTTTTATACAAAATTTTGTCCAAAATTTATTTCATTCGTTTTGTTTGTTATTGTTGGTTTTTGTTCTTTAACCATTGTTGTTGTTTTTTTGATTTCAGCTTAAAACCATACATTGACTAAACTACAAGTGTAGCTTAACCAACAGAGGAAAAGAATGTTTGTCAAATTTATTTGGGCAAAGCCCTATAGACTGCAAGATGGTTATAGAAAATCTTTTCAAAATTTTATTTCTTCAGAAAATTTAGTCAAAAGTTAATGTTTATAGAAAATTTTGTCAGAATTTTATTTCTATAGAAAATGTTGTCAAAAATTTATTTCTACAGAAAATTTTTTTAATTTTTATCTCTATAGAATATTTTGCCAAAATTTTATCTCTATGGAAATTTTTGCCAAAATTTTTTTTCTATAGAAAATTTTGTCAACATTTTATTTCTATAGAAAATTTTGTAGCAATTTTATTTTGTGTTGTCAAAATTTTATTTCTATAGAAAATTTGGTCAAAATTTTATCTCTATAGAAAATTTGACCAAAATTTTATTTCTACAGAAAATTTGGTCAAAATTTTATCGCTATAGGATAAAAAATGGTTCTAATTTTGCCAAAATTTTATTTCTATAGAAATTTTTGTCAAAATTTTATTTCTATAGAATATTTTGTAATAATTTTACTTCTATAGAAAATTTTGTAGCTATTCCATTTTGATAGAAAATTTTCGCAAAATTTTATTTCTATAAAAATTTTGTCAAAATGTTATTTCTCTTAAGAATTAAAGCACATCAAGAATTCTACCAATCTACTAAATAGTAAAAAATCTACCATTTGTGGTAGACTTCTACCAACTGTGGCAACCGTCTTAAAAGGATAAATTGACTAAATTTTAAGAAAGCGAGTAGTAGAGAAGTAGCACAGCAGCTATGCTACTTTTCTGCTATGTACACTGAAAAAAATATTGTAGTGAGACCAAAGATTTCATGTTTCTACAATATGAATGCGAATTTTGTTTTTTTTTTCTTTGTCTAAAAGCCAACAAACTTTTCTATGAAGTCGTTGTATTCTTATAGTGAAGTCATTGGACATAAAAATGGACATATTAACATGAAAGAAGAACTTGATTGAGTATGTTTGACTTTAATAATTCTGAAGAATTTTCCACAATTAATGAAATTGTCTTTAAATTTGTTGACATTTTGCATCTTGAGTACAAAGCCTTTAAAATTAGAAGATGTTTTTCAACACTTTACATTAAAAGCGAAGTTATGTGTGGGTAATACGGCAGATGGGATAGAGCTAGATACATACAAACAATATTTTTTGGCTTTAAACACGTAATTAATTGATCCAATTAATTTTAAATTGAAATGTCTTCAATCACAGAAATTACAGTATCAATCACTAAAGTCAATTAAACAATTAATTGATCAAATTAAAAAATTAATTGATACAACCAATTTTTGTGGCAGATTTTTGTTTCAATTAATTATTTCAATTAATTAATTCAATTAATTTTTTTTAAAGAAGCCTAATGTTTTGCAAGAAATCAATACCAAATTATTAAGGTCATAATCCTTGAATCTAAATAAACTTTTTTTGAGTGTATGAAATGAGATTATAGTATGAATATAGTTTCAATAATGTCCGAGAACACAGAAAAAAGTCAACTTTTAAACTGATTCTAGAATATAAGTAAAAATGTATTTGGTCTTAGTATATTTTTGCAAATTTTTATGAAAATTTCCCTTGCCCAATAAAATTTACTTGTTAAGATTTTTTATACCCTCCATCATAGGATGGGGGTATATTAACTTTGTCATTCCGTTTGTAACACATCGAAATACTGCTCTAAGACCCCATAAAGTATATATATTCTGGGTCGTGGTGAAATTCTGAGTCGATCTAAGCATGTCCGTCCGTCCGTCCGTCCGTCCGTCCGTCCGTCCGTCCGTCTGTTGAAATCACGCTAACTTCCGAACGAAACAAGCTATCGACTTGAAATTTGGCGCAAGTAGTTATTATCGATGTAGGTCGGATGGTATTGAAAATGGGCCATATCGGTCCACTTTTACGTATAGCCCCCATATAAAGGGACCCTCAGATTTGGCTTGTGGAGCCTCTAACAGAAGCATATTTCATCCGATCCGGCTGAAATTTGGTATATGATGTTGGTATATGGTATCTAACAACCATGCAAAAATTGGTCCACATCGGTCCATAATTATATATAGCCCCCATATAAACCGATCCCCATATTTGGCTTGTGGAGCCTCTAAGAGAAGCATATTTCATCCGATCCGGCTGAAATTTGGTACATGGTGTTGGTATATGGTCTCTAACAATCATGGAAAAATTAGTCCACATCGGTCCATAATTATATATAGCCCCCATATAAACCGATCCCCAGATTTGGCTTGCGGAGCCTCAAAGAGAAGCAAATTTCATCCGATTCGGCTGAAATTTGGTACATGATGTTGGTATATGGTCTCTAACAACCGTGCAAAAATTGGTTCACATCGGTCCATAATAATATATAGCCCCCATATAAACCGATCCCCAGATTTGGCTTGCGGAGCCTCAAAGAGAAGCAAATTTCATCCGATCCGCCTGAAATTTTGTACATGATATTGGTATATGGTCTCTAACAACCATGCAAAAATTGGTCCACATCGGTTCATAATTATATATAGCCCCCATATAAACCGATCCCCAGATTTGGTTTGCGAAGTCTCCAAGAGAAGCAAATTTCATCCAATCCGGTTGTAATTTGGAACATGGTGTTAGTATATAATCTTTAACAACCGTGCCAGAATTGGTCCATATCGGTCCATAATTATATATAGCCCCTATATAAAACATTCTCCAGATTTGACCTCCGGAGCCTCTAGGAGGAGCAAAATTCATCCGATCCGGTTCAAATTAGGAACGCGGTGTTAGTATATGGTCGCTAACAACCATACCAAAATTGGTCCAATCACACAAAAATTGGTCCATATCGGTTCATAATCATGGTTGCCACTAGAACCAAAAATAATCAACCAAAATTTTATTTCTATAGAAAATTTTGTCAAAATTTTATTTCTATAGAAAATTTTGTCAAAATTTTATTTCTATAGAAAATTTTGTTAAAATTTTATTCGGTTCATAATAAAATTTTCATCATTGTCAAAATTTTATTTGTATAGAAAATTTTGTCAAAATTTTATTTCTATAGAAAATTTTGTTCAAATTTTATTCGGTTCATAATCATGGTTGCCACTCGAGCCAAAAATAATCTACCAAGATTTTATTTCTATAGAAAATTTTGTCAAAAGTTTATTTCTATAGAAAGTTTTGTTAAAATTTTATTTCTGTAGAAATTTTTGTCAAAATTTTCTTTCTATAGAAAATTTTGTCAAAATTTGTATTTCTATAGAAAATTTTGTGAAAATTCTATTTCTATAGAAAATTTTGTTAAAAATTTTATTTCTGTAGAAAATTTTGTCAAATTTAGAAGATGGTGTTAGGAGGTTTTAAGATACCTTGCCATCGGCAAGCGTTACCGCAACTTAAGTAGTTCGATTGTGGATGGCAGTGTTTAGATGAAGTTTCTACGCAATCCATGATGGAGGGTACATAAGCTTCGGCCTGGCCGAACTTACGGCCGTATATACTTGTTTTAAATTATGTTAGCATTCTAAATTATTTCGTTACTAAAGCCGACGATTTTTTTTTCAATTCCCAAAAATAGTAAAAAAATAAAGCGCAGTTAATATGGTAATAATTTGGTACCAATGTCTTTGCCATAGAGCATCTCAGCATCTGCCTTAGAAAAATTCGATTTTCCTACCATAAGACGAAAAGTTCATTGATTTCAGATTTTCATACTCTGTGTATAAATTACCAAAATGCCACAACTAATGTTCGTACCATTTCAAAAAGATTGACAAAAATTATTTTTTTTAGTTATATGCTCCATCAATCTACGATATGGATTCTATTCTATACATTAAATACTATTTCACAAAAAAAAAAAAATTCGACGACTGTAGCTATCATTGAACATCTGTGCGTATGATCAACACATTCGATAGGAAATGAGAACTCATACGCCACCATGTTAGCGATCGTTTGGCATTCATGTGAAAATAATGGGAATGAATGCTTTAACTTTTTATATTTTTATGTTGCAACATCCCGGAAGTAGATGAGATCAATACATGGTGTTTTTTGGCAATTATTCTCAGGGTCAGCCCCTGAGTCGATCTAGCCATGTACATACATGAAGTTTCGACTGGAGATGAATACTAGTCCTAACGTAAAATACTCCAGGAAACTTTCACTTTCTCACTAGATTTTCGCGTGAAGTTGTTTTGTAACATTTATAAAAATTATAAGAATTCACTTTTTATTATAAATAAAACAAATTTTTGATTACAAAAAGAATAATTTCATGTTTAACAAGTATATACGGCCGTAAGTTCGGCCAGGCCGAATCTTATGTACGCTCCACCATGGATTGCATAGAAACTTATACTAAAGACTGTCATCCACAATCGAATTACTTGGGTTGCGGTAACACTTGCCGATGGCAAGGTATCTTAAAACTTCTTAACACCGTCTTCCGATGCCGATTAAATACGTAAATAATCCAGTTTCACAAAATTGTCTATAGAAATAAATTTTTGACAAAATTTTCTACAGAAATAAAATTTTGACAAAATTTTGTATTGTAATAAAACTTTGACAAAATTTTCTATAGCAATAAAATCTTGACAAAATTTTGAATAGTAATAAAATGTTGACAAAATTTTCTATAATAATAAAATTTTGACAAAATTTTCTATAGAAATAACATTTTGGTAGATTATTTTTGGGGATCGGCTATATATGGCTATATATGGACCAATTTTGTCATGGTTGTTAGCGGCCGTATACTATACGGATCGGATGAATTTTTCTCCTCCAATAGCTCCGGAGGTCTAATAGTAATAAAATTTTGACAAAATTTTCTATAATAATAAACTTTTGATAAAATTTTCTTTAGAAATAACATTTTGGTAGATTATTTTTGGGGATCGGCTATATATGGCTATATATGGACCAATTTTGGCATGTTGTTAGCGGCCGTATACTATACGGATCGGATGAATTTTTCTCCTCCAATAGCTCCGGAGGTCTAATCTGGGGATCGGTTTAAATGGGGGTTATATATAATTAAGACCGGCATGGACCAATTTTTGCATGGTTGTTAGAGATCATATACTAACACCACGTACCAAATTTCAACCACAGCGGATGAATTTTACCTATCCATGGGGCTCCGGAGATCAAATCTGGGGATCGGTTTATATGGGGGCTCTGAATAATTATGGACCGATGTGAACCAATTTTTGCATGGTTATTAGAGACCATATACTAACACCATGTACCAAATTTCAGCCGGATCGGATGAAATTTGCCTTCTTAGAGGCTCCGAAAGCCAAATAAGGGAATCGGTTTATATGGGGGCTATATATAATTATGGACCGATGTGGACAAATTTTTGCATGTTTGTTAAATACCATATACTAACACCATGTACAAAATATCAGCCGGATCGGATGAAATTTGCTTCTTTTAGAGGCTCCGCAAGCCAAATCTGGGGATCGGTTTATATGGGGGCTATATATAATTATGGAGCGATTTGGACTAATTTTTGCATATTTGTGAGGGACCATATACTAACACCACGTACCAAATTTCAGCCAGATCGAATGAAATTTGCTTCTCTTAGAGTCTCCGCAATCCTAATCGGGGTATCGGTTTATATGGGGGCTATATATAATTATGGACCAATGTGGACCAATTTTTGCATGGTTGTTAGAGATCATATGCTGACACCATGTACCAAATTTCAGCTGGATCGGATGAAATTTGCTTCTCTTAGAGTCCCCGCAAGCCAAATTTGGGGCCCGTTTATATGGGGGCTATACGTAAAAGTGGTCCGATATGGCCCACTTGCAATACCGTCCGACCTACATCAATAACAACTAGTTGTGCCAAGTTTCAAGTCGATAGCTTGTTGCGTTCGGAAGTTAGCGTGATTTCAACAGACGGACGGTCATGCTTAGATCGACTCAGAATTTCACCACGAATATATATACTTTATGGGGTCTTTGGCAATATTTCGATGTGTTACAAACGGAATGACAAATCTAATATACCCCCCATCCTATGGTGGAGGGTATAACAATAAATAATTTTTCTAGTTAAATACATTTTTATACATGATATTTAGATACAATTTGATAGTATTAATGTTCAATATAATTTATTGTATAAGCTAATGCACACATATTTTAAATTCCTGATTTTATTGTTGCTGACACGAAAGGTGTTTTATTTTTTTTCATTTTATTTATTTTAATGCTTTTTTTGTTTTTGAATTCCCAAATAGCTTCCTATAAACAAAACAAGTGAAATGCATATTAAAACTTGTGGAAAAAAATAAAGAAAACTTTCCTTTTAATATTTCATAGCAACGCCAAAGCAAATGGAAGAAGCGTGGAAAAACTGAAGTGAAATAGAAAACTTCTTCCACGATACGCCATGCATTTGCTTTTTATAATATTTTCAAAATACCTCCCATATGAGTAGAGTTTCAAAATTTTGTTTTGTTTGTTTGCCTCTATAACTACGTTGTTGGCATCACAGCCAAAGGAAAAAAACAAAGACGCTTCTCTTCAAAATATGAAATATGGTAATAAAGAAGGCAACTTTATGGCGTTGAAACTGTAACAAAAACAAAAAATAAAACAGTGAAGAAATGAAGAATGAATGGCTGATGAGTGAAGTACGCTCCAGTGAATCGAATAAAAGAATGGAAAATGAAGCCGAATAAATTGAAAAAGTTGTTATGACACATGGGGAAAATGGTGTGTGTGTGTGTTTTTGTATTTTCTTAAATATTTAACTAAAACGCATTTGGGTTGGTATGAATATATTTTCTACAAAGCTTGGCAGAAGGATTTTTTTTTAAAATCATTTAAAATCAGTTTAACATTAAACTTTTTTCTATAAAGACTTAGAATATCATTACAATTTTTAATTTGTGATTTTTATATGGAAAACTTTAATTAAAATTTTACAATTGCTATTGCCCTTCCAAATTCTCATTTCCATTAATCTTTTGTATATCTTAGAGAGATTAAAAGACCTCTTGGCAATTTATATCATTGCATTGTCTTATCATAAAATTTGTGGTTTCAATAAAATATTGGATAGATTTTGAATTAGTTCATGTATCTAAAAGACATCTCTGCCATATAATGCCAAGCCTCTGGCAATGGCCAGAACAATCCTAAGAAAATCCATCTATAATATTGAAAATATGTCCTTTATACCCACTAGAATCCTGATAATGACATCTAATTTGTTTAATTAGAAGACCACAAAAGCATTGCATTGCAATGCATTAGGACATGTCCACATCCACAATCACATGTCTGTCTTGCGTGCGTGCATTAACATAAGTAAGCCCAAGCGGGTAAGGATGAACTCGCCCCAAATGCCATCACATAAACATCCTAGGCATACTCCCGTACTAGCCATCTCAGAGACTGAGGAGTGTATTTGACATGATAAAATGTAATTGTAAAATTCCCCAAAATGCACTTACTTAAGTAATTGCTGGCCATGTTAAGTAATGTTCGGTCATTCGATCGACAAACATGCCACACAACAACATCGCAGGCATTTGTAAAGGCCACCAGACTCATGTCATCCCATAGCCAATACACCATCAAACCATTTGGATGGAAGACAAGCTACAACAATTTTCCCAAAAATAAATGACATTTTGAACATCATAACATCAATCTTAGATTGACAACTACCTGCCTAGCAAATGACTTCCGAGTAGCTTCCACCATTGGGTCCAACCTTTTACTGCTACGAACTGCTATGGACATAAAATTATGGTCAAACACATACGTATGGCCTCCCAGGAATTAGTGGTTCAAAGATAATGAGACCAATGCAAAATGTACCCACTCGTCGTCGTCGTCGTTGCTGCAGTCGTAGTTCGCCAAAACCATAATAAGCAAAAATTAGATCTTAGATCTAAGGACAACCACATCCAATGCTTGGAATAATGGAAGGGAGTGAGTGTATGAATGTACATCCATTTGTTGGGTACTTCTCCCAAAACCCCCAAAAATGTATTCGTACATACTCCCATTTGAAAGGTAAAATAATTTGAGTAGGCCCACCACAAAAAATCCAGAGGACAGCTACATTGCACGTACCTTTACTTACCATAGATGAAGGGAGTAGAACACTTGCAATTATAAACCACAAAATTGTATTAACTGGTAAAGCCAGCTCTTAACATTAACGCCAATACACGTGAACATTTATGGTCAGTCAATGTGTTGTGAAACGAGGTGAGATCATTACATTGGGAGAAGCTTAACTTAAGCCATTGAAGTTCGGATGGGGAAACAAATGGAATGACTGCTTCGAAGTTCTCAAAATTATCCAATGGCAAAACTACACGGAGAAGATATTATATGGGAGCCGTAAGTTAACGAAAGCTAGAAAATTAAAGATTTACGTGGTATACAAGTTCATGGTTCGGGTTCGTTGATTCGGTGTAGGTATAGGTGACGATTTATTGATACGACGTCTTTAACTGTTATGTTAGTCTGCGTAATTATCCGGTTGATTCCGCATTTTCTTTAGAGACTCGATGATACGGTATCGGAGATTGTTCGTTTAATCTAAGTTTACGATTCGGGTTGTTGTTGTAACAGTTTATTGTGATTTCATCCATTTTTATGTTATACGCTCTGGTACTTCGAGGAACTCTGCGACTAAGATGGGGTGCGTCCAGAGTGGTCTGGTGGTAAGTCGGGTTGGTTTAGCAGGACAAGAGAAAAGATGACGCGTGTCGTGTGGTCCTTGGTTGCAAATTGGACATACGTCAGCTACGCTGCTATCAATCACTGATAAGTAGGAATGTAGTTTCTCACCGCTTCAGCTACAGTATCCTCATGAATCCTGTTCAAACCTGCCTGCTACGCTGCTTGATCTAGAGGCTCTCTTTTGTAGCGCTTGATCTCGCGCTCTAGATTAAGTATATCAACCCTTTCGTTGGGTGGTGGTTGTGTATCCATGAGATGGTGATTTGGATGATTACTGCGATAACAACCCAGGAGATTAGGTTAGGTTGGGTTAGGTTGCAGCCCGATGTAACAGGCTTACTTAGACTATTCAGTCCATTGTCATACCACATTGGTGAACTTCTCTCTTATCACTGAGTGCTGCCCGATTCCATGTTAAGCTCAATGACAAGGGACCACCTTTTTATAGCCGAGTCCGAACGGCGTTTCACATTGCAGTGAAACCACTTAGAGAAGTTTTGAAACCCTCAGAAATGTCACCAGCATTACTGAGGTGGAATAATCCACCGCTGAAAAATTTTTTGGTGTTGGGTCGAAACAGGAATCGAACCCACGACCTTGTGTATGCAAGGCAGGCATGCTAACCATTGCACCACGGGGGCTCCCATTGCACCCAGGAGATACTGGTTTGATAACATGTAATTGTGTTTTCGCACAGGGATGATCTTTGTCTCCACATAAAGGTGATCCAGGGGTATGCTACGGAGACACCCAGTCGCAGTTGTAAGGGCAGCGCTCTGGCAGGTCTGTATGTTATTCCACTGCTTGTCACTGGTCTGCGGTGTCCACACTGGAGCTGCATAGTTTACCACTGACCGGCCAATTGCCTTATAAGTAGTTAACAAGGTTTCTTTGTCCGCACCCCAAGTACTGCCGGCAAGTGACTTGAGGTTCTTGTTTCTACCGCGGATATTGCAGTGGCATGGGTAGATGACCTGAAAGGTCAAGTGTCACGAGGATCGTCCTATGACACGGCTTGGGCTGATTAAGTCCCCTATTGAAATGTGTCGAAATGGCATGTAAGGCTGTCATCGTATTGTGTACCTTACGGAATCCATATTGATCGTGGGCAGCTGGAAAATTCTCCACAAGGCTGGGGAGGAGTAGTGCCTCAAGGGTCTTGGCTACTGGCGAGAGAACGGATATCAGTCTGTACGATTCACCTTTACCCAAATCTTTGCCTAGCTTCAGTAGTGGAATCACCCTTCCCATCTTCCAGACATCTGGTAAAATAAGTGATTCCAAGGACAAATTGAGGAGTCTAGTCAGGTACTCAACTCCCAGTATTCCCAGGTGCTTCAGCATTAGCATAGAAATTCCGTCGGGGCTCAGCTCCTTGGATGGCTTCGCGCTGTTGATGACATTGGTAACTTCGGCTGTGGTAAATTGTGGTGTGTCATCGGGTCGGAGACCACGTATGCGACGAGTGGCTCTCCTTTTCGCTCTATCACTCTCGGTATGCTCGACAAACTGTCGGTTGAAGTATTTGGCGCATTTCTTCGGATCAGTCACAGTCACGTCGCCAAAGGTGACTGAAATCCCATCATCCCTTGTAGCGGGGTTCGAGAGGGTTCTCACAGTTGACCACAATTTACCTGTTCCTGTGCCTAGGTTACATTGCTTCAGGTGCTCTAACCATGTGTTCCGCTTGTACTCGTCGACTATCTTACTAATCTCTAGATTCAATTCCCTGATTCTAGGGTCAGCAGGGTTAGCACGATGGCGTCCATCACGCTCGTTTGTGAGTCCTTCAGCTGGGAAATTAGGCCTCACTTGTGCAATTCGACCAGCTGGAATGAAGCGAGCGGCTGCTGCGTTGATGGTGTCCGATTCGGTTTCATTGTCGTTGACGATTCGTTGGTACGGCATCGGCGACTGTTCGGTGTTGATGATTCGAAGTTGTTGGTGCGGCGGCGGTGTTGATGATTCAGGATCCAATGATCCTGATTCGGTAATATCGTTGACGATTCGTTGATATGGCTTCTGTGACTGTTCGGTGCTGATTATTCGGGATTGTAGTTCGATGCTACATCGGTGACATTCGAGGATTCGCCGATAGGGCGTGATTGACTGCTCGGTTGTTCGACGTTGATGATTCGGTTTCGTTGCTTTGGGATTCGTTGATATGACATCGATGAATGTTGGGTGTTGATGGTTCGGAATTGTCGTTGATAATTTGTTGATATGGCTTCGGTGAGGAAGAAGTTCACCACTGTGGCATCACAATAGACTGAATAGTCTAAGTGAGCCTGAAATATCGGGCTGCCACTATACGTAAACTAACCTATGGCTGCGGTGACTGTTCGCTTGGTCGTAGTTGAAAACTTGGGTTCCTTGGTTCGGGATTGTTGATGGCGATTCGTTGATACGATATCGGTAATGTTCGTTTGATTTGATTGATTTGAATCGGACTCGGTGAATGTCAATTTGATCGGAGTTGATGATTCGGGATCGTTGATTCGGTATTGTCGTTGACGATTCGATGATAGGGTATCGGTTCGTTTTTCGTTTCGGATTTGATGATTCCTGGATTCGAATGATTATTCGGCGGAACGCATGCTGGCAAGTGCACTTGCAAGTCACTATAAATGCTAGAAAGACGAAAATAAATTAGGTCAGAATCATTCTGAGCTAAGCTACTAGTGGGGAATAAAGCTACTTGCCGAAAAGGAGAGTAATGCCGAAACGATTTGTGCGTAAGCGATTTGTATGGAAGGAAGATATGTGCTGAAGCATTTGGTGCGGAAGCAAGTTAGTTGATGTAGCAAATAGTGGGGAAGTTTGATAAATGCCGAAGATCTTAGTGCCGAATCAAGCTGACATCTCATTCATCTAGGGAGCCACCGTGGTGGAATGGTTAGCATGCCCGCCTTGCATACACAAGGTCCTGGGTTCGATTCCTGCTTCGACCGAAAATAAAAAAGTTTTTCATCTGTGGATTATCCCACCTCAGTAATGCTGGTGAAATTTCGGAGGGTTTCATAGCTTCTCTAAGTAGTTTCACTACTATGTGGAACGCCGTTCGGACTCGGCTATAAAAAGGAGGTTCCTTGTCATTGAGCTTAACATCGAATCGGGCAGCACTCAGTGATAAGAGAGACTTTAACCGATGTGGTATCACAATGGACTGAATAGTCTAAGTGAGCCTGATACATCGGGCTGCCACCTAACCTAACCTAGGGATTGAGATTCAAAAAGTTGACTTCACGATTCCCATTTAGATTTTTCGGTTATTTCCGTACAAATGCTAAAGAGACGGAAATAAATAAAAACGGAAGTAAAGCATGCTAGTAGTCGAAACCATTAGTCCGGAAGCAAGATTAATGCCGAAGCAATTAGTGCGGAATGAAGATAAATACCGACGCATTTATCGCGGAAGCAAGCTAGATACCGAACGGATTAATGGGGAAACAAGCGTACAGCCGAAGTAAATAGTGCAGAAGCAATCTAAATGTCGAAGAGGTAATCTAAATGTCGAAGTTTTTAGTGTGGGAGCAAGATAGTTGCCGAAACCATAAGTCTATAGGTAAGTTAATTGCCGAAGTACTTAGTGTGGAGGCAAACTTAGTGCCGAAGCGACTACTTCTGAAACAAGGTAAATGATGAAGCATCTAGTGCGGAAGCAAGCTCGTTTACGAAGCAACTTGCGTGGAAGCAAGTTCCATGACGAAACACTTCGTGCGGAAGGCCGCTAGTATATGAAGCAAATTGAGGGGGAGCAAGCTATTTGCCGATACACTAGTGGTGGATTAAACTTAGTGCCGAAGCAAACTTCATGACGAAGCAATTAGTGCGGAAGCAAGATAAATCCTGAATCATATATTGCGGAAGCAAGCTAAAGGGTGATACGGTCAAAATTTGGTCAAGGGAAAATGCATGTAAATCGGTGAAATCGTTTATTTAAAAAATCAAATTAAATTTCTTTTTCAAGTTCAATTTGTATAAAATTCAGGAAAAATATTCAGTTAGGCTTTCGCTTTTCCAAATCCGAATTGCCGGGCCTCACGCTTGACACCTGCCATCAGATTTTGTACAGCCACCTTGTCCACCTTCTTCGCCGCAGAAAGCCAGTTTGCCTTGAACTGCTGCTCGTTCTTAGCAGTTTTTTTTGTCTTCTTTAGGTTCCGCTTGACAATAGCCCAGTATTTCTCAATTGGGCGGAGCTCTGGCGTGTTGGGAGGGTTCTTGTCCTTGGGAACCACCTGCACGTTGTTGGCGGTGTACCACTCCATGGCCTTTTTATCGTAATGGCAAGATGCCAAATCCGGCCAAAACAGTACGGAACAACCGTGTTTCATCAGGAAAGGCAGCAGACGTTTATTCAAACCCTCTTTCACGTAAATTTCTTGGTTGACAGTCCCGGAAGCTATGAAAATGCTGCTTTTCAAGCCACAGGTACAGATGGCTTTCCAAACCAGATATTTCTTTGCGAACTTTGACAGTTTTATGTGCTTGAAAATATCTGCTACCTTCCCCCTTCCTTTTACCATATAAAACTCCTGTCCCGGAAGCTGCTTGTAGTCGGCTTTGACGTAGGTTTCGTCGTCCATTACCACGCAGTCAAACTTCGTCAGTATGGTCGTGTACAGCCTCCGGGATCGCGCATTGTCCGTCGTATTTTGTTTATCATCGCGATTTGGAGTCACTACCTTCTTGTAAGTCGATAGTCCGGCTCGTTTTTTGGCTCGATGCACGGTTATAGACGATACACCCAGCTTATTTGCGGCATCTCGGAGAGAGAGGTTAGGGTTTCGCTTGAAACTACCGGCAACTCTCTTTGTCGTCTCAGCGGCCTCCGGTTTTCGATTTCCCCCCGATCCAGACTTCCTGGCTGTCGACAAACTTTCCCCAAACACTTTAATTACATTTGTAACGGTTGATTTGGCAACTTTTAGCGATTTTGCCAGCATTGGGTGCGAGTAGCTCGGATTTTCGCGATGCGCGAGCAAAATTTTGATACGCTGCTCTTCTTGCTTGGACGGCATTTTGACAACTGAAGAGTGAATTCCAAAATCAAAATAGGAGCAAAATTCTACACACGCACACCTTCAAAATGAGGGGTGTTCAGGTTTTTTAAATGCAAATTTGAAAGAAGTACGTCAAGTTTATATTGACGAAATTTTGACCGTATCACCCTTTAGTTGACGAAGCAGCTTGTTTAAAAGCAAGCCCAATGACGAATCACTTAATGCGGAAGCAAGCTAGTTTATGAAGCAGCTATCGTGGAAGAAACCTAAATGCAGAATTGATTATTAGTGCGGAAGCAAGCCCTTGTTGCGGAAGTAGTCTGACTTTTGACTCATCAAAAAGTGAAAATTCGAATCTCTTTTAAATATTTGGATTATTTCCTTGAAAGTCGACTAGTCGAGTTCATTATGAAACGTCAATTAATCGTCTATCTGAGATTTAACTAACACTTCATAGTCATTTGAAGTCGGGGTTTCGAAATTTGATATTCAAGACAATGTGTCCGCAACTATGTTTCCTAGTCCACTTATATACCGAATATCAGTTGAGAATTGTAAAATGAAGTGTAGCTGACGTTCCGTCGTGGAGATGCTTTCTCAGATTTTTGTTCAAAAGCAAACCTCAATGGTGAACTTTATTCCATATCTGCCATCTTAAACTGTCGAACATTGTGCTTTAACTATATACCAGAGTAGGTAATATGTAGCTTAACGTATTAGAAATATTTCAACATCTAACATATAAGCATGAATCCCCTTCATTATCGACCACCCCCTCGTACCCGTCTCTATTATAGTTGACAAACATGATATTTGCTTTAACATTTGTAACATGGTTATAAGAGTTATATACTCACATACCTACATGCAGAAACCCCATTCTCACAATTACATAAACACAATGTACTGTAAATACTACACACAAACACACATTCATACTAAAACTCGCTTACTCAAATCTGCAATACTGCCTCTTAACATGTAAGGAGGCTACACTAATACAAATGCATTTGGTCCTGATGGAGTTATGGTTAGCCTCATTGTGTGGCTTGTGTTAGTTGACCAAAAATCTAAAAAGCTTTACTTGTTTATATCTGTCTAGCGCATCAATATATGAAGAAGTGTATACATGTATGCGCTTGTGTATGGTCTAAAACTTGGCTAAATGCAATTTTGACAAGGAACTAAATGTGTTGTGAGTACTTTCTGCTGCTTTCTCATATGCGTCTGTGTAATTATGTTAATGCTTAGGTGGTGACAATTTAGTGACATCAATGATCTGTTTAAATAAATCTTTAGAATATGCTACATTTACCACACCGCACTGAACAGAACAGTGAAGAACATTTTCTATCGAAATGCAGTAGAAACAGGCATGTAGATGCAAATACAGCATTAACGAGGGCTTTTCGGAAAGATTGGGAAATTTATGTGATAGAGTGATATTTTGCTATTGATGGCAATATTTCATGCATTTTTTAATGTTATTGGGAAACAAGGTGCATAGATTTTCAGATTTGATTTCAGATCCAAAGATTTTGGTCTTCACATAAAGATTGTGGTAATGGTTACAAATCAACGAAACACAGTGCTTCGATTCCATACAACGAATGGACATAGAGAAAAAAAGAAGAAGGCATCGTAGGAAAGCCAAACTTTGAAGGGCCTTGTTGATGGTTAAATCTAAAACAAATGCGAAGTTTGATTCCGAACGGATTACTCTTCATGTACCTCCTGTACAAAATGATCAAAAATATGTGATTGCATAAAAGGGTGAGATAACACAAATAGCAAGATATCCGATATTTGGGAATGGTTGTAGACCACTCTTTGAATTTTTGTTAAAGATATTGACCAAGTAGTGAGCCAAATTTTGAGACCCTAGGTGGACAGGCCTCTAAAATTGGTCCCCTCGGCTATTGGAAAAGTTTTTTTGTAGAATTTTAATTTTTTTTAGAATTTTGACTCGTTTTTTCTTATTGCTTTCAACTCGAAAAATAAAATTTTGCTACTTTTGAAAAAATAATGTTATTTTTTCTAAAGTTTCTAAAACATGTTTCTAAAACACACATTTTTCCTATTTGTTGGTACTTTGAGGACTTGTAAAAAAAAAACAAATATTAGCCAGTACATATAATATAAATTTCTATTTTGATTTTATTCTATATTTGTTGTTAGTTTTCCATTCACAAAAATAAAATTCTGATATTTTTGAAAAAGTAACGTTAGTTTGCAAAAGTTTGTAAAACAGGTGAACATTTATTTGGCGATCTTGGTGGTAATTTAAGGACTTGTAACAAAAACAAACGTTACTTTTTCAAAATTAGCAAAATTTTATTTTTGAATGGAAAACTTACAACAATTATAAAACAAAATCAAAACAGAGGTGAAATTCAGATATATATATTTTTTTTATTATTTAAAAGTCTTCAAAATGTCACTAAAATGGCCAAAAAGACAAATTAAATTAAAAACAAAAATCAACAAATAACGTTTATTTTACATTACATGGTCATCACCCAAAAATAACATTTTGCTCTTAAAACATGTTTGAGGTGATCATATTCCTTCTCTGGGTGTAGTCAGTTCTCATATGTCGTCCGGCATAGATTATACGTTCAGTGTGTCTGCATTCCGTGCTCTTCAGGCCCCTCTGTCTGATCAGTATGACCTCCGCGGTCCTCCTAATATGCAGGTCTATGGGACATAATCCCCAATACCTCATGTATATGAGGGCCGTTCTATTTATTCTGCCAAATCTCAGTATATGATTGTGGTGGTTTGTGATGGGCCACCATACATGACATCCATACACAGCTACTGGCCTTATCACAGCTGTATAAAGCCAGTTGAAAAGGGACAGTTTCATTCCCCACCGCTCCCCAACAAGCTTCTGACATTCGTATAATGCCACATAGGTCTTCTTCATGCGATCCGCTAAATTCTCGAGCCAATTCAGTTTGGAATCTAGGACAGTCCCTAGGTAACGTGCCGATTTCGAGAGTGTCAATTTCGTCCCCTGAAATTCTGGATCTTTGTATCCATTCAGTCTCCTTATCCTGGTAAAGAGCACCAAATTCCTTTTTCCTAGGATTTATTCCTAATCCACCACCACTGGCCCATTCTGATAGGGATTTCGGTGACTCACTCAACACGTCCGAGATCGTGTCCAAGAATTTGCCTGAAACCATTATGACAATGTCATCCGCATACGCCACCACTTTTATACCCCTATTACTCAGGACGCTAAGAATCTCATCCACTATAATTAGCCAGAGAACAGGTGATATGACCCCTCCCTGCGGAAGTCCTCTCGTCGTAGTCGCTTGTCGTTGGGAATCTGCCAATTCCTCTTCGATGCTCCTGTGGCGTAGCATTGCCTCAATCCAGTTCGTTACGATCTCGCTCACACAATTCCTCTCTTGTGCAAGTAGTACTTTCTCGATCTTTGTGTTATTGAAGGGGCCTTCAGATTCCACCGATTTACCCTTTAAATAGGCATGTTGGCAGTTTGATAGCTTCTTATCCAATTTATTCCTTAGATGGTTATCCACACCCTCACAAAAAATCGCTTCTGTAACATATACTCCCAAACATATTTTGCTTCAAGCATATACATTTTTGGGTATTGCCCAAACATTTATATGTTTGATCTCTTCCAATATATAATATGTTTGAAAGCATATTGGTCTAAACAATATATGTTTGGGTAGTCTAAGTTCCAAAGATTTTGTATTTTTGCATCCAAATTCAATAATGTTGTCTTCCAAAAAACAATATGTTATTATGTGAACATATAATATGCTTGGAAGCATTTTGCACCCAAAAATATTATATGCTTAAAAAAAATTCTCCCAAACAATATTGTGCTCAAAATTTTATTTATTTATTTATATATTTACAATCATAATGAATTATGAAAATAAACAGGTAATATAGGTGCTAACAACATAGGTTTTCGACCTGAATGCTCAAAATTTTGTTTCTGCCTAATTGTATATTCCCCCACATCTTTCTCACTTCCACGAGATTTTTTAGTTCTTAGCACCTTTTTCTGTAATACAAACATTGTAGAAGAAATTATTCAATTTTATGATTTTTATTTTATTTTAATTTTACCTTTTGCCGGACGGGGATTCGAACAGCGGACCACACAGTTTGTAAGGATCAAAGAAGTAGCTGATCAATTGCCCAAGGAAAAATAAAATGTTAATTTTGTAATAACAAGCAACAACCACCAACTTAATTCAATATCGCTCCCTGTTAAATAGCGCTCCAAGCTACTAAACACATATATGTTTGTAGGCTATTTCTAACTTAATATATGTTTGCATCCAAGCATATTATATTTACAAACATTTTATGTCCCAAACATAATATGTTCTAACATATTAACATATATGTCCCAAACATGTTATGCTAGTTTATGAATATTATATGCTTGCACTCAAAAATATTGTGTTTAAAAATTTGTGTTCCAAACATTTAATGTTTATAGCCAAACATATGAAAAACAGTCTTTTTCAACCGTGCAAGATTCTCTGTAGAGTCTTCAATAAGAAGGATGTTAGGCTGATAGGCTGATATGTGGAACAAGCAGTTAGAATACCCTGAAGTGCCCTTCAGTATATCGAAGGACTCCTGCAGCATACACGGATAGATTCGGTCCAGTCCCGGAGCACAATATCATAGACTATTAGAATAAAAATCGGAGCACATATTTTTGTGTCGCTTTCGAAGCACTGTGCGGCGGTTATCACGCTCGTCGGCGAGTCCCGCCCCTTCTGCTTGGAAATTAGGCCTCACCTTGGCAGTGTGACCAGCGCGTATGAAGTGCACGGCTGTTGCTTTGATGACAATCCGAAACACCCTCTGAGCAAAATGAGCATGGGGGGGGGGGGGAGCTCACTGAAGCGGAGGTCTGTGTATTCTCTGAAGTCGTCCCAGTTGGCTTTTTTTTGAACGTCCGGCATTCAGAGGTTAGGAGAGTCGGTCAATAGTGAGAATTATGGGGAGGTAGTCTGATCCCAGTGAAATAACGGGTTGCCAGTATACGTCATTTAGCAGACCAGGTGAAGCTCAAAATATGTTATATATGTGGCGAACAGGAACGCCTCTTCGTTCCTTAAAAATTTAGACATATATAAAATATTTTATGAAAAGTCTTTGTACATATTTCAGAATCGTTTGCATATAAAACCAATCTTTTTCTTGATGAACATTCTACTTTTCTATATTTAGCAAATAAAGTGCTTTATGAGACAAATTAATAATAATGCAGTAAAATGTAATTATCGCAAAATTCGATCATTTTCTTTTCATTCCTCCTTCTTGTAAATAAAAAACTAAAAGTAAAGAAAATATCATTAGTGTAAAATATTAAAATATTAAAACATATTAACACTGAAGTTCATTCTTATTATATTTTCTATTATTTTTTAGTTTTATTATTTACTTATTAGAATGACTATTAATTTTGTATATTTATGCTTAGTTCATACAATTTTTGAGAGATAAGAAAATGGAGTTTTTTTGTTTAGTACTGACAATGTCACTTCATTGTTTTTATAAATTAATACCATTGTTTTTAAAGTAAAACATTTTCATAAATATTTCATACTACCCTCGTAGCTACTTATGCATCATCTTCTCTCCTAAGATATCAGAACCACAAAATTAGTTCACATGTAAATGCCTTTTATTTATTTGATGTTTATGTTAAAGAGAAACAAAAAACATACGGAAGTCTCGAACATGATTTCAAGAGTATTTTGCCTTTGGCACTTAAACCAAATCTTTGTGATGGACTGAGTACTCTTCATTTGCAGCTAATTTATTTTAAAGATTATGGCTTATTATTTGACCATAAGTATGTGCCTGGACTAAAGGCTTGTTCAAGGCATTGTTGTTAAGATTTTATTTAATATTATTAGTTTGACATAATCATAAATTAAAGTTTTAGGCTTAGGCCTCTCAAGTCTTTTGTTGTTAATTTTATGAAGCCTGTAAATATAGACTGTAAATTGAGGTTGATTTAAATGCCTAAAAGTATGCAACGGCAGAGTGCAGTGACAACAAATTACTTTTATTTGTGGTAATTGCAGGGGCTAATATATCAAAAAAATATTGACAAAGTAATTTTCTGGATGCAATTTTAAAGAATAATTACTTCCATATGGAATCCCAGGATATAATCATTTTAAAGTACACTAAAATCGATCCCTAATCACGGTGGCCACAGTAAACTTTCTCGGAATAAAATTTTGACAACATTTTGTATAGAAGTAAAATTTTGAAAAATTTTGTTAAAAAAAAAAATTTGCAAAATTTTCTATAGGAATAAAATATTTCACAAAATTTTCTTTAGAAATAAAATTTTGACAAAATTTTCTATAGAAATAAAATTTTGACCAAATTTTTTATAGAAATAACATTTTGGCAGGATTTTCTATGGAAACAAAATTTTAAGAAAATTTACTATGGAAATTAAATTGTGAAACAATTTTCTATAAAAATGAAATCTTGACAACATTTTCTATACAAATAAAATTATTAGATATATTTCTAAAGAAATAAAATTTTGAGATAATTTTCTATAGAAATAACATTTGGGACAAATTTTCTATAGAAATAAAATTTTGATAAAATAAACTATAGAAATACAATGTTGACAAAATTTTCTATAGAAATAGCTTTTAGGCAAAATTTCTATATAAATAAAATGTTGAGAAAATTTTCTTAGAACTAAAATTTTGAAAAATTTTTCTATAGAAATAAAATTTTTAGAAAATTTTCTATAGAAATAAAATTTTTAGAAAATTTTCTATAGAAATAAAATTTTTAAAAAATTGTTTCGGAGGGTTCAAGTGTGGTTTATTGTTGGGCCTGAATTTATTCTGATAATTGGTTGATAGTTTTGCTGCAAGTAGAGGATGCTGATGAGGAATGTGGTAATTCCGAAACGTGCATCCATCCAACAATCTTGCAGTCTATAGGGCTTTGCCCAAATAAATTTGACAAACATTCTTTTCCTCTGTTGGTTAAGCTACACTTGTAGTTTAGTCAATGTATGGTTTTAAGCTGCAATAAAAAACAACAACAATGCTTAAAGAACAAAACCAACAATAACAAAACAAAATTTTCTATAGAAATAAAATTTTGACAAAATTTTCTATAGAAATAAAATTTCCAAAAAAAAACTTCTATAGAAATAAAATTTTGAACAAATTTTCTATAGAAATAAAATTTTGACAAAATTTTTTATAGAAAAAAATTTTGGCAAAATTTTCTAGAAATAACATATTAACAAAATTTTCTATAGAAATAATATTTTGACAAAATTTTCTATAGATATAAAATTTTGACAAAATTTTGACAACATTTTCTATAGAAGCAATATGTTGACAAAATTTTCTATAGAAATAAAATTATGTCAACATTTTGTTTCTATAGAAAAATTTGTAAAAAATTTTATTTCTATAGAAAATTTTTTCAAAATTTTATTTCTATCGAAAATTTTGTCAAAATGTTATTTCTATAGAAAATTTTGTAAAAATTTTATTTCTATAGAAAATTTTGTCAAAATTTTATTTTTATAGAAAATTAGTCAAAATTTTATTTCTATAGAAAATTTTGTCAATAATTTATTCTATAGAAAATTTTGTCAATAATTTATTCTATAAACAATTTTGGCAAAATTTTATTTCTATAAAAATGTTTGTCAAAATTTTATTTCTATAGAAAATTTTGTCAAAATTTTTTTCTATAGAAAATTTTGTCAACATTTTATTTTTACAGAAAATTTTGTCAATAATTTATTCTTTAGAAAATTTTGTCAATGATTTATTCTGTATAAACTTTTGGCAAAATTTTATTTTCTATAAAATTTTCTATAGAAAATGTATTTCTATAATAATTTTGTCAAAATTTTATTTCTATAGAAAAGCTTGTCAACATTTTTTCCATAGACAATTTTGGCAAATTTTTATGCTACATAAAATTTTGGCAACATTTTTATTCTATGTAAATTTTTCTCAAAAATTTTTTCTGTAGGAAATTTTCTCAACATTTTATATGTGTAAAAAATTTTGTCAAAATTTTATTTTGTTTTTATATAAAATTTTGTTAATATTTTTTTTTAATTAATTAATTTTATTTGACAAACTTTTATTTCTATAGAAAATTTTGTCAACATTTTGTTTCTATAGAAAATTTTGTCAAAATTTTATTTCTATAGAAAATTTTGTCAAAATTTTATTTTTATAGAAAATTAGTCAAAATTTTATTTCTATAGAAAATTTTGTCCATAATTTATTCTATTGTCAATAATTTATTATATAGTAAATTTTGGCAAATTTTTATTTCTAGAGAAAATTTTATTTCTATAAAAATGTTTGTCAAAATTTTATTTCTATAGAAAATTTTGTCAAAATTTTATTTCTATAGAAAATTTTGTCAAAATTTTATTTCTATAGAAAATTTTGTCAACATTTTATTTCTATAGAAAATTTTGTCAACATTTTTATAGAAATAAAATTTTGCCAAAATTGTTTATAGAATAAATTATTGACAAAATTTTCTATAGAATAAATTATTGACAAAAGTTTCTATAGAAATAAAATTTTGACTAATTTTCTATAAAAATAAAATTTTGACAAAATTTTCTATAGAAATAAAATTTTTACAAAATTTTCTATAGAAATAACATTTTGACAAAATTTTCGATAGAAATGAAATTTTGCAAAATTTTCTATAGAAATAAAATTTTGAAAAATTTGCAACAGAAATAAAATTTTGAGCAAATTTTCTACAGAAAAAAAATTGAGAATATTTGCCATAGAATAAATTTTGGCAAAGTTTTTGATAGAATAAAATGCTGACAAAATTCTCTACAGAAATAAAGTTTTGACTAATGTTCTATAAAAATAAAATTTTGAAAAAAAAAATTCTATACAAATAAAATGTTGACGAAATATTTTATAGAAATAAAAATATTGACGAAGTTTTTATAGAAATAAAAGTATTGACCAAATTTTCTGTAGAAATAAAATTTTGAGAAAATTTTCAATATAATAAAATTTTGCCAATATTTTCTATTTAAATAAATTTTCTTTTTGGTAGATTATTTTTGGAAGGAATGTCAACCATGCCCCCAACACTAATATCTAAACTTAAATCCTCCTTGAAACTCTTTCCTCTTTTATTTGCCCTAACCGGTTTCCTTATCTCTGCCGAATATGATTTCGTTGATATTCCATAAATAATACCATAGAATACCAACTATGAGAAAGAAACCGAACCATAGCAATGTCACACTTTGTTATAGTCCTTAATAACATTAAATATTTTTCTCTTAGGCCTATACACAAATAGCAGTTTTCCATTGGAATTTGATAGTATCCCCTCGAAAAACTCGTACACAATCCGAAACTAAGTAATTTAAAGCCAATGAATGGTTTGGGCACAATAGCATCGATAGGCCAACAAAAGCTTAGCCATGCAGCCATTGGTGGAAATTCGAAAAGATAAGCATTTTAAACCCCCCGTAACGGCTGTGTGTTATTAAATCAAGTTAATAACTTTTCCAACGGCAATAAAACTGTCAAAGTGATAACATTCCTTTCTTGTTTTCGGGCATACAAAAAGAAAGTTCTAAGAATCTAACACCATATAGCCAAACTTGGGATTGGGATAAGCGATCCTTTTTGTTTTGGTGCCAATCGGGGGTAGAGGAAGTTGTTCGAGTCTTTCGATTATCTAGTAAAGGTATATCAAAATGACATTTAAAATTATTTTTCGTTGAATTAAAACAAGAAGAAAAGAAATCCACCAAAGTTTATAGCAAAAGAAAAGTAATTAGAAATTTTTAAAATTAAAGATAAAGTAAGGGGTAGCAACATGGGCCAGATGTATCAGAAAGATATGGATTTAAAGCCAAGAGTTTCATTTTGAATGTATATATAGTGTGGTTGATATGTATTGTAATTCAACTTCAGGTTGCTATCATTTCTAAACCGCTCGTCTGATAGCTGACAGATTCATTCCAGAGCCATTTCATTTTGATCTTTAGTATTCAAAAATTATGTTATTCGTAATTCAGTAATTTGGAATTCAAACGTAATAGTGTGATTGCCTTATATTTACCTGGAAAACCATAAGTAGCTATCGTTAGAGCCCTCCAGAATTTAAATGTAAAGAAAACTTTTATTTTTCGTACCGTTGCACGTTACCATCTTACTGGCATCGAGTCCAACAAGTGGACGAAAAAAATTGTTAAATTACCAAAAATTGGTCTGAAAAGTGAAGGTCCGATTTGATCTGATATGGTAGAAAAATTACTCGTAAGCTGAAAATATCGGGAGAACGCATGCCATTGGAGCTGCAAAAAGGCCAAGAGTTCACCGATTCACAATTAAATTTTGAATGGAATAGTTTAAGATGTTGTGGCCAGTTTCCGAATTTGGTTTTCATTCAAAATTGAGCAAAATAGGTTTATTTACTAAAGATGGTACCTTCCCGGTGTTTCCAAGTTATTGGAAAAAATGCCGCAGTCGTGCAGCGTGTGATGGCTTTGTGGGTCATTTAAAGGATGCACGCAGCGAAGCAGTATGATCACCTCAAACATGTTTGAAGAGCAAAATGTTCTTTTTGTATGGTGACCATGTAACATGTTTGTCACTCAAATGTTATTTTCTCGTCAAATATAACCTGCTTGCCGAAATCAGATACATGATTTCCGAGAAAAGAACATGGTTGCGAAAACCATGTTAAGTGGTCACCACTCAAAAATAACATTTTGCTCTTATGTTTGAGGTGATCATATTCCTTCTCTGGGTGTGATTCTAAAATTTGATATTATTTTGACATTATTCGCTTTTGAACAATAAAATTAAAAACAACTAAATAATGCTTTAAGTTCGGCCGGGCCGAATCTTAAATACCCACCACCATGAATCTCGGATAACTTGGAAAATTATAGAATTCCAGGAAGATTTGATGAGAGATTCCCTCCCAAGGAGATTGAGTCAAATGGTACACTTCCATTCCATTTCCATTTCATTTATTTATTTATAATCCAGAAGCCCCACCAGGCCTAAATGATTACAAGTACTACAAATGACACTAAACTAACTTAACTAAAGAAAAATCTTAAAAAAAATTATGTCAATATTATAACAACTTTTAACACGAATAAAGACAAAATGTTTTGATTCCCGCTTCCCGAAGACAAATTAAAAGTTTCTAAATGGGGTTTACATCACATTCTGGATTTATGACAACATCTTTTGTTGGAGTTCTTGACGTCCAATCTTGCTAGAAAATCAGATTTGAAATTTAGATTGTAACAGGTTGGCTGTTAAGTCCCCGGTCTAACAAAGAAAAACACATTTTTTTTGTCAAAATTCGTTTTTATTATTCAACATAGTTCCCTTCAAGAGCGACACAACGATTATAACGACCTTAAAATTTTTTGATACCATTTTGGTAGTACTTCTTCCGTTTTGCCTCAAAATAGGCCTCAGTTTCGGCGATCATCACTTCATTGCAGCCAAATTTTTTCCCTGCGAGCATCCTTTTGAGGTCTGAGAACAAGAAAAAGTCGCTGGGGCCAGATCTGGAGAATATGGTGGTAGGGGAAGCAATTCGAAGCCCAATTCATGAATTTTTGCCATCGTTCTCAATGACTTGTGGCACGGTGCGTTGTCTTGGTAGAACAACACTTTTTGCTTCTTCATATGGGGACGTTTTGCCGCGATTTCGATCTTCAAACGCTCCAATAATGCCATGTAATAGTCACTATTGATGGTTTTTCCCTTCTCAAGATAATCGATAAAAATTATTCCATGCGCATACCAAAAATCCGAGGCAATTACTTTGCCAGCGGACTTTTGAGTATTTCCACGCTTCGGAGACTGTTCACCGGTCGCTGTCCACTCAGCCGACTGTTGATTTGACTCAGGAGTGTAGTGATGGAGCCATGTTTCATCCATTGTCACATATCGACGGAAAAACTCGGGTGTATTACGAGTTAACAGCTGCAAACAACGCTCAGAATCATCAACACGTTCTTGTTGTTTTTGGTCAAATGTGAGCTCGCGCGGCACCCATTTTGCACAGAGCTTCCGCATATCCAAATATTCATGAATGATATGACCAACACGTTCCTTTGATATCTTTAAGGCCTCTGCTATCTCGATCAACTTCATTTTACGGTCATTCAAAATCATTTTGTGGATTTTTTTGATGTTTTCGTCGGTAACCACCTCTTTCGGGCAAGCCCTGATCAAATCGATATGGGGGCTACACCATTATTGAGTACCGCACATGATAACAATAGACAGACAGGCGTACATGGTGTGTTCACAAACTAGTCAATTTGAAATCGATTGGCCACTTTCGTGAATGCAAAGCAACTCTTGGCTTTCTCCATTCTATCTTATTTTGTGCTTCGGTTTGTTCTAGGACCTTATATAACTTCAATGGCTTTAGGCCAAGTTGTTTTTTTTTTTCAATATGTGTGCATCCGTTATAGCGATTGCCCCTATCATTAACGATAGCCACTGATGATTTTCCAGGCAAAATTTAAAGCATGGAATTCAAGCGTGATGCTTGATTTTAAAAAAGTTGTGGAAATTTTTTAATGGAAAATTTATTTCAAAATAGTTACCTTTTTAAATACAAAATTACTTTTGTTTTGCAATCAACATCAATTAAATTTTTAATTGAATCAATTAACAAATGAATTGAATTTGCTAATGAAATCAATTAATTTTATAATCAAGTAGTTTTGTATGCCCAATTAAAACTGTGATTGATGCTATCATTTTCGTGATTGAAGACATTTCAATTTAAACAAGTATATACGGCCGTAAGTTCGGCCAGGCCGAAGCTTATGTACCCTCCATCATGGATTGCGTAGAAACTTCTTCTAAACACTGCCATCCAGAATCGAATTACTTAAGTTGCGGTAACGCTTGCCGATGGCAAGGTATCTTAAAACCTCCTAACACCATCTTCTAAATTGTATGTAAGTCCATACGTGGTATATATTAAATCAAAAAAGATCGATCCAATGCGTATATAATTCAGTTTGACAAAGTAGACACAAAGTTTTGACAAAATTTTCTACAGAAATAAAATTTTAACAAAATTTTCTATAGAAATAAAATTTTCACAACATTTTCTATAGAAATACAAATTTTGACAAAATTTTCTTTAGAAAGAAAGTTTTGACAAAAATTTCTACAGAAATAAAATTTTAACAAAATTTTCTCTAGAAATAAAATTTTGACAAAATTTTCTATAGAAATAAAATTTTGGTAGATTATTTTTGGCTCTAGTGGCAACCATGATTATGAACCGATATGGACCAATTTTTGTGCGATTGGACCAATTTTGGTATGGTTGTTAGCGACCATATACTAACACCACGTTCCTAATTTGAACCGGATCGGATGAATTTTGCTCCTCCAAGAGGCTCCGGAGGTCAAATCTGGAGAACGTTTTATATGGGGGCTATATATAATTATGGACCGATATGGACCAATTCTGGCACGGTTGTTAAAGATCATATACTAACACCATGTTCCAAATTACAACCGGATTGGATGAAATTTGCTTCTCTTGGAGACTTCGCAAGCCAAATCTGGGGATCGGTTTATATGGGGGCTATATATAATTATGAACCGATGTGAACCAATTTTTGCATGGTTGTTAGATATCATATACCAATATCATGTACCAAATTTCAGGCGGATCGGATGAAATTTTCTTCTCTTTGAGGCTCTGCAACCCAAATCTGGGGATCGGTTTATATGGGGGCTATATATAATTATGAACCGATGTGGACCAATTTTTGCATGGTTGTTAGAGAGCATATACCAACATCATATACCAAATTTCAGGCGGATCGGATGAAATTTGCTTCTCTTTGAGGCTCCGCAACCCAAATCTGGGGATCGGTTTATATGGGGTCTATATATAATTATGGACAGATGTGGACCAATTTTTGCATGGTTGTTAGATACCATATACCAACATCATGTACCACATTTCACCCGGATCGGATGAAATTTGCTTCTCTTTGAAGCTCCGCAAGCCAAATCTGGGGATCGGTTTATATGGGGGCTATATATCATTATGGACCGATGTGGACCAATTTTTGCATAGTTGTTAGAGACCATATACCACCACCATGTACCAAATTTCAGCCGAATCGGATGAAATATGCTTCTGTTAGAGGCTCCACAAGCCAAATCTGAGGGTCCCATTATATGGGGGCTATACGTAAAAGTTGACCGATATGTCCCATTTGCAATACCATCCGACCTGCATCAGTAACAACTACTTGTGCCAAGTTCCAAGTCGATAGCTTGTTTCTTTCGGAAGTTAGCGTGATTTAAACAGACGGACGGACGGACATGCTCAGATCGACTCAGACATGCTCAGATCGACTCAGGTCTTAGAGCAATATTTCGATGTGTTACAAACGGAATGACAAAGTTAATATACCCCCATCCTATGGCGGAGGGTATAAAAATTAATTGGATCAATTAATTTCGTGATTGAATCAGAAAAAAATGTGTGTGTATCTATTGAAACATGACAACTATATGCTCCTACATGTCACAGTTTCCTTATCACTCCGGAAACTTTCTCTAACAGGGAATTTTACGAATCGACGACCACTAATACATGTTTCAGTTTCAGTTTAATTCTTCTATGATTTAATGTTATAGCTAACTGGTAGATGTTTTACTTCTACACTTTCTAGCCCCCTTGGAAGACTTTAAATAAAAACATCAAAACATTGCTCCATCGATACACCATAAAGTACATTACAGTATGGCGATGCATATCTCCCCCTTCAAGTTTCAAAGTTTTGAATATGAAGAAGTTTTGTTGAAAGTTTCTACACGGCTAAGATTACGACTTAGCCGCAAAAGTCAAGATAATTAACTAATTTTTCATTTTTAATTTAGCTATAGCCAGGAATATTACAAAAGGGTTGTGTTGCTCGATGGCATTCACCAAATTCCCCGAAGGTATTTTGATAACGGGTTACAAACTGCAAAGACAATAAACCAATGGTATAAGGTCCTAGGTAGAAATTCCAAGAATTGGGATATAAATTTCCACCCCCTTCCATTCATGGTGCAGGGTTTAGATTTCTTGGTGAAGATAAACATGGCATAGTCTGAGGCGTCCATCAGTCATGTTTAAGTTTTTCCTCTATGCTCACCCTTTCACCGATTCGACTTTGTTTTGCTGTTGTGTGTTACCTACGCTTAGTCAATTTAATGGATTATGATGATACTTTTCTCTCTCCGATATCCATGGTCTTTGTCCATATTTTCGAATATAATTAGCTATGGTTTAGGTATTGTTTTAATTTCTATTGTCTTATCACTTGGCAACAAAATCCTACAAAAGTTCCTTGTATCATTGTGCTATGATGATGCAAGGCGTTGATATTGAGGTCTCTTGTTATTTTGTTTGTTCGATGGTGTCGTTTGGTCAGTCGTTAATCTGTGATATGCTGAGATAATGATGGAAAAAATGACACACTCCCAGTAGCACTATTGGTGCCTTCATTAAGACACTCATTTGTGTGTGTAGAGCGAGCTAAAAGCCAAGGCAGCCAAGGGGCAGCAGCCATAAAGATCTGCCTTTACCGAGCATACCATTGACATTAATATCGCCAACATCCTTATGGGGCGAGCGTTGTTAGAGTAATTTAAATATTTCGCATCACAAGTCATTTCGCGGCCTATTAAAATCAGCCATTAAAAGAGTCAGCATTTATTTTTTCACGCAGCTTAAATTGCGTCACACCCACAAGTTTTAACCTCCACTTCAATGCTACCTAAACTCCCTTTATCCTCCCATTTAGGGGAAAATATAGCACTTGGCCAGTAACTCTTGGTCCTTCGTTCATTCTTTTATTCATTCATCCATCCATTCATCCACCATCACCACTGCCATTTGGCTCATTTAGTGCCACTACCACTACCACCAACATCATCATCCCCACCATTGTACGATACATTAACGACATCTATACGGTAGACCATTAGTGGCCATTGATGTTGAAATTGGTTTGGAGGTGGACATGGACATGGTTTTTTTTGGGGCTAGAAGCGTGGGCAAAAACCAGAGCCCGAAAAAGAGGAAGGCCATGTCTTAAAAGCCATTTCTGTAGCCATAACGGCACCAATTTCTCATAATCTTTAGTGAAATTGAATCGGGTTTGGTTATTTTTTTGTTTTTTTGTTTTGTAAGTTGAGGAAATATTTCTTTTGTATTGACCAGTTTTTGTTAGGGGTATGGGAGGAAATAATGGCCATTGCTGCAGAGGTGACCATATCAAAAAAGTTAAAATTAGTTAAAAATTTAATAAAAAATTTTGGGATATTTTGCGCTTCCTTAAATATGTGTTGTTGAGCGGCACTTTTGAAAAATCCACAATTTTTGAAAAATCGTCACATAATCTATTTTTTGTATGAAAACCTTATATCACAGCTCATTTCTACTTAAATATACCCCATATGTCGAAAATCTGGTTAATTTATTAAATATGCACATTAGAGTCTACATTCCTGATCACCTTCAAACTTCTAAATTTTTATGAAAATCTTTAAAAGTCAAATTTTTAAAATTAAAAATTTATTTTTCTCATACATCCTCAAATATGCATTCGAGAAAAAATATGAGATTCATTCGTAATCGCAAAAAATCATAACTTTTATGAAAATTTTCAAAAAAATCCAAATTTTTCGCTCTAGCGACCTAGAGCCTAGAGACCTAGAGAAGATTACAAATGCGCCCTAGAGTAAAAGGAATGTGGTATATTTGTGACCATCCCCAACAAGATCCTAACAAAAATCAAGATTTAAAATTTAATTTTGGCGTATATTTAAGTATGTGCCCTCGAGCGCAAAGGATGTTAATATCATAAATATGCGCCCTAGTGTCGTGATCATCTTCAAAATTCAACATTTCTGTGAAAATGCTCAAATAAAAACAAGTAAGGAAAGTCTAAAGTCGGGCGGGGCCGACTATGTTATACCCTGCACCACTTTGTAAATCTAAATTTTCGATACCATATCACATCCGTCAAATGTGTTGGGTGCTATACATAAAGGTTTGTCCCAAATACATACATTTAAATATCACTCGATTTGGACAAAATTTGATAGACTTTTACAAAATCTATAGACTCCAAATTTAAGTTGGCTAATACACTGGGGTGGAACACAATTTTAGTAAAAAACTGTGGGAAACATTTAAATTTGAAGCAATTTTAAGGAAACTTCGCAAAAGTTTATTTATGATTTATCGCTCGATATATATGTATTAAAAGTTTAGGAAAATTGGAGTCATTTTTACAACTTTTCGACTAAGCAGTGGCGATTTAACAAGGAAAATGTTGGTGTTTTGACCATTTTTTTTCGAAATCAGAAAATCATACATATGGGAACTATATCTAAATCTGAACCGATGTCAACCAAATTTGGCACGCATAGCTACAATGCTAATTCTACTCCCTATGCAAAATTTCAACTAAATCGGAGCAAAAAATTGGCCTTTGTGGGCAAATGAGTGTAAATCGGGCGAAAGCTATATATGGGAGCTATATCTAAATCTGAACCGATTTGGCCGATATTTTGCAAGTTTTTCGAGACTCATAAAATATTCGGATGTACGGAATTTGAGGAAGGTCGGTTGATATACACGCCAATTATGACCAGATCGGTGAAAAATATATATGGCAACTATATCTAAATCTGAACCGATTTTTTCCAAAATCAATAGGGATCGTCTTTGAGCCGAAACAGGGCTCTATACCAAATTTTAGGACAATCGGACTAAAACTGCGAGCTGTACTTTGCACGCAAAAATACATCAACAGACAGACATATGATGAATATATGCAACTTAGAGGAAAAGAAATATTTTTATGAAAATCGACAAGAAATATGTTTTTTTTATAAAAAAAAAATTGTTTGACCTAGAGCGAAAAAGCGTGGGTGATCATTTTTTTTTAGTTTTTATACCATCCATCATAGGATGGGGGTATATTAACTTTGTCATTCCGTTTGTAACACATCGAAATATTGCTCTAAGACCCCATAAAGTATATATATTCTGGGTCGTGGTGAAATTCTGAGTCGATCTAAGCATGTCCGTCCGTCCGTCTGTTGAAATCACGCTAACTTCCGAACGAAACAAGCTATCGACTTGAAACTTGGCACAAGTAGTTGCTATCGATGTAGGTCGGATGGTATTGAAAATGGGCCATATCGGTCCACTTTTACGTATAGCCCCCCTATAAAGGGACCCTCAGATTTGGCTTGTGGAGCCTCTAACAGAAGCATATTTCATCCGATCCGGTTGAAAATTGGTATATGGTGTTGGTATATGGTCTCTAACAACCATGCAAAAATTGGTCCACATCGGTCCATAATTATATATAGCCCCCATATAAACCGATCCCCAGATTTGGCTTGTGGAGCCTCTAAGAGAAGCATATTTCATCCGATCCGGCTGAAATTTGGTACATGGTGTTGGTATATGGTCTCTAACAACCGTGCAAAAATTGGCCACATCGGTCCATAATTATATATGGCCCCCATATAAACCGATCCCCAGATTTGGCTTGCGGAGCCTCAAAGAGAAGCAAATTTCATCCGATCCGGCTGAAATTTGGTACATGATGTTGGTATATGGTCTCTAACAATCATGCAAAAATTGGTCCACATCGGTCCATAATTATATATAGCCCCCATATAAACCGATCACCAGATTTGGGTTGCGGAGCCTCAAAGAGAAGAAAATTTCATCCGATCCGGCTGAAATTTGGTACATGGTGTTGGTATATGGTCTCTAACAACCATGCAAAAATTGGTCCACATCGGTCCATAATTATATATAGCCCCCATATAAACCGATCCCCAGATTTGGCTTGTGGAGCCTCTAAGAGAAGCATATTTCGTCCGATCCGGTTGAAATTTGGTACATGGTGTTGGTATATGGTCTCTAACAACCGTGCAAAAATGGGTCCACATCGGTCCATAATTATTTATAGCCCCCATATAAACCGATCCCCAGATTTGGCATGCGGAGCCTCAAAGAGAAGCAAATTTCGTCCGATCCGGCTGAAATTTGGTACATGGTGTTGGTATATGGTCTCTAACAACCATGCAAAAATTGGTCCACATCGGTCCATAATTATATATAGCCCCCATATAAACCGATCCCCAGATTTGGCTTGTGGAGCCTCTAAGAGAAGCATATTTCATCCGATCCGGCTGAAATTTGGTACATGGTGTTGGTATATGGTCTCTAACAACCGTGCAAAAATTGGTCTACATCGGTCCATAATTATATATAGCCCCCATATAAACCGATCCCCAGATTTGGCTTGCGGAGCCTCAAAGAGAAGCATATTTCATCCGATCCGGTTGAAATTTGGTACATGGTGTTGGTATATGGTCTCTAACAACCATGCAAAAATTGGTCCACATCGGTCCATAATTATATATAGCCCCCATATAAACCGATCCCCAGATTTGGCTTGTGGAGCCTCTAAGAGAAGCATATTTCGTCCGATCCGGTTGAAATTTGGTACATGGTGTTGGTATATGGTCTCTAACAACCGTGCAAAAATGGGTCCACATCGGTCCATAATTATTTATAGCCCCCATATAAACCGATCCCCAGATTTGGCATGCGGAGCCTCAAAGAGAAGCAAATTTCGTCCGATCCGGCTGAAATTTGGTACATGATATTGGTATATGGTCTCTAACAACCATGCAAAAATTGGTCCACATCGGTTCATAATTATATATAGCCCCCATATAAACCGATCCCCAGATTTGGCTTGCGAAGTCTCCAAGAGAATCAAATTTCATCCAATCCGGTTGTAATTTGGAACATGGTGTTAGTATATGATCTTTAACAACCGTGCCAGAATTGGTCCATATCGGTTCATAATTATATGTAGCCCCCATATAAAACGTTCTCCAGATTTGACCTCCGGAGCCTCTTGGAGGAGCAAAATTCATCCGATCCGATAAGCAAAATTCATCCGATCCGATAATCATAATCATGGTTGCCACTAGAGCCAAAAATAATCTACCAAAATTTTATTTCTATAGAAAATTTTGTCAAAATTTTATTTCTAGAGAAAATTTTGTTAAAATTTTATTTCTGTAGAAATTTTTGTCAAAACTTTCTTTCTATAGGAAATTTTGTCAAAATTTGTATTTCTATAGAAAATGTTGTAAAAATTTTATTTCTATAGAAAATGTTGTGAAAATTTTATTTCTGTAGAAAATTTTGTCAAAACTTTGTGTCTACTTTGTCAAACTGAATTATATACGTATTGGATCGGTCTTTTTTGATTTAATATATACCACGTATGGACTCACATACAATTTAGAAGATGGTGTTAGGAGGTTTTAAGATACCTTGCCATCGGCAAGCGTTACCGCAACATAAGTAATTCGATTCTGGATGGCAGTGTTTAGAAGAAGTTTCTACGCAATCCATGATGGAGGGTACATAAGCTTCGGCCTGGCCGAACTTACGGCCGTATATACTTGTTAAATTTTTAAATTTAATTTTTATATAAATCTTCGAAAAATCCAAATTTTTTACAAAAACCGAGAGAATGTTTATCCGTGACCTCCCCTAAAAAGGGTAAAATATTTTTAAAATCCTAAAAAATTCCAATTTTTATATCAAACATAAAAAATATATAAATATATAAAAATATAAATCTTCGAAAAATCCAATTTTTTTACAAAAACCGAGAAGATGTTTATTCGTGAACTCCCCTAAAAATGGTAAAATATTTTTAAAATCCTAAAAAAATTTCAATTTTTATATCAAACATACAATTTTCTCATATATGTTCTAGAGCAAAAAACAGATTTACTCGTGGCCACATATAAATAACCCTAATTTTTATATACAAAATTTATGGGTTATGGGTTATTGTATTGTATTTTAACCTTTCATCTCTATATGGCCACTCATAAATGATAAACTTTTTGCCAGATATTTCGAATTCATCCCACTATACGATTGCTAGAGTAATCTTAAATTTGTCATAGAAATTTTGCTCTGAAGCCGTATTTGCTCTTTAACACAAGTGCCAAAACAAATGGACACCCCTAATACATGGCTGTGTGAAATGGTATAGCATACTTTTAGTCGCGTTAATTGGCATCAATTCTTTTTTTTTTCTACCGTTTCATTTGGGTTCGAAAATACATGTACGCTCACCCCTCACTTAATTCCTTCCATCAGCACTAACCATTATTCTGTCGATGATGACCAACCCCAACCATTCATCGTCATTTAACCAAGAATTTTAAGCGGATTTCTTAACTTTTTAAGCTATTTTCCACCAACACCACCCCTCTGAACGCCCTTAAATTATATGAGGGATTGCAAAATACTACTGGCTACTTGAGGCGTGTTTATTCACGCCTTAGTAAAATTAACTGTATAGCTTTAACGTGTTGGTATTTTGTTTATTTTCAAAGCAAACGCAAAAAAAAATCCTCCTTGAATTTGTAATAATGAAAGCAGCAAATATTCACTATGATCTCTTATCTGGGTTTGTCCATCAGAAATTTCTCAATTTTCGTAAATATGATGGCGTCAGCAAGGCGCTCACCAAATCTTAAGCTTAGGCTTTATTTAAATTCCAAATGTCTATTGAATGTCTTGAGTCAGTTCGTTTTTTCCTTGGCAAAATTTATTCTACTTCTCTCCATATCATCTTTAGTTCTTTTTGCCATTTCGGTGGAATGCCAGAAATCATTTTAAGTTGACATTTGTCTTTTGCTGCAGAGATTTTTATCGAAAAATATTTTCATAAGTTATTTGGTGAATGTTGTTGTCGTTGTTGTTATGGGTATTGGGGGCAGGAGCTGGGATCAATGGTTCTTTTTTCCTTTACGGTATTTCGTATTATTTTGTTTTTTGTTTGTTGGGGTATGTTATTAGTTTAATTGGAATTTTTCTGGTTCATTCTTATTTATGCCAATTTGTTGTCCCTTCGTTGTTTATTTCTTTTTTTTTCTCTGGTGTTGCTGTTGTTTTCTTGTTGTTCTTTCATTTTCTTGGGAAAAATATTCTTTGGCATTCATTGCATACTTTTGTGCTGGTATGTTAAGAATTATTTGGGAAGTTGATATAAAATATGCGCAAAATGTTATGTGGGTGGATACGGATTTATTTTGTATGTTTTTTTTTCTCTTCCATATTTGGGATGAGCTCACTTTTGGGAATTGGGGAATTTAATTTAACACCTTCCTGCGAATGCTTTCATTTGTTTTTTATGCTTCATTAAAATACCAATATAATTGAATATTGGCTAGGAAAGGATGAAAAAAATTTGTCAATTTTCTTGATTTTCTCTTTAAATAAGTTTTACGGCCATTTTCATGTACCTAGCTCCTTTAGGCTTTAATTGTCAGTTAACAGAAAGTAATTTGAAAATATCTTCCTTTCGGTTAACTTTAACTGAAACACTTTCAGCAGTTAAGTTCTTAAGTGGTATATAGAATACATAGGCGAGATGACAGATTTGTCCATAATACGGTTTAAAAGTTCGTTAGCAAACGAAGCACTAACGGAGCTTCATCAAAAAGGGGGTTAGTCAGAGTTTCTTTCATATTAGTACACGCAAAAAAAAATAATTCTTTCCTCCCAAACGAAATTTTAGACAAACAAAGTTCGCTTCTCATTTGCTTTTCGCTGTAAGGAAGTGTATTTGGAAGAAAAGTATATACTTTTTTTGATAAACGTTTATTCTTTTCCAGGATGTAAAAACAATTTCATAAAGACAAACTCCAAAAAAAAAAAACAAGTATATACGGCCGTAAGTTCGGCCAGGCCGAAGCTTATGTACCCTCCATCATGGATTGCGTAGAAACTTCTTTTAAACACTGCCATCCAGAATCGAATTACTTAAGTTGCGGTAACGCTTGCCGATGGCAAGGTATCTTAAAACCTCCTAACACCATCTTCTAAATTGTATGTGAGTCCATACGTGGTATATATTAAATCAAAAAAGATCTATCCAATACGTATATAATTCAGTTTGACAAAGTAGACACAAAGTTTTGACAAAATTTTCTACAGAAATAAAATTTTAACAAAATTTTCTATAGAAATAAAATTTTCACAACATTTTCTATAGAAATACAAACTTTGACAAAATTTTCTATAGAAAGAAAGTTTTGACAAAAATTTCTACAGAAATAAAATTTTAACAAAATTTTCTCTAGAAATAAAATTTTGACAAAATTTTCTATAGTAATAAAATTTTGGTAGATTATTTTTGGCTCTAGTGGCAACCATGATTATGAACCGATATGGACCAATTTTTGTGCGATTGGACCAATTTTGGTATGGTTGTTAGCGACCATATACTAACACCACGTTCCTAATTTGAACCGGATCGGATGAATTTTGCTCCTCCAAGAGGCTCCGGAGGTCAAATCTGGAGAACGTTTTATATGGGGGCTATATATAATTATGGACCGATATGGACCAATTCTGGCACGGTTGTTAAAGATCATATACTAACACCATGTTCCAAATTACAACCGGATTGGATGAAATTTGCTTCTCTTGGAGACTTCGCAAGCCAAATCTGGGGATCGGTTTATATGGGGGCTATATATAATTATGAACCGATGTGGACCATTTTTTGCATGGTTGTTAGATACCATATACCAATATCATGTACCAAATTTCAAGCGGATCGGATGAAATTTTCTTCTCTTTGAGGCTCCGCAACCCAAATCTGGTGATCGGTTTATATGGGGGCTATATATAATTATGGACCGATGTGGACCAATTTTTGCATGATTGTTAGAGACCATATACCAACATCATGTACCAAATTTTAGCCGGATCGGATGAAATTTGCTTCTCTTTGAGGCTCCGCAAGCCAAATCTGGGGATCGGTTTATATGGGGGCCATATATAATTATGGACCGATGTGGCCAATTTTTGCACGGTTGTTAGAGACCATATACCAACACCATGTACCAAATTTCAGCCGGATCGGATGAAATATGCTTCTCTTAGAGGCTCCACAAGCCAAATCTGGGGATCGGTTTATATGGGGGCTATATATAATTATGGACCGATGTGGACCAATTTTTGCATGGTTGTTAGAGACCATATACCAACACCATATACCAATTTTCAACCGGATCGGATGAAATATGCTTCTGTTAGAGGCTCCACAAGCCAAATCTGAGGGTCCCTTTATAGGGGGGCTATACGTAAAAGTGGACCGATATGGCCCATTTTCAATACCATCCGACCTACATCGATAACAACTACTTGTGCCAAGTTTCAAGTCGATAGCTTGTTTCGTTCGGAAGTTAGCGTGATTTCAACAGACGGACGGACGGACGGACATGCTTAGATCGACTCAGAATTTCACCACGACCCAGAATATATATATACTTTATGGGATCTTAGAGCAATATTTCGATGTGTTACAAACGGAATGACAAAGTTAATATACCCCCATCCTATGATGGAGGGTATAAAAAACATTATTTTCTTGCTAATTGCATTTTCCCTCACATCTCTCTCACATCCACGAGGTTTTTTAGTTCTTAACACTTTTTCCTGTAATAGCAACAATGTAGAAGAAATTATACGATTTTATAAATTTTTAAAAGTTTTTTACCTTTCGCCTGGACGGAGAATCGAACCGCGGACCATGCACTTTGTAAGCCAACACACGAACCACTGAGCTATGTACCTGTTATGGTCATCAATAGATAAATATCCATTTAAGTTATATTTATATAGCATAGCTTGCGGCGCCCACGAACCGAATAAACAAAGTTTATTTAACAGAAACAAACATTTAGTTTGGCACCGTGGAGCAGTGGTTGCTACGTCCGACTTGCATGCCAAGGGTCGTGGGTTCGAACCCTGGTCCGACCAAAGTTTTTTGTTTGTTTTTGTTTTTTACATATATTCCAGATATGTTCGGAATATTCCGAAAAAAAAATGTTCCATATTACATTGTAGTATATTAAATTTTGAACTGTAAAATGTGTCTTATTAAAGACCTAAAGTCAGAAAAGAACAGTGTTTGATATAAACGAAATGGACTGTGTTGTTGTTTCAAAAATAACATTTTTTATTGAAAAAATAAACATTTTGTAACAAACGAATTTTTTTGATGATAAAAGTTTAAAATTTTCGAAGCAATTCAAAAAACTCTAACAAAAGAAAAACGTTTTCGGTACACGTTTCCCAAACGTTTTTTTTCTTTGCGTGTAGTCGACTTGAAAAAAATCGAAAAATGTGGAGAATACGGTGGATGAGGCATTCCAAATTCAGCAGTTTGTGAAGAAAACGAAATGATGGTGCCAAAGGAGTTAGCTGAAAACGTACACCTTCGATTTTCCACAAGAACTCAAGTGGCCGCCGATGGTAATGTTGTCGGTTGCCGATAGTTGCCTCCGCTCCTATTTATCGACTGCGAAATAGGAGCGGGGAAATGTCCTAAAGACAGTATTGAAGCCCTGGATAGACAAACATTTCCATGCCCGCCTTGCATATAAAGGGTCATGGATTCAATCCCAGTTTCGACCAGCATTAGATTATTCCTCTCAGTAATGCTGGTGATACTTCAGAGTGTTTTAAAGCTTTTCGTAGTGTTTTCACCGGAACGTGGGACGCCGTTCGGACTAGGCTATAAAACAATTATTCCTTGTCATTTATGTTAAATAAGCGCAGAATCGGGCAGTAAACAGTGATAAGAGAAAAGTTCACCACTGTGGTATCGCAATGGTCTGAATAGTCTAAATAAGCGTGAATGGACATTCTAACAAGACTCAACATCAACACACTCACCAAGCGTCATTTCTCTCGCACAATCTCCGTATCTCAATCCATGCGAGATTTTGGAGAGTACGAAATAAGTGTCGATCATCGTAATAGAGGTGTAAACGTGAGTAATATTTTACCCATGCTCACGCATACTCACGACGGGAAAATCTTACTCACGCTCACTCACGCACGATATTGTTTGGTAGGACTCACGCTCATGCACAGTCACGAAAATAAAATTTGTACTCACGCACGAAATGTCGTGACTCACGAAAAATACCGTGACTCACGAAAAATATCGTGACTCACGAAAAATATCGTGACTCACGAAAAATGTCGTTATTCACGAATAATTTTATGACTAATTTACCTAATGGCCGTGATTGAAAACATGAGCATGATTAAAATCGGGACCGTTATTAAACTCTTAACATCCCAGGTGTCACTAACAAAAAATTGTAAATGAATTCATCTCGTAAGCGTTTTATATCCGTGTGGGCGTATTTTTCCGAAATTCGTTACCCACGCACACGAAGAAATTATTATCGTGACTCACGCTCACGCACGACTTTTGGTTTGTTAATCACGCTGATCAATCATTAATCATGCCATCAGCGTGACTCACGACTCACGTGTGAGTCACGAAATTTTTCGTGATTCACGACAATTTCGTATCACGTGCACACCTCTACATTCTTATATGGAGCTTCGTTGGGAATGTATTAGAATACAGCATAGCGTGTAATGACTTCGTCGGCCGTGATAAGACCATAATTCGTGCCAAATGTGGACAATTCAACAAAAATGTAGACTGTTTCTAAGAGCTCGATTTAGGTTTTGATATAGCTCGCATATAAACCGATTACCCAATTTGGCTTCTTGAGAATCTAGACGCAGCAATTTGTACCCCACTAGGCTAAAATGACAAATACAAATGTATTTAAGGTCCCTACAGTGATGTATTCAATTTGGTCGATATCGATCTACACTATTAAAAAAATTATGTTCTAAGATCGTGAACGGACGGTAACCAAATGATACGGAAAAGTTTACGAAAAATCAAAACGGATTGTTCACGGTTTCGCCCACGAACCTTCACGATTTCATGCTTTCGTTCATTCTTCTGTGGCAATAGGGTCTTGAAATAATCGTTAGACGTTTTTATGGCAACTCTGGCGGTGGTGTAATCAGAGAGAATAAAAACACAACAGAACGAAACTGTGAAGCGAATCTGCGTCAGTAGGTGGCATTCATGAGGAAAATTTCTCTAATATCATGCAGGTTTTGTCGGTGCTTCTCTCAAATATTATACAGTTTGCGTCGGCGTGACCCAGTTCAGTTCTCTGCCGACTTTACGAAACGTAAAGAAAATAGGGTTTAAAACCTACTTTGTAGTAAAAATGTTCTTTTTTATAAATAATGTTTTCATTCCATTAGATTTTTTGGCAAACTATTTGAAATTATATCTGCCGATGCCTTCATAAACAATTTATGGTATTCATAACAATGTTACTGGGCACGATTAACAAAATAAAATGAGTAAAAAATATTTTTCCATCTAAAAATGAATAAAATTTTATATAAAAGATTACAATAATTTACGAAAATTATCCGATGCGTGACTCGAACTTTGGTCCTCATAGCTCTTTTTTGGCATTAAAAGTTAAATCGTGTATACCTGATTATAAATCCGTAACCATTTCGTTTTGAGCATCACTTTATTGTTGTTATAATATAATTTTACATGTTTTAGAAACTGCTGAAAAAGCAGTTTCTAAAACAAAATTTGGCTCACTACTTGGTCAATATCTCAGCTCAAACCATACAAAATTTCAAACAGTGATTTATAACCGTTCCCAAATGACGGAGCATAAGCGACGTAATTTTCATTCAATTTGCCTGAAATAGATGTTCCAAATATGATGTGTACGGATGCATATTATGAATGTTTAGTAAAAACAAGTAAGGAAAGTCTAAAGTCGGGCGGGGCCGACTATACTATACCCTGCATCACTTTGTAGATCTAAATTTTCGATACCATATCACATTAAATGTGTTGGGGTTGAAATTTTGCACTAGAAGTACAATTTGGTTGAAATTTTGCACTAGGAGTACAATTAGTAGTGTAGTCAAGTGTGCCAAATTTTATTGAAATCGGTTCAGATTTAGATATATCTCCCATATATAGCTTTCGCCCGATTTACACTCATATGACCACAGAGGCCAATTTTTAACTCCGATTTAGTTGAATTTTTGCACAGGGAGTAGAATTAGCATTGTAGCTATGCGTGCCAAATTTGGTTGAAATCGGTTCAGATTTAGATATAGCTCCCATATATATATATGTTTTTCTGATTTCGACAAAAATGGTCAAAATACCAACATTTTCCTTGTAAAATCGCCACTACTTAGTCGAAAAGTTGTAAAAATGACTATAATTTTGCTAAACTTCTATTACATATATATCGAGCGATAAATCATAAATAAACTTTTGCGAAGTTTCGATCTGGACAGAATTGGATAGACTTCTACAAAATCTATAGACTCAAAATTTAAGTCGGCTAATGCACTAGGAAGGCACACTATGTTAGTAAAAAAATATGGAAAATCTGAAGCAATTTTAAGGAAACTTCGCAAAATTTTATTTATGATTTATCGCTCGATATATATGTAATAGAAGTTTAGCAAAATTATAGTCATTTTTACAACTTTTCGACTAAGTAGTGGCGATTTTACAAGGAAAATGTTGGTATTTTGACCATTTTTGTCGAAATCAGAAAAACATATATATATATGGGAGCTATATCTAAATCTGAACCGATTTCAACCAAATTTGGCACGCATAGCTACAATGCTAATTCTACTCCCTGTGCAAAAATTCAACTAAATCGGAGTTAAAAATTGGCCTCTGTGGTCATATGAGTGTAAATCGGGCGAAAGCTATATATAGGAGATATATCTAAATCTGAACCGATTTTAACCAAATTTGGTACGCATAGCTACAATACTAATTCTACTCCCTGTGCAAAATTTTAACTAAATCGGAGCAAAAAATTGGCCTCTGTGGTCATATGAGTGTAAATCGGGCGAAAGCTATTTATGGGAGCTATATCTAAATCTGAACCGATTTCAACCAAATTTGGAACGCATAGCTACAATACCAGTTCTACTCCCTGTGCAAAATTTCAATTAAATCGGAGTAAAAGATTAGCCACTGTGGTCATATGAGTGTAAATCGGGCGAACGATATATTTGGGAGCTATATCTAAATCTTAAACGATTTCAATAAAATTTGGCGCACTTGACTACACTACTAATTGTACTCCTAGTACAAAATTTCAACCAAATTGGGGTAAAAATCTGGCTTCTGGGACCGTATTAGTCCATATCGGGCGAAAGATATATATGGGAGCTATATCTAAATCTGAACCGATTTTTTCCAAAATCAATAGGGATCTATTCTGAGCCAAAACACATACTTGTGCCAAATTTGAAGTCGATTGGACTAAAACTGCGACCTAGACTTTGATTACAAAAATGTGTTCACGGACAGACGGACATGGCTATATCGACTCAGGAGCCCACCCTGAGCATTTTTGCCAACGACACCATGTGTCTATCTCGTCTCCTTCTGGGTGTTGCAAACATATGCACTAACTTATAATACCCTGTTCCACAGTGTGGCGCAGGGTATAAAAAGCCGCAACTACGTCCGATTTGCTTAATCTAAAACGCACACACAAATCTACAGCATTTGGAGGTCGAATCATCTGAAAGGGGTTATTTCATACGATTTTCTTGAACGCCTAAAGTCGGAACTATATTCGGTAAATTCAGACTCACTTGATGCTAACTTAACATACCGTAAAAGAATCAACATTTATTACAATAAGTATATACTTTCCTTCCAAATAAACCTCGTTACAGCGAAAATCAAATGGTAAACAACATTTGTTTGTCTAAAATTTCATTTGGAAGGAAAAATTTATTTTTTGCGTGTAGCTTCGTTAAGATTGCCATTTGAAACTGGCGTCGTCGTATAACTTGATTTTCCTCTTTATTTGTGAGTTAACCTATCGTTAAACAGTAAATTCAATTATTATGATTTCCTAATTTTTAGAGAGTGTCAACACCAATAACAATTCGACGGCAGTAAAAATTGATATATCCGTTCTCACTTTAGTGTTAAGGGAACAACAGCATCAACAATCACCATCATAACAATAACAATGAAAATACCACTATAGCTAGGCCAACTATCATCGTAGTAGCTCTAGACAACAGTGTTAACTTTCTTTTTTTCTCTCGGGCTCTCAGAGCTCAATACTCTGTAGTCATAAAACCATGAAGATTAGGGTTTACAATCAGCAACCAACAACAAATTTACAATGCAGAGATGTGACACGAGTGTGTGTGTGTGTTGAGTATTTGTGGTGAGTATTTGTTTTTCTTGTTGCTGGCATTTCGGTTTGTTTTCGGAAGTTGTAATAAAAAAAATCCGTAAAATTGATACTAAAAACAAATAAAGCTTTTCATTTGTGTTTCCTGCATGTCAAGAGGCTCAAGAGTGGAACTCAACATCACACTCCACAGATTTGCTCACTCATCAACCACCATCGCTTGATGTCAGTGAATGACGAAATGGATGAATGGAGAATGAATGAATAAATGCTGTAACCAATGAATAACAGAAGAGAACATACGCATAAGAGTAACAGGATAACCCCGACTGGTGAGTTTCATATTTACGACCATCAAGGATCCGTTTTCTCGATTGCATTGCACAGTGGCTGGCTTTGTTGTGCTTTATTTTTGTAGCCATTACTTTTACGATTACGATTATGTTGATGATGCTTTTGATTACCAGCCGGATGATGATGATGACACTGTTTGATGACTTGGATGATACTCTTGTTGTTTTGGGGGGGCGGGGAGGGCGGTGCTGTGAGTGAATGTCTTTGTTTTTGATATGCTGATGTATGTGAAAACCAAAGAACCTTGTTATTATTTCTTGTTTGGGCTTATTTCCACCGGTATCCTGTCGATAATCTGTTGGTTTGATTTGCTGTTTTATTTCAATAATACTTTTAATAATAAAATTGTGAAAGTACGAGGAGTAGGATATTTTATGTTTTCCTAATGGAGTGTGTAAAATTGTTTGTCTTTTTTATGAAGTCACATCATGGATAATTGTTATGTCTTTTACGAGGTGTTTGCCATCAATAATGTTTTGAGGTCGTAAAATTGTTTGCAAATTATGTGGAGGATTTGATTGATTCCTTTTTATTAAGGGTTGGTGTGTTATGGGATTTTGTAGATGATACCGGATTCAAGTTGTTGTAAAATATAAAAGTAACTTGGAATTTATCGAAAGCCTTTGGGCTTTGTGATTCTGCATGTTGAAAATATGCTTCATAGCATTGACATTCCTATTTTATAAGCAAATTTTGTACCCTCATCCAGTTTTAAAACTATTCGAATTATTCATAACCCTATACACTTTCATAACCCTATAAATATCACCAACATATTTACAATTAAAAATTTGATTGAAGTTGAAAAAATTTTCAATTATATAAATTAATTGATACAATTAACTTTTTAATCAAGATAGAAGCATTAGGGTAATTAAAGCAATGATTTAAAATTTTTAGTTAAAAATTATTGACACAATTAACTTTTTACTCAAACTCAGAAGACTAAGTCAGTTAAAAAAGAGGTGGATTCTTTTTTTAACTTTTAAATAAAAAAATTATTTTAAACAATCAATTTTTAATCAAGCTAAAACCATATAGACAGATAACAAAGTAAATAAATAATATTTAGACTTATTCAAATTAAACAAGTAAGGAAAGTCTAAAGTCGGGCGGGGCCGACTATATTATACCCTGCACCACTGTGTAGATCTAAATTTTCGATATCATATCACATCCGTCAAATGTGTTGGGGGCAATATATAAAGGTTTGTCCCAAATACATACATTTAAATATCACTCGGTCTGGACAGAGTTTGATAGACTTCTACAAAATCTATAGACTCAAAATTGAAGTCGGCTAATGCACTAGGGTGGATCACAATGTTAGTAAAAAACCAGTAAGGAAAGTCTAAAGTCGGGCGGGGCCGACTATATTATACCCTGCACCACTTTGTCGATCTAAATTTTCGATACCATATCACATCCGTCAAATGTGTTGGGGGCTATATATAAAGGTTTATACATACATTTAAATATCACTCGATCTGGAAGAATTTGATAGACTTCTACAAAATCTATAGACTCAAAATTTAAGTCGGCTAATGCACTAGGGTGGAACACAATGTCAGTAAAAAAATATGGGAAACGTTTAAATCTGAAGCAATTTTAAGAAAATTTCGCAAAAGTTTATTTATGATTTATCGCTCGATATATATGTATTAGAAGTTTAGAAAAATTAGAGTCATTTTTACAACTTTTCGACTAAGCAGTGGCGATTTTACAAGGAAAATGTTGGTATTTTGACCATTTTTGTCGAAATCAGAAAAACATATATATGAGAGCTATATCTAAATCTGAACCGATTTCAACCTAATTTAGCACGCATAGCAACAATGCTAATTCTACTCCCTGTGCAAAATTTCAACTAAATCGGAGCAAAAAAATGGCCTCTGTGGTCATTTGAGTGTAAATCGGGCGAAAGCTATATATGGGAGCTATATCTAAATCTGAACCGATTTCAACCAAATTTGGCACGCATAGTTACAATGCTAATTCTACTCCCTGTGCAAAATTTCAACTAAATTGGAGTTAAAAATTGGCCTCTGTGGTCATATGAGTGTAAATCGGGCGAAAGCTTTATATGGGAGATATATCCAAATCTGAACCGATTTCAAGCAAATTTGGCACGCATAGTTACAACGCTAATTCTACTCCCTGTGCAAAATTTCAACTAAATCGGAGCAAAAAATTGGCCTCTGTGGGCAAATGAGTGTAAATCGGGCGAAAGCTATATATGGGAGCTATATCTAAATCTGAACCGATTTGGCTGATATTTTGCAAGTTTTTCGAGACTCATAAAATATTCGGATGTACGGAATTTGAGGAAGATCGGTTGATATACACGCCAATTATGGCCAGATCGGTGAAAAATATATATGGCAGCTATATCTAAATCTGAACCGATTTTTTCCAAAATCAATAGGGATCGTCTTTGAGCCGAAACAGGACCCTATACCAAATTTTAGGACAATCGGACTAAAACTGCGAGCTGTACTTTGCACACAAAAATACATCAACAGACAGACAGACAGACGGACAGACAGACGGACAGACAGACAGACAGACGGACATCGCTAAATCGACTCAGAATTTAATTCTAAGCGTATACTAAAAGGTTGGTCTATGATTACTCCTTCTTGGCGTTACATACAAATGCACAAACTTATTATACCCTGTACCACAGTAGTGGTGAAGGGTATAAATATGGGAAAAATTTGGCACACTTGACTATAGTACTAATTGTTCTTCTTGTGCAAAATTTTAAGCAAATTAGGGTAAAACTCTGGCTTCTGCAGCCATATCGGGCGAAGTATATATATATGGGAGCTATATCCAAATCTGAACCGATTTCTTCGAAAATCAATAGGGTTCTATTCTGAGCCAAAACACATACTTGTGGCAAATTTGAAGTCGATTGACTAAAACTGCGACCTAGACTTTGATTACAAAAATGTGTTCACGGACAGACGGACATGGCTATATCGACTCAGGAGCCCACCCTGAGCATTTTTGCCAGAGACACCATGTGTCTATCTCGTCTCCTTCTGGATGTTGCAAACATATGCACTAACTTATAATAGCCTTTTCCACAGTGTGGCGCAGGGTATAATGATCAGAACTGTAACTATGTTAAATTGAACAGAACCGGGAACTATTCCTGGGCCGATCCTGGGGTTGATCCACATTCCGATCGATCGTCCTTTTAGTGACCGAAATCGGATAATCGATCTTGAATTTTGAAATAGAAAGGGCCTATGTTTGTGAAAAAGAGCGAAAGTCACATTTGTTGTAATAGTCGAATAAGACGTCTTTTCTGAATTTTGTTTAAGGCAAAATTTCTAGATTTCAATGCAATCCCTATTAGCCTGATTACAATAGAAAGAAAAATAGATTGTACTACACTCAAAAAAATTGAACCCTCTATTTCACTAAACCCAATTTAACTTAATTTAATTCATCCAATTATTCAGTTTGTAGGAAGTTTCCTTTACTCTAATACTTTTATGCGTACCTAAGTTAAATGAACTAAAAAGCTAAAAACATATAAAGAATAAAGACTTACTAAATTCGTGCTTCTCATAAAATAGTTCATTATACCCTGCACTGCACTGTGGAAGGAGACGAGATAGACACATGGTGTCTTTGGCAATAATGCTCAGGGTGGGTCCCTGAGTCGATATAACCATGTCCGTCTGTCCGTCCGTCTGTCTGTGAACACATTTTTGTGATAAAAGTCTAGGTTGCAATTTAAGTCCAATCGCCTTAAAATTTGGCACATGTTCCTAATTTCGGTCAGAATAGAACCCTTTTGATTTTGGAAGAAATCGGTTCAGATTTAGATATAGCTCCCATATGTATCTTTCGCCCGATATGCACTAATATGGACCCAACAGCCAGAGTTTTATACCGATTTGCTTGAAATTTTACACAAACGTAACACTTAGTCGTATAGTCAAGTGTGCAAAAATTTAATTGAAATCGGTTCAGATTTAGATATAGCTCCCATATATATCTTTCGCCCGACATGGACTTATATGGCCCCAGAAGCCAGATTTTTGGCCGAACGTGATTGAAATTTTGCACTAGGAGTAAAATTAGTAGTATAGTCAAGTTTGCAAAATTTGATTGAAATCGGTTCAGATTTATATATAGCTCCCAGATATGGACTAATATGGTCCTAAAAGCCAGAGTTTTGGCCAAATTTGGTTGAAATTTTGCACAGAGAGTAGATTTAGCATTGTTGCTATGCGTCCTAAATTTGGTTGGCATCGATTCAGATTTAGATATACGGTCCCAGAAGCCAGAGCTTTACCCCAATTTGGTTGAAATTTTGCACTAGGAGTACAATTAGTAGTGTAGTCAAGTGTGCGAAATTTTATTGAAATCGGTTCAGATTTAGGTATAGCTCCCATATATAGCTTTCGCCCGATGTACACTCATATGACCACAGAGACCAATTTTTGCTCCGATTTAGTTGAAATTTTGCACAGAGAGTAGAATTAGCATTGTAGCTATGCGTGCCAAATTTGCTTGAAATCGGTTTAGATTTAGATATAGCTCCCATATATATATGTTTTTCTGATTTCGGCAAAAATGGTCAAAATACCAACATTTTGTAAAAATGACTCTAATTTTTCTAAACTTCTAATACATATATATCGAGCGATAAATCATAAATAAACTTTTGCGAAGTTTCTTTAAAATTGCTTCAGATTTAAATGTTTCCCATAATGTTTTTACTAACATTGTGTTCCACCCTAGTGCATTAGCCGACTTAAATTTTGAGTCTATAGATTTTGTAGAAGTCTTTCAAATTCTATCCAGATCGAGTGATATTTAAATGTATGTATTTGGGACAAACCTTTATATATATAGCACCCAACACATTTGACGGATGTGATATGGTATCGAAAATTTGGATCTACAAAGTGGTGCAGGGTATAATATAGTCGGCCCCGGCCGACTTTAAACTTTCCTTATTTGTGTTTTCTTTAAATGTGTAAATTTTATTACAAATGCGCCCATCTTGAATATGGCTCTAAAGACATTCTTTCAATTTTGAACTCCAATTTTTTCCTTTAAACTACAAAAACAAGCGAAAAAATTTAATTATGTCTAATAAATTTTCTTCAATTTATAAAAAAAAAATATTTTCTTATTTTTATATTACATGTTAGCCTGATACCGAAACAGGCAATTGACGTGGACAGATATAGATTAAGGAACATGGTTAATAGAGCCATTGAAAAGAAAACGCCAGATACCAATCTATACACGCCTGGACTGTACATGTTTCGGTTCGGGCGAATGAACCTTTCCACAGCCTTTAGTATAGATCTGGCTGGGAGAGATAACTCAATTTTGGGCCCTTTATGCTAACTCCTTATGGAGAAAACATTTGGGAAATTTCCTCTTACAAATTGAATCATCTTTTCTCCCACTGTACATCATCTTTTCATATAACTTACAAGTCCCTTAATCTTATTTTTATTTTTATTTCGTTTTGTTACATAGTAATGCAACAACACGAAATTTATTTTTAGAAAGCTAATTTGTTAGAATTCACCTAAGTGGTGAACAGTCGAACAATGCTTATTGTTTCTACAGTCAACTACAACATATGACAATTAACAGAAACTGGTTTCCAGGATACAACAACAATTCTAACGCGTACATTAGTCGTGTTTTTCCTAGTTTTACGACGGGCTCATCGTTGCTTATTATATTACATGTTAGCCTGATACCGAAACAGGCAATTGACGTCCAAATGCATTATATCTAATTATACAATTATTTTTCGAGCTTTATGGACAGATATAGATTAAGGAACATGGTTAATAGAGCCATTGAAAAGAAAACGCCAGATACCAATCTATACACGCCTGAATTGTTGTTGTATCCTGGAAACCAGTTTCTGTTAATTGTCATATGTTGTAGTTGACTGTAGAAACAATAAGCATTGTTCGACTGTTCACCACTTAGGTGAATTCTAACAAATTAGCTTTCTAAAAATAAATTTCGTGTTGTTGCATTACTATGTAACAAAACGAAATAAAAATAAGATTAAGGGACTTGTAAGTTATATGAAAAGATGATGTACAGTGGGAGAAAAGATGATTCAATTTGTAAGAGGAAATTTCCCAAATCTTTTCTCCATAAGGAGTTAGCATAAAGGGCCCAAAATTGAGTTATCTCTCCCAGCCAGATCTATACTAAAGGCTGTGGAAAGGTTCATTCGCCCGAACCGAAACATGTACAGTCCAGGCGTGTATAGATTGGTATCTGGCGTTTTCTTTTCAATGGCTCTATTAACCATGTTCCTTAATCTATATCTGTCCATAAAGCTCGAAAAATAATTGTATAATTTTCTTATTTTTGTAATATTGGCGTGATGCCAGCGTTTGTAGTACTTTTTAGTTAACATTTTCTAAAAATAAACTTAATTTTTCCAAAACTAACTAAAATATTTCTTCGTGGTGTGTTCACTGGTTTTTCAGTGTGCTCAAAACAAAAAGTAAGGTGCATTTTAAAAGTTAGTTGGTTTTTTAGTTAGCTGGACTGTTAATGACATCTGGGCCAAATTCCCAATGTCATTATCAGCAATATATAAACGCTTGTGCTATTCTCTCTACTCTAAAGCCCACTCCGGGAAACACGGATCATTGGGGAGATAAAAGCAGGGTCAAATAAGGCAGAGGGTTGGAGGAAACGTTGACATAAATAATTTTTTTTTTTGACTTTTCTCTTTACCCACAGATATATGGGGTAAAACGCGTAATTTTATTTGGTCATATGAGAATTACAAAATCTCTAAGATGCCCACATATGATGCTCTTTTCAATCTCAAACTGTTGCGAAATTGAAATTTTATTTCATTGAAGTACGTTTCATCGACCATAATACTAGTTGCCCCTTTCACAATGATGAGCTCAGTTATCCTTGTTGTGAAAATGGTAATAAACCAAATCCAAATGATTTACAAATACCAGCCAAATGCGTTAGCTCTCTCTTATTCTGATGATAATGATGAGAGATCGTAAAAATTTTACTATCCTATAACAAACGAAAAAAAAACTCCAAAGAGTATTATAGCAAAAGGTCCTTGTGATTATGGCTTGCGAGTGCGTTTAGGGAGGTAACACTTTATTAAAATGTTTGTCACCCGGATAGACAATTAAATTAAGTTTACTTTTTCCTCCCCCTCCTCCATTTCCGTGTACTTGGAGTAAAACATAAAAATCACATAAAAATGCTATAAACTTTCTTTTTCGAAAAGACATCACCAGAATATGGTAGGACTTTCATGTTGGCTTAGATGGATAGCTAGTGGCATGTCAAATAACGTTGGGGATCTTGGTTTTGTTGACGACTGTGCCGTGTCTTGTCTTTAGGGTCGTAAAATTCTCTTAACCATCGGAGTAAAGTAGTGATGAAAACACCACAAAGGATATCATCAAGGATAATAATAAACCAAAGCAAAACGTATTGCGTTCTTTTGGTTTTACAGACACTGTTGCTACTGTGGCAGCACAGTACAGTGATGTCGTGAAGTCGTCATTATTATTGTCAATCCCATCATTGTGATGTGAACCAAAACCATTAAAAACCAAGTGACATTTTAAGTCCACTTAACATATGTTTGGTATCAAGCGGGCCGGCCTTATAGCTTCCGAAGGAAGAGTGGTTGGTATGACCATAAAAATCTTATATGAAATTATCTTACTGATGGCCTTAAGTGTGGTCGTAAAAATGCTGTAAAAACTCGGAGTCAAATAGAAAATGACAGAATAGTTAACACCACCATCTTCAGCGTCAAAGCCTTTTTGTGCCCTTCAAGTGCTAAGTCGACATGTTAATGATAATAAAATTATAATTTCATTTAGCATATGCCCCCTCTGGCCCATATAAATAAGAGCAATCAGAAGGGATGGCTATGTACCAGGGGGTGAAAGAGGAGAGTACTTAAATTTTTTACGATCTTTGAAGTATTATGTTTTTGTTATTAAGTTGTCATTCTTGTTAATAATTGACATTTAGGGATCACATCTCGTTGTGGTTTGTTGGAGATGTTATGGGCCTCAATAGAATAAGGGACCATGAATGGACGTGCAATGGCTAATTGTGGCCCAGCAAGCAGCAGTAAAGTTAAATGCGAGTTAAGTGTTTTATGACTTCTATTTAAATAATTTTGGTTAAAATTGCTGCCTTGGGAAATATTGGTATATGGAGAAAAAATAGTACACAAAGGATTCTTAAACGTGCAGTGAAAAAAATATTTGACCTATGCTCAAACAAAATTTAACTCTCGAGGTACTATTGTCCATTTTACTTTATGTTGGAGTTTAATTTGTCGTACGAAAATTAACTTATATAATTTCCATAAGAATACAAGACCCAAAATGAAAGATATCCCCCTGCCAGATCTAAATAGATTTAAAAGCTATGGAAATTCGAGTTAGCCGTCGAAGAAACATATCGATAATTATGGTTTGGATTGGTTGGTATATGGTATTTCTTTTCAATAACTTAAGAATAACAAGTATATACGGCCGTAAGTTCGGCCAGGCCGAAGCTTATGTACCCTCCACTATGGATTGCGTAGAAACTTCTTCTAAACACTGCCATCCACAATCGAATTACTTAGGTTGCATTAACGCTTGCCAATGGCAAGGTATCTTAAAACCTCCCAACACCGTCTTCTAAATTGTATGTAAGTCCATACGTGATATATATTAAATCAAACAAGATCGATCAAATACGTATATAATTCAGTTTGACAAAGTTTTCTATAGACATAAAATTTTGACAAAATTTTCTACAGAAAAAAAATTGCAAAATTATCTATAGAAATAAAATTTTGACAAAATTTTCTAGAGAAATAAAATTTTGGCAAAATTTTCTATAGAAATAAAATTTTAACAAAATTATCTATAGAAATAAAATTTTGACAAAATTTTCTAGAGAAATAAAATTTTGACCAAATTTTTTAGAGAAATAAAATTTTGACAAAATTTTCTATAGAAATAAAATTTTAACAAAAATTTTCTATTGCAAAAAAAATGTTAACAAAATTTTCTATAGAAATAAAATTTTGGCAAAATTTTCTATAGAAATAACATTTTGACAAAATTTAATTTAATAAAATTTTGGTAGATTATTTTTGGCTCGAGTGGCAACCTGATTATGAACCGAATAAAATTTTAACAAAATTTTCTATAGAAAAAAATTTTGACAAAATTTTCTATAGAAATAAAATTTTGGTAGATTATTTTTGGCTCGAGTGGCAACCATGATTATGAACCGATATGGACCAATTTTTGTGTGATTGGAGATCGGCTATATATAACTATAGACCGATATGGACCAATTTTTGCATGGATGTTACAGAACATATTCTAACACAACGTTCCACATTTGAACCGGATTGGATGAATTTTGCTCCTCCAAGATGCTCCGGAGGTCAAATCTGGGGAACGTTTCATATGGGGGCTATATATAATTATTGACCGATATGGACCAATTCTGGCACGGTTGTTAAAGAGCATATACTAACACCCTGTTCCAAATTACAACCGGATTGGATGAAATTTGCTTCTCTTAGAGACTCCGCAAGCCAAATCTGTGGGTTTATATGGGGGCTATATATAATTATGGACCGATGTGGACCAATTTTTGCATGGTTGTTAGATACCATATACAAACACTACACTGAAAGAAGAGTTTTCTTTTCCGATGAACGAAATTTTAGACAAGCAAAGTTTCCTTTTGTCACAAAGAAATTTTCTTTAAAAACAAATAAAAAACTTTAGAGGCAATCGTTGAATTTCTTATTATAAATCCGCGTTTATTTGGTCTAAAAGAAAATCCTGTATAAGAAAGGAGAATTTCGTTTGTCTAAAATTTCGTTCCGGAGGAAAGTATTTTTTCTTTGAGTGTATGTACCAAATTTCAGCCGGATCGGATGAAATATGCTTCTGTTAGAGGCTCCACAAGCCAAATCTGAGGGTACCTTTATACGTAAAAGTGGACGGACGGACGGACATGCTTAGATCGACTCAGAATTTCACCACGACCGATATATATACTTTATGGGGTCTTAGAGCAATATTTCGATGTGTTACAAACGGAATGACAAAGTTAATATACCCCCATCCTATGGTGGAGGGTATAAAAATTCCTCAATCTTCATGTCCAATCGGCTCATATAAAATTTTTAATAATATGTGGAATAATTATTTTTGGACGAAGAACCAGCCTGCAATGATATCAGGCTAATATAAAAATAAAATAATTATGTCTAATAAAATTTCTTAATTTCGTCGAAAAATATTGACGTATGATATCGGCGTTCGTAATAGTTAAAATGTTCTATAATTTATAAATTTTGTAAATTAACCAAAAATTCCCCCTGCTGGGTTCACTGAGTGCATGGTGGCATATATGTAATGCAACAAAGCATAACGCTATATTTTTAATTTTTGTATTTTTTTTTTTTTTTTTCAAAAGAGAAAAGTTTTGAAATAGCGTCAAATTTCAGAATAAATTTAGATTCCTTCGAATTCTTTTCCTTTGGCATAAATTTTGCTCTGCCATCACATGCGACATGATAGTGACCCTGCGGTATTTTGGTCAATTCCTACCGAAGCGTCAACTTGAGATGATCGCTACTTTGGTATTTTATAGTGCCAACTTTAGGTTAGGTTAGGTAAGGTGGCAGTCTGATGTATCAGGCTCAATTAGACTATACAGTCCATTGTGATACCACACGCAGAGAAGAAATATGATATCATATTCGAGAAGCAAAATAATATGATAGGAGCTATTTTTGCGGCGATCATGTAACATTTTTGCCTGCAACCATGTTGGCTCAATGAACATGGATCTAAGAAAAATAAAATTGTTCTCATCTAAAATGTTATTATATTGGTAAAAAGAATTTTGCTTCCATTGAAAGACAATGGTCACGATCTACAATGTTATGGTATGTTATTCGTCAAAAATGTTTTTCTTCCAGTTAAAAGAACGGGGTCAGAACCTAAAATGTTTTGATTTTTATGAAAAAACTTTTTTCGTTGTCGAAAAAAGGACGCCACTTGAGAAAAGAAAATTAACTTTATTTATTGGTTTTTATTAATTTATAAATTAAATCATTGTTTATTTGTATATATAATGTCGTGCAAGCAAACATCATATAGTTTTACACACCCTATTTTGGTTCAATTTCAACAATAAGTAATCATTCCATATTTACTTCGTGCCCATCAAATGTACCAACGCAGACATCATATAACTGCAAATAAAAATAATTTATACCATATATCAAAATGCAGAACAAAAAACAGGTACATTTTTATACCCTCCACCATAGGATGGGGGTATATTAACTTTGTCATTCCGTTTGTAACACATCGAAATATTGCTCTAAGACCCCATAAAGAATATATTTTGGGTCGTGGTAAAATTCTGAGTCGATCTGAGCATGTCCGTTCGTCCGTCCGTCTGTTGAAATCACGCTAACTTCCGAACGAAACAAGCTATCGGAGCCTCTAAGAGAAGCAAATTTCATCCGATCCGGCTAAAATTTGGTACATGGTGTCAACATATGATATCTAACAACCATGCAAAAAGTGGTCTACATCGGTCCATAATTATATATAGCCCCCATATAAACCGATCCCCCGATTTGGCTTGCGGAGCCTCTAAGAGAAGCAAATTTTATCCGATTGGGTTGAAAATTGGTACATGGTGTAAGTATATGTTCTGCAATGAGCACGCAAAAATTGGTCGACAATTGTCAATAATTATATATAGCTCCCATATAAACCGATCACCAGATTTGACCTGCGGAGCCTCTTGGAAGACCAAAATTCATCTGATTCAGGTGAAATTTGGTACGTGGTGTTAATATATGGCCTCAAACACCAATGCAAAAATTGGTCGAAATCGGTATGATATTTAAAAACCATGCCATAAGTGGTCCATATCGGGCCATAATTATATATAGTCCCCATATAAACCGATCCCGAGATTTGGTTTTGGAGCCACTTGGAGGAACAAATTTCATCCGAGTCATTTGAAATTTGGTACATTGTGCTAGTATGTGGCCGTTAACAACCATGTCTGACTAGGTCCATATCGCTCTATAGTTATATATAGCCCTCAGATAAATCGATCCCCAATCACACAAAAATTGGTCCATATCAAGTTCATAATTGTATATAGCCCTCATATTTCAATTCTGGCTCTCTACGTACCGTGCAAAAGTCCATATCGATTCGTAATTATTTGTAGACTTTTATAGATACATACACGGATGAAAAAGACTGTTTTTCATATGTTTGGCTATAAACATTATATGTTTGGAACACAAATTTGTAAACACAATATTTTTGAGTGCAAGCATATAATGTTCATAAACTAGCATAACATGTTTGGGACATATATGTTAATATGTTAGAACATATTATGTTTGGGCCATAAAATGTTTGCAAATATAATATGCTTGGATGCAAACATATATTAATTTAGAAATAGCCTATAAACATATATGTGTTTAGTAGCTTGGAGCGCTATTTAACAGGGAGCGATATTGAATTAAGTTGGTGGTTGTTGCTTGTTATTACAAAATTAACATTTTATTTTTCCTTGGGCAATTGATCAGCTACTTCTTTGATCCTTACAAACTGTGTGGTCCCCGTCCGGCAAAAGGTAAAATTAAAATAAAATAAAAATCATAAAATTGAATAATTTCTTCTACAATGTTTGTATTACAGAAAAAGGTGCTAAGAACTAAAAAATCTCGTGGAAGTGAGAAAGATGTGGGGGAATATACAATTAGGCAGAAACAAAATTTTGAGCATTCAGGTCGAAAACCTATGTTGTTAGCACCTATATTACCTGTTTATTTTCATAATTCATTATGATTGTAAATATATAAATAAATAAATAAAATTTTGAGCACAATATTGTTTGGGAGAATTTTTTTTGAGCATATAATATTTTTGGGTGCAAAATGCTTCCAAACATATTATATGTTCACATAATAACATATTGTTTTTTGGAAGACAACATTATTGAATTTGGATGCAAAAATACAAAATGTTTGGAACTTAGACTACCCAAACATATATTGTTTAGACCAATATGCTTTCAAACATATTATATATGGGAAGAGATCAAACATATAAATGTTTGGGCAATACCCAAAAATGTATATGCTTGAAGCAAAATATGTTTGGGAGTATATGTTACAGAAGCGATTTTTTGTGAGGGTGTACATACATACATACCTATACATACCTTTTTGTCTAATATACGTGGTATGGACTAACTCACAATTTAGAAAACGATGTTAAGAAGTTTTAAGATAACACAACCCAAGTAATTCGATTGTGGATGACAGTCTTTCGTAGAAGTTTCTACGCAATTCATGGTGGAGGGACATAAGATTCGGCCTGGCCGAACTTACGGCCGTATATACTTGTTTCAATTACTCTTTCCTGTTTGGTATTCACATGAATAAGTAAATTAACACAAAACACAGTAATTGCGTATTCTCCGTCCACTCCAAGAAACAATCAACACACGACTGACGCGTAAAATGAAAATCGTGTGTACCTGCTCAATGTTTTTATAAAATTCTTTTCGCTGCAAAAAAATTAAAAAAATAAATGATTACGAAAACAATGTACATGGTTTTTATGGCCATATAATGGTTCAAGACATGTCTATACGTATACCCATAAAAATTTGAGAACCATTTAAATGCTTATTGCCAGCATACATTTTTCTCCGCTCGAAATTTATTTTTAGAAAAACGAAATATATGGTTTTCTGGATTCAGATCAAATCTGAATCTCTTTACTTTTTGCATCATTTCTGGTGTTGTTACTACCAACACTACAAGTATGATTTCTTTTAAGCCTGTCGGCTGTTGTAGGAGTGGTTTATCATATCCGCACCCTGTACTGTTTTTTCTCTGTTTTGTAATAATGGACGTATAACAAAATTTCAAAATTTTTTGGATGCAAAGATTTTGACCTTCCCTTAAGGATTTCAGTATTGATTCCGAGCAGAAGATGCGGCTTCTTTAAAATAAAGAAATTTTTTAGCGACCTATCTGGATTTAAATCTAGGACCGATAAAATTAGGATACAGATCTCATTTATTAAATTTTCATTCTCTTTCCGCGGTTTATTAATAAAGGTACTCACGTACAAAAAAAATCCCAGTTTAAAAACTCAAATTATAACGGATAGTTCAAAGATGTTTTGGTAATTTCACAAAAAAAAAAACTTTAAACCAAAGACGCTAAATCCTCAAACTAAGTCTTAGCCTAGCGTTTTTATCTTAAATCTAAAGTTTCAATATTTCAGTTAATTTAAGGAAAATTTCTTTAAATCTAAAATGTGTTTCTTTACTTCAAGGAAAATTAGCCTTAGTTCAAAGACGTGCGACTTTAACGGAGGGACGCAAATTGACAAAATTTGTGTCCTCAATTCATTCAAATTCCATTATTTAAAAAAATTGTCCTTAATATTTTGTAAATTTTGCATCCTAAAATTTAGGTTGGGTAATCTTTAATATTACGTAAATATTTTTTTATAATGTACAGTCTTGAAGAATTTAAGCTCGTCAACAGTACGAGTAGCTCCCTATAGTTTTCGTTTGAGGGATTACTATTATTCACGAATCGTGTTAAATTTTTGTGATGGCTACAATATATTTGCTGTAAAAATCTTTTTTTGCCACATTTTCGATGTTTACATTTCAAACCAAAAGAAATGTATGTATCGAGATGTGGATTTCTAGAGAAATTTCATTGTCTTCTGGCTGTCATATCAACCATTGCATCACGACCTATTCCAATGGCATTACTTTTGTCCTTACATAGTATACAATTGCTTGATAAAAGGTCAGTTTCTTCTTTATTTATTTACACTTTTGTCAAACCAAGAGCCAAGACACACATAGTTACAATTTTGAGGTTTTCTACCCCAAAAGACGAAATTCAATTTGCAACAGCTTTCTTTGCCCAAAATGAAATATTTTGTGGTTGTGACCACTCACCTATTAAAACTCTAGAGGAAATATCCTCAATGTTATTTTCATTTCAGTTTCTCAATTTTTTTTGTGTATGAACAAACGTGGCCAGACAGTTTTTATGACAGCCACAAAAATCTTTCGGGTAGTTACAGTAAAATTTAATTTAATTTCTTTTCCAAAGAAAGACGGCAAAATTGGAAATTGTTTTGTTTACTTGGATTATTTTACAACCTTTGACCGAACATGGATGCAGATAGCCGCATTGTTCTGTAGAAGGTGTATTTGTGCATTTCTTGGCCACCTTTATTTTTATGTTTGTCTCAAATGGTTTTTATATTGTCGAGGATAAAACATAAAGCCAAGACGTCGTCTATATGGTGAACAGGATGTGTGTCTGGGATTAAATTACAAAATATTTTTGATGAAATTGAAAAAATCTGTAGTGAAAAAAGCGATTGAATTAAGTAATCTTTCTTAACATGTATAAAGAAATGCAATGTATAATTTTGTGTTTGTGTTAGATTATTTTTTTTTTTTAAGTTCAGACTTACAACAACATATTTGGATAGTTCTATTATGGCATAAATAAGCCAATTTTTTAAACTAACTAAAGGATGAAATGTCTCATAAGCCTATGGTTTATCTCAAATAGATTATAAGTAACAGTCAGTTTGGTATACTCAATTGATTCATTCCAACAAAAAAATATCTGATGACATATGACTTTTCCTGCTCCTAAGAATAATTATTCAATATTGCATTGAATTTTTCTCCTGGTCATCCTGGAGAAAGGAGGATTATTCAAATTGGTGACGAACAATTCCGAAAGGAAAGTGGTAAGATCTGTCATAATTAGCAGTATAACTATTATCACTTCTGAATTCATTTCGTAAGTTGTAGAGTAAAATTTTCAGAATCAGGATTTGGTTATTATACCCTCCACCATAGGAGGAGGGTATAATATTCCCTGCCATTCCGTTTGTAACACATCGAAATGTTGGTCTCAGACCCCCAAACACATATAGTATATTCTAGGTCGTAGTGAAATCAACCTAGTCGATGAAGTTAATCTAGCTATGACCGTCTGTGGAAAGCAAGCTAACTTCTGAACGAAACACGCTATCGGCTTGAAACTTGGCACAAGTACTTGCTATTGATCTAGGTCGGATGGTATTGCAAACACGGTTGCCACAGTTGGTAGAATTCTATCAAAACTGGTAGATTTTGCAATACATTCCTGTCTCTCTAACAAAGAAATAAGTTTCTATAGTAATAAAATTTTGACAAGACTTTCTATAAAAGTAAAATTTGGTCAAAATTTTCTATAAAAGAAAAATTTGGACAAAGTTTTCTATCAAAAAAAATTGAAAAAATTTTCTATAAAAAAAAAGTTTTGACAAAATTTTTTATACAAATTAAAATTTTCACAAAATTTTCTATAGAAATAAAATTTTGACACAATTTTCTATAGAAATCAAAATTTTCACAAAATTTTCTATATCAATAAAATTTTGACAAAATAAAAATAATTAAATAAAATTTTAACAAAATTTTCTATAGAAATAAAATGTTGACAAAATTTTCTATAGAAATTAAAATTTTGGAAAAATATGTGTAGAAATAAAATTTTGTCAAATTTTTCTATAGAAATAAAATTTTACCAAAATTTTCTATAGAAATAAAATGTTGAAATTTTGACAAAATTTTCTGTAGAAATTAAAATTTTCATAAAATTTTCTATAGAAATCAAAATTTTGGAAAAATATGTATAGAAATAAAATTTTGACAACATTTTCTATAGAAACAAAATTTTAACAAAATTTTCTATAGAAATAAAATGTTGACAAAATTTTCTATAGAAATTAAAAATTTGGAAAAATATGTATAGAAATAAAATTTTGACAAAACTTTCCATAGAAATAAAATGTTGACAAAATTTTCTATTGATATAAAATTTTGACAAAATTTTCTATAGAAATAAAATTTTGACAAAATTTTTTACAGATGTTAAAATTTTCACAATATTTTCTATAGAAATAAAATTTTGACGAAATTTTCTATAGAAATAAAATTTTGACAAAATTAAAATTTTCACAAAATTTTCTATAGCAATATTTTAAAGACGATGTTTACTTGAGACATAGCATAATTTTTACTTGAAGTGGAGTCTGAAATAAAGAGAAAAAACGATTAAATTAAATTGTGCTGCCTAGGATCAAGTACGCAAAACTTAAATTTAAAAGAGAATTCTGTCTTAAAAGTATCCTTACTGCAATTCTTCGCTTCTTTGGCTCGGAATCAATACCAAAATCTTTAGTGTAAAATAGTGTAAATAAAATTTTCACAAAATTTTCTATAGCAATAAAATTTGACAATATTTTCTACAGAAATAAAATTTTGAAAACATTTTCTATAGAAATTAAAATTTTCACAAAATTTTCTATAGCAATAAAATTTTGACAAAATTTCCTATAGAAATAAAATTTTAACAAAATTTTCTATAGGAATAAAATGTTGACAAAATTTTCTATAGAAATTAAAACTTTGGAAAAATATGTATATAAATACAATTTTCACAAAATTTTCTATAGCAATAAAATTTTGACAAAATTTTCTATAGAAATAAAATTTTAACAAAATTTTCTATAGAAATAAAATGTTGACAAAATTTTCTATTGAAATTAAAATTTTGGAAAAATACGTATAGAAATAAAATTTTTACGAAATTTTCTATAGAAATAAAATTTTGACGAAATTTTCTATAGAAATAAAATTTTCTATAGAAATAAAATTTTGACGAAATTTTCTATAGAAATAAAATTTTGAAGAAATTTTCTATAGAAATAAAATGTTGACAAAATTTTCTTTAGAAATTAAAAATTTTGAAAAATATGTATAGAAATAAAATTTTGACAAAATTTTCCATAGAAATAAAATGTTGACAAAATTTTCTATAGAAATAAAATTTGAACAAAATTTTCTATAGAAATAAAATGTTGACAAAATTTTCTATGGAAATTAAAATTTTGGAAAAATACGTATAGAAATGAAATTTTTACGAAATTTTCTATAGAAATAAAATTTTGACAAAATTTTCTATGGAAATACAATTTTGACGAAATTTTCTATAGAAATAAAATGTTGACGAAATTTTCTATAGAAATAAAATGTTGTTTTGTTTGTTATTGTTGGCTTCTCTTCAATCGTTATTGTTGTTTTTGATCTCAGCTTAAAACCATGCATTGACTAAACTACAAGTGTAGCTTAACCAACAGAGGAAAAGTATGCTTGTCAAATTTATTTGGGCAAAGCCCTATATACTGCAAGATGGTACTTTTCCTCTGTTGGTTAAGCTACACTTGTAGTTTAGTCAATGCATGGCTTTAAGCTGGGATCAAAAACAACAATAACGAAATAAAATGTTGACAAAATTTTCTATAGAAATTAAAATTTTGGAAAAATATGTATAGAAATAAAATTTTGACGAAATTTTCTATAGAAATAAAATGTTGACGAAATTTTCTATAGAAATAAAATGTTGACAAAATTTTCTATAGAAATAAAGTGTTGACAAAATTTTCTTAGAAATAAAATTTTGACGAAATTTTCTATAGAAATAAAATTTTGCAATATAGGATTTTTTGTTTGGTTTTGTAAATTTTTTCCAATAAGTAAAATTTTGACAAAATTTTGTATAGAAATTGAAATTTTGACAAAATTTTGTATAGAAATTGATATTTTGACAAAATTTTCTATAGAAATAAAATTCTGACAAAATTTTCGATGGAAATTAAAATTTTGGAAAAATATTTCTATAGAAAAAAAATTTTGCAAAATAGGATTTTTTGTTTGGTTGTGTGTTTTGTAAAATTTTCTTCAAATTTTGGTAGATTATTTTTGGCTCGAGTGGGAACTTGATCGCAAATGGGCCATATCGGACCACTTTTAAGTGGAGTCCCCATATAAACTTCATACTTTGGTTGGGGAGGCTCTTGGAGCAGCAAATTTCATCAGATTCAGTTTAAATTTAGTACTTGGAAGATCCGCAAGCAAGCTAGTAGACTACCTTGCTTGCGGATCTTCGTGATGTTCGTATATGGCATCTAACAACCATGCAAAAATTGGCCAATATCGGTCCATAATTATACCTAGCCCTTATGTAAACCGGTCCCCAGAGTGGGTTTGGGGATCTACGGATCTAGGAGAATCTAATTTCATCCGAATAGGATGAAATTTAGTATATGCTATCTAACAACCATGCAAAAAGTGGTCCATATCGGCGCCATTATAAACCAATCCCCAGATTTGAGTTCCTGAGCTTCCTGAAGGGGAAAATTTCATCCGATCAGGTTGGTCAACATCGGTTCATAATTATACATACATAAATTGGTCCGTTTGGGGTGTAACGGAGAAACAAATTCCATCCGAAATTTGGTGTTCTAGTTACCATTCATCCTTGCTGCACGACAGTTTCTATGTGGTAATTTTTCCTATTCCCGATGAAGCGCCATCTTAAGATGACCGACACTCTTGTAGTTTTTGTGTCAACCTAAGCCCCAGGCCCAATAGTCAAATGGATTGAGATCCTGACATTTTGGTGACCATTATGCAATAGAAATGAAGTGAGGAATTTCATTTTAGCCATTCTTGGTTGATGCGTGCGGAGTGCGATGGTGATCAATTTGTACAGCGGACCTCTTTGACATATTAGTCATAACATTTTGTTTAACCACAAATTACTTAAGCGAAAAATTGGGTTTTGCCAGTCGAATTTCTTTGTGTGCTCTTGCACTTTTTGGAACTTCAATGGCTTTATTCCAAGATCATTTTTCAATATATGTTGCATCCGTTCATGCGATATGTTCAGCTCATGAGCAATTTTTCTACCACTGTGGCGTGAATTTGGATCAAAAATTTTTTTGTCCACTTTTGGACGATATGCAAGACTGCCAGTACCACGAGCAATTGTACGAGAAACAAAAATGTATATAGGCATTATAATGCTGAAATCACGAATAACTTTATTTCTTAATGCAATATATCAAAATGCTTTTGTAAGCTTGTAAACAATAAAATGAACTGTCACTGAAATAGAACTGTCAACTATCAAACGAGCACTTTAGAAATGATAGAAAGCTGAAATTGGTTGCACTACACGCAATTAAAATAAACCGTTTGAAAAACGTGGTTCTATGGTTAAAGTTTTCTCAGAATTTCTTAAAAAATTCAAACTTTTATCACCAAAAAAAAATTTTTTAGAACATTTTTATTTTTGCAATAAAAAAAATATTTTTGGTCCAAAAATCAGTCCATTTCGTTTATATCAAGCACTGTTCTTTTCTGACTGTAGGTTAGGTTAGGTTAGGTTAGGTGGCAGCCCGATGTATCAGGCTCACTTAGACTATTCAGTCCATTGTGATACCACATTGGTGAACTTCTCTCTTATCACTGCGTGCTGCCCGATTCCATGTTAAGCTCAATGACAAGGGACCTCCTTTTTATAGCCGAGTCCGAACGGCGTTCCACTTTGCAGTGAAACCACTTAGAGAAGCTTTGAAACCCTCAGAAATGTCACCATCATTACTGAGGTGGGATAATCCACCGCAGAGAAACTTTTTGGTGTTCGGTCGAAGCAGGAATCGAACCCACGACCCTTTGTATGCAAGGCGGGCATGCTAACCATTGCACCACGGTGACTCCTATGTTTAACACTAACGAGTAATTAACACTAACGATATGTTTACCACTAGGTTAGGTTAGGTGGCAGCCCGATGTATCAGGCTCACTTAGACTATTCAGTCCATTGTGATACCACATTGGTGAACTTCTCTCTTATCACTGAGTGCTGCCCGATTCCATGTTAAGCTCAATGACAAGGGACCTCCTTTTTATAGCCGAGTCCGAACGGCGTTCCACATTGCAGTGAAACCACTTAGAGAAGCTTTGAAATCCTCAGAAATGTCACCAGCATTACTGAGGTGGGATAATCCACCGCTGAAAAACTTTTTGGTGTTCGGTCGAAGCAGGAATCGAACCCACGACCTTGTGTATGCAAGGTGGGCATGCTAACCATTGCACCACGGATGACGTTAATTAATCCTGGAAAAATTCAAATTTTTATATGAAAAACTTTTTTTAGCCGTAACTCCTTAACAAATTCAAATTTTTATATGAAAAACTTTTTTTAGCCATAACTCCTTAAATATGCGTCCTAGAGCGAAAATAACGTTAATTCATAGCCACCCAAATCCAAATATTTAAAAGTTTGTATGAACGACTTATTTTGACAATAACTCCTTAAATATGCGTCCTAGAGCGAAAAGGACCTCAATTCGTGACCTCCTCCCAAAAATCAAAATTTCGATGGAAATCCTCGAAAAATTGAAATTTTTGTATAAAAAAACTTATTTTGGCTACAACTCATTAAATCGTTTTTACACTCTGTAAAAGACGTACATGTTTATCAAAACATAACATACTTTTCTTCCAAATAAACCTTTGTTCGGTGGTCTTAAATTTTTGCAATATTTACTTCATATTTTTTTGTATTTTTTAGTTGAATTTAGAAATATGCAGATATACTAAATTTATTTTAATTTTGCCATATATATTCCATCATTTCCTTCACAATCATCTTTACCCATACTCCACTTTTCCACAAAAATCCATTTTCCACTATCAATAGTATGTCTAACACAATTTTATCCATACAACTACTTGCTACCAATCCAATATACCATTTATGTTCCCTTTTAACAAATTTATTCAATGTACCTTATGATAAATTCTCTCCCCGGAAAATCCCAAACAGACTTACTTTCACTTAAAACTTTTTTATGCCATGCTTAATGTACCAAAAACACGCATTTGCCATTTTCTTTATGCGTTTAAGTACTTTGGCAAATAAACGTTAAAGGTTTGGCGGTTTTGGCTACCATAAATGCTCTATTAGAAGTTTGTGTGGCAGTGTGTTTATGTCTGTCAGACTAACTTCTTTGCAAATGTCCTGGAAAAATAAAACTTCGATCAACTTCTAAGCCACAACATCAATGGGCAAAATATCCGCCGAGAAAAAAACTCGAGCTACACAACTGTGTAACAGCCCAAATCAAAAATGACGCCAGTGCTCTTCTTAAAATGTTCCGAATAGCTGTTGAAAATTTTGTAATAGTTTCTTCAGACATTTGTGGGAAATATTGTAGTATTGTATTTGAAGGGAAAATAATAAAAAAGTCTTTATGAATTTAAGGGGTATTGCTAACACAGATAAAACTATCACCAAAATATTTCCAATTAAAAAGTTAATTGAAGCTGAAAACAGTTCCTATTAGAAAATTAATTGATACAATTAACTATTTAATCGAACTGGAAACATCAAGTCAGTTAGGTCAATGACTGAACATTTTTAAATTTAAATTAAATGATACAAGAATTACGAAAAGAGATTGAAAATTAGATCTGTCCTTTAATTTTATTATATTTTATTGATCCTAGTTCTAAAGCAAGATAGGTCGCTAAAATGTTTTTATTTTAAAGATGCGGCATCTTTTGCTCGGAATCAATCCCAGAATCCTTAAGGGAAGGTCAACATTTTTGGAGTAAACTTTTTTTGGAGTCTAGCGGGTATCTGCTATGTTTTAAGCTGTATGATATTTTTAGTATTGGATACGATGATGACTGAAACCAAATGCTATATTATAACCGTTTAAAACTTCCCTATTTATGTGCTATTTTTCCATACATCACTGCATATTTTTTTGATATATTCCACTCCATTGTTGTCATCCACAACTAGCATGGCATAAAGGCACATCACAATTCGCCATACCCCCCGAAGCATAGCGAACAGAGATGCTGTGAAATGGTTTTGAGCGAGTATTTGCCTGTGTGTGGTTCTGTTTATTTTGTATAGTGATGTCATAAAATTATGCTTAATGTTTGTTAAAATTGCTGTTTTTAAGAGATAAGTCCATAAAGTAAATTACATTGTAATTGAAAGTGCGGGTTCAAATCTTTATAGCGCGACCCAGCAATAGTAGTAGCAGTAGCAGCAGACAACTTGCAGAGAGCTTTTAGTTTATTCCCTTTGCTGAATGTTGTTGAATGGCGTAACGCTTGAAACACTGCGTAAGGATGATACATTTGCTTTGCTTGGTTATAAAGATAACACACACACACCAGCATAGACACAAAATTAAATATATATGACAATAGACGTGTTTTTAGAAAGGGTAACAGTTTTAATTTAATTTTGTAACGCTACATTCGTAGAAAAAATATACTCGTATCTATAATGGTGTTAACTACGAAATTCATTTATTTTTTAATTGTAATTATTTCAATCTCTAAAATTTCGATATCAATCGCCATTTTAATTGGAAATAAAACAGGATTTTCAATTATATAATTAATTGAAAGAAATTAAATATTTCTTTACTTAATTCTTGAAATTCAATTTATTTTATTAATCCTATCAAAAGTTTAGTCGATTTTTTCTTTAATTTAACCCTTTGGTTACTGATGTCCACTTAGGAGGACATTCGAAAACAACAACTAACTCTATGTCCACATTTAGTTGCGTTTTTTTCTCGATGTAATTTTAAAGTAGAGGCTTTAATATAAATAAGATATAAATATTTCCCATATTGGTGAGGACTAACATGAATTTTTATGAACTTCTTTAACAATAAACGAAAAATATAAAATTTTGAGACTATTTTTCTTCTGTATGTCTCTAGTAAATGGACGTTCATCAAATAACTATAGCCGATATTTTTTTGGTGGATATAGTAGGCCAAATAGCGCTTATTTTCGTAAGGCCATTTGGTCGTAATTCAAGAATCAAGTTCTCAGAACATATTTATATAGCTCTTGAACTAACTAATTAGGTCCTCAAAATTGAAAATTTTTTATCTACACCGCATTAGCATAAGTAAAAAAAGAAGAAAAATTAAAGTTTTTAGGTTTATTACAGTAGAGAAAGGGTTAATAGAAACAAGTGTGTATGCAATTAAGTTTAGCACGGCCGAATCTTAAATATCCACCACCATGAATCAAATACAATAGGGTCCTTTGAAAACTCATCACCGTATCTGGCTTAGTGAACCTAAATAGAATTTGAGGTGGAGTTGATGACAGATATTCTTCGTAGCAGATGGGTTCAAATGGTAATCTTCCCGATGTTAAGTTTCTACATATGGAGGCTACATCAGATTCTGGATTCATAAGAATCACTTTTTTTGAGGTTTGGAGATATCTTAACCCTAAATTTTTTGCCAGCTGATTAAATATTCAATGTTAACGACACAAAGACAAGAAAACGAAACAAGAAAAATGTATGCGGTAAAATTCAGCATATGCTGCAAAGCCTCTTGAACAGATTTTACTAAGTTTTCTTTTTATTTTACCAATTTTTGTTGTCTTAAGGTGGATTTAACTAAACATACTGATTTTATGAAGACCGCCTAAAGGCGGGAACGAAAATTCGAAATAATAACGCCTTTCACCGTGGTGCAATGGTTAGCATTCCCGCCTTGCATACACAAGGTCATGGGTTCGATTCCTGCTTCGACCGAACATCAAAAATTTTTTCAGCGGTGGATTATCCCACCTCAGTAATGCTGGTGACATTTCTGAGGGTTTCAAAACTTCTCGAAGTGGTTTCACTGCAATGAGGAACGCCGTTCGGACTCGGCTATAAAAAGGAGGTCCCTTGTCATTGAGCTTAACATCGAATCGGGCAGAACTCAGTGATAAGAGAGAAGTTCACCACTGTGGTATCACAATGGACTGAATAGTCTAAGTGAGCCTGATATGATTTGAATTCGAAATTCTATAGTTTTAACCCCCCCCCCCCCCCCACCAACTCGAATGCTCCTCCTTTCCCATCAAGAAGTTAAATGGGGAGACCAGTGTATATTAGGATTATATAGATTCACAAATATGCGACGATCAGATTGTGGTGTCTAGAGGTCCAAGAATTCAAAACGGGAGATCGGTCTATATGGGGGCCACACCAAAATATAGACCATAGTTTACCTATATAGGGCCGATATACAAATATGAACTGATATACACCATATTCGACACACCTGTTTGTGGACCTAAAAAATTTATAGATTTCAAATTTCAGGCAAATCGCTTTAAAATTGCGGTGTATATGTTCTCACGATCGGTTTATATGAGATATATATCAAAACATGGACCGGTATACACCATATTCGGCACATCTCTTTGTGAACCTATAGTACTTCAGATTTCATATCTTAAGCAAATCGGAAAAAGTTACGGTGTTGGGAAATCCAAGAAGTCGAATCTGGAGATCAGTTCATAAGGGAGCTATACACATCATATTCGCCACAATTATTTTTGTACCTAAACTACCTATACATTATGAATTTAAGCGCAATCGTGTAAAAATTGGGGTCTCTAGACGCTCAAGAAGTCAAATAGGGTGATCGGTCCGTCTTGGGGTTACACCAAAACGTGGACCGATATACACCATATTCAGCACACATCTTTGTGGACCTAAAATATGTCTAGATTTTAAATTTCAGGCTAATCGTATAAAAATTGGGTTTAAACGCTCAAGGAATCAAATCGGTAGATCTGTGTATATGGGGCTTATACCAAAACATGGACCGATACACACCATATCCGACGCACCGCTATGTGGACCTAAAACTTGCCTATATTTTAATTTCAGGCAAATCGGATGAAAATTGGGGTGTCTACACGTTCAAGAAATTAAATCGGGAGATCGATCTATATGGGGCTATACCAACCTGGACCGTACATACCGTATTCTGCACACCTCTTTGTGGACCTAAAATAATCCCTACGGGAAATGTATCAACTACAGGACCGGTGCAGAACTAGTCCTGGTGTGTATGGACCAGTCCCAGTTCTGCTCAAGACTTATTGAAGGGACCAGTCATTTTAACATGGGTTTGTCATTGACGGGGTAAATTTACACTTTAGGACACATCTTGGACTCATTCCAAAGGACATGTCCTGGAACAATTTAATAGTAGCACTCCATAGTCCTCATGATCCAGTTTCGGACAAACTCTTAGGAGTCTGTTTCATTTTGGTTATACGAATCGCACCAGAAATGAAAATGTTTTGAAATATGTTAAACAATAGGTTATTCTGGTAATTCTATTCCACTAAATGTGTAGATCCAATAAGATTTTTGTATCAAGCGAGTATGGAAATTAATAAATTATGACTATTTAAAAAACCGGTACCAGTCCTGTGATAGGTCTGTCAATGGCAATTTGCACAAACTTCCCATAGGGTTGCTACATTTCCAAATTCAGGCAAATTGCATGAAATTTGCGGAGTATAGGTTGTGATATATGGGAGCTATACCAAAACCAGGACCGATATAGCTCATCTTCGAACTTGGCCTGCGCGCAGTTGAAAGACGAATCTGTGCCAAATTTCAGGACGATATTTGAAGGATTTGCCGTGATTACAACGTCTTACAATTTCTCCCTGATGAAGAATGTTCTATAGTGCAGTGACAAAGAAAAAAAAACATTTACGTGGTGTTAAATCTCACGCAACCTAAATTTTAGGATACGCAATTTACACAATACAAAGGAAAAATTTCTTTAAAATGGTGAAATTTTAATTAAAAGAAAATTTATGTTCCTTACATCAATGTTTTATTATATTCAGATCACAACTTTAGAAAATTTCCGATGCTCCGTTAATGTCGTATGTCTGTGAACTGAAGCAAGCTTTGGTTCAAGTAAAGAAAAACATTTTGGATTTAAAGAAACCATCCTTACATTTACTGAAATATTGAATCTTTAGATTTAAAATAAAAATGCTTCAAATATAGGCTAAGACTCATTTGGAGGGCTTTGCATCTTTAGTTTAAAGTGTTTTTTGGAATTAAGAAAGCCTTATTTTACTTTGAAGTATATGATAACAGGTTAGCTGATAAGTACCAAATTTCAAATGATTCATGTCAAAATTTGACCTCTGTACGTCAATTAGTTTGTGAGATAGAGCGTCTTTTGTGAAGCAACTTTTGTTATTGTGAAAAAAATGGAAAAAAAAGGAATTTCGTGTTTTGATAAAATACTGTTTTCTGAAGGGAAAAAATATGGTGGAAGCAAAAACTTGGCTTGATAATGAGTTTCCGGACTCTGCCCCGGGGAAATCAACAATAATTGATTGGTATGCAAAATTCAAGCGTGGTGAAATGAGCACGGAAGACGGTGAACGCAGTGGACGCCCGAAAGAGGTGGTTACCGACGAAAACATCAAAAAAATCCACAAAATGATTTTGAATGATCGTAAAATGAAGTTGATCGAGATAGCAGAGGCCTTAAATATATCAAAGGAACGTGTCGTTCATCAATATTTGGATGTGTGGAAGCTCTGTGCAAAATGGGTGCCGCGCGAGCTCACATTTGACCAAAAACAACGTGTTGATGATTCTGAGCAGTGTTTGCAGCTTTTAACTTGTAATACACCCGAATTTTTCCGTCGATATGTGACAATGGATGAAACATGGCTCCATCACTACACTCCTGAGCCCAATCGACAGTCGGCTGATTGGACAGCGACCGGTGAACCGTCTCCGAAGCTTGGAAAGATTCAAAAGTCCGCTGGCAAAGTAATGGCCTCTGTTTTTTGGGATGCGCATGGAATCATTTTTTATCGATTATCTTGAGAAGGGAAAAACCATCAACAGTGACTATTATATGGCGTTATTGGAGCGTTTGAAGGTCGAAATCGGGGGCAAAACGGCCCCATATGAAGAAGAAAAAAATGTTGTTCCACTAAGATAACGTACCGTGCCACAAGTCATTGAGAACGATGGCAAAAATTCATGAATTGGGCTTCGAATTGCTTCCCCAATCACCGTATTCTCCTGATCTGGCCCCCAGCGACTTTTTCTTGTTGTCAGACTCCAAAAGGATGCTCGCAGGGAAAAAATTTGGCTTCAATGAAGAGGTGATCGCCGAAACTGAGGCCTATTTTGAGGCAAAACCGAAGGAGTACTACCAAAATGGTATCAAAAAATTGGAAGGTCGTTATAAGCGTTGTATCGCTCTTGAAGGGACCTAAACGAATTTTGACAAAAAAATGTGAATTTTGACAAAAAAATGTGTTTTTCTTTGTTAGACCGGGGACTTATCAGCCAACCTGGTATAATTTGGATTTTTAAACTGGCTGTTGTTTGTATGTAAAGAGCTTTGTTAATATATAGCAATAAGAGAACGAAAATTCCATAAATGTGATCTGAATACTTATTTTAATTTTATTATTCCAGGCAGGTCGCTAAATAATGTCTTTATTTTAAAGAGGCCGCATCTTTGGCTCGAAATCAATACCAAAATCCTTAAAAGAAAGTCGAAATCGGTGGATCCAAATAAACTTTTTTTGAGTGTGGTGGGAATAAAAATATTGCTAATATCTAATTCTGTTCGAGGTCTAAATAAAGTTAGAACATAGAGCAATTTGTTATCGCTACTTCGAAGAAGACCAAAAAAAGGGACGAATGTGTTTCACAAAATGATGGAAAGGAGCTACCACTTTACCAAATGAGTAGGGGATATCTGCCCTGAAGAGCGAGAGTACGATATAATGCGTCAATGTGGCATAATAATATCGACCACATTCTACTTGCGACATTCAGACGCACATACAGCCTCCTCAGTGTTTTGGTTCATCAGGCAAAAGGGAACGGAAATCCTATCATCCAAGTAGCTTTGTCTGAGTTTGTTTGGTTGTGTCCGTCGTTATGTCGTTTTGTAAAAATGCTGGCTGGAATTTTTACCCATTAATTTTTATAGTTTGTTTATCTTTGTAAACAACAAAAATAAAGAAGAGAAAAATCGTTTTACCACAACCAGAAACTGGAATATGGTTTTTCTTGTAAATATTTAAGATAAGAATTTTTCTGTTGTCATTTACAGATATGGCCACAAATACATTCACATATGTGAAACTATTGTGAAATGTTAAAATTCTTCAAAAAGGGTTTTATGTTAAAGGCATTGAATTTAATTTTTTAAGCTTTAAATTTTCTATAATTTTAAATCAGATAAAAAAGAGAAGAGAACAAACAAGTATATACCCTCACAAACAAAAGAATTACTTCGATCCAAAGATTTTGATATTGCCTTAAGAATTTTAGTATTGATCCCGAGCCAAAGATGCACCTTCTTTAAAACAAGGAAATTTTGTAGGGATATTTGTAGCTTTAAATGTAGGATTAATATAATTAAATTTAGAATACAGATCTAATTAATGGATTTTTTATTCCGTTTTTGCAATATATTAATAAAGCAATTCACGTAGAAACAAATGCCAGTTTAACAATCCAAATTATAACATGTACTTCAAATTAAAAATGTTTTCTTAACTCAAAAAAAAAATCTTTAAACCAATGATACAAAATTTTCAAACTAAGTCTTATCCTATATTTGAAGCGTTTTATCTTAAATCTAAAGATTATATATTGCAGAACGTCTAACGATTAGTTTAGGATTTTTCATGGCCAAAGAAAAACGAAAACCGTTCATGGAATCGCGGACGCCCTTGGACGAAACCTTGAACATTCCATTTTAATTTTTCGTGAACGTTTCCGTTTTATTTTGTTACTGTCCGTTCACGATTTTGGAGCGTAATTTTTTTCTATTTGTGCAAGCAATTCATGTTTATACCGTCCACCATAGCATGGGGGTATATTAACTTTGTCATTCCGTTTGTAACACATCGAAATATTGGCCTAAGACCCCATATATATATATTCTGGGTCGTTGTGAAATTCTGAGTCGATCTAGCTACGTCCGCCTGTCCGGCAGTCCGTCCTTCTTTGGAAATCAAGCTAACTTCCGAACGAAACAAACTATCGACTTGAAACTTGGCATAAGTAGTTGTTATTGATGTAGGTCGGATGGTACTGCAAATGAGCCACATCGGATCACTTTTACGTAAGCGTAAAAAAACGGACCCGCAGATTTTGTTTGCGGATCCTGTTGGAGGGCAAATTTCATCAGATCCGTTTGAAATTTGGTACGTGGTGTTAGTATACGGTCTCTAATATTCATGCTAAAATTGGTCCATATACGTCCATAATTAAATTGTAAGGGCCGATGTTGAATGTGAACCACACCTAAACGCCGAGTTTTTTTCCGAATTTTATTTGACATTTCTCTATTTCAGACTTACTCAATTTGAACCATGGAGAGATACACAATCCAACAACGTGTTAAAGTTATCCAGACTTATTATGAAAATGGGCGTTCAAATCAAAATGCATATCGTGCACTTCGTGATTTTATGGTCAATTTCATCGTCTAAATGTGCGTACAATCGCAAAAATAGTGGAAAAATTCGAGCAAACCGGGCCTGTAGAAGATGTGAGAACACCAGTGCATGCTCGTGCTGCAGAAAACATTGCTGCTGTTCGCGATAGTGTGGCTGAAGAGCCGTCCACCTGAACTCGTCGTCGTGCCCAACAATTGCACCTCTCACGCTCGTCGTTGATGGACATTATGCATAAAGACTTGCATTGACACGCTTACAAGGTGCAATTGGCTCAAGAACTAAAGACTCTTGTCCATTCCAAACGTCGTGAATGGGCAGAATGGTTCCAAGAAATAGCAATAGTGGATGATCAATTTTCGAAGAAAATCATCTTTAGTAATGAGGCACATTTTCACCTCAGTGGATTCGTCAATAAACAGAATTGCCGCATTTGGGCGAATGAGAATCCAAGAGTGATTGTCGAAAAACTAATGCACCCACAAAGAGTGACTGGTGCTGTTTATGGGCTGGCAGCATCATCGGGCCGTATTTTTTCCATAATGAGGCCGGTCAGGCAGTTACTGTGAATGGTGTTCGCTATCGTGAGATGATAACAAACATTTTATGGCCCGAATTGGAAGGTATGGAGGTGGACGATATGTGGTTTCAGCAGGACGGTGCCACTTGCCACACAGCTAACGAAACAATGGCTCTTTTGCGCAACAAATACAATGGCCGTGTTATATCACGTAATGTCGATGTCAATTGGCCGCCAAGAACATATGATTTGACACCGTTGGACTTTTTTCTTTGGATGAGATGATTCGGCATATTAACGGCATAGAACCTCCATTATGCCTCAGCGTCATCGAAAATTTGGACCATCGGATGAAGGTCTGCCACCGAGATCGCGGCGCCCATTTGGCCGATATTTTGTTCCATACATAATTGAGTAATGCAAATATATCATAATAAAATAAAATTACAATAATTTCCTAAATAGTTTGTGTTTTATTCAAAATCAACATCGGCCCTTGAAATTTAACCACCCAATCCCCAGATTTGACCTCCGAAGCCTCTGGGAGGGACAAGTTTCATTCGATCTGTTTGAAATTCGGTACGTGGTGTTTATATATGACCTCTAACATCCATGCACAAATTGGTCCAAATCGCTCCATAATTATATATAGCCCCCATATAAACGGATACTCAGATTTGACCTCCGGAGCCTCTTAAAAGAGCAAATTTCATCCAGATTTGACCTCCGGAGCCTCTTAAAAGAGCAAATTTCATCCAATCCGGTTGAAATTTGGTACGTGGTGTAATTATATGGTCTCTACCAACCATGCAAACATTGCTTCATATCGTTCCTTAATTATAGATAGCCCCCACACTGAAAAAAAGCATGCCCGGTTCCAAAGATTTTGTCTTTACTTTAAAAATTTTGGTATTGATTCCGAGCCACAGAAGCGGAGAATACAAGTAAGGATACTTTTAAGACACAATTCTCTTTTAAATTTGGGTTTTGTGTACTTGCTTCTAGGAAGCAAATTTGAATTTTTCGATTTTTCAGTTTTTTTCCTTTATATGCTATCAAAGCCCTTTAAAAACAAGTTAACGACAACTTTTTTTTTTCAAATTAAGACTCGACTTCCAGTTGAAATTATGCTATGTTTCAAGTAAAAAACGTCTTTAAAAAAAGTGTTGAAAAACATGTCCTATATTTGAACGATTTTTTGCTTTGTAGTCAAGATGCAAAAAGACAACAAATTTAAAGACAATTTCATTCAATTTAAAGAATTTTTCTGAATTATTAAAGTCAAGTTGACCTTAGTCCAAATATTTTTTCTTTCATGTTATGATACCCAATTTTAAGTCAAATCATTTAATTATAAGGACAATACGACTTCATTGAAAAGTTTATCGACTTTTGGACAAGGAAAAAAACTTTATATTAGAGAAATGTGTCTTCTATGCTAAGCAAATTTTGCATTCGTATTTTAAAGACATGAAATCTTTGACCTCACGACAATATTTTTTTCAGTGCATATAAACAAATCCCCTCATTTGACCACCGGAGCCTCTGGGAGGAGCAAGCTCATTCTTGCCGGACTTTTTTCTCCTTTTCCATGCCGCGCAGTTTAGAAAATGCGATTGTGATCATTTCTGTAAGAACTTTTACTTTCTCTCATTTACTCGACAAAAAAATATAGAGTGTTTTTATGCAGTTGAAATAGGATACTCCACATGGATTCCACACATGAGGAAGAAAAATGTGCCCTATTCTAATATAGAATTAAAGTAGAATATTTTATTCTGTGTAGTTCGTTAGTGATATGTAATGGTACGATTCAATACAACCTCCTGAAATAGGTTGATAAAATGCCTGTAAAGCGTATCAGAAGTCATTAAGGGCCTATTGGCACAGAAAATAATTCTTCACAGCAAAATATATCGCCCACTTAGAAGTTAGACGAAAGTGTTCACTTCAAACTGACAGCCATAAAGGAAATTGAAGCCAAATGCCCGACGCCGGATGGTGGATGTGTGTCCACATCAATTTTAACTGTCAAAAAAGTTTATTCACCCACAAAAAGAGCAAAAAAAAAACCGGAAAAGTATAACAGCTACAACAAGAAATCAAAAATCAGAAATTGAGACGATTGTTGTGCTGCTAAAGGGGGTTAGTTAGTAGCCACAAAAAAAAAAAAAAACAAGATTCGCAACAAAAGCGATAGCATTGTCGTTTTCGGCTGCTAAGCTTTTCCGGGGTTTACCAACTATTTCCCATATCATCAATTCCAATTCAATCCATCGATATGTCGAAAAGAGCTGCTGGCAATAAGGTTGCTGGTTTTTGACCCAGAAAATATTTATCCAACGCTTATGATGTGTAACTACATATACTTTTTGGTTTTTATCCAAGCGTTGGTCTTGAATTAAGACAAAACGAGGTAAGTATAAAAAATTAAGAGTTTTTAAGAGAGAGGGTGTTTGCTGTGTAGAAAACTTTAAAAAGTCTGTGAGAAATTTACGTAAAGCAAAATTAGGTGAGTTTAATAATGAAAATTTCTAAATACTTTTCGATGTAGAACAATTTAAAATAAAATTTAGGAAATCAATAATACAACACCTATTGGCTTCTTATAAACACATTAAATCGGCTGAATTTAGGAAAATATAAAATTTGAATGTTGGTGGTGGTTCGTATTTTATTTTAAAGATGTAAATCGAACAATGAAATCAGAGATAATTTGCATAAGAACGCTCAAAGCCGACGGACCGGATTATATTATTATACCGATTGTCGGTTCTTGGTGAACCGGCGGAATCGTGGTATTCAAGTTCACAATAACTGGCTGTCGGTTTAATTAATATACCCTCCACCATCGGATGGGGGTATATTAACTTTGTCATTCCGTTTGTAACACATCGAAATATTGCTCTAAGACCCCATAAAGTATATATATATTCTGGGTCGTGGTGGAATTCAGAGTCGATCTGAGCATGTCCGTCCGTCCGTCCGTCTGTTGAAATCACGCTAACTTCCGAACGAAACAATCTATCGACTTGAAACTTGGCACAAATAGTTGTTATTGATCTAGGTAGAATGGTATTGCAAATGGGCCATATCGGTCCACTTTTACGTATAGCCCCCATATAAACGGACCCCTAAATTTGGTTTGCAGACCGTCTAAGAGAAGCAAATTTCATCCGATCCGGCTGAAATTTGGTACATGATGTTGGTATATGGTCTCTAAGAACCACGCCAAAATTGGTCCACATCGGTCCATAATTATATATAGCCCCCATACAAACCGATCCCCAGATTTGGCTTGCGGAGCCTCTACGAGAAGAAAATTTCATCCGATCGGGCTGAAATTTGGTATATGGTGTTAGTATATGGTCTCTAACAACTATGCAAAAATTGGTCCACATCGGCCAATAATTATATACAGCCCCCATAAAAACTGATCCCCCGATTTGGCTTGCGGAGCCTCTAAGAGAAGCAAATTTCATCCGATCCGTCTGAAATTTGGTACATGGTGTTAGTATATGGCCTGTAATGACCATGCAAAAATTGGTCCACATCGGTGCATAATTATATATAGCCCCCATATTAACCGATCATCAGATTTGACCTACGGAGCATCTTGGAAGACCAAAATTCATCTGATTTAGTTGATATTTGGTACGTGGTGTTAATATATGGCTTCAAACACTCAAGCAAAAATTGGTCGAAATCGTTCAATAATTATATATAGCCCCCATATAACCCGACCCCTTGATTTGACCTCCGGAGCCCCTTGGAAGGACAAAATTCATCCGATTCGTTTGAAATTTGGTACGTGATGTTAGTATATGGTATTCAACAACCATACATGAATTGGTTCATATCAGTCCATAATTACATAAAACCCCCATATAAACCGATCCCCAGATTTGACCTCCGGTGCTTTTTGGAGAAGCAAAATTCATCCGATCTGGTTGAAATTTGGTACGTGGTTAAATATATGATATTTAACAACCATGCCAAAAGTGGTCCATATCAGTCCATAATAATATATAGCCCCCATATAAACCGATTCCGAGATTTGGTTTTGGAGCCTCTTGGAGGAGCAAATTTCATTCGAGTCAGTTGACATTTGGTACATTGTGCTAGTATATGGCCGTTAACAACCATGCCTAACTAGGTCCATATCGGTCTATAGTTATATATAGCCGTCAGATAAATCGATTCCCAATCACACAAAAATTGGTCCATATCAAGTTCATAATTATATATAGCCCCCATATAAGCGACCCCCATATTTCAATTCTGGCTCCCTACGTACCGTGCAAAAGTCCATATAGATTCGTAATTATTTGTAGACTTACCTACACCCTCACAAAAAATCGCTTTTGTAACATGTACTCCCAAACATATTTTGCTTCTAGCATATACATTTTTGGGTATTGCCCAAGCATTTATATGTTTGATCTCTTCCAATATATAATATGTTTGAAAGCATATTGGGCTAAACAATATATGTTTGGGTAGTCTAAGTTCCAAACATTTTGTATTTTTGCATCCAAATTCAATAATGTTGTCTTCCAAAAAACAATATGTTATTATGTGAACATATAATATGTTTGGAAGCATTTTGCACCCAAAAATATTATATGCTTAAATCTTTCTCACTTCCACGAGATTTTTTAGTTCTTAGCACCTTTTTCTGTATTACAAACATTGTAGAAGAAATTATTCAATTTTATGATTTTTTTATTTTATTTTAATTTTACCTTTTGCCGGACGGGGATTCGAACAGCGGACCACACAGTTTGTAAGGATCAAAGAAGTAGCTGATCAATTGCCCAAGGAAAAATAAAATGTTAATTTTGTAATAACAAGCAACAACCACCAACTTAATTCAATATCGCTCCCTGTTAAATAGCGCTCCAAGCTACTAAACGCATATATGTTTATAGGCTATTTCTAAATTAATATATGTTTGCATCCAAGCATATTATATTTACAAACATTTTATGTCCCAAACATAATATGTTCTAACATATTAACATATATGTCCCAAACATGTTATGCTAGTTTATGAACATTATATGCTTGTACTCAAAAATATTGTGTTTAAAAATTTGTGTTCCAAACATATAATGTTTATAGCCAAACATATGAAAAACAGTCTTTTTCATCCGTGTACACATACCTTTTTTGTCTAATATATACCACGTATGGACTAACTCACAATTTAGAAAACGATTTATGATACCACAACCCAAGTAATTCGATTGTGGATGACAGTCTTTCGTAGAAGTTTCTACGCTATCCATGGTGGAGGGTACATAAGATTCGGACTGGCCGAATTTACGGCCATATATAAAGGGTGATTCTTTTGAGGTTAGGATTTTCATGCATTAGTATTTGACAGATCACGTGGGATTTCAGACATGGTGTCAAAGAGAAAGGTGCTCAGTATGCTTTGACATTTCATCATGAATAGCCGAACGATCTGCCACAACGTCGAATTTTCAGTGAATGGGCCCTAGAAAAGTTGGCAGAAAATCCGCTTTTTTATCGACAAATTTTGTTCAGCGATGAGGCTCATTTCTGGTTGAATGGCTACGTAAATAAGCAAAATTGCCGCATTTGGAGTGAAGAGCAACCAGAAGCCGTTCAAGAACTGCCCATGCATCCCGAAAAATGCACTGTTTGGTGTGGTTTGTACGCTGGTGGAATCATTGGACCGTATTTTTTCAAAGATGCTGTTGGACGCAACGTTACGGTGAATGGCGATCGCTATCGTTCGATGCTAACAAACTTTTTGTTGCCAAAAATGGAAGAACTGAACTTGGTTGACATGTGGTTTCAACAAGATGGCGCTACATGCCACACAGCTCGCGATTCTATGGCCATTTTGAGGGAAAACTTCGGAGAACAATTCATCTCAAGAAATGGACCGGTAAGTTGGCCACCAAGATCATGCGATTTGACGCCTTTAGACTATTTTTTGTGGGGCTACGTCAAGTCTAAAGTCTACAGAAATAAGCCAGCAACTATTCCAGCTTTTGAAGACAACATTTCCGAAGAAATTCGGGCTATTCCGGCCGAAATGCTCGAAAAAGTTGCCCAAAATTGGACTTTCCGAATGGACCACCTAAGACGCAGCCGCGGTCAACATTTAAATGAAATTATCTTCAAAAAGTAAATGTCATGGACCAATCTAACGTTTCAAATAAAGAACCGATGAGATTTTGCAAATTTTATGCGTTTTTTTTTTTAAAAAAGTTATCAAGCTCTTAACAAATCACCCTTTATTTGTTTTCAATTAAAATTTCTTAAAGTAGTCCCTCTGGTAGGCAATTATATGTTGGTATTGTAGTAAAAATTTTCAAATAGGTGCAACGTACATATGATTTGAAAACAAGTACATATGGCCGTAAATTTGGCCAGGTTGAACCTTAAGTACCTATCACCATGAATTAAATATTATAGTTTTCTTAAAAAACCTTCAACATAACAGATTACTTCAAAATATACAGAGTCAACAAACGATATTCCCCATTTTTGTTTGCTTTCAAAAAAACATCGGGCGAATTCCTTTGGTGAATATATCATTTCCCAATCCTTTCATACTGCCCTCATATCCCTGCCATTTTCAGCCAAATTTTTTGCAAACAAATTTGATGTGCTATTGCTGTTATAGTTACCTTCATATCAGCCGCGTGTATTCTCTCCCTTTGTACGGTGTTAAGCTATCGAATAGAATTGGCTTAGAGTTTATCGTCATAGCATAACAGGACTGACGATAGTATGATGAGGGCCAACAAAAATAAATGTCTGGATTGATTGGTTCAAAAGCTTGGACAAATGTGTGAATATCTATCAATATAAAAGTGAATGTATACGTTATTGACCTCCCGATGTGGTCGTTGCTATCGCTACTATTCCAAGTAAAATCGCCGGTTTCATAGTCGCTCAAAAAGATATAGGCATTGATGTGAATACGGGTTATGATGCCATGGGCTTGGGTGGGTACGAGTATGAGATTATTTATGGTTTTCTTTGATATGTGGGTCATGGTTAGCAAATGCTTAAAAGATTTTGTATAATCGTTTTGTGGTGAATAAGGATTTGCGAAAGGGAATATTAAGTGAGGACTTGAAAGTGGAGTGGATATCATATTATAAAATGATTTAAAGAGCTGTGCTAAATTTGCTATACATGGGTCCATGGTTTGATATAGCCCCCATATGGACCGATCTGCTGATTTGTCTTTTTGAGAACATGGAAACTGGAATTTTCATGTGATATATATTAAAGACAATTCTTGCAACACTTGTCATAAATTATTAGTTTAAAAAAATATATTACTATAGAATTTCATTTGCCTAACATTTCGATAGGGAGAAATATATTTGTTCTTTTGATGTATATCTCAAATCATGTGGAAAGCCATATTTCCATATGATTTTCTTAAACGCTTAACCAGACGTTTAAGACTCTCTCTACAAATTAAATTGAAAATGTTTCTACAAATATAAAGTCTAATGTTACAAATTTAAATTTTAACTTGGTTTTTCTTCGAATTAAAATAAAAATAGGTCTATAGAAGAACTAATTATTTCCACAAAATTGTCAATTACTTTTTATACCTTCCATCATACACCCTCAACAAAAAAAAATCGCTTCTGTAACATATACCCCAAACATGGGAGCCACCATGGTGCAATGGTTAGCATATCCGCCTTGCATACACAAGGTCGTGGGTTCGATTCCTGCTTCGACCGAACACCAAAAAGTTTTTCAGCGGTGGATTATCCCACCTCAGTAATGCTGGTGACATTTCTGTGGGTTTCAAAGCTTCTCTAAGTGGTTTCACTGCAATGTGGAACACCGTTCGAACTCGGCTATAAGGAGGTCCCTTGTCATTGAGCTTAAAATGGAATCGGGCAGCACTCATTTATAAGAGAGAAGTTCACCAATGTGGTATCACAATGGACTGAATAGTCTAAATGAGCCTGATACATCGGGCTGCCACTTAACCTAACCTAACCAACCCCAAACTCATTTTGCTTCAAGCATACTTATTTTCAGGATTGGTCCAAACAAAATATTGTTTGTATTGTTCAAACATATTATATTTCACCTTAGGGCATATACTGGTAGTAAAAAATTTTAATGAAATTTTCTTTCTGTTGATAAATATTTAAGGCGCCAATTGGTTACTTCCATTATTTTACTTGCAGCATACACTCTAGGTCTCTCTTTCTAAACACATATATGTTTATAGGCTATTTCCAAATTAATATATATTTGCATCTAAGCATATTATATTTACAAACATTTTATGTCCCAAACATAACATGTTCTAACATATTAACATATATGCCCCAAACATGTTATGCTAGTTTATGAACATTATATGTTTGCAGTTAAAAATATTGTGTTAAAAAATTTGAGTTGCAAACGTATTATTTTTAAACCCATATAACATAAACCGACCCTCAGATTTGGCTTGCTGATGCTCTAGGAGGAGCAAATGTCATCCGATCCGGTTAAAATTTGGTACGTGGTGTAAGTAATGGGTTGGCTGATAAGTCCCCGGTCAGACACATAGATGGCGTCGCTAGCTTCTTCAAATGATTCGTGTCAAAATTTGACGTCTGTAAGTCAATTAGTTTGTGAGATAGAGCGTCTTTTGTGAAGCAACTTTTGTTATTGTGAAAAAAAATGGGAAAAAAAGGAATTTCGTGTTTTGATAAAATACTGTTTTCTGAAGGGAAAAAATACGGTGGAAGCAAAAACTTGGCCTGATAATGAGTTTCCGGACTCTGCCCCAGGGAAATCAACAATAATTGATTGGTATGCAAAATTCAAGCGTGGTGAAATGAGCACGGAGGGCGGTGAACGCAGTGGACGCCCGAAAGAGGTGGTTACCGACGAAAACATAAAAAAAATCCACAAAATGATTTTGAATGACCGTAAAATGAAGTTGATCGAGATAGCAGAGGTCTTAAAGATATCAAAGGAACGTGTTGGTCATATCATTCATCAATATTTGGATATGCGGAAGCTCTGTGCAAAATGGGTGCCGCGCGAGCTCACATTTGACCAAAATCAACAACGAGTTGATGATTCAGAGCGGTGTTTGCAGCTGTTAACTCATAATACATCCGAGTTTTTCCATCGATATGTAATGCACTGTTAGAAAAATATGTTTTTCATATGTTCCGATATAAACAAAATGTGTTTCGGGCACGATTTTAAACCACAATATATTTAAGTGCGAACATGTAATTTTCCTAAACTAACACTAAATGTTTGGGACATCTATGTTAATATGTTAGAATATATTATGTTTGGGGCATGAATGTTTCATAAAAATCATATGTGTGAATACAAACATATATAAATTTACAAATTTCAACTAAACATACATATGTTGTGATATTTTATTCAAAGCGACAGAGAGAGTATAGAGAGAAATAGAGATGGAAACCGGGAGAGTTGACGAAAGATATCAATATAACACAGCAAAAGAGTCAAAAGAGAACAATTTCTGTGAAACCGCTTGTATGTTGTTTCGGAAAACTGTTTTATGATAAGGCCAAAAATTTGATATGTTTAAGTCTAAATATTATTTAATTTGAATAAAGAGAATATACATTCTGAACCAAGAGAATAGACATTTGAAAAACAAACAGCTTATGTTTTCGCCTTGAGAGCAGCATTTTATGTATGTGTGGACATGTGTTTTGTTTATCATTTTGGCATTATTTTTTTCTTGGTTCGTTAAAAGAAATCAGGGGTCTTCATAAAAATAACGAAAGGGCACTATACTCTTTTTAGAGTTGGGACGGTAAAATGAAATAAGGAGGAACTAGTGAAAAATTACACAGTAAAATGTAAAAAAACAAAGTTTAGTTTCTCTTTATTAAAAAGTAGTCCACGAGGAGTTAACGGACACCATCAAATATAAAAGCGGGCATTAAGTTCGACTTTTACAGCTAAAACAATTTAAAAAGTTTATTTTCTTTAAAATGAATTATTAAAGAAAAATAAAAGGAATTTAAGAGCGATGGTGTTAAATGCTAGTAAAAAACTGTTCACTCCTAAATAAATTTATGTTTATATTATAAAATTATGTATGTATGTGTATACTCGACTCCACGTTCTTCTTTTGTTAGTATTTGAATTCCTTCCCAATTTTAAAGTTTTGTACAAAAACAGTTTTTTATTACAAGATTGTTATTTTCGCAATAAAAAATAATATTTTATCCAAAAATCATTCAATTTCGTTTATATCAAGCACTGTTACTGACTATAAATATTTAATAACGCACATTTCGATGTTTCATTTAAAAAAATTAATATAGTATAAATATAAATGTGTAAATTAAAAAAAAAAAAAAACTAAAAAAAATGTTCGGTCGGAGCAGGGATTGAACCCACGACCCTTTGCATGCAAGGCAGACATGGTAACCACTGCTCCACGTGGCAAACAAATGTATGTTTCTGTTAAATAATGTTATGTTTGCATGGGCTCGTGGGCGCTGCAAACTATGCTATATAAATGTAACTTAAAACGATAATTACTGTTACTGACTATAAATATTTAATAACGCACATTTCGATGTTTCATTTAAAAAAATTAATATAGTATAAATATAAATGTGTAAATTAAAAAAAAAAAAAACAAAAAAAAAATGTTCGGTCGGAGCAGGGATTGAACCCACGACCCTTTGCATGCAAGGCAGACATGGTAACCACTGCTCCACGTGGCAAACAAATGTATGTTTCTGTTAAATAATGTTATGTTTGCATGGGCTCGTGGGCGCTGCAAACTATGCTATATAAATGTAACTTAAAACGATAATTATCTACTGGTGACTATAACAGCTACGTAGCCCAGTGGATAGTGTGTTGGCTTACAAACTGTATGGTCCTCGGTTCGATTCTCCGTGCAGGCGAAAGGTAAAATTTAAAAAATTTATAAAAGTGAATAATTTCTTCAACATTATTTGTATTACAGAGAAAGGTGCCCATAACTAAAAAATTTCGTGGAAGTGAAAATTACGAGTATGTTAGGGAATGAGCACAATCGTGTTTGGGAAAAATTCTTCCAAGCATATAATATTTTTGGCTCAAAATGCTTCCAAACATATAATATGTTCACATAAAACAAACATATTAATGTTTCGGCAGTATGCAATAATATATGTGCTTCCTGCAAAATATGTTTGGAACATATGTTAAAGAAGCGATTTTTTTTGAGGGTGTGGGTGAAACATGGCACCATCACTACACTCCTGAGTCCAATCGACAGTCGGCTGAGTGGACAGCGACCGGTGAACCGTCTCCGAAGCTTGGAAAGACTCAAAAGTCCTCCGGCAAAGTAATGGCCTCTGTTTTTTGGGATGCGTGTGGAATATTTTTTATCGATTATCTTAAGAAGGGAAAAAACATCAACAGTGACTATTATATGGCGTTATTGGAGCGTTTGAAGGTCGAAATCGCGGCAAAACGGCCCCATATGAAGAAGAAAAAAGTGTTGTTCCACCAAGACAACGCACCGTGCCACAAGTCATTGAGAACGATGGCAAAAATTCATGAATTGGGCTTCGAATTGCTTCCCCTCCCACTGTATTTTCCAGATCTATCCCCAGCGACTTTTTCTTGTTCTCAGACCTCAAAAGGATGCTCGCAGGGAAAAATTTCGCTGCAATGAAGAGGTGATCGCCGAAACTGAGGCCTATTTTGAGGCAAAACCGAAGGAGTACTACCAAAATGGTATCAAAAAATTGGAAAGTCGTTATAATCGTTGTATCGCTCTTGAAGGGAACTATGTTGAATAATAAAAAACGAATTTTGACAAAGAAATGTGTTTTTCTTTGTTAGACCGGTCACTTATCAGCCAACCTGTTATACTTGTTTAATTTGAAATATTTTTTATTTATATAAAATGTTAATTTAAACAATTAATATTTAATATTTCCAAATTAATTTGATAATTTAATTTTTAATGTATTACGCTTTTAACATCCATCAACTTTTTAATTGGAAATATTTTGGTGATATTTATTTCTATGCAGCAGTTTGTAATGTATCGAAAAATTGGTCTCAGACCCCATAAAGTACACATTCCCGAACAAAACAAGCTTTCTGCTTCAAACTTGACACAAATAGCTGTTATTGGTATTGTAAATGGGTCATATGGGACGGATTTAGGTATAGGCCCCATTTAAGCCGATCTCCAGATTTGACTTCCGGAGCCCATACGAAGAGCAAATGTCATCAGACATGGTTGGAATGGCTCCATTTCGGTCTAAATCAATCCCCATATTTTACTTCTTGAGTAAAATCTCTGGATTTCATAATTATATATAGTCCTCATATAAAAATTTGACTTCTTGAGCCTCATGCTGGAACAAATTTCATCCGATACGGTTAAAGTTTGGCTCTCTAATAACCGAGCATAAATTGGTTCATATCGCTTCATATTAATGTGTATATTCTTCTATATAAACCGATCCATAGGTCCATAATTAAAAAAGAGAAAAATAAAAATTATACACGAATGAAGCATAAAATTTCTGTAGATCCGAATTTTGCACAAGTTAGCTCAGAATTTCCTAAAATTGTACCAAAAATGTGTCTATCAAGAACTTTTTATGATGCTAAAGACATTCTGACTTATTCTAACTCCACTTTTTTACCTGAAAATACGAAACCATAGGAAAATATTAATTTTGTCTAATAACTTTTCTTGAATTTCTCGAGGAATATTTACCTAATTAGCATATAGTTTAGTTCAAAATTACAAAAAATTAACCAATATTTTTGATTAAAAAATACAGTCCATTTCGTTTTATCAAGCACTGTTCTTTTCTGACTGTATGTCTTTAATAAGACTCATTTTGAAGTTTCATAGTAACAATTTTATATAGTAGTATGTAACGTCGAACATCTTTTCGGAATCTTTCGAACTTTTTTTCACAATAAATATACATTACATCGACTCGAGAGCGCCGAAAACTATGCCTTATAAATATAACTGCTTGACTGTTGGTGTTGCTTGTGTGTTAATGGATGTATCGATAATTGTCTGTTGATGACGATAATAGCTACATAACCCAGTGGACAGTGTGTTGGCATACAAATTGTATGGTCCACGATTTCCATCCAGGCGAAAGTAAAATTTAAAAAATTTATAAAATCGAATAATTTCTTATACATTGTTTATAATACAGAAAAAGTGCTAAGAACTAAAACATCTCGTGGAAGTTGGAAAGTTGGGAAGATGATATTAGCTAGAAAAGAAATCTTTTTGAGTTAGTCTTTATGAAATTGCTTTTATATCCTTTAAAGAATCAACGTTTATCAGAAAAAAGAAAATACGTTTCTTCCCAACAAACTTCCTTAGGGCGAAAAGCAAATGGGACACTTTCGTTTGGGAGGAAAGAATTATTTTTTGCGTGTATGTACAGAAAAAAATCAGTTGTCAAACTGATGCTAAAATTAATTACAATAAATATTGCAAAAAAATATTTTGTTTTAGTTTATATTTAAAATTTGATATGAAATTTTCCCCAACCCAGCGAATTTCTCTTTATTCCAAGTATGTCTCAAAAAATTTTATGAACTAAATGCCAGTACAATTTCAATGACATAAAAATAAGTTCAATGCTAATTGAAGCAGAAGAAGTGTTTCGTACACTTCTTAAAAATAATAAGAACTACCGCGTGGTAAATGGTAATGACGTAGCGCCTAAGATTTTTTCTTCAGTTTTAGCCCATTTTTGCTTTGCGAGAAGGATGCATTTCGTAAATGGTAGTTAAAAATCCAAAAATGACAGAAAATGTTCGTTAATTTAATTTTTCTTAAAATTTGCGGAAGAATTTAGTTAAATTTTTGCACGAGGTATTTAATTTTTCCCATAGCATAGTTTACTGTTTTCTGTGTGCAAATAAAATGTTTTCACACACCCATATTACTGCCCTATAAAATGAGCAAAACTCCTGAATGCTCTCTAAAATCGTTTTACACAACTGCCTTTGTACAATATCTCGATGGATGTATAAGTATGTGTCCTTTTGAAATCTTCCGCCATTTTCTATGATGAATTGCTTTTTTGATGCTGTTCTGTACTTCTCAAAAAAAAAAGAAAAAACACATTTACTCCCATGTATCCGCTTTTTGTAAAGATAGAGAGCATAAGAAAACTCCCCCATTTCAATAGTAACAAAAACTCACAGCAATCCGGAAGTCAGTGAAAGAATGTAAGCGAGCGGGAGGAGATATACGAATGCTGCAGACGAAAGAAAACGATACACATACATCACACATTTCACGAAAGCTATAAAGCACAAGCAAGAGAAGCAGGTGATGTGTGTATGTGGGGGGCTTTTCAACGGTACATTTCGTTTTTGTCTGTGTGTGTGTGTGTGTGTGAATGGGTGAGTGTTCTTAAAATCATGACATATCACCACATCCACTAACGGACACACACTCCTTCATATGTATACACAATCCTAAAATGATGAGAATATCCGTGATGTATATGCAGCACTCACAACTACGTACGGCTAAGGGTTCTTTTGGGGCTCGCAAACATCGACCACTTACACGGAATAGTACATCATCAGATGAAATGTGTGTTTCGTCTTTGTATACAAATGGTGGTGAAATGCTAAAATATCCCTTTTTCTACAATCGACTCCATCCATGCCAATGGAAATGGACGAATTGAAGGAGTTTGGTAGTAGTACTTCTATATGATGCATATTCATACACCATTCGGAGAGTGCATAGGGAACACGGTTACTAGAGTTGGTATAATTCTCCCAAAAATGGTCTATTTTTTACTCTTTGGTAGAATTGTTGATGTTTTGACAGAAACATTCCTCTCCAATTAAGAGGTACTTCAATTCTTTATAGAAATATAATTTTGACCAACATTTTCTATAGAAATAAAATTTTGACAAAATTTTCCATAGAAATAAAATTTTGACAAAACCGTCTATAGAAATAAAATTTTGACAAAATTGTCTATAGAAGTAAAATTTTGACAAAATTTTTTATAGAAATACAATTTCGACAAATTTATATAGAAATACAATTTTGACATAATTTTCTATAGAAATACAATTTTGACATAATTTTCTATTGAAATAAAATTTTGACAGAATTTTTTATACCCTCCACCCTAGGATGGGGGTATATTAACTTTGTCATTCCGTTTGTAACACATCGAAATATTGCTCTAAGACCCCATAAAGTATATATATTCTGGGTCGTGGTGAAATTCTGAGTCGATCTAAGCATGTCCGTCCGTCCGTCCGTCTGTCCGTCCGTCCGTCTGTCCGGCTGTCCGTCCGTCTGTGGAAATCACGCTAACTTCCGAACGAAACAAGCTATCGACTTGAAACTTGGCACAAGTAGTTGTTATTGATGTAGGTCGGATGGTATTGAAAATGGGCCATATCGGACCACGTTTACGTATAGCCCCCATATAAACCGACCCCCAAATTTGGCTTGGGAAGCCTCCCGGAGCAGCAAAATTCATCCGATCCGGTTGAAATTTGGTACGTGGTCTTAGTATACGGTCTCTAACAACCATGCAAAAATTGGTCCATATCGGTCCATAATTATATATAGCCCCCATATAAACCGATCCTCAGATTTGACCTCCGGAGCCTCTTGGAGGGGCAAAATTCATCCGATCCGATTGAAATTTGGTACCTGATGTTAGTATATGGTCTCTAACAACCATGCAAAAATTGGTCCTTATCGGTCCATAATTATATATAGCCCCCATATAAACCGATCCCCATATTTGACCTCCGGAGACTTTTGGAGGGGCAAAATTCATCCGATCCGGTTGAAATTTGGTACCTGATGTTAGTATACGGCCTCTAACAACCATGCAAAAATTGGTCCATATCGGTCCATAATTATATATAGCTCCCATATAAACCGATCCCCAGATTTGACCACCGGAGCCTCTTGGAGGAGCAAAATTCATCCGATCCGGTTGAAATTTAGTACGTGGTCTTAGTATACGGTTTTTAACAACCATGCAAAAATTGGTCCATATCGGTCCATAATTATATATAGCCCCCATATAAACCGATCCCCAGATTTGACATCCGGAGCCTCTTGGAGGGGCAAAATTCATCCCATCCGGTTGAAATTTGGTACCTGATGTTAGTTTACGGCCTTTAATAACCATGCAAAAATTGGTCCATAATTATATATAGCCCCCATATAAACCGATCCCCAGATTTGACCTCCGGAGCCTCTTGGAAGAGCAAAATTCATCCGATCCAGTTGAAATTTGGTACATGGTGTTAGTATATGGTCTCTAACAACCATGCAAAAATTGGTACATATCAGTCCATAATTATATATAGTTCCCATATAAACCGTCCCCAGATTTGACGTCCGGAACCTCTTGGAGGAGCAAAAGTCATCCGATACGGTTGAAATTTGGTACATTTTGTCAATATATGGCCTCTAATAGCCATGTAAAAATTGGTCCATATCGGTCTTTAGTTATATCTAGCCGATGACTTATTACACAAAAATTGGTCCATATCGCCAAAAATAATCTACCAAAACTTTATTTCCATAGAAAATTTTGTCAAATTTTATTACTATAGAAAGTTTTGTCAAAATTTCATTTCTATAGAAAGTTTTGTCAAAAGTTTATTTCTATAGAAATGTTTGTCAAAATTTTATTTCTATAGAAAATTTTGTAAAAAATTTATTTCTGTAGAAAATTTTGTCAACATTTTATTTCTATACAAAATTTTGTCAACATTTTATTTCTATACAAAATTTTGTCAACATTTTATTTCTATAGAAATTTTTGTCAAAATTGTATTGCTATAGAAAATTTTGTCAACATTTTACTTCCATAGAAATTTTTGTCAACATTTTATTTTTATAGAAAATTTTGTCAAGTTTTTATTTCTATAGAAAATTTTGTCAAATTTTTATTTCTATAGAAAATTTTGTCAAAATTTTATTTCTATAGAAAATTTTGTCAAGGTTTCATTTCTATAGAAAATTTTGTCAAAATTTTATTTCTATAGAAAATTTTGTCAAACTAGATTATATACGTATTTAATCGGCCTTTTTTTGTTTAATATATACCCCGTATGGGCAAACTTACAATTTAGAAGACAGTGTTAAAAAGTTTTACGATACCTTGCCATCGGCAAGTGTTATCGCAACCCAAGTAATTCGATTGTGGATGACAGCCTTTAGTAGAAGTTCCTACGCAATCCATGGTGGAGGGTACATAAGATTCGGCCTGGCCGAACTTACGGCCGTATATACTTGTAATAGAATAAAATGTTGACAAAATTTTTTATAGAAACAAAATGTTGACAAAATTTTCTATAGAAATAAAATTTTGACAAAATTTTCTATAGAAATAAAATTTTGACAAAATTTTCTATAGAAATAAAATTTTGACAAAATTTTCTACAGAAATAAAATTTTGACAAAATTTTCTATAGAAATAAAATTTTGACAAAGTTTTCTATAGAACTAAAATTTTGACAAAATTTTTTATAGAAATAAAATTTTGACAAAATTTTGTATAGAAATAAACTTTTGACAAAATTTTCTCTAGAAATAAAATTTTGAAAATTTTTCTATATAAATAAAATTTTGACAAAGTTTTCTATAGAACTAAAATTTTGACAAAATTTTTTATAGAAATAAAATTTTGATAAAATTTTGTATAGAAATACAATTTTGTCAAAATTTTCTATAGAAATAAAATTTTGATACAATTTTCTATAGAAATAAAATTTTGACAAAATTTTGTATAGAACTAAAATTTTGTCAAAATTTTGACAAAATTTTCTATAGAACTAAATTTTGACAAATTTTCTATAGAAATAAAATTTTGACGAAATTTTCTATAGAAATAAAATTTTGCAAAATTTTCTATAGAAATAAAATTTTGACAAAATTTTCTATAGAAATAAAATTTTGACAAAGTTTTCTATAGAATTAAAATTTTGTCAAAATTTTCTATAGAAATAAAATGTTGACAAAAATTTCTATAGAAATACTATTTTGACATAGTTTTCAGTAGAAATACAATTTTGACAAATTTTTTATAGAAATAAAATTTTGACAAAATTTTCTATAGAAATAAAATTTTGACAAAATTTTTTATGGAAATAAAATATTTTGACAAAATTTTCTATAGAAATAAAATTTTGACAAAATTTTCTATAGAAATAAAAATTTTACAAAATTTTCTATAGAAAAAGAATTGAAAGCATTTTCTATAGAAATACAATTTTAACAAAATTTTCTATAGAAATAAAATTTTGACAAAAATTTCAATAGAAATAAAATGTTGACAAAATTTTTTATAGAAATAAATTTTTGACAAAATTTTCTACAGAAATAAAATTTTAATAAAATTTTCTATAGAAATAACATATTGACAAAATTTTCTATAGAAATAAAAATTTGACAAAAATTTTTATAGAAATAAAATATTTTGGCAAAATTTTCTATAAAATAAAATGTTTACAAAATTTTCAATAAAATAAAATTTTGACATAATTTTCTATAGAAATAAAATGTTGACAAAATTTTCAATAGAAATAAAATTTTGATACAATTTTCTATAGAAATAAAATTTTGACAAAAATTTATCTATAGAACTAAAGTTTCGTCAAAATTTTCAATATAAATAAAATTTTGAAAAAATTTTCTATAGAATAAAAGTTTGACAAAATTTTCTATAGAAATAAAATGTTGGCAAAATTTTATATGGAAATAAAATTTTGACAAAATTTTCTATAGAAATTAAATTTAGACAAAATTTTCTATAGAAAAAACAACAGCCACACGCACGGAAATTGTTTATTTCTTAGATAAAGTTTTGGAGTCGATTGGAGTATAAAACCGAAAGAAAATGTTTCATAGTAATAAGTACGAAAAACTTAAGTTTAAATGGAAAACATTGCGTGAAATTCCAGTTTCCATATAATGTTCCAAGATCATATTCACAATTCCCTTCATTTCATCGCCCATAAACATCTTTTATTTCGCAATGCTTTAAGGAAAAAACACATGAGTCTGGTTATATTGGCTTCTGGCCTTTATCAATGCGATGTGTATGTGTGCGTGTGTGTATGTATTCTCTCTTGTTTCTGTGCAGCAATTTTATCGATGGGTCCAAGTATTGGGTAATGCGCTATTTGGTGGAGTAAGTGGGTGATAACGGATATTTTCACCAAACAAATTTGTATGAAACATCCTTCTTTCGCAAAAGGGGGAAGGGAAAATTGGGGTGAATTGCATTGCACCATTATAAGCTCTGGTGATGTTGTTAAGAGAATGGGGATTTTAAGATTTTTCCCTCTCCCGAAAAACATTATAGAGATCCAGTTGCTGCTGATGCAATATTTCTCTGCAACCTTAAGCTGAGAATTGCCATTTTTGGGTCTTCGATTTTCTTTTAAAATAAGTTTATCTCTATCACTCTTATATCATGACCTTTTGCTAAATTGACAGTGATGAACCGTAGTTTAAACCATGATTATTATATGGAAATGTTTTTTTAACAAACGCTTTAAATTTTATTCACCTATGCTATGAATGAATATTGTAATTTTTTTCTAGAAACGAAGTCTTGAATAAGTTTGGGCGAATGAACCTATTTTCTTTTGGCAAAAAAATAAAAGAATTATAGTTTGGAAAAATAAATAAATAAATAAAATAATTAGTTGTTCACATTTGAATAAAAATATTTTGATTAATTGGCAGCTACAATTCATCTTGGCACAAATAATCGGAGGTGGCGAAAATCGACGACGCGACTGGGCGGCTTCATTCTCTGAAGAGGTTCTATGCTAAAATCTAAAGAGTAACTTTCATTGAGGTAAACATACTGCCGATTCCAAAATATTTATGGTGTTTGATCGAAACTGGAATTGAACTTATGACCCTTTCTAAGCAAATCTTCCCTAAGGAAAGGTCAAAGTAAATGTCCAATATTATTGGAAATATGTCCTAAAGACAGTATTGAAGCAGGCAGACATTTCGACCGCATACCACTATCATTCCAACAGTACTCAGTTGCATCCACCGGAAGTAGCTTAAAAAGGAGTTTCCGCATGTCATTTCTACCCCACTATGGATACCAAAATCTCCGCATCCAAAAAGATGATTCATGTTGCCCTAACTCATGTTGGCTGTTCACACTCCTAAGCTTAACATATTTTTTCCTTCGCAATCATTATTTATACTAGGAACTCTGTATGTCCCAGTTTTCAAGATGGACCAGGTCCTGAGTCACCTCTTCACCGATATGGTTATTTTTTGTCTAGTAAAGGCAGGACAGTGACAGTCTTCCAAGATCTCATGATTCTCAAAACACGCCCTACCTTACTCTGCTGCTTCTATTCGGCGCAGGTGTGCTCTCAATTCTAGGTACCCAGCCATTATTCCCACACCCCTCCTGTCTGTCGCCCTATTCTCCTTGAGTAGTTGTGTGTCCCTGTTTTAAAGATGGACCAGGTCCTGAGTCACCTCTTCACCGATATGGTTAACTTTTTGTCTAGTGGAGGCAGGGCAGTGAAAAAGGTAGTGTTCCAAGATCTCATCATTCTCAAAACACGCTCTATAGGTATCATACTCGGATGCTCCTATTCGACTCATATATGCTCTCAATTATAGGTACCCGGCCTTTATCCCCACATCCACACCCTCAAAAAAAATCGCCTCTTTAACATATGTTCCAAACATATTTTGCAGGAAGCACATATATTATTGGATACTGCCGAATCATTAATATGTTTGTTTTATGTGAACATATTATATGTTTGGAAGCATTTTGAGCCCAAAAATATTATATGTTTGGAAGAATTTTTCCCAAAGACCATTGTGCTCATTCTCTAACATACTAGTTATTTTCACTTCCACGAAATATTTTAGTTCTTGACACCTTTTTCTGTAATACAAATAATGTTGAAGAAATTATTCACTTTTATAAATTTTTTTACATTTTACCTTTCGCCTGCACGGAGAATCGAACCGAGGACCTTATTGTTTGTAAGCCAACACACTATCCACTGGGCTACGTAGCTGTTATGGTCACCAGTAGATAATTATCGTTATAAGTTACATTTATATAGCATAGTTTGCAGCGCCCATGAGCCCATGCAAACATAACATTATTTAACAGAAACATACATTTGTTTGCCACGTGGAGCAGTGGTTAGCATGTCTGCCATGCATGCAAAGGGTCGTGGGTTCAATCCCTGCTCCGACCGAACACTTTTCTTTTTATTTACACATTTATATTTATACTATATTAAATATTTATAATGAAACTTCGAAATGTGGGTTATTAAAGATTTATAGTCAGTAACAGTGCTTGATATAAACGAAATTGACTGATTTTTGGATAAAATATTATTTTTTTATTGCAAAATGACAATTTTGAAACAAAAAACTGTTTTTGGTACATTTGTTTGCCACGTGGAGCAGTGGTTAGCATGTCTGCCTTGCATGCAAAGGGTCGTGGGTTCAATCCCTGCTCCGACCGAACACTTTTCTTTTTACTTACATAGTTATATTTATACTATATTAAATATTTATAATGAAACTTCGAAATGTGGGTTATTAAAGATTTATAGTCAGTAACAGTGCTTGATATAAACGAAATTGACTGATTTTTGGATAAAATATTATTTTTTTATTGCAAAAATAACAATTTTGTAACAAAAAACTGTTTTTGGTACAAAACTTTCAAATTTGGAAGGAATTCAAAAACTCTAACAAAAGAAGAACGTGGAGTCGAGTATAAACATACATAAATAATTTTATAATATAATCATAATTTTATTTAGGCGTGAACAGTTTTTTACTAGCATTTAACACCATCGCTCTAAAATGCCTTTTATTTTTCTTTAATAATTCATTTTAAAGAAAATAAACGTTTTAAATTGTTTTAGCTGCAAAACTCGAACTTAATGCCCGCTTTTATATTTGAAGGTGTCCATCAACTCCTCGTGGACTACCTATTAATAAAGAGGAACTAAACTTTGTTTTTATACATTTTACTGTGTATTCACTATTTCCTCCTTATTTCATTTTACTGTCCCAACTCTAACAAGTATATACGGCCGTAAGTTCGGCCAGGCCGAATCTTATGTACCCTCCACCATGGATTGCGTAGGAACTTCTACTAAAGGCTGTCATCCACAATCGAATTACTTGGGTTGCGATAACACTTGCCGATGGCAAGGTATCGTAGAACTTTTTAACACTGTCTTCTAAATTGTAAGTTAGCCCATACGGGGTATATATTAAACAAAAAAGGCCGATTAAATACGTATATAATCTAGTTTGACAAAATTTTCTATAGAAATAAAATTTTGACAAAATTTTTTATAGAAATGAAACCTTGACAAAATTTTCTATAGAAATAAAATTTTGACAAAATTTTCTATAGAAATAAAAATTTGACAAAATTTTGTATAGAAATAAAAACTTGACAAAATTTTCTATAGAAATAAAATGTTGACAAAATTTTCTATGGAAGTAAAATGTTGACAAAATTTTCTATAGCAATACAATTTTGACAAAAATTTCTATAGAAATAAAATGTTGACAAAATTTTGTATAGAAATGAAATTTTGACAAAATGTTGTATAGAAATAAAATGTTGACAAAATTTTCTACAGAAATAATTTTTTTACAAAATTTTCTATAGAAATAAAATTTTGACAAACATTTCTATAGAAATAAACTTTTGATAAAACTTTCTATAGAAATGAAATTTTAACAAAACTTTCTATAGTAATAAAATTTGACAAAATTTTCTATGGAAATAAAGTTTTGGTAGATTACAAAATTTTCTATAGAAATAAAATTTTGACAAAATTTTCTATGGAAATAAAATTTTGACAAACATTTGTATAGAAATAAACTTTTGACAAAACTTTCTATAGAAATGAAATTTTGACAAAACTTTCCATAGTAATAAAATTTGACAAAATTTTCTATGGAAATAAAGTTTTGGTAGATTGTTTTTGGCGATATGGACCAATTTTTGTGTTATAAGTCATCGGCTATATATAACTAAAGACCGATATGGACCAATTTTTACATGGCTGTTAGAGGCCATATATTGACAAAATGTACCAAATTTCAACCGTATCGGATGACTTTTGCTCCTCCAAGAGGTTCCGGACGTCAAATCTGGGGACGGTTTATATGGGAACTATATATAATTATGGACCGATATGGACCAATTTTTGCATGGTTGTTAGAGACCATATACTAACACCATGTACCAAATTTCAACTGGATCCGATGAAATTTGCTCTTCCAAGAGGCTCCGGAGGTCAAATCTGGGGATCGGTTTATATGGGGGCTATATAATTATGGACCGATATGGACCAATTTTTGCATGGTTATTAGAGGCCGTAAACTAACATCAGGTACCAAATTTCAACCGGATCGGATGAATTTTGCCCCTCCAAGAGGCTCCGGAGGTCAAATCTGGGGATCGGTTTATATGGGGGCTATATAATTATGGACCGATATGGACCAATTTTTGCATGGTTGTTAGAGACCGTATACTTAGACCACGTACTAAATTTCAACCGGATCGGATGAATTTTGCTCCTCCAAGGGGCTCCGGTGGTCAAATCTGGGGATCGGTTTATATGGGAGCTATATATAATTATGGACCGATATGGACCAATTTTTGCATGGTTGTTAGAGGCCGTATACTAACATCAGGTACCAAATTTCAACCGGATCGGATGAATTTTGCCCCTCCAAAATTCTCCGGAGGTCAAATCTGGGGATCGGTTTATATGGGGGCTATATATATTTATGGACCGATATGGACCAATTTTTGCACGGTTGTTAGTGACCGTATACTAAGACCACGTACCAAATTTCAACCGGATCGGATGAATTTTGCTGCTCCGGGAGGCTCCCCAAGCCAAATTTGTGGATCGGTTTATATGGGGGCTATACGTAAACGTGGTCCGATATGGCCCATTTTCAATACCGTCCGACCTACATCAATAACAACTACTTGTGCCAAGTTTCAAGTCGATAGCTTGTTTCGTTCGGAAGTTAGCGTGATTTCCACAGACGGACGGACAGCCGGACAGACGGACAGACGGACGGACGGACGGACATGCTTAGATCGACTCAGAATTTCACCACGACCCAGAATATATATACTTTATGGGGTCTTAGAGCAATATTTCGATGTGTTACAAACGGAATGACAAAGTTAATATACCCCCATCCTATGGTGGAGGGTATAAAAAGAGTATAGTGCCCTTTCGTTATTTTTATGAAGACCCCTGATTTCTTTGAACGAACCAAGAAAAAAATTGTGCCCATAATGCCAAAATGATAAACATAACACATGTCCACACTCAAGGCGAAAACATATGCTGTTTGTTTTTCAAATGTCTATTCTCTTGTTTTTTAGAGAAAATTTTCTATTGACACCCTGAAACACATATTTTGGACGCATACCATCGACATCCCAACAGGTCTCCATGGCCATCTCACTTAGAACGCATCAAGAAGATTCCTCTTCCCCTATTAAAAATACTGGTGACATTTCTGAGAGTTCAAATCTTTTCTAAGGGCTTTCACCCCAATGTGGAACACCGTTCGGACTCGGGTGTAAAAACGAGGTCCCTTGTCATTGAGCTGAACATAGAATCAGTCAGCACTCAATGATAAGAGAGAAGTTCATCACTGTGGTATCACAATGGACTGACTATACCACTATACCTAACCTAACTTAACCTAGAGCAAAATGCCATTCTTGGACGAGGAACATGGAACATGTTTGTCTCAAATATCTTGTTTTCTCCCCACATATTAAGTGCACTGAAAAAAAAGCCTGCCTTGTTTCAAAGATTTTGTCTTTACACTAATGGTTTTGGTATTGATTCCGAGCCAAAGAAGCGGAGAATTAAAGTAATGGCCTGTTCCTATATATCGAACGAATGCTTTCTTTCGTATTCTAAACGAAAGAAAATTGATTTTTGTTCTTTTATTTCGAAAGGCAAGTCACTTCATATTTTGTTGTCGAGTAATAAACGAACATATAAAATAAGTGTCAAGAAAAAAGTAAAAGCATTTTTAACATTTGAATGAATTCTCAGGCCAAAATTTTTAAAATACTCATTTTTAATAATCAATGTATTCTCATACAAACGAATCGAACTTTCAAAAATAGAAAACCCCAAATTCATCCGAATTCGAGTGACTGCCTTTCTTTCGAACTGGTTTACAGGAACAAATTTAAGTCTAGGAAACAAATTTTAATTCATTTGTTTTTCCATCTTATGATATTAAAGTAAAAAAAAGTCTAAAAGATATCTAAATTTCCAAATTCAGACTCAACATCATGTAGAAATTATATATTCACATTTTGCTCTAGGAGGTGACCATATTTCTTTTCTGGATTCAGCACACTGAAAAAAATATTGTCGTGAGGCCAAAGATTTCATGTCCTTCAAATACGAATGCTTAGCGTAGAAGACGAATTTCTCTAATAAGTTTTTTCTAAGTTTTCTAAGTCTAAGTTTTTTTCCTTGTCCAAAAGTCGACAAACTTTTCAATGAAGTCGTGTGTCCTTATAAGTAAGTGATTTGGGTTAAAAATGGTTATCATAACATGAAAGAAAACAATTTTGGGCTAAGGTCAACTTGACTTTAATAATTCAGAAAAATTCCTTAAAATTAATGAAATTGTTTTTAAATTTGTTGTCTTTTTGCATCTGGACTACAAAGCAAAAAATCGTTCAAGGACATGATTTTCAACACTTTCTTTTAAAGACGTTTTTTTACTTGAAACATAGCATAATTTCTACTAGAAGTCGTGTATAAATTTGGAAAATTAAGTTGTCATTAACTTGTTTTTAAAGGACTTTGATAGCATATAAAGAAAAAAAGCTGAAAAAGCGAAAAATTAAAATTTGCTTCCTAGAGTCAAGTACACAAAACCCACATTTAAAAGAGAATTGTATCTTAAAAGTATCCTTACTTGAATTCTCCGCTTCTTTGGCTCGGAATCAATACCAAAATTTTGAAAGTAAATACAAAATCTTTGGGACCGGGCATGATTTTTTGTCAGTGCACGTGATGGCATTTTCGGCGGTTTGAAGGCCATAGTTCATGCCAAAGGTAGCCAATTCGAATAAATCTAAACTGATGTTCCAAAATTTGATTTTATTTCTAACATTTTTTGCTTTTTAGCAATAAAATTATAAAAAACAAGTAAGGAAAGTCTAAAGTCGGCCGGGGCCGACTATATTATACCCTTCACCACTTTGTAAGTCCACATTTTCGATACCATATCAAATCCGTCCAATGTGTTGGATGCTATATGAATCCATACACATATATTCTGTATATCTGAGCAGATCTGTACAGAGTTCTGCAATACTTATAAATTTTACATATAAGTCGGCTAATGCGCTGAGGTGGAACACAATGTTAGTAAAAAACAAGTATATACCGCCGTAAGTTCGGCCAGGCCGAATCTTATGTACCCTCCACCATGGATTGCGTAGGAACTTCTACTATAGGCTGTCATCCACAATCGAATTACTTGGGTTGCGATAACACTTGCCGATGGCAAGGTATCGCAAAACTTTTTAACACTGTCTTCTAAATTGTAAGTTAGCCCATACGGGGTATATATTAAACAAAACAAGTATATACCGCCGTAAGTTCGGCCAGGCCGAATCTTATGTACCCTCCACCATGGATTGCGTAGGAACTTCTACTATAGGCTGTCATCCACAATCGAATTACTTGGGTTGCGATAACACTTGCCGATGGCAAGGTATCGCAAAACTTTTTAACACTGTCTTCTAAATTGTAAGTTAGCCCATACGGGGTATATATTAAACAAAACAAGTATATACGGCCGTAAGTTCGGCCAGGCCGAATCTTATGTACCCTCCACCATGGATTGCGTAGGAACTTCTACTAAAGGCTGTCATGCACAATCGAATTACTTGGGTTGCGATAACACTTGCCGATGGCAAGGTATCGTAAAACTTTTAATACTGTCTTCTAAATTGTAAGTTAGCCCATACGGGGTATATATTAAACAAAACAAGTATATACGGCCGTAAGTTCGGCCAGGCCGAATCTTATGTACCCTCCACCATGGATTGCGTAGGAACTTCTACTAAAGGCTGTCATCCACAATCGAATTACTTGGGTTGCGATAACACTTGCCGATGGCAAGGTATCGTAAAACTTTTAATACTGTCTTCTAAATTGTAAGTTAGCCCATACGGGGTATATATTAAACAAAAAAAGGCCGATTAAATACGTATATAATATAGTTTGACAAAATTTTCTATAGAAATGAAAACTTGACAAAATTTTCTATAGAAATAAAATGTTGACAAAATTTTCTACAGAAATAAATTTTTTACAAAATTTTCTGTAAAAATAAAATTTTGACAAAACTTTCTATGGAAATAAAATTTTGACAAACATTTCTATAGAAATAAACCTTTGACAAAACTTTCTATAGAAATGAAATTTTGACACAACTTTCTATAGTAATAAAATTTGAGAAAGTTTTCTATGAAAATAAAGTTTTGGTAGATTATTTTTGGCGATATGGACCAATTTTTGTGTAATAAGTCATCGGCTATATATAACTAAAGACCGATATTGACCTATTTTTACATGGCTGTTAGAGGCCATATATTGACAAAATGTACCAAATTTCAACCGCATCGGATGACTTTTGCTATATATAATTATGGACCGATATGGACCAATTTTTGCATGGTTGTTAGATACCATATACTAACACCATGTACCAAATTTCAACTGGATCGGATGAATTTCGCTCCTCCAAGAGGCTCCTGAGGTCAAATCTGGGGATCGGTTTATATGGGAGCTATATATAATTATGAACCGATATGGACCAATTTCTGCATGGTTGTTAGAGACTATATACTAACACCACGTACTAAATTTCAATTGGATCGGATGAATTTTGCTCCTCCAAGAGGCTCCGGAGTTCAAATCTGGGGATCGGTTTATATGGGAGCTATATATAATTATGAACCGATATGGACCAATTTTTGCATGGTTGTTAGAGGCCGTATTCTAACATCAGGTACCGAATTTCAACAGGATCGGATGAATTTTGCCCCTCCAAGAGGCTCCGGAGGTCAAATCTGGGGATCGGTTTATATGGGGGCTATATATAATTATGGACCGATATGGACCAATTTTTGCATGGTTGTTAGAGACCGTATACTAACATCAGGTACCACATTTCAACCGGATCGGATGAATTTTTCCCCTCCAAGAGGCTCCGGAGGTCAAATCTGGGGATCGGTTTATATGGGGGCTATATATAATTATGGACCGACATGGACCAATTTTTGCATGGGTGTTAGAGACCGTATACTAAGACCACGTACTAAATTTCAACCGGATCGGATGAATTTTGCTCCTCCAAGAGGCTCCGGAGGTCAAATCTGGGGATCGGTTTATATGGGAGCTATATATAATTATGGACCGATATGGACCAATTTTTGCATGGTTGTTAGAGGCTATATACTAACATCAGGTACCAAATTTCAACCGGATCGGATGAATTTTGCTGCTCCGGGAGGCTCCCCAAGCCAAATTGGGGGATCGGTTTATATGGGGGCTATACGTAAACGTGGTCCGATATGGCCGATTTTCAATACCATCCGACCTACATCAATAACAACTACTTGTGCCAAGTTTCAAGTCGATAGCTTGTTTCGTTCGGAAGTTAGCGTGATTTCCACAGACGGACGGACAGCCGGACAGACGGACAGACGGACAGACGGACAGACGGACGGACGGACGGACATGCTTAGATCGACTCAGAATTTCACCACGACCCAGAATATATATACTTTATGGGGTCTTAGAGCAATATTTCGATGTGTTACAAACGGAATGACAAAGTTAATATACCCCCATCCTATGGTGGAGGGTATAAAAAGGCCGATTAAATACGTATATAATATAGTTTGACAAAATTTTCTATAGAAATGAAAACTTGACAAAATTTTCTATAGAAATAAAATTTTGACAAAATTTTCTATAGAAAAAAAATTTTGACAAAATTTTCTATAGAAATAAAAACTTGAAAAAATTTTCTACAGAAATAAAATGTTGACAAAATTTTCTATGGAAGTCAAATGTTGACAAAATTTTGTATAGAAATAAAATGTTGACAAAATTTTCTACAGAAATAAATTTTTTACAAAATTTTCTATAAAAATAAAATTTTGACAAAACTTTCTATGGAAATAAAATTTTGACAAACATTTCTATAGAAATAAACGTTTGACAAAATTTTCTATAGAAATGAAATTTTGACACAACTTTCTATAGTAATAAAATTTGACAAAATTTTCTATGGGAATAAAGTTTTGGTAGATTATTTTTGGCGATATGGACTAATTTTTGTGTAATAAGTCATCGGCTATATATAACTAAAGACCGATATTGACCAATTTTTACATGGCTGTTAGAGGCCATATATTGACAAAATGTACCAAATTTCAACCGCATCGGATGACTTTTGCTATATATAATTATGGACCGATATGGACCAGTTTTTGCATGGTTGTTAGATACCATATACTAACACCATGTACCAAATTTCAACTGGATCGGATGAATTTCGCTCCTCCAAGAGGCTCCTGAGGTCAAATCTGGGGATCGGTTTATATGGGAGCTATATATAATTATGAACCGATATGGACCAATTTTTGCACGGTTGTTAGAGACTATATACTAACACCACGTACTAAATTTCAATTGGATCGGATGAATTTTGCTCCTCCAAGAGGCTCCGGAGTTCAAATCTGGGGATCGGTTTATATGGGAGCTATATATAATTATGAACCGATATGGACCAATTTTTGCATGGTTGTTAGAGGCCGTATACTAACATCAGGTACCAAATTTCAACAGGATCGGATGAATTTTGCCCCTCCAAGAGGCTCCGGAGGTCAAATCTGGGGATCGGTTTATATGGGGGCTATATATAATTATGGACCGATATGGACCAATTTTTGCATGGTTGTTAGAGACCGTATACTAACATCAGGTACCACATTTCAACCGGATCGGATGAATTTTTCACCTCCAAGAGGCTCCGGAGGCCAAATCTGGTGATCGGTTTATATGGGGGCTATATATAATTATGGACCGACATGAACCAATTTTTGCATGGATGTTAGAGACCGTATACTAAGACCACGTACTAAATTTCAACCGGATCGGATGAATTTTGCTCCTCCAAGAGGCTCCGGAGGTCAAATCTGGGGATCGGTTTATATGGGAGCTATATATAATTATGGACCGATATGGACCAATTTTTGCATGGTTGTTAGATACCATATACTAACACCATGTACCAAATTTCAACTGGATCGGATGAATTTCGCTCCTCCAAGAGGCTCCTGAGGTCAAATCTGGGGATCGGTTTATATGGGAGCTATATATAATTATGAACCGATATGGACCAATTTTTGCATGGTTATTAGAGACTATATACTAACACCACGTACTAAATTTCAATTGGATCGGATGAATTTTGCTCCTCCAAGAGGCTCCGGAGTTCAAATCTGGGGATCGGTTTATATGGGAGCTATATATAATTATGAACCGATATGGACCAATTTTTGCATGGTTGTTAGAGGCCGTATACTAACATCAGGTACCAAATTTCAACAGGATCGGATGAATTTTGCCCCTCCAAGAGGCTCCGGAGGTCAAATCTGGGGATCGGTTTATATGGGGGCTATATATAATTATGGACCGATATGGACCAATTTTTGCATGGTTGTTAGAGACCGTATACTAACATCAGGTACCACATTTCAACCGGATCGGATGAATTTTTCACCTCCAAGAGGCTCCGGAGGCCAAATCTGGTGATCGGTTTATATGGGGGCTATATATAATTATGGACCGACATGAACCAATTTTTGCATGGGTGTTAGAGACCGTATACTAAGACCACGTACTAAATTTCAACCGGATCGGATGAATTTTGCTCCTCCAAGAGGCTCCGGAGGTCAAATCTGGGGATCGGTTTATATGGGAGCTATATATAATTATGGACCGATATGGACCAATTTTTGCATGGTTGTTAGAGGCTATATACTAACATCAGGTACCAAATTTCAACCGGATCGGATGAATTTTGCTGCTCCGGGAGGCTCCCCAAGCCAAATTGGGGGATCGGTTTATATGGGGGCTATACGTAAACGTGGTCCGATATGGCCGATTTTCAATACCATCCGACCTACATCAATAACAACTACTTGTGCCAAGTTTCAAGTCGATAGCTTGTTTCGTTCGGAAGTTAGCGTGATTTCCACAGACGGACGGACAGCCGGACAGACGGACAGACGGACAGACGGACAGACGGACGGACGGACGGACATGCTTAGATCGACTCAGAATTTCACCACGACCCAGAATATATATACTTTATGGGGTCTTAGAGCAATATTTCGATGTGTTACAAACGGAATGACAAAGTTAATATACCCCCATCCTATGGTGGAGGGTATAAAAAGGCCGATTAAATACGTATATAATATAGTTTGACAAAATTTTCTATAGAAATGAAAACTTGACAAAATTTTCTATAGAAATAAAATTTTGACAAAATTTTCTATAGAAAAAAAATTTTGACAAAATTTTCTATAGAAATAAAAACTTGAAAAAATTTTCTACAGAAATAAAATGTTGACAAAATTTTCTATGGAAGTCAAATGTTGACAAAATTTTGTATAGAAATAAAATGTTGACAAAATTTTCTACAGAAATAAATTTTTTACAAAATTTTCTATAAAAATAAAATTTTGACAAAACTTTCTATGGAAATAAAATTTTGACAAACATTTCTATAGAAATAAACGTTTGACAAAATTTTCTATAGAAATGAAATTTTGACACAACTTTCTATAGTAATAAAATTTGACAAAATTTTCTATGGGAATAAAGTTTTGGTAGATTATTTTTGGCGATATGGACTAATTTTTGTGTAATAAGTCATCGGCTATATATAACTAAAGACCGATATTGACCAATTTTTACATGGCTGTTAGAGGCCATATATTGACAAAATGTACCAAATTTCAACCGCATCGGATGACTTTTGCTATATATAATTATGGACCGATATGGACCAGTTTTTGCATGGTTGTTAGATACCATATACTAACACCATGTACCAAATTTCAACTGGATCGGATGAATTTCGCTCCTCCAAGAGGCTCCTGAGGTCAAATCTGGGGATCGGTTTATATGGGAGCTATATATAATTATGAACCGATATGGACCAATTTTTGCACGGTTGTTAGAGACTATATACTAACACCACGTACTAAATTTCAATTGGATCGGATGAATTTTGCTCCTCCAAGAGGCTCCGGAGTTCAAATCTGGGGATCGGTTTATATGGGAGCTATATATAATTATGAACCGATATGGACCAATTTTTGCATGGTTGTTAGAGGCCGTATACTAACATCAGGTACCAAATTTCAACAGGATCGGATGAATTTTGCCCCTCCAAGAGGCTCCGGAGGTCAAATCTGGGGATCGGTTTATATGGGGGCTATATATAATTATGGACCGATATGGACCAATTTTTGCATGGTTGTTAGAGACCGTATACTAACATCAGGTACCACATTTCAACCGGATCGGATGAATTTTTCACCTCCAAGAGGCTCCGGAGGCCAAATCTGGTGATCGGTTTATATGGGGGCTATATATAATTATGGACCGACATGAACCAATTTTTGCATGGATGTTAGAGACCGTATACTAAGACCACGTACTAAATTTCAACCGGATCGGATGAATTTTGCTCCTCCAAGAGGCTCCGGAGGTCAAATCTGGGGATCGGTTTATATGGGAGCTATATATAATTATGGACCGATATGGACCAATTTTTGCATGGTTGTTAGATACCATATACTAACACCATGTACCAAATTTCAACTGGATCGGATGAATTTCGCTCCTCCAAGAGGCTCCTGAGGTCAAATCTGGGGATCGGTTTATATGGGAGCTATATATAATTATGAACCGATATGGACCAATTTTTGCATGGTTATTAGAGACTATATACTAACACCACGTACTAAATTTCAATTGGATCGGATGAATTTTGCTCCTCCAAGAGGCTCCGGAGTTCAAATCTGGGGATCGGTTTATATGGGAGCTATATATAATTATGAACCGATATGGACCAATTTTTGCATGGTTGTTAGAGGCCGTATACTAACATCAGGTACCAAATTTCAACAGGATCGGATGAATTTTGCCCCTCCAAGAGGCTCCGGAGGTCAAATCTGGGGATCGGTTTATATGGGGGCTATATATAATTATGGACCGATATGGACCAATTTTTGCATGGTTGTTAGAGACCGTATACTAACATCAGGTACCACATTTCAACCGGATCGGATGAATTTTTCACCTCCAAGAGGCTCCGGAGGCCAAATCTGGTGATCGGTTTATATGGGGGCTATATATAATTATGGACCGACATGAACCAATTTTTGCATGGGTGTTAGAGACCGTATACTAAGACCACGTACTAAATTTCAACCGGATCGGATGAATTTTGCTCCTCCAAGAGGCTCCGGAGGTCAAATCTGGGGATCGGTTTATATGGGAGCTATATATAATTATGGACCGATATGGACCAATTTTTGCATGGTTGTTAGATACCATATACTAACACCATGTACCAAATTTCAACTGGATCGGATGAATTTCGCTCCTCCAAGAGGCTCCTGAGGTCAAATCTGGGGATCGGTTTATATGGGAGCTATATATAATTATGAACCGATATGGACCAATTTTTGCATGGTTATTAGAGACTATATACTAACACAACGTACTAAATTTCAATTGGATCGGATGAATTTTGCTCCTCCAAGAGGCTCCGGAGTTCAAATCTGGGGATCGGTTTATATGGGAGCTATATATAATTATGAACCGATATGGACCAATTTTTGCATGGTTGTTAGAGGCCGTATACTAACATCAGGTACCAAATTTCAACAGGATCGGATGAATTTTGCCCCTCCAAGAGGCTCCGGAGGTCAAATCTGGGGATCGGTTTATATGGGGGCTATATATAATTATGGATCGATATGGACCAATTTTTGCATGGTTGTTAGAGACCGTATACTAACATCAGGTACCACATTTCAACCGGATCGGATGAATTTTTCACCTCCAAGAGGCTCCGGAGGTCAAATCTGGGGATCGGTTTATATGGGGGCTATATATAATTATGGACCGACATGAACCAATTTTTGCATGGGTGTTAGAGACCGTATACTAAGACCACGTACTAAATTTCAAGCGGATCGGATGAATTTTGCTCCTCCAAGAGGCTCCGGAGTTCAAATCTGGGGATCGGTTTATATGGGAGCTATATATAATTATGGACCGATATGGACCAATTTTTGCATGGTTGTTAGAGGCCGTATACTAACATCAGGAACCAAATTTCAACCGGATCGGATGAATTTTGCTGCTCCGGGAGGCTCCCCAAGCCAAATTTGGGGATCGGTTTATATGGGGGCTATATATAATTATGGACCGATATGGACCAATTTTTGCATGGTTGTTAGAGACCGTATACTAACATCAGGTACCACATTTCAACCGGATCGGATGAATTTTTCACCTCCAAGAGGCTCCGGAGGTCAAATCTGGGGATCGGTTTATATGGGGGCTATATATAATTATGGACCGACATGAACCAATTTTTGCATGGGTGTTAGAGACCGTATACTAAGACCACGTACTAAATTTCAAACGGATCGGATGAATTTTGCTCCTCCAAGAGGCTCCGGAGGTCAAATCTGGGGATCGGTTTATATGGGAGCTATATATAATTATGGACCGATATGGACCAATTTTTGCATGGTTGTTAGAGGCCGTATACTAACATCAGGTACCAAATTTCAACTGGATCGGATGAATTTCGCTCCTCCAAGAGGCTCCTGAGGTCAAATCTGGGGATCGGTTTATATGGGAGCTATATATAATTATGAACCGATATGGACCAATTTTTGCATGGTTATTAGAGACTATATACTAACACCACGTACAGAAATAAATTTTTTACAAAATTTTCTATAAAAATAAAATTTTGACAAAACTTTCTATGGAAATAAAATTTTGACAAACATTTCTATAGAAATAAACGTTTGACAAAATTTTCTATAGAAATGAAATTTTGACACAACTTTCTATAGTAATAAAATTTGACAAAATTTTCTATGGGAATAAAGTTTTGGTAGATTATTTTTGGCGATATGGACTAATTTTTGTGTAATAAGTCATCGGCTATATATAACTAAAGACCGATATTGACCAATTTTTACATGGCTGTTAGAGGCCATATATTGACAAAATGTACCAAATTTCAACCGCATCGGATGACTTTTGCTATATATAATTATGGACCGATATGGACCAGTTTTTGCATGGTTGTTAGATACCATATACTAACACCATGTACCAAATTTCAACTGGATCGGATGAATTTCGCTCCTCCAAGAGGCTCCTGAGGTCAAATCTGGGGATCGGTTTATATGGGAGCTATATATAATTATGAACCGATATGGACCAATTTTTGCACGGTTGTTAGAGACTATATACTAACACCACGTACTAAATTTCAATTGGATCGGATGAATTTTGCTCCTCCAAGAGGCTCCGGAGTTCAAATCTGGGGATCGGTTTATATGGGAGCTATATATAATTATGAACCGATATGGACCAATTTTTGCATGGTTGTTAGAGGCCGTATACTAACATCAGGTACCAAATTTCAACAGGATCGGATGAATTTTGCCCCTCCAAGAGGCTCCGGAGGTCAAATCTGGGGATCGGTTTATATGGGGGCTATATATAATTATGGACCGATATGGACCAATTTTTGCATGGTTGTTAGAGACCGTATACTAACATCAGGTACCACATTTCAACCGGATCGGATGAATTTTTCACCTCCAAGAGGCTCCGGAGGCCAAATCTGGTGATCGGTTTATATGGGGGCTATATATAATTATGGACCGACATGAACCAATTTTTGCATGGGTGTTAGAGACCGTATACTAAGACCACGTACTAAATTTCAACCGGATCGGATGAATTTTGCTCTTCCAAGAGGCTCCGGAGGTCAAATCTGGGGATCGGTTTATATGGGAGCTATATATAATTATGGACCGATATGGACCAATTTTTGCATGGTTGTTAGATACCATATACTAACACCATGTACCAAATTTCAACTGGATCGGATGAATTTCGCTCCTCCAAGAGGCTCCTGAGGTCAAATCTGGGGATCGGTTTATATGGGGGCTATATATAATTATGGACCGATATGGACCAATTTTTGCATGGTTGTTAGAGACCGTATACTAACATCAGGTACCACATTTCAACCGGATCGGATGAATTTTTCACCTCCAAGAGGCTCCGGAGGTCAAATCTGGGGATCGGTTTATATGGGGGCTATATATAATTATGGACCGACATGAACCAATTTTTGCATGGGTGTTAGAGACCGTATACTAAGACCACGTACTAAATTTCAAACGGATCGGATGAATTTTGCTCCTCCAAGAGGCTCCGGAGGTCAAATCTGGGGATCGGTTTATATGGGAGCTATATATAATTATGGACCGATATGGACCAATTTTTGCATGGTTGTTAGAGGCCGTATACTAACACCAGGTACCAAATTTCAACTGGATCGGATGAATTTCGCTCCTCCAAGAGGCTCCTGAGGTCAAATCTGGGGATCGGTTTATATGGGAGCTATATATAATTATGAACCGATATGGACCAATTTTTGCATGGTTATTAGAGACTATATACTAACACCACGTACTAAATTTCAATTGGATCGGATGAATTTTGCTCCTCCAAGAGGCTCCAGAGTTCAAATCTGGGGATCGGTTTATATGGGAGCTATATATAATTATGAACCGATATGGACCAATTTTTGCATGGTTGTTAGAGGCCGTATACTAACATCAGGTACCAAATTTCAACAGGATCGGATGAATTTTGCCCCTCCAAGAGGCTCCGGAGGTCAAATCTGGGGATCGGTTTATATGGGGGCTATATATAATTATGGACCGATATGGACCAATTTTTGCATGGTTGTTAGAGACCGTATACTAACATCAGGTACCACATTTCAACCGGATCGGATGAATTTTTCACCTCCAAGAGGCTCCGGAGGTCAAATCTGGGGATCGGTTTATATGGGGGCTATATATAATTATGGACCGACATGAACCAATTTTTGCATGGGTGTTAGAGACCGTATACTAAGACCACGTACTAAATTTCAAACGGATCGGATGAATTTTGCTCCTCCAAGAGGCTCCGGAGGTCAAATCTGGGGATCGGTTTATATGGGAGCTATATATAATTATGGACCGATATGGACCAATTTTTGCATGGTTGTTAGAGGCCGTATACTAACATCAGGTACCAAATTTCAACCGGATCGGATGAATTTTGCTGCTCCGGGAGGCTCCCCAAGCCAAATTTGGGGATCGGTTTATATGGGGGCTATACGTAAACGTGGTCCGATATGGCCGATTTTCAATACCATCCGACCTACATCAATAACAACTACTTGTGCCAAGTTTCAAGTCGATAGCTTGTTTCGTTCGGAAGTTAGCGTGATTTCCACAGACGGACGGACAGCCGGACAGACGGACAGACGGACAGACGGACGGACGGACGGACATGCTTAGATCGACTCAGAATTTCACCACGACCCAGAATATATATACTTTATGGGGTCTTAGAGCAATATTTCGATGTGTTACAAACGGAATGACAAAGTTAATATACCCCCATCCTATGGTGGAGGGTATAAAAAGGCCGATTAAATACGTATATAATATAGTTTGACAAAATTTTCTATAGAAATGAAAACTTGACAAAATTTTCTATAGAAATAAAATTTTGACAAAATTTTCTATAGAAAAAAAATTTTGACAAAATTTTCTATAGAAATAAAAACTTGAAAAAATTTTCTACAGAAATAAAATGTTGACAAAATTTTCTATGGAAGTCAAATGTTGACAAAATTTTGTATAGAAATAAAATGTTGACAAAATTTTCTACAGAAATAAATTTTTTACAAAATTTTCTATAAAAATAAAATTTTGACAAAACTTTCTATGGAAATAAAATTTTGACAAACATTTCTATAGAAATAAACGTTTGACAAAATTTTCTATAGAAATGAAATTTTGACACAACTTTCTATAGTAATAAAATTTGACAAAATTTTCTATGGGAATAAAGTTTTGGTAGATTATTTTTGGCGATATGGACTAATTTTTGTGTAATAAGTCATCGGCTATATATAACTAAAGACCGATATTGACCAATTTTTACATGGCTGTTAGAGGCCATATATTGACAAAATGTACCAAATTTCAACCGCATCGGATGACTTTTGCTATATATAATTATGGACCGATATGGACCAGTTTTTGCATGGTTGTTAGATACCATATACTAACACCATGTACCAAATTTCAACTGGATCGGATGAATTTCGCTCCTCCAAGAGGCTCCTGAGGTCAAATCTGGGGATCGGTTTATATGGGAGCTATATATAATTATGAACCGATATGGACCAATTTTTGCACGGTTGTTAGAGACTATATACTAACACCACGTACTAAATTTCAATTGGATCGGATGAATTTTGCTCCTCCAAGAGGCTCCGGAGTTCAAATCTGGGGATCGGTTTATATGGGAGCTATATATAATTATGAACCGATATGGACCAATTTTTGCATGGTTGTTAGAGGCCGTATACTAACATCAGGTACCAAATTTCAACAGGATCGGATGAATTTTGCCCCTCCAAGAGGCTCCGGAGGTCAAATCTGGGGATCGGTTTATATGGGGGCTATATATAATTATGGACCGATATGGACCAATTTTTGCATGGTTGTTAGAGACCGTATACTAACATCAGGTACCACATTTCAACCGGATCGGATGAATTTTTCACCTCCAAGAGGCTCCGGAGGCCAAATCTGGTGATCGGTTTATATGGGGGCTATATATAATTATGGACCGACATGAACCAATTTTTGCATGGGTGTTAGAGACCGTATACTAAGACCACGTACTAAATTTCAACCGGATCGGATGAATTTTGCTCCTCCAAGAGGCTCTGGAGGTCAAATCTGGGGATCGGTTTATATGGGAGCTATATATAATTATGGACCGATATGGACCAATTTTTGCATGGTTGTTAGATACCATATACTAACACCATGTACCAAATTTCAACTGGATCGGATGAATTTCGCTCCTCCAAGAGGCTCCTGAGGTCAAATCTGGGGATCGGTTTATATGGGAGCTATATATAATTATGAACCGATATGGACCAATTTTTGCATGGTTATTAGAGACTATATACTAACACCACGTACTAAATTTCAATTGGATCGGATGAATTTTGCTCCTCCAAGAGGCTCCGGAGTTCAAATCTGGGGATCGGTTTATATGGGAGCTATATATAATTATGAACCGCTATGGACCAATTTTTGCATGGTTGTTAGAGGCCGTATACTAACATCAGGTACCAAATTTCAACAGGATCGGATGAATTTTGCCCCTCCAAGAGGCTCCGGAGGTCAAATCTGGGGATCGGTTTATATGGGGGCTATATATAATTATGGACCGATATGGACCAATTTTTGCATGGTTGTTAGAGACCGTATACTAAGACCACGTACCACATTTCAACCGGATCGGATGAATTCTTCACCTCCAAGAGGCTCCGGAGGCCAAATCTGGTGATCGGTTTATATGGGGGCTATATATAATTATGGACCGACATGAACCAATTTTTGCATGGGTGTTAGAGACCGTATACTAAGACCACGTACTAAATTTCAACCGGATCGGATGAATTTTGCTCCTCCAAGAGGCTCCGGAGGTCAAATCTGGGGATCGGTTTATATGGGAGCTATATATAATTATGGACCGATATGGACCAATTTTTGCATGGTTGTTAGATACCATATACTAACACCATGTACCAAATTTCAACTGGATCGGATGAATTTCGCTCCTCCAAGAGGCTCCTGAGGTCAAATCTGGGGATCGGTTTATATGGGAGCTATATATAATTATGAACCGATATGGACCAATTTTTGCATGGTTATTAGAGACTATATACTAACACCACGTACTAAATTTCAATTGGATCGGATGAATTTTGCTCCTCCAAGAGGCTCCGGAGTTCAAATCTGGGGATCGGTTTATATGGGAGCTATATATAATTATGAACCGATATGGACCAATTTTTGCATGGTTGTTAGAGGCCGTATACTAACATCAGGTACCAAATTTCAACAGGATCGGATGAATTTTGCCCCTCCAAGAGGCTTCGGAGGTCAAATCTGGGGATCGGTTTATATGGGGGCTATATATAATTATGGACCGATATGGACCAATTTTTGCATGGTTGTTAGAGACCGTATACTAACATCAGGTACCACATTTCAACCGGATCGGATGAATTTTTCACCTCCAAGAGGCTCCGGAGGTCAAATCTGGGGATCGGTTTATATGGGGGCTATATATAATTATGGACCGACATGAACCAATTTTTGCATGGGTGTTAGAGACCGTATACTAAGACCACGTACTAAATTTCAAACGGATCGGATGAATTTTGCTCCTCCAAGAGGCTCCGGAGTTCAAATCTGGGGATCGGTTTATATGGGAGCTATATATAATTATGGACCGATATGGACCAATTTTTGCATGGTTGTTAGAGGCCGTATACTAACATCAGGTACCAAATTTCAACTGGGTCGGATGAATTTCGCTCCTCCAAGAGGCTCCTGAGGTCAAATCTGGGGATCGGTTTATATGGGAGCTATATATAATTATGAACCGATATGGACCAATTTTTGCATGGTTATTAGAGACTATATACTAACACCACGTACTAAATTTCAATTGGATCGGATGAATTTTGCTCCTCCAAGAGGCTCCGGAGTTCAAATCTGGGGATCGGTTTATATGGGAGCTATATATAATTATGAACCGATATGGACCAATTTTTGCATGGTTGTTAGAGGCCGTATACTAACATCAGGTACCAAATTTCAACAGGATCGGATGAATTTTGCCCCTCCAAGAGGCTCCGGAGGTCAAATCTGGGGATCGGTTTATATGGGGGCTATATATAATTATGGACCGATATGGACCAATTTTTGCATGGTTGTTAGAGACCGTATACTAACATCAGGTACCACATTTCAACCGGATCGGATGAATTTTTCACCTCCAAGAGGCTCCGGAGGTCAAATCTGGGGATCGGTTTATATGGGGGCTATATATAGTTATGGACCGACATGAACCAATTTTTGCATGGGTGTTAGAGACCGTATACTAAGACCACGTACTAAATTTCAAACGGATCGGATGAATTTTGCTCCTCCAAGAGGCTCCGGAGGTCAAATCTGGGGATCGGTTTATATGGGAGCTATATATAATTATGGACCGATATGGACCAATTTTTGCATGGTTGTTAGAGGCCGTATACTAACATCAGGTACCAAATATCAACCGGATCGGATGAATTTTGCTGCTCCGGGAGGCTCCCCAAGCCAAATTTGGGGATCGGTTTATATGGGGGCTATACGTAAACGTGGTCCGATATGGCCGATTTTCAATACCATCCGACCTACATCAATAACAACTACTTGTGCCAAGTTTCAAGTCGATAGCTTGTTTCGTTCGGAAGTTAGCGTGATTTCCACAGACGGACGGACAGCCGGACAGACGGACAGACGGACAGACGGACGGACGGACGGACATGCTTAGATCGACTCAGAATTTCACCACGACCCAGAATATATATACTTTATGGGGTCTTAGAGCAATATTTCGATGTGTTACAAACGGAATGACAAAGTTAATATACCCCCATCCTATGGTGGAGGGTATAACAAGTAAGGAAAGCCTAAAGTCGGGCGGGGCCGACTATATTATACCCTGCACCACTTTGTAGATCTAAATTTTCGATACCATATCACATCCGTCAAATGTGTTGGGGCTATATATAAAGGTTTGTCCCAAATACATACATTTAAATATCACTCGATCTGGACAGAATTTGATAGACTTCTACAAAATCTATAGACTCAAAATTTAAGTCGGCTAATGCACTAGGGTGGAACACAATGTTAGTAAAAAAATATGGGAAACATTTAAATCTGGAGCAATTTTAAGAAAACTTCGCAAAAGTTTATTTATGATTTATCGCTCGATATATATGCATTAGAAGTTTAGGAAAATTAGAGTCATTTTTACAACTTTTCGGCTAAGCAGTGGCGATTTTACAAGGAAAATGTTGGTATTTTGACCATTTTTGTCGAAATCAGAAAAACATATATATGGGAGCTATATCTAAATCTGAACCGATTTCAACCAAATTTGGCACGCATAGCTACAATGCTAATTCTACTCCCTGTGCAAAATTTCAACTAAATCGGAGTTAAAAATTGGCCTCTACGGTCATATGAGTGTAAATCGGGCGAAACCTATATATGGGAGATATATCTAAATCTGAACCGATTTCAACCAAATTTGGCACGCATAGCTACAATGCTAATTCTACTCCCTGTGCAAACTTTCAACTAAATCGGAGCAAAAAATTGGCCTCTGTGGTCATATGAGTGTAAATCGGGCGAAAGCTATATATGGGAGCTATATCTAAATCTGAACCGATTTCAACCAAATTTGACGGGCATAGCTACAATGCTAATTATACTCCCTGTGCAAAATTTCAACTAAATAGGAGCAAAAAATTGGCCTCTGTGGTAATTTGAGTGTAAATCGGGCGAAAGCTATATATGGGAGCTATATCTAAATCTGAACCGATTTCAACCAAATTTGACACGCATAGCTATAATGCTAATTCTACTCCCTGTGCAAAATTTCAACTAAATCGAAGCACAACATTGGCCTCTGTGGGCAAATGAGTGTAAATAGGGCGAAAGCTATATATGGGAGCTATATCTAAATCTGAACCGATTTGGCTGATATTTTGCAAGGTTTTCGAGACTCATAAAATATTCGGATGTACGGAATTTGAGGAAGATCGGTTGATATACACGCCAATTATGACCAGATCGGTGAAAAATATATATGGCAGCTATATCTAAATCTGAACCGATTTTTTCCAAAATCAATAGGGATCGTCTTTGAGCCGAAACAGGACCCTATACCAAATTTTAGGACAATCGGACTACAACTGCGAGCTGTACTTTGCACACAAAAATACATCAACAGACAGACAGACAGACGGACAGACAGACAGACAGACAGACAGACAGACAGACAGACGGACATCGCTAAATCGACACAGAATTTAATTCTAAGACGATCGGTATACTAAACGATGGGTCTCAGACTTTTCCTTCTTGGCGTTACATACAAATGCACAAACTTATTATACCCTGTACCACAGTAGTGGTGAAGGGTATAAAATTTGCGCTTTATTATGTTGCATCACACATCAGCCACTCTGCATGTGTAGACGCGTCTGTGAGAATACTGCAAAATTGCATTAACATCTCAAACGCAAGGCAATATTCCTCATTCATTTTGATGTTCACCAAAATCTCAAATCGTTTATTGTACAGTGCAACATCGCTCCTATTTCTTGAGGCTGTATTTCTGTTCTGTATTTCAATACAGCCAAAAGCTATGGGTTGACACACTCATCCAAAGCGACTCTGGATTGATGCAGCAGTGAGTGAGTAGCAAGTGGTGTGTCTATGGTCGCGTGCTTTATATGGGAGTGTGCTTGTGGCAGGAAGGAGAAACAGCAGCGCAGACACAAAGAAATATTTCAACCATCAATGGCATTAAATATAACTGCCAGTGACAGTTTTGTGTCGCAGACATTCTCATACTCCTCACAATTTCTTATAAATCCAAATACACTCACACATCCATCTACTCAAACTCTCTCAAAAACACATCTAGAGTGAAATAATATTGCTTGACTGTAACTGTAAACTTTTCCCCGTTTTTTCTCCATCAAGGAGAGAGAGAAAATACTTTTCTCTCAAAATACTTGAGTATATAACGAATACGGAAATAAAATATTAAAGTAATCACAAAATATCATATTTGGTGAATTTGGAATATTTAAAGAACAGTTTCGTTTTATACTGCACTGATGATGATGATGATGATGAAAATCATACAAATCATCCGTCTCCCATTTTGACGGATAACCTTGAACAATTTATTTTTATAGAAAAGTTTTTTTTCTTGCTGTTATTTGGCGTTAGCTTTGTAAACGACCCCGCCTAATCATCATCACAAGACTTCGCTTATACGGGGGGTTGGTTGAGGTTGGTTTGAAAACAAACAAAAAACAAACTGGGGGTGTGTTTTCTGTCTGTTCTTGACACATTAATAGAGAGTTTCGAAACTAATTTTCATTTTCTGTGTAGTTGTTAATCCATCATTTCCTTTCTTGCTTGTCAGCATGGTGTGACCGTAGGACAAAAAGAGAAAGACAGACATTCAGGCATCATGTCCATAAATTTCCGAAAGACTAAAAGAGAGTCATAAAAATTATGTCCTCGAGTCATTTTTTATGGTTGCTGGTGAGTAGAGTGGTGTGGTGGGCAAGAGCTTTAAATTTTATTGCTTTTAAGGGAATTTAGTTTATGATTTTATGATTTTATTTGCAGTAAATTGATTTGTTGTTGGTGGTGAACAAATTTGTGAAAGCAACAAAATTGTAGTCGTGTATATTTTATTAATTTTCTTGTAAATCAGTTTTTTGTACATTAAGGTCAGTATTATATTTGTCTTATTGCCTAAAAAGGTTATTTTCCTACGGTTAGTTTTCCTTAATAATTAGTTTTAAAGAAAATAAACTTTTCAATTGTTGCTTTGGATCATTCCCCCCATCAAGTTATAATAAAAAACTTGTCAAAATTTTATTAAGACAATTAATAAGACATATTAAGACAATTAATATTAAGACAATTAATAAGACATTGTGCTTAAAAAAGTTCATAAATTTCTGCTTACACTGAAAAAAATATTGTCGTGAGGTCAAAGATTTCATGTCTTTAAAATATGAATGCAAATTTTGCTTAGCATAGAAGACGCATTTCTCTAATATAAAGTTTTTTCCTTGTCCAAAAGTCGATAAACTTTTCAATGAAGTCGTATTCTCCTTATAATTATGTGATTTCACTTAAAAATGGGTATCAAAATATGAAAGAAAAATGTTTGGGCTAAGGTCAACTTGACGTTAATAATTCAGAAAAATTCTTTAAATTTTATGAAATTGTCTTTAAATTTGTTGTCTTTTTGCATCTTGATTACAAAGCAAAAAATCGTTCATATGTAGGACATGTTTTTCAACACTTTATTTTAAAGACGTTTTTACTTCAAACATAGCATAATTTCTACTGGAAGTCGAGTCTTAATTTGGAAAATAAAGTTGTCGCTAACTCGGTTTTAAAGGACTTTAATAGCATAAGAAGAAACAAAGCTGAAAAAGCGAAAAATTAAAATTTGCTTCCTAGAAGCAAGTACACAAAACCCAAATTTAAAAGAGAATTGTGTCTTAAAAGTATCCTTACTTGTATTCTCCACTTCTTTGGCTCGGAATCAATACCAAAATTTTTAAAGTAAAGACAAAATCTTTGGAACCGGGCATGCTTTTTTTCGGTGTAGGTATTTCACTTTTTTCAGAAAGTAAACGATTTTTTTTCTTTTTTTCAAAAAGAATTTATCATCTATGACTTTGTAGTTCATTAAATGCACCTTAGTACATGTACAGCGTGGTTAATATGTAATGAAATAAAGTAAAGCTCTATATTATTTTCTTTGATTTTCTTCGATTTTTTATATTATAATAATAAATTAATGATTTTTCAAGCTCGAGGTCTCTTTTGAATATTTTATTTAATTTTTTAATACTGTGATATTTATGAAATGTAATTTCTAAAAATCTATTGTATCTGAAGAAGCGATTCAATATGGCAATCGTGAAATATTGGGAAAAATAAAAAAGACCTCGAGCTTGAAAAATCATTAATTTATTAAAGCTCTATATTTTGTATTATTTATTATTATTATTATTTTTAATGATTTTATCATCTATGGGAGCCACCGTGGTGCAATGGTTAGCATGCCCGCCTTGCATACACAAGGTCGTTTTTCAGCGGTGGATTATCCCACCTCAGTAATGCTGATGACATTTCTGAGGGTTTCAAAGCTTCTCTATGTTAAATGGTTTCACTGCAATGTGGAACGCCGTTCGGACTCGGCTATAAAAAGGAGGTCCCTTGTTATTGAGCTTAACATGGAATCGGGCAGAACTCAGTGATAAGAGAAATGTTCACCAATGTGGTATCACAATGGACTGAATAGTCTAAGTGAGCCTGATACATCGGGCTGCCACCTAACCTAACCTAACCTAACACATCGATATACCGAATTCCGACTCTGTAATGAAGCAATCTTGCTGGCGTAGATTCTTTTTTCGTCTGCAAAACTGTTAAGTTAGAAGATGGGCTATATCGGTCCATGTTTTGACATAGCCCACCATAGAAACTGACCCCCGAAACTTTTATTCGATTTGTCTGCAATTCAAAATATAGATATTTTGCATCCATAAATAAGTCTGCCGATATGGTCTGAATTGGTCCATGTTTCGGTTTGATCCGATCTTCTGGATACCGCATTTTTTATCCGATTTGCCTGAAATTTGAAATATTGAGGTATTTTAGGTCCAAATATAAATGTGCCGAATATCGTGTGAATCGGTCATTGTTTGGGTATATAGCCCGATCTACCGATTTCAATTCTTGAGCAAAACCTTCTTTTAGATACATAAATAGGTGTGGCGGATGCACCATGCATATCGATCCATGGTTTGGTATATATGTTTGCTTGACCGGTACAGGACTAGTCCCTGGTGTGCATGGACCAGTCCTAGTTCTGGTCAAGACGTATGGAAGGGACCGGTCACTTTAACATGGGTTTGCCATTGACGGGGTAAACTTACACTTTAGGACACGCCTTGGATTCGTTTCTAAGGCCACGTGCTAGAGGCATTTTAGTAGTAACTAACACTCCATAGACAGTTCCTCATGAACCAGTCTCGGATAAACTCTTAGAAATCTGTTTCAGTTTGGTTATCCGAACCGCAACAGAAATGAAAAACTTTGCAAAAATTTTGAACAATAGGTTATTCTGGTAATTCTACTTCATTAAATGCGTAGATCCAATAAAATATTTATATCAAGCGAGTATGGAAATGTTCAAATTATCACTATTTAAAAACTGCGACAAACTGGATCACCGCTACCAGTCCTGTGAAAGGTCCGTCAGTGGCAATTTGCACCAATTTGCCGTAGGATAATCCACCTGAAATTCTATATATCTTTAAGTAATCCGCTACGACGAAGAGTGTTCAACGGCAGCCCACACCTGTACCATCAGAAGCGTTAGAGTTCTGGTGGCCAATCGAAGGTGTACATTTTCAGCTGACCTCATTGGTAAGTAAATTTAATTTCACAAACTGCTCAATTTAAAATGACTTCTCATCGGAGAAAACCAAAATCGGTTACTGGCCATATTCGTGCAAGCGAAGCAACTCATTGGCCATTTCCAGTCTTACTTCTTTTTGTGCGAGTTTTGCAATTTTTGGAACTTCAATGGTTTTACTTATTTCAATATGAGTTGCAACAGTTCTCCAGTTCTCTGTGTTGCATCAGTTCTTCAGCTCACGATCAAGTTTTTCGCCACTGCGGAGTGGGTTTTGATTAAATCTGGCTTTCAATTTTCGGATAATTTCTAGTGTTGTTAAATTTTTTTTCGTCAGTATCACAATAAAAGCAATAGTACAAGAAAAAAGATTTATTCACATTTAAATGATGGATGGCTCTACCGATAGCCTTTTTCCAGCTAAATATAAGGCAATCACACTATTGAATTCTATCAAGTATAATTTCTGAATACAAGTGATCATTGTTTTTGTAAGGTTGTATACAATAAACTCAACTGTCACTTGAATAAATCTGTCAGCTGTCAAACGAGCGGTATAGAAATTATAGCAACGTGAAGACACACAAAGAAGAGTTCATTGAAATTAAGCTAATTAAAATGTTTCGTTGATTCAAGAAACATTTTCATTAAGACAATGAAAATATTCGTTTATAGTACGAAACATTTCGTTGTTTGACAAAAAATTCATTACAAAAATAAAAAAAATCGTTTTATTAAAGAATTTGTTTCGTTTGTTCAATTTTAATGACATATATCATCTATCAGTGAGATGGATTGAATACAAATCTGTCACAAGTCACAAAAAATCCTCAAATTTGAGTATAATTTTAATAATAATGAAGATTTGTTTAAGATTTTTTACGACAATATGACCTCTATTCAACAGAAGTTTCTTTTACGTAAAAATATATACTATGAAAAAAGAACATGGAATATTTCTGCTTATGACAATATTTTTTTCAGTGTTATATTTTTTCCGTCGTAAACCCCCTTTTTATGAAGTGTATCCATCCATCTATCCATCTGAAAGTCAGTTTTATTCGTATGTAGCTCAGACTACAATTCGACCAACATCATTCATCACTATCTTCTACACTGAAAAAAAAAACATATTGTCGTGTGGTCAATGATTATATGTCCTTAAAATACTCTGTCATAGTTAAGTAATTCGGATTAAAACTGAGTGTCTTCACATGAAAGAAAATTTTCTTTGACTAAGATCAACTTGACTTATTCATTCTGAAAAAATCTTTAAAATTAATGAAATCGTCTTCAAATTTTTTGATTTTTTGTATCTGGATTCCAAAAAAACAAACCGTGTTCAAAAGTAGGAGATGTTTTTCGAAACTTTATTTTAAAGACTTTTTTTAATTAAAACATAACATAATTTCTACTTAATGTCGAGTCCGAATTTGGAAATTTATTTTGTCGTTAACACATTTTTAAAGGACTTTAATGGCGCATGAAGAAAAAACTTGAAAAACCAATAAAGTAATATTTGATTTCCAGAATCAAGTACGCAAAACTCAAATTTAAAAGACACAATTGTCTTAAAGGTTTCGCTACTTTACAATTCTGCGCTTCTTTGGCACGTAATCAATACTAAAATCCTTAGTGTAAAGACAAAATCATTGAAGCTGGGAAGCCCCACTTTGGGTTTCCCATGAGATTCTTACGCAGGAACACATATTACATTTTTTCTCAAGATCCCAGCAAAAAACAAGTATATACGGCCGCATGTTCGGCCAGGCCGAATCTTATGTACCCACCACCATGGATTGCGTAGAAACTTCTACGAAAGACTATCATCCACAATCGAATTACTTGGATTGTGGTATCTTAAAACTTCTTAACATCGTTTTCTAAATTGTGATTTAGTCCATACATGGTATATATTAAACAAAAAAGTTATGTATAGTTAAGTCTACAAATAATTACGAATCGATATGGACTTTTTGTACGTAGAGAGCCAGAATTGAAATATGGGGGTCGCTTATATGGGGGCTATATACAATTATGAACTTGATATGGACCAATTTTTGTGTGATTGGGGATCGATTTATCTGAGGGCCATATACACGCAAAGAAAAAAAACGTTTGGAAAACGTGTACCGAAAACGTTTTTCTTTTGTTAGAGTTTTTTGAATTGCTTCGAAAATTTTAAACTTTTATCACCAAAAAAATTCGTTTGTTACAAAGTTTTTATTTTTTCAATAAAAAAAGTTATTTTTGAAACAACAACAGAGTCCATTTCGTTTATATCAAACACTGTTCTTTTCTGACTTTTGGTCTTTAATAAAACACATTTTACAGTTCAAAATTTAATGTAGTACAATGTAATGTTGAACATTTTTTCGAAATCTTCCGAACATATGTAGAATGTATGTAAAAAAAAAAAAAAAAACAAAAAAAAACATTGGTCGAAGCAGGGATCGAACCCACGACCCTTGGCATGAGAGTCAGACGTAGCAACCACTGCTCCACGGTGCCAAACTAAATGTTTGTTTCTGTTAAATAAACTTTGTTTATTCGGTTCGTGGGCGCCGCAAGCTATGCTATATAAATATAACTTATATGGATAATTATCTATTGATGACCATAACAGGTACATAGCTCAGTGGTTAGTGTGTTGGCTTACAAAGTGCATGGTCCGCGGTTCGATTCTCCGTCCAGGCGAAAGGTAAAAAAATTTTAAAAATTTATAAATTCGTATAATTTCTTCTACATTGTTGGTATTACAGGAAAAGGTGTTAAGAACAAAAAAAAACTCGTGGATGTGAGAAAGATGTGAGGGAAAATGCAATTAGCAAGAATTTTTTTTTTTAGTTAGTCTTAATGAAATTGTTGTTACATCCTGGAAAAGAATAAATGTTTATCACAAAAAGTATATACTTTTCTTCCAAATACACTTCCTTACAGCGAAAAGCAAATAAGAAACGAACTTTGTTTGTCTAAAATTTCGTTTGGGAGGAAAGAATTATTTTTTTGCGTGTATAACTATAGACCGATATGGACCTAGTTAAGCATGGTTGTTAACGACCATATACTAGCACAATGTACCAAATTTCAACTCACTCGGATGAAATTTGCTCCTCCAAGAGGTTCCAAAACCAAATCTCGGGATCGGTTTATATGGGGCTATGTACGATTATGGACTGATATGGACCACTTTTGGCATGGTTATTAAATATCATATACTACCACCACGTACCAAATTTCAAGCAGATCGGATGAATTTTGCTTCTCCAAAATGCACCGGAGGTCAAATCTGGGGATCGGTTTATATGGGAGCTATATATAATTATGGACTGATAGGAACCAATTCCTGCATGGTTGTTGGATACCATATACTAACATCACGTACCAAATTCCAACCGAATTGGAAGAATTTTGGTTTTCCAAGAGGTTCCGGATGTCAAATCTGGTGATAGGTTTATATGGGGGCTATATATAATTATGGACCGATGTGGACCAATTTTTGCATGGTTGTTAGAGACCATATACTTACACCATGCACCAAATTTCAGCCGGATCGGATGAAATTTGCTTCTCTTAGAGGCCTCGCAAGCCAAATCGGGGGATGGGTTTATATGGGGGCTATATATAATTATGGACCGATGTGTACCAATTTTTGCATGGTTGTTAGAGACCATATACTAACACCATGTACCAAATTTCAGTCGGATCGGATGAAATTTGCTTCTCTTAGAGGCCTCGCAAGCCAAATTTTGGGGTCCGTTTATATGGGGGCTATACGTAAAAGTGGACCGATATGGCCCATTTGCAATACCATCCGACCTACATCAATAACAACTACTTGTGCCAAGTTTCAAGTCGATAGTTTGTTTCGTTCGGAAGTTAGCGTGATTTCAACAGACGGACGGACGGACATGCTCAGATCGACTCAGAATTTCACCACGACCCAGAATATATATACTTTATGGGGTCTTAGAGCAATATTTCGATGTGTTACAAACGGAATGACAAAGTTAATATACCCCCATCCTATGGTGGTGGGTATAAAAAGCGTCGCCAAAAAAGTAGTGAAAATGTTCTTTTTGGATCCGGAATTGGTGCAAAATTGGCGGAGAAGCGATAAATTTAACACAAGCTTGTCATAGCACAGATATCCGCCATTTCAACAGCCGTTGCACTGAATTCACCTCACATTTTAAGGTGTAATCCCAATTCATATAATATATAATTTCGGGTTAGATTTCCATGCTTCTGTTATATTTTGTTTTTGCTCATTTTCATGGGGCTCATATTCATTATGAAACGTCGCCCCACGTTTGTGGCCTTGTTTTATTTAGGGTTTGGGGCTCATTTTCATATTGACGAAATATTATTGAATTTAGAATGGCGCTAAAGAATTTTTTGCCATTTCGAAATCCAATTTTTTTCGAACCAAACTACGAATTTTTCTGTAACAAGTGTCAAACAATAATTATTAATTAATTTTCTTGGATTTGTCGAAAAATATTTACTTATTTCTGTGATATCAGTGGGATATCGGCAATTAACTTTAAATCTTTAAAAATTTGCGTAAAATTTCTAAAATTAACCAAAAGATTTTCTTTTTGATGGGTTCACTATTTTGCGAGTGTATATCACAAATATATCTCCACTTTAAATTTGTTCAACAACTTTAATAACTAAAACATTTCGCTTAAATTCAAAACAAAACACAAAGCCTTTGAGGAAGAAAAATCTTCATTGTCAAAATTCTACGCAAATAAAAGTTCCAGTCGTAGGTTAGTTTTATGACTTGCTGTCTAGTGTTGAACACAACACAAAGCACCCATTTTCCATTTCAAAATTGTGAAGAAAATTCACATAACACTCTGGAGTATATAAAAATTACCTACTCATTGTCATCATTGTTTGTCGTGGTAATTTTTACGCATCCAACACGTGTCTGAAAGTCGTAAAAGTTTCTCGTACTTGCCTTGCCGTTGGAAACCTTTGGAAAAATATCGTAAAACTTTACGATTATTTCGCTCGTTTTGTTGAGGTTATTTGTAATGCCTTTCAAAATACATTCAGGATTCTGAATGAGGGTTGTCTCCGAGTGTTAGGTCGCTGTTGCTTCAATGTCAGTTAACTGTCAAGTTGAATTTTTGTTTTTTTTTTGGGTTAGGAATGGAGCGTCTGAGTTAGCTTCTTCTGCTGCTGTTTCTTTGTTGCCAGAATTGAACTTCAACAGGTGTTCTGTCAGAATTTTTTTCTTTCCATTTGGAGGAAAATGCAACCAGCCTACATTTAACCACTCCTGAAAATGTTCTTTTTTTATGACTTTCACTTTTGGTAGAATCAAATTGAAGGCCAATAACGAGGAGGAGGGAATTTTACGTTCATTTCCGGGGCCCAAGTTTGCCGGTTCATTCATTTGTTCGTCTTTCATTGTTGTTGCTGTATGCGTAACCGGAAGTTGTTGTGTCATGCTGATATTTGTAATTTTTAACACCATTTTATTTATGTTTATGTCCTCGTCATTTGCTATGTTGGTATTGTTGTTGTTGCTATGAATCCTGTCGTACTTCCACTAGGATTCATTGTTATCACGTTTATGCTGTTGCTGCTGATGATGCTGCTGTCACTGACGGTTTTGTTGTTGATTTTGATATGGATGTTGTTGCCGGATATAGCCGGCTTGTTTGTTTGTATTCACACTCGCATACTTACTCACACGCCTCACACATACACATACACATGTAGGCTTCCTTATAGCCAGCCAGCCAACCAGCCAGCCATTCATTCATTCAATGTTGCTTTAGGTCAAGAATTTTTATGTTGATTATTTATTTTATTTGACGTTTCAAAGTCGAGGTCAAATTTTATGTTCACTCAACACAACACCATCACGGGAATACATACAGCTCGGCAGAAGCATCTGCAACGTCACAAGAAAAATCGATATTTCTGGGCCTCTGCTGTGCTATGTCCTGTCAAAATGATTAAAGACATTTTTGGACAATTTGTGATGTTTAAGACCTTAACTGAATTTAAATTCATCTTTACTTTTGTTTTGACCATGAAATTTAATATTTAGATAAAGTTTTGGAAAGGCTTTGTCAATGGTAGTGACTTGAAGAAAGGGACACTTTATCATTTCTCGTCAGTAGACAATGGCCCTTTGATGCCACTTGGGCTACATATTTGAAAATTGTTGGTAAATAAATATTAATAACCAAATTAAAAACAATTTGCAGACAGGTTATGGTAAAAGAAGATTTAATGTTTACTTTAACTCTTTAGTATACAAAAACAAGTAAGTAAAGTCTAAAGTCGGGCGAGGCCGACTATATTATACCCTTCACCCCTATGTAGGCCAAAATTTGTGTTACCATCTCAACTACTTCACATTTGCTGGAAGCTATATAAAGGAGACAATTTTTTTACTTCTACAAAATCTCTAGAATTAAAATTTAATTGGAGGAAACTTCCATTGAAAATGGGTCTCAAATGTATAACAGTGGGATGCTATATATATATGGGAGATATATATAATCTGAACCGATTTTGACTAAATTTGACATGTAACATATAGTTAGAATAATAATTCTGCTATCTAAGCGAAATTTCACGTAAATGGGAGTATAACTTTGGCCCCCTGGTCATATGAGTGCAAATCGGACGGAAGATATATATGGGAGCCATATCTAAATCTGAACCGATTTTAATTAAATTTGGCACAATTACTAATACTACTAAACGTACTCCTTGTGCGAAATTTGAAGCAAATCACGGCAAAAACCCTGGATTTTGAGGCCATATAAATTCAAATCGGACGAAAGATATATAAGGGAGCTATATCTAAATCTGAATCGATTTTGACCATATTTAGCACATACAATAGTATCGTTAAAAGTACCGCTTGTGCAAAATTTGAAGTAAGTCAGGGCAAAACTCTGGCTTTTGAGACCATATAAGTCCAAATCGGGCGAAAGATATATATGTGAGCTATATCTAAATCTGAACCGATGTTAACAAAATTTGACACACTTAACGATAGTATTAAACGTACCCCTTGTGCAAAATTTGAAGCAAATCACGGCAAAACTCTGGCTTTTGTGGCCATATAAGTTTACATCGGACGAAAGATATATATAGCTATATCTAAATTTGAACCGATTTCAATTAAATTTACCAAGCATTGGTAGAATGTCAATTCTACCCTCTGTGCAAAATTTCACGAAGATCGGTAGTAAACTTTGGCCTCTGTGGTCATATGAGTCTAAATCGAACGAAAGATATATATGGGAGCTATATCTAAATCTGAACCGATTTGGCTGATATTTTGCAAGATTTTCGAGACTTGTAAAATATTTGGATGTACGATATTTCAAGAAAATCGGTTGATAAACACGCTAACTATGACCAAATCGGGGATAAATATATATGGCAGCTATATCTAAATCTGAACCGATTTTTTCCAAAACCAATAGCGATTGTCTCTGAAACGGCCCTATGCAAAATTTGAGGATGATCGGACTTAAATTGCGAGCTGTACTTTGTGCACAACATTACATATACAGACAGACGGACGGACAGACAGACAGACAGACGGACATCGTTAAATCGACTCAGAATTTAATTCTAAGCCGATCTAGGCGTTACATACAAATGCACAAACTTATTATACCCTGTACCACAGTAGTGGTGAAGGGTATAAAAAAGCTTACTTGGATACAAAGTTTTTGCCGTTACGTGAAGAATTATTGTATTGATTGTGAGATAAGGACATTCTTAGGCGACAAAAGAATATTCCACTGCGTTATCTTAGTGGAATTTATATTTTTCAAACTTTATTCTATAATGTTGAGAGCTAGATGCTAATGATATTATCATGTACAAATTTAAATTTTCTATAGAAATAAAATTTTGTCAAAATTTTCTATAGAAATAAAAAATAAAAAAAAAAAAACATTTTATCTCTATAGAAAAATTTGCCAAAATTTTATTGCCATAGAAAATTTTGTAAAAATTTTATTTCTATAGGAAATTTTGTCAAAATTTTATTTCTATAGAAAATTTTCCCAACATTTTATTTCTATTGAAAATTTTATCAAAATTTTATTTCTATAGAAAATTTAGTCAAAATTTTATTTCTATATAAAATTTTGTAAAAATTTTATTAATATAGAAAATTTTGACAAAATTTTATTTCTATAGAAATTTTTTTCAAATTTTATTTCCATAGAAAAATTTGCAAACATTTTATTCTATAGAAAATTTTACCAAAATTTTATTTTTATAGAAAATTTTGTAAAAAGTTTATTTCTATAGGAAATTTTATCAAAATTTTATTTCCATAGAAAATATTGCAAACATTTTATTTCTATAAGAAATTTAGTCAAAATTTTATTTCTATAGAAAATTTTGCTAAAATTTTATTTCTATAGAAAATTTTGTAAAAAGTTTATTTCTATTTCTCTAGAAAATTTTGTCAAAAATATTGCTTCTATAGAAAATTTTGTCAAAATTTTATTTCTATAGAAAATTTGATCAAAATTTTATTTCTATAGAAAAATTTTCCAAATTTTATTTATTTTGTCAAAATATTATTTCTTAGAAAATTTTGTCAAAATTTTATTTCTATAGAAAATTTGATCAAAATTTTATTTCTATAGAAAATTTTGTCAAGATTTTATTTCTATAGAAAATTTTGTCAAAATTTTATTTCTATAGAAAATTTTGTCAAAATTTTATTTATATAGAAAATTTTCCCAAAATTTTATTTCTATAGAAAATTTTGTCAAAATTTTATTTCTATAGAAAATTTTGTCAAAATTTTATTTCTATAGAAAATTTTTCAAAATTTTGTTGCTATAGAAAATTTTGTGCAAATTGTATTTCTACAGTAAATTTTTTCAAAAATTTGTCAAAATTTTGTTGCTATAGAAAATTTTGACAACATTTTATTTCTATAGAAAATTTTGTCAAAATTTTATTTCTATAGAAAATTTGTCAAAATTTTATTTCTATAGAAAATTTTGTCAAAATTTTATTTCTATAGAAAATTTTGTCAAAATTTTATTTATATAGAAAATTTTCCCAAAATTTTATTTCTATAGAAAATTTTGTCAAAATTTTATTTCTATAGAAAATTTTTCTAGGCGTTACATACAAATGCACAAACTTATTATACCCTGTACCACAGTAGTGGTGAAGGGTATAAAAAAGCTTACTTGGATACAAAGTTTTTGCCGTTACGTGAAGAATTATTGTATTGATTGTGAGATAAGGACATTCTTAGGCGACAAAAGAATATTCCACTGCGTTATCTTAGTGGAATTTATATTTTTCAAACTTTATTCTATAATGTTGAGAGCTAGATGCTAATGATATTATCATGTACAAATTTAAATTTTCTATAGAAATAAAATTTTGACATTTTCTATAGAAATAAAATTTTGTCAAAATTTTCTATAGAAATACAAAATAAAAAAAAACATTTTATCTCTATAGAAAAATTTGCCAAAATTTTATTGCCATAGAAAATTTTGTAAAAATTTTATTTCTATAGGAAATTTTGTCAAAATTTTATTTCTATAGAAAATTTTCCCAACATTTTATTTCTATTGAAAATTTTATCAAAATTTTATTTCTATAGAAAATTTAGTCAAAATTTTATTTCTATATAAAATTTTGTAAAAATTTTATTAGTATTGAAAATTTTGACAAAATTTTATTTCTATAGAAATTTTTTTCAAATTTTATTTCCATAGAAAAATTTGCAAACATTTTATTCTATAGAAAATTTTACCAAAATTTTATTTTTATAGAAAATTTTGTAAAAAGTTTATTTCTATAGGAAATTTTATCAAAATTTTATTTCCATAGAAAATATTGCAAACATTTTATTTCTATAAGAAATTTAGTCAAAATTTTATTTCTATAGAAAATTTTGCTAAAATTTTATTTCTATAGAAAATTTTGTAAAAAGTTTATTTCTATTTCTCTAGAAAATTTTGTCAAAAATATTGCTTCTATAGAAAATTTTGTCAAAATTTTATTTCTATAGAAAATTTGATCAAAATTTTATTTCTATAGAAAAATTTTCCAAATTTTATTTATTTTGTCAAAATATTATTTCTTAGAAAATTTTGTCAAAATTTTATTTCTATAGAAAATTTGATCAAAATTTTATTTCTATAGAAAATTTTGTCAAGATTTTATTTCTATAGAAAATTTTGTCAAAATTTTATTTCTATAGAAAATTTTGTCAAAATTTTATTTATATAGAAAATTTTCCCAAAATTTTATTTCTATAGAAAATTTTGTCAAAATTTTATTTCTATAGAAAATTTTTCAAAATTTTGTTGCTATAGAAAATTTTGTGCAAATTGTATTTCTACAGTAAATTTTTTCAAAAATTTGTCAAAATTTTGTTGCTATAGAAAATTTTGACAACATTTTATTTCTATAGAAAATTTTGTCAAAATTTTATTTCTATAGAAAATTTGTCAAAATTTTATTTCTATAGAAAATTTTGTCAAAATTTTATTTCTATAGAAAATTTTGTCAAAATTTTATTTATATAGAAAATTTTCCCAAAATTTTATTTCTATAGAAAATTTTGTCAAAATTTTATTTCTATAGAAAATTTTTCAAAATTTTGTTGCTATACAAAACAACGTTAAAACCAATCTGGACATATGGAATTGAACTTTGGGGTACAGCAAGCAACTCAAACGTTGAGATACTGCAAAGATATCAATCCAAAACGTTAAGGATGATTACAAGTGCACCGTGGTTTATGACCAACAAAAATATACACAAAGATCTTGATGTCCCAATGGTTCGAGATGTAATACGAAAAAGTAGTACAAATTACCTCAATAGACTAAGTAACCACTCGAATATTCTAGCTATAACTCTCCTTGATGATACAAATGAATTAAAAAGACTGAAAAGACTTAGCGTTCTCGACTTGCCCTTTTTAACTTAAGTCAAAATTATATGTATATAGTCTGCAAATTTCATGGTATAAAAGTTATGTTTTTATGATATTAATTTTGTTTTTGAACAATTTCATCTAATGATTTAAGTTTAATGGAGCTTAACATAACATGTCATGTATTGTAAATTCATCCAACCAATTTGCTTAATATTTGTGTATTGTAAATAGATTGCAAATAAAGATATAAAGAGAAAAAAAAAAAAAAGAGAAAAAAAAAATTTTGTTGCTATAGAAAATTTTGTGCAAATTGTATTTCTACAGTAAATTTTTTCAAAAATTTGTCAAAATTTTGTTGCTATAGAAAATTTTGACAACATTTTATTTCTATAGAAAATTTTGTCAACATTTTATTTCTATAGAAAATTTGTCAAAATTTTATTTCTATAGAAAATTTTGACATTTTATTTCTATAGAAAATTTTGTCAAAATTTTATTTCTATAGAAAATTAAAAATTTATTTCTATAGAAGTTTTTTGCAAAGTTTTAATTGTATTCTACTAAAATATCAAGAATCTACCAAACGGTCAAAAATCTACCAACTGTTGCAACCAAGGATGTAAAACGGATTTTTAAGTGTAATTTCTTCATACAAAACAAATTATTTTACATATCATTACAATTCCAAATGCGAGCTAATCGGACATGAATATTAAGGAATTTGAATTTTACGTTTCACCTCTTTGACCTAAAAAATGATTTTAAAATTGATAAAGTTTGACTATCACTGCATTGTTTGCGCCGAAAGGTATGCTACAACTATCAAGTTAATCTTATTTTCAAGATAATCGGGGTACAAAGAGCTTTTTATGTTAAGAGGTGGCTTTGTCATTGCAAAACTGAAGCGCTAGAGGTCTCTGCCAACATAATACCATGAAGTTTGCGTTGATGTTGTTTTGCCGTTTGTGATGAAAAATATCAATAGTAAATTTCTGAATAGAAAACCACAAAGTTAACACCAAAATGAAGACAGAAAACTAAAATGGAGTATGTGTGTGTGTATGTGAAAGTAAATATGTATTGGAGATTCTTGATCATATTGCCATTTTATTATTCCAATCGGAGGTGATGGGGGCATAAAAAGTTTTATGTCAAAAAGTCGCTATAGCCCCTATATAAACCTATCCACGGATTTGACTTCTAGATATTGGAAATCTAGAGTTATTTTAAGTTCGTACACTCAAAACACATTTTTATTTTTTAGTGTAGATAGCAGTGCTCAATTTGGTACGTGTCAACGTGTTTATGCAGCCGATCTCTCGACTTATTGAGGGCATGGAAGCCGAATTTTCATTCGATTTAATTGGAATTTGAAATCTACGCAGAAAAAAATATTTTTGGTCTTCAATTTACAAAATTAATTGATCCAATTCATTTTTAATTAAAATTTCTTCAATCAGAGAAATAATAGTATCAATCACCAATGTCAATTAAAAAATTAAGTGATCCAATTTTGAATTCAAATAAAATTTTAATTAAAAAATTTTGGTGATATTTTTTTGTGTGTAGATTTATTTTAAGTCAGTAAAGTGCTGCATATAATGCTGCAAATTTTTTGGCATAGATATATATCCCGACATATCTTTTTGAGAGTATGGAGACCATCCTTTTTATTGCTTATTTAAATCTAAATTTGTCCCAATTTGATGTCCTGAGCGTTTAGATACCGCATTTTTGATCCAATTTGCCTGACATTATATAGCCCCATATAGATCGATTCCCGATTTGACTCATTGGGCTTCTAGACACCGCATTTTTTCGGATTTGCCTGAAATTGAAAACCTTTATTCCCATGTTTTGGTTTACGAATTCGCAAAAAAAATATATATTAATTGTCAATAACTTTTGAACTATTCCCTTCCGTTTTTTAACCCTAGCTTAGGCACCAATGGTTTTCTACATTATCTGCCACTATTTGCAAATGTAAATATTTTGTTTCCTTTGTTATTTTTAACTTCATAACCGCTTTTTTATGTTTGTTTTGCATTCTGATATTCGCTACAGAAAAAATATTGTTGTTTTTTAACAATATCTGTTCGACATTAATGAAATCGGTTCAGATTTAGATATAGCTCCCAGATATATATCTTTCGCCCGATTTATACAGATATGGCCACAGAAGCTTACATTTTACTCCGATTTACATGAGAATGAAGTGAGGGCATATCATACGGAAAACGACGGCGAACTGTCTGAATTAGACAGGTAGCAATTTTTGGTTAGTAAAAACGGATTTAAATTGGATAAAAATCCTGCATGGAGCGAAAACATGAAATTTTTCGTGAATCTTGTTTTAACGGCTCTAAACCAATTACACAAAACAAATTGAAATTGTAGACACATTATCGGTGAACCTATACAATCATTGGCTATTTCTTTTATGCCTGATGAAGGTGATAGAGTATATTCAAAAGTAAAAACCGCTTGCTATATGTGCTACCATGGTAAGAAAAAAGGAAGTGTCCTACAAGGCAAAAATGTGGGCAATGTAAAAAACCAGTCTGTGTGGAGGACAGCTGGGTTCAAACCAAATGCTACAGTTGCCCAAAATATATATATTTTAAGTTTTTATTTCCTCTTCTTTTACTTGTATTATTTTCATATGAAATAATTCAAAACAAATCAACTAAAAGTATCATAAAACACAATATTTACATTTGTAAATAGTGCCAGATTTTGAAGAAAAATACAAAAATGTATTGAAAAATTGCTATATTGTAAAAAATATTGTTAAATTTGTACATATTATGAAAGAGCACGAAAAATTAGCCACTGAGTCCAAATGTCATACAAATCGGATAAATATTGTTGAAATGGCAAGAGTGTCAAAAATGAAATATTTACATTTGTAAAGGGTGATTTGTTAAGAGCTTGATAACTTTTTTAAAAAAAAAAAAACGCATAAAATTTGCAAAATCTCATCGGTTCTTTATTTGAAACGTTAGATTGGTCCATGACATTTACTTTTTGAAGATAATTTCATTTAAATGTTGACCGCGGCTGCGTCTTAGGTGGTCCATTCGGAAAGTCCAATTTTGGGCAACTTTTTCGAGCATTTCGGCCGGAATAGCCCGAATTTCTTCGGAAATGTTGTCTTCCAAAGCTGGAATAGTTGCTGGCTTATTTCTGTAGACTTTAGACTTGACGTAGCCCCACAAAAAATAGTCTAAAGGCGTCAAATCGCATGATCTTGGTGGCCAACTTACCGGTCCATTTCTTGAGATGAATTGTTCTCCGAAGTTTTCCCTCAAAATGGCCATAGAATCGCGAGCTGTGTGGCATGTAGCGCCATCTTGTTGAAACCACATGTCAACCAAGTTCAGTTCTTCCATTTTTGGCAACAAAAAGTTTGTTAGCATCGAACGATAGCGATCGCCATTCACCGTAACGTTGCGTCCAACAGCATCTTTGAAAAAATACGGTGCAATGATTCCACCAGCGTACAAACCACACAAAACAGTGCATTTTTCGGGATGCATGGGCAGTTCTTGAACGGCTTCTGGTTGCTCTTCACTCCAAATGCGGCAATTTTGCTTATTTACGTAGCCATTCAACCAGCAATGAGCCTCATCGCTGAACAAAATTTGTCGATAAAAAAGCGGATTTTCTGCCAACTTTTCTAGGGCCCATTCACTGAAAATTCGACGTTGTGGCTCGTTAGTAAGTCTATTCATGATGAAATGTCAAAGCATACTGAGCATCTTTCTCTTTGACACCATGTCTGAAATCCCACGTGATCTGTCAAATACTAATGCATGAAAATCCTAACCTCAAAAGAATCACCCTTTATATAGTGCCAAAGCTAGGGTTAATGAAATTTCTATGTATGAAAATTTCGTATTATATCATTGTGGTTCAGAAAGTAGAGGCTGAGGTAAATTTTACTTTTTGCGAATTCGTAAACCAGAACAGCGGGGATAGCTATTTTAGGTTCGCAAATAAATGTGCCGGATATGATGTATATCGGTCCATGTTTTGGTATAGCCCCATACAGACCACCCTCCTGATTTGAGTTTATCAGCTTCATATTATCTCAATTTTTATCTTATTTTACTGAAATTGGAAATCTAGGGGTATGTTGGTGTTTGGTTGAAACTGGGATTGAACCCAAGACATTTTGTATATAAGGCGAACCATTACATTTTGACAAAATTTTTTATAGAAATAAAATTTTTGTTGTTTTTGATTTCATCTTAAAACCATGCATTGACTAAACTGCAAGTGTAGCTTAACCAACAGAGGAAAAGAATGTTTGTCAAATTTATTTGGGCAAAGCCCTATAGACTGCAAGATGGTTGGATGGACGCACGTTTCGGAATTACCACATTCCTCATCAGCATCCTCTACTTGCAGCAAAACTATCAACCAATTATCAGAATAAATTCAGGCAGTTCATTAAACCCAACAATGAACCACACTTGAACCTTCCGAAAAAAGGTTTTACATGATAGCCGGTTTATGCCGAAATAAATTCGTACAAACATATCTCTTTTCCTTTGCCACCGTCAAATCATCGATTTGAGTGCAGTTGGCTGGGTTTATTTTGAGCGTGCTTCCTCTTTTTTCATTCGTTTTGTTTTGTTATTGTTGGTTTTGTTCTTTAATCATTGTTGTTGTTTTTGATTTCAGCTTAAAATCATGCAACCATGGTCAAGCTACACTTGTAGTTTATTAATGATTAAAAAACAAAACCAACAATAACAAAACAAAACGACTGGAATAAAATTTTGACAAAATTTCCTACAGAAATAAAATTTTGACAAAATTTCCTATAGCAATAAAAAAGCTCCTATAGAAATAAAATTTTTACAAAAATTTCTATAGAAATAAAATGTTTACAAAATTTTTTATAGAAATAACATTTTCTATAAAATAAAATGTTGACAAAATTTTCTATAGAAATAAAATTTTGACAAAATTTTCCATAGAAATAAAATTTTGGTAAAATTTTCTATAGAAAGAAAATTTTGACAGAATTTTCTATAGAAATAAAATGTTGACAAAATTTTCTATAGAAATAAATATTTGACAAAATTTTCTATAGGAATAAAATTTTGACAAAATTTTCTATAGAAATAAATATTTGACAAAAGTTTCTATAGAAATAAATATGTGACAAAATTTTCTATAGAAATAAAATTTTGACAAAATTTTCCATAGAAATAAAATTTTGGTAAAATTTTCTATAGAAAGAAAATTTTGACAGAATTTTCTATAGAAATAAAATGTTGACAAAATTTTCTATACAAATAAAATTTTTTACAAAATTTTCTATAGAAATAAAATTTTGACAAAATTTTCTATAGAAATAAATATTTGACAAAATTTTCTATAGAAATAAAATGTTGACAATTTTTTTTTTAATATAATTTTGACAAAATTTTCTATAGAAATAAAATATTGGCAAAATTTTCTATAGAAATAAAATTTTGACAAAATTTTCTATAGAAATAAATATTTGACAAAATTTTCTATAGGAATAAAATTTTGACAAAATTTTCTATAGAAATAAATATTTGACAAAAGTTTCTATAGAAATAAATATTTGACAAAATTTTCTATAGAAATAAAATTTTGACAAAATTTTCTGTAGAAATAAAATATTGACAAAATTTTCTATAGGAATAAAATTTTGACAAAATTTTTTATAGAAATAAATATTTGAAAAAATTTTCTATAGAAATAAAATGTTGACAAAATTTTCTATAGAAATAAATATTTGACAAAATTTTCTATAGAAATAAAATTTTGACAAAATTTTCTATAGAAATAAAATTTTGACAAAATTTTCTATAGAAATAAAATTTTGAAAAAGTTTTCTATAGAAATAAAATTTTGACATAATTTTCTATAGAAATAAAATTTTGACAAAATTTTCTATAGAAATAAATTTTTGATAAAATTTTCGATAGAAATGTACTTTTGACAAAATTTTCTATAGAAATAAAATTTTGACAAAACTTTCTATAGAAATAAAATTTTGACAAAATTTTCTATAGAAATAAAATTTTGACAAAATTTTCTGTAGAAATAAAATTTTGACAATATTTTTTTTTTGAAATATAATTTTGACAAAATTTTCTATAGAAATAAAATTTTGAAAAAATGTTCTTCAAATTTCGATAAATTTTGTTTGGCATGAGTGGTGGTCTCTATATAAACAAAATCTCCATAAAGTATGCTGTATGGTATGACTACAAATCTATTGCTATTTAGGAACAATTTAAAACTAAGTTGAATTCAAAGATTCCTGAAAGTTTCTTCATTAGTTATTTTTGGTCCTTCAAAGCCACGCCATTCAATTCAATTCGTTATACAATATTGATTGCAATTTGTTTTCAATCTAAATTTCATAAATAATGCATACAGTTTCTATAGAAACAAACAATGTATCTTTGCTTTTATCAAAGTTTTTTATTCTTTTGCATTAAACTGAAAAGTGATGCGACAATCATACCCCCCCATTCAATTCATTTGTGTTTCTTTTCGTCTTTTCACATAGTTATAACATTTCCTATTTGTGGCTACAGTAAAAAAAAGGAAATACAAAGTGTATAACCAACTGGACAGATAGAGAAACCGACTATCCAATGGACAGATGGAGAACGGAAAAATGTTCCACTGAATGAATGCAATCAATGCAGGTTATCTTCTTATTGTAAAAACTTGGTTTGATATTTTTCATACATTTCAATCTTGTTTTTCAGATTTTTCTTTTATGAGTTTCTTATAGGTTTCTTATACGTTTGTTCGTATTATTAAAACGATAGTCCATGCTATGGACGAGAAGGATATGTCGGCTTCCTCATGCCTTCACCATAACTGCAATGTAGATGAAACAAATGACCAACGGAGAAGTACAAAGAAATCAGTTGGGATGGGAAGAGAATGTGTAGAGGTCACTGAAGATGATGTTCATGATGGGCAAGTAGAAGGGACTGGTAAGGTCCTTAGTAATACCAGGTGTAACTGAAGTTTTGTAGCCTAAAAATTCAGATAAGAACAAATTAAAGCTGAACATTTTTGGAAGTTCATTTTCTCGATAATAAACCTAAATGTGATCAACATTGAAAATATTATGATATTCAGTGAAAAACATTTGTGATCACTTTGAAAACCTTTTATTACGTTGTACTAATTTCGTTACAATCTTCTTCCAGGCCCTACGATAGTTTGAAACGACAACCTGCTTGTGATTTTTGTAAAAATGAAAACTTTCTTTTTATTTTCCCCTGGAGGTGGTATAAATATTGGAATATATTTGAAATCCCCAAAAAAAAAAATTGAACAGAAATTTCTTCCACTCTTTTTCGTATTGGTAAAAATGCTCGTTAAGAATGTTTGTCTCTTTCCTCTTACAATAAATGAAGAAATTCTATAAATTTTGTTTGTATTTTTTTCTCTTTTTGTTCTGGTATTCCCGTTTCGGTTTCTTGACTTGGTTTTGTGAACAGCAAAGGAAATTCATTGCATAAATGAATGAATGAATGCCCAACTGATATGATAGTGTCCGGTGCAAAGACCAAAAAAAGGTAAAGAAATGTTAAAGGACAAAAAACAAAAAAAAAAATACCATCACAGAATATTCTGAAGATAATATTTTTTTTGTTGTTGTCGCAAAAGGTAGGAAAGGACAACAGAGCAACAATGATGGCAATGACGATGACCGAGAGCAATGTAAATGATGTCCATTATTTTAGTCTTAAGTTACGATAAGAATTGATTGTTCATTCAGTATTGTAGTCAAAAGTTTTGATATCCTTGTAAATGTCTATAAGTATATTTTTACTAACAAAAAATATATTTAAACATCTTAAAGTTTAATACTGGAGTATTTAATATGGGACATACCAGAGTTTTGACAACATAAATTAATGCAGCTTTTTTAGACTGAAAAAAGCTTACTCCGTTCCACAATTTTTCGTGGTGAAATTCTGAGTCGATCTGAGCATGTCCGTCCGTCTGTTGAAATCACGCTAACTTCCGAACGAAACAAGCTATCGACTTGAAACTTTGCACAAGTAGTTGTTATTGATGTAGGTCGGGTGGTATTGCAAATGGGCTATATCGGTCCACTTTTACGTATAGCCCCCATATAAACGGACCTCCAGATTTGGTTTGCGGATCCTCTAAGAGAAGCAAATTTCATCCGATCCGGCTGAAATTTGGTACATGGTGTTAGTATATGGTCTCCAACAACAACCCGAAAATTGGTCCACATCGGTCCACTTTTACGTATAGCCCCCATATAAACGGACCCCCAAATTTGGCTTGCGAATCCTCTAAGAGAAGCAAATTTCATCCGATCCGGCTGAAATTTTGTACATGGTGTTAATATATGGTCTCTAATGACCATGCAAAAATTGGTCCACATCGGTCCATCAATATATATATAGCCCCCATATAAAGCGATCACCAGATTTGACCTCCGGAGCCGCTTGGAAGACCAAAGTTCATCTGATTCAGTTGAAATTTGGTACGTGTTGTTAATATAAGGCCTCAAACACACATGCAAAAATTGGTCGAAATCGGTCAATAATTACATATAGGCCCCATATAAACCGATCCCCAGATTTGACCTCCGGAGCCCCTTGGAAGAGCAAAATTCATCCGATTCGGTTGAAATTTGGTACGTGATGTTAGTATATGGTATCCACCAACCATGCAGGAATTGATTCATATCAGTCCATAATTATATATAGCTCCCATATAAACCGATCCCCAGATTTGACCTCCTGTGCCTTTTGGAAAAGCAAAATTCATCCGATCTGGTTGAAATTTGCTACGTGGTGGTAGTATATGATATTTAACAACTATGCCAAAAGTTGTCCATATCAGTCCATAATCATATAGAGTCCCCATATAAACCGATCCCGAGATTTGGTTTTGGCGCCAGTTGAAATTTGGTACATTGTGCTAGTATATGGCCGTTAACAACCATGCCTAACTAGGTCCATATCGGTCTATAGTTATATATAGCCATCAGATAAATCGATCCCCAATCACACAAAAATTGGTCCATATAAAGTTCATAATTGTATATAGCCCCCATATAAGCGACCCCCATATTTCAATTCTGGCTCTCTGCGTATTGTCTAATACATACCACGTATTGACTAACTCACAATTTAGAAAACGATGTGAAGAAGTTTTAAGATACCACAACCCAAGTAATTCGATTGTCGATGACAGTCTTTCGTAGAAGTTTCTACGCAATCCATGGTGGAGTGTACATAAAATTCGGCCTGGCCGAACTTACGGCCGTATATACTTGGTTGCCTTAACTTAAATTATTTTGGATTTATTCCGATCCAAAGAAGCGATACATACTCTAACGATATGTTTACCACTAGGTTAGGTTAGGTGGCAGCCCGATGTATCAGGCTCACTTAGACTATTCAGTCCATTCTGATACCACATTGGTGAACTTCTCTCTTATCACTGAGTGCTGCCCGATTCCATGTTAACTTCAATGACAAGGGACCTCCTTTTTATAGCCGAGTCCGAACGGCGGTCCACATTGCAGTGAAACCACTTAGAGAAGCGTTGAAACCCTCAGAAATGTCACCATCATTACTGAGGTGGGATAATCCACCGCAGAGAAACTTTTTGGTGTTCGGTCGAAGCAGGAATCGAACCCACGACCCTTTGTATGCAAGGCGGGCATGCTAACCATTGCACCACGGTGACTCCTATGTTTAACACTAACGAGTAATTCACGTTTAAATTTGGCGATTTCTTACTTAATACTGCACTAAAATAATGGTTTATTTTTTGAGGAATGAATTTTTAAACAAGCAAAGTTTTCGTTTGACGCTAGAGAGGTGAAAGTAAATAAAAAGAATTAAACAATCGTTGAATCGCATAAATTGAGTTTGTTTGGTTTAAAAGAAAATACTTTATAAAAAGAAAATACTTTATAATAGAAACAAGTAAGGAGGTCTAAAGTCGGGCGGGGCCGACTATATTATATCCTTCACCACTATTTAGACCAAAATTTGTGTTACCACCTCAACTCCTTCCAATTTGTTGGGAGTTATTATGAAGGTTTATATTCCTATACAATACAAATATTTATATCTTAACCGATTTGGAGAACATTTTTTGTACTTCGACAAAATCTCTAGAATTAAAATTTAAATCGGCTACCGCCCTGGAACGAAACACAATTTTAGTACAAAACAAGTATATACAAAACTAAGTTCGGCCGGGCCGAATCTTAAATACCCACCACCATGAACCAAATATTAGAGTTTCCTTTGAAATTTCAGGAGGGCTTGAGGACTTGAGGACATTTCCCGAAGATAAATTGAAAGATTTCACCTACGAGGACTATATCAGATTCTGGATTTATAAGAACCATTTTTGTTTGTGTTTTAGAGGAATCATTAACAAAAGATGTTAGTGTGCAAGAAAATTATAAAATAACGTCTTGATTTGAAATCTTAAATCTGTAGAAATAAAATCTGGAAATTTTACATTGAGTTTCAAGCAACTTTCATGATCAGTGCGTCTTCTAAACCCTCAAGAAGTGAAGTCGGTCTATATGGAGTCATTACCAAATGGACCGATAAAAACTTAATCCGATACACGTTTTTGTGAGCCTAAAGTACCAGAATATTTAGAATTTCAGGCAAATCAGATAAAAACTACGGTTTCTAGAAACCCAATGAGTTAAATCGGGAGATCGTTCTTATGGGGGCTATACTAAAATATGGCCTGATACTCACCGTTTTCGGCACACCTTTTTATGACCCGAAAATACCTCTAGATTTCCAATTTCAGACAAATAGGATAAAAACTTCTGATTCTAGAAGCCCAAGAAGTGAAATCGGAAATCGGTCTATATGGGGGCTATACCAAAATATGGACCGATACTCACCATTTTCGGCACACCTCTTTACGGTCCTAAAATACCTTTAGATTTCTAATTTCAGACAAATTGGATAAAAACTACGGTTTCTATAAGCCCAAGACCCCAAATCGGGAGGTCGTTTTAACATGGACCGATACTCACAATTTTTGGCACACGTATTTGTGGTCCTACAATACCTCTAGATTTCCAATTTCAAGTAAATTGAATAAAAACTGCGGTTTCTATAAGCCCAAGAAATAAAATCGGGAGATCGGTCTATATGGGGGCTATACCAAAACATGTACCGATACTCACCATTTTGGCATGAAATACCTCTAGATTTCAAATTTCAGGCAAATTGGATAAAAACTACGATTTCTATAAGCCCAAGACCCCAAATCGGGAGGTCGGTTTATATGGGGACTATATCAAAACCTGGACCGATATAGCCCATCTTCGAACTTGACCTGCCTGCAGACAAAAGACGAGTTTGTGCAAAATTTCAGCACGATTGCTTCATTATTGAAGACTGTAGCGTGATTACAACAGACAGACAGACAGACAGACAGACGGACATCGTTATATCGTCTTAGAATTTCTCCCTGATCAAGAATATATATACTTTATATAGTCGGAAATCGATATTTCGATGCGTTACAAACGGAATGACAAACTTATTATACCCCCGTCACCATTCTATGGTGGTGGGTATAATGAGTCAATTGGAGGAAACTCCCATTAAAAATGGGTCTAAAATATCTTTGGCCAACATATATGGGAGCTATATCTAAATCTGAACCGATCCAAATTTGACATGCATAGCTAGAAAAATAATTCATCTATCTCTGAAAAATTGCACGTAAATGTGAGAATAACTTTGGCCTCCGTGATCATATGAATGTAAACCGGGCAATAGATATATATGGGAGCTATGTCTAAATCTGAACCGATTTCAAGCAAATTTAGCACACTTGATGATACTATTAAACGTACTCCTTGTGCAAATTTTTAAGCAAAACAGGGCAAAACTGTGGCTTTTGAGGCCATATAAGTGGAAATCGGACGAAATATATATATGGGAACTATATCTAAATCTGAACCGATTTAGCTGATATTTTGGATATTTTACGAGATCCACAAAATATTTGGCTGTCCGAAATTTTAAGAAAATACGTTGATAAATACGTCAATTATGACCAGATCGTTGATAAAAGTATATGGCAGATATATCTATATCTGAACCGATTTTTTTCAAAATCAATAGCGATTGTCTTTGAGCAAAGTAAAACTCTGTACCAAATTTGAGGACGATCGGACTTAAACTGCAAGCTGTACTATGCACACAAAATTACATATACAGACAGACGGACGGACAGACAGACAGACGAACATCGCTAAATCGACTCAGAATTTAATTTAAGACGATCGGTATAGTAAATGATGGGTCTCAGACTTTTCCTTCTTGGCGTTACATACAAATGCACAAACTTATTATACCCTGTACCACAGTTGTGGTGAAGGGTATAAATACCCAGCAAAAAAAGCGTCGCCATAAAAGTACTGAAAATGTTCTTCCTGGATCCGGAAGTGGTGCAAAATTGACGTAGAAGCGATGAATTTAACATGGGCTTGTCATAGGACGGAAGTCCTCCATTTCAACATCCGTTGCACTGAATTTGCATCACTTATTTAGATGTGATCCGAATTCAATGTTTTGGATGTAAATTAAAAAATTCTTTGATATTTTACCAAATAAATAATTTTTATTGGATTCTAACGCTTGTCTGAAACATTTGACCTGAAATATTTTCAAAAATTCACAATTTTTTCAGATTGGATTTAGCATTTTATTCGACAAAATTTGAAAGATTTTATAATTTTTATGAATTCTTACTCTGTTTTTAACCTAAACTATTTGAAACAAAAAAAGTTAAAATTATCCATTAAAAGTATGAAAAAACCAAGTTATAAAAAATTTACTTAAAAAAACATCCTGGGTAGTTAAAATAAAGAACATCATTGGGAGTGCATCTTCTGGAAGTGCTTTTAAAGTTGTGCCTTTTGAAGAACTTACAAATTTTTTTGCTGGGTACTTCATAAAAAATAAAAAAATTCGTTCCTGAGAATTTTTTTTTGGGTGTGTGAAACATATTTATTAGTATTAGTATTAGTATTAGTATTAGTATTAGTATTAGTATTAGTATTAGTATTAGTATTAGTATTAGTATTAGTATTAGTATTAGTATTAGTATTAGTATTAGTATTAGTATTAGTATTAGTATTAGTATTAGTATTAGTATTAGTATTAGTATTAGTATTAGTATTAGTATTAGTATTAGTATTAGTATTAGTATTAGTATTAGTATTAGTATTAGTATTAGTATTAGTATTAGTATTAGTATTAGTATTAGTATTAGTATTAGTATTAGTATTAGTATTAGTATTAGTATTAGTATTAGTATTAGTATTAGTATTAGTATTAGTATTAGTATTAGTATTAGTATTAGTATTAGTATTAGTATTAGTATTAGTATTAGTATTAGTATTAGTATTAGTATTAGTATTAGTATTAGTATTAGTATTAGTATTAGTATTAGTATTAGTATTAGTATTAGTATTAGTATTAGTATTAGTATTAGTATTAGTATTAGTATTAGTATTAGTATTAGTATTAGTATTAGTATTAGTATTAGTATTAGTATTAGTATTAGTATTAGTATTAGTATTAGTATTAGTATTAGTATTAGTATTAGTATTAGTATTAGTATTAGTATTAGTATTAGTATTAGTATTAGTATTAGTATTAGTATTAGTATTAGTATTAGTATTAGTATTAGTATTAGTATTAGTATTAGTATTAGTATTAGTATTAGTATTAGTATTAGTATTAGTATTAGTATTAGTATTAGTATTAGTATTAGTATTAGTATTAGTATTAGTATTAGTATTAGTATTAGTATTAGTATTAGTATTAGTATTAGTATTAGTATTAGTATTAGTATTAGTATTAGTATTAGTATTAGTATTAGTATTAGTATTAGTATTAGTATTAGTATTAGTATTAGTATTAGTCGATGCAGTCATCAACCAAAAAAATCTTCGCACAAGTTAAAAAAGGTTACTCCGGTTGAAATATGAGAAAAAAAAATCATAAAGAAATTCGACGAATTTGGAACTTTGGAAAAGAATCTCACTCACGCCACTAATGAAATTTAATTTTGATTTCAATGTAAAATTACCAATTTAATGGAAAATATATGCAATTTTAATGCTAATTGTGCATATAAGAAACTGCTACTACACTGAAAAAAAATGTTGACCTAATAGAAAAGATTATGCAAACAAAATTTTAGGCTTTTTTGTATTTTTGCAATTTCGAACTCCAATTTTTTCCTTCAAACTACGAAATTTTCTTTAACAAGTGAACAAAAAGATAATTATGGATAATAAATTTTCTTGAATTTGCCGAAAAATAATTATTTTTTTTTTTTGAATACAGTGTGTTATTTTTCAAATTAATTTAAGTTTTCTAAAACTAACCAAAATTTTCCTTCCTGATGTATTCACTGTGTTTTGATTCTTGGATTTTGAGATTTTGTTGTCTCCCTAAAAGTTTTGGATCTGTCGACAAAGAATCAGTATCTCTGCTAACTTAAATATTATAATCAAAATGTGTTTCGTTACTTTAAGGAAAATTGGCCTTCCTGCAAGGTACACAATTCTAACGGAGGGACACACATTTTAAAGATTAGTGTCCTAGGTTTTCGAAAAAATTGTAAATCAAAAATTGCGAACCTTAGTTTTATTCGTATTTCTTTATCAAATTTGTATTTAATATTGTGTAAGCTACACGCAAAAAAATAATTCTTTCCTCCCAAACGAAATTTTAGACAAACAAAGTTCGTTTCTCATTTGCTTTTCGTTGAAAGGAAGTGCATTTGGAAAAAAAGTATATACTTTTTGTGATAAACGTTTATTCTTTTCCAGGATGTAAAAACAATTTCATAAAGACTAACTCAAAAAAAATTTTTTCTGGCTAATTGCATTTTCCCTCACATATTTCTCACTTCCACGAAGTTTTTTAGTTCTTAGCACCTTTTTCTGTAATACCAACAATGTAGAAGAAATTATACGATTTTATAAATTTTTAAAATTTTTTTACCTTTCGCCTGGACGGAGAATCGAACCGCGGACCATGCACTTTGTAAGCCAACACACTAACCACTGAGCTATGTACCTGTTATGGTCATCAATAGATAAATATCCATATAAGTTATATTTATATAGCATAGCTTGCGGCGCCCACGAACCGAATAAACAAAGTTTATTTAACAGAAACAAACATTTAGTTTGGCACCGTGGAGCAGTGGTTGCTACGTCCGACTTGCATGCCAAGGGTCGTGGGCTCGATCCCCGCTTCGACCAAAGTTTTTTTTGTTTTTTTTTTTACATATATTCCAGATATGTTCGGAAGATTCCGAAAAAATGTTCAACATTACATTGTAGTATATTAAATTTTGAACTGTAAACTGTGTCTTATTAAAGACCTAAAGTCGGAAAAGAACAGTGTTTGATATAAACGAAATGGACTGTGTTGTTGTTTCAAAAATAACTTTTTTTATTGAAAAAATAAAAATTTTGTAACAAACGAATTTTTTTGGTGATAAAAGTTTAAAATTTTCGAAGCAATTCAAAAAACTCTAACAAAAGAAAAACGTTTTCGGTACACGTTTTCCAAACGTTTTTTTTTCTTTGCGTGTACGTGTCCAAATATTCAAATTTCATACTACTACCTTTTCCAATGCATGTCCAACATCAACACTATTTTTTCCAGTGGACATACCAACATTTCGTCTGGTTGCATTTTAACCGATTTACTCGCTTAATGTGAGCTTTCTAGTTTACTTACTCATCGCATAAAAATAAATTTTTTCACTACATTTAAACCTAACTAACAGATTTAGCTGAAATTGGATATTTTAACACCAATATAGTGTCTTGACCAGATATTTCGAAAATGCTTCTGGAGAAAAGTTAGATATTCATTTTTTGTAAATATTTGTCTAGGGTGACCATACCCTTTGCAATTTGATTTTCGTTTTATTTCACGAGACAACTCACTGCTTTATATTTCTGACAAAGAATCTTCCTCTCGTCGTTGGATATCCATCCATGCACACAATGTAAATTTCTTTTGTTTGCTTTGTTGCGACTCATTAAATATAAATAAAAAATCTAATTCAAATTCCTTTCCATAGGAATAGGATGGATATCAGGATTTTAATGAATTCGATACTGTAAAAAAAAAAACAATATGAACAAAAACATTAAAATGAAAACTTTAACCATATTAATGGAAAGGAAATGTATGCAAGAAACAAAAAAGGAGATTGCAACTGAATCTAGTAAAGAAGGAAGTAACAAAATACACACTCACACACACATTAACATACGTGTATCAACACACCATTCTTTAAAAGAAAGAAAAAAAATAATAAAATTTTCAGTTTCGAGAATGATGGAGAAATGTAAGTTAACGGTAATAGTGCGTTCCAGTGTCTGTGAGCAAGCATTCATACAATAGCAGTGTTTTTGCTATTACAAAGTAATCGTAAAAAAAACAAAATAATATATGAAAGTGACACTAATGGCTATTATGGCTTCCCATACCATCATTTGGATCCTATTCTCAGATCATTTGCCCTCCACTACTACGTGCATTGTGTTTTTATGTATATGGACCGGTCCTACACGGATGAAATAGACTGTTTTTCATATGTTTGGCTATAAACATTATATGTTTGGAACACAAATTTTTAAACACAATATATGAACATATAATATGTTTGGAAGCATTTTGCACCCAAAAATATTATATGCTTAAAAAAAATTCTCCCAAACAATATTGTGCTCAAAATTTTATTTATTTATATATTTAGAATCATAACGAATTATGAAAATAAACAGGTAATATAGGCGCTAACAACATAGGTTTTCGACCTGAATGCTCAAAATTTTGTTTCTGCCTAATTGTATATTCCCCCACATCTTTCTCACTTCCACTAGATTTTTTAGTTCTTAGCACCTTTTTCTGTAATACAAACAATGTAGAAGAAATTATTCGATTTTATGAATTTTTTTTTTATGACGGAGAGTCGAACCGCGAATCATGCAATTCCCAGCAAAAAAATTTGGAAGTTCTTCGAAAGGCACAACTGTAAAAGCACTTCCAGAAGATGCACTCCCAATGATGTTCTTTATTTTAGCTACCCAGGAAGTTCTTTTAATTAAATTTTTTATAACTTGGGTTGTTCATACTTTTAATGGCTAATTTTAACTTTTTTTGTTTCAAATAGTTTAAAAACAGAATAAGAATTCATAAAATGGTACAAACCATTTAAATTTTGTGGAAAAAAATGCTAAATCCAATCAGAAAAATTGTGCTTTTTTGATAATATTTGAGGTCAAACGTTTCCGACAAGCGTTAGAATCCATTAAAAATTATAAAAATTATTTATTTGACAAAATATCCCAGAATTTTCTAATTTACATCCAAAATATTGAATTCGGATCACACCTGAAGAAGTGATGCAGATTCAGTGCAACGGCTGTTAAAATGGAGGACTTCCGTCCTATGACAAGCCCATGTTAAATTCATCGCTTCTGCGTCAATTTTGCACCACTTCGGGATCCAATTTTGCCCCACTTCGGGATTCATTAATTTTTTGGCGACACTTTTTTTGCTGGGTTTGTAAGCCAAAACACTACCTATGTACCTACTCCCTGTGCAAAATGTCATGGACATCGGAGTAAAACTATGGCCTCTGTGGTCATATGAGTCTAAATCGGGTGAAACCTATATATGGAAGCTATATCTAAATCTGAACCGATGTCTTCCAAAATCAATATGCTTCGATTAGACTAAAACTGGGGCCTAGACTTTGATCACAAAAATGTGTTCACAGACAGACGGACGGACATGTCTATATCGGTACAGAAATAAAATTTTGACAAAATTTTCTATAGAAGTAAAATTTTGACAAAATTTTCTATTGAAGCAAAATGTTGATAAAATTTTCTATAGAAATAAAATTTTGACAAAATTTTCTACAGAAATAAAATTTTGACAATTTGGCATGCATATAATGACTTTTACTCTCTATGTACAATTTTAAGTAAATCGGAGTGAAATCGATCGAAAGCTATATATAGCAGCTATATCTACTCCAAGTGCAAAATTTCATGGAAATGGGAGTAAAACTATGGCCTCTGTGGTCATATGAGTGTAAATCGAGCGAAACCTATATATGGAAGCTATATCTAAACCTGAACCGATTTCTTTCAAAATCAAAAGACTTCGATTAGACTGAAACTGCGACCTAGACATTGATAACAACAATGTGTTCACAGACAGACGGACGGACGGTCATGGCTACATCGGTGCATAAATAAAATTTTGACAAAATTTTCTGTAGAAATAAAATTTGGACAAAATTTTCTATAGAAATAAAATTTTGACAAAATTTTCTATACAAATAAAATGTTGACCAAATTTTCTAAAGAAATGCTATTTTGACAAAATTTTCTAAAGAAATAATATTTTAACAAAATTTTCTATAGAAATAAAATTTTGACAAAATTTTCTATAGAAATAAAATTTTGACAAAATTTTCTATAGAAATAAAATTTTGACAAAATTTTCTATAGAAATTAAATTTTATACAATTTTCTATAGAACTAAAATTTGGCAAAATTTTCTATAGAAATAAATCCTATATTTCACTAAAGCCGATTTAATTTCATGAATTCACCAATTTATTATCACAATGGACTGAATAGTCTAAGTGAGCCTGATACATCGGGCTGCCCCCTAACCTAACCTAACCTAACTAATTTCATTTTAGTTCATGAAATTATTACGCTTTAAGAAAGTTTCCATGACTCTAATAATTTTTGCATCCGATAGTTAAATTATCTAAAAGAGAGAAAAAAATATGCATAAATGAAGCATAAAGATTAACTAAATTCGTGTCTTCCACAAAATATTTCAGAATTTCCTAAAATTTTTAAATTTTAACAATACTGCGCCCATCTTGAACTTCGTATGACACTACAGACATTTTTGCAATTTTGAACTACAATTTTTTTTAAATTTTGACAAAATTTTCTATAGAAATAAAATGTTGACAACATTTTCTAAAGAAGTAAAATGTTGACAACATTTTCTAAAGAAGTAAAATTTTGATAAAATTTTCTATAGAAATACAATTTTGACAAAATTTTCTATAGAAATAAAATTTTCACACAATTTTCGTCAGAAATAAAATTTTGGCAAATTTTCTATAGGGGTAAAATTTTGACAAAATTTTCTATTTAAACAATTTCTTGATAAATTTTTCTATATAAAAAAATTTTAACACAATTTTCGACAGAAATAAAATTTTGACACAATTTTCTATAGAAATAAAATTTTGACAAAATTTTCTACAGAAATAAAATTTTGACAAAGTTTTCTATAGAAAAATTTTGACAAAATTTTCTATAGAAATAAAATTTTGAGAAAATTTCTATATAAATAAATTTTTGACAAAATTTTCTTTATAAAAAAAAACTTAAACAAACATTTCTATAGAAATAAAATTTGACAAAATTTTCTATTTAAAAAATTTTAACACAATTTTCTATAGATAAAATTTTTACAAAATTTTCTGTAGAAATAAAATTTTGACACAATTTTCTATAGAAATAAAATTTTGACACAATTTTCGACAGAAATAAAATTTTGGCAAATTTTCTATGGAAGTAAAATTTTGACAAAATTTTCTATTTAAAAAATTTTAACACAATTTTCTATAGATGAAATTTTTACAATATTTTCTATAGAAATAATATTTTGACACAATTTTCTATAGAAATAAAATTTTGATACAATTTTCTATAGAAATAAAATTTTGACAAAATTTTCTACAGAAATAAAATTTGACATAATTTTCTACAGAAAAATTTTGACAACATTTTCTATAGAAATAAAATTTTGACAAAATTTTCTACAGAAATAAAATTTTGACAAAATTTTCTATAGGAGTAAAATTTTGAAAAAATTTCTGTAGAAATAAATTTTTTACAAAATTTTCGTAATAAAAAACTTTAACAAAATTTTCTATAGAAATAAAATTTTCACAAAATTTTCTATAGAAGTAAAATTTTGACAAAATTTTCTATTATATTCTATTTTCTATTTTCTATATTTTTACTAAATTTTCTATAGAAATAAAATTTTTGCAAAATTAAGTTAAGTTGGTTAAGCTACACGTAGTTTAGTCACCATGCATTGACTAAGCTGAGATCAAAAACAGCAATAATGAAATTAAATATTGACAAAATTCTATATAGAAATAAACTTTTGGTAGATTGTTTTTGGCCCGAGTGGCAACCGAGCTCCGGAGCCCACCCTGAGCAATATTGTGAAAGACACCATGTGTCCATCTCGTCTCCTCCTGGGTGTTGCAAACATATGCACCAATCTAAACCATTTCATATACATTAAAAACAAAAGTTTATTTGGATCCAAATATATTGACCTTCTACTATTTGGTATTGATTCATAGATTCGTGTCCTAAAATTAACTGAAAAAAATTAGAGCAAAAGTCCTTTTTGTAGCGTACATTTTGTGTCTTGAAATTTCTTTTATATTAGGTCAAAATTGTTCAAAGTAGGGTATCATTTTTTTAAAAAGACTCATACAAGTTTCAGTTTCAAAAAAATACATCTAATATAGCAACCATAATCAAACATTCGCTGAGTGACGCAAGGAAAGAATGAGAACCAAATAAACGTCGTCATGCATACATTTCAGTGACAGGACATGATTAATGGTTGTCATTGCCAAACAAAACGTAAAAAATTGTTTATCTTTTGATACAAACGCTCTGATACATACGCTTACTACCTATGAGGATACACACACATACACACTTAATTTCGTAGTCGCTTTCACTCTCACATACATATACATATAAAGGAATAGACCCTGGAAAATTGTTATCGGATAAAATGCAATGTTAGAGTTTTTTATTTTAAATTTTGGTTTTACCATCACAATGACACCATCATCAGGACAGTGGTGCAAAATCGTATCCAAAATATTGAAGTGACGATAAACTTCTGATGCGACAACGACCTTTTCTCATTGGGTTAAAATATTCTGAATTTTTATACCCTTCACCACTACTGTGGTACAGGGTATAATAAGTTTGTGCATTTGTATGTAACGCCAAGAAATAATTGTCATAGACCCATATTTTAGTATACCGATCGGCTTAGAATTAAATTCTGAGTCGATTTAGCGATGTCCGTCTGTCTGTCTGTCCGTCCGTCTGTCTGTATATGTAATTTTGTGCACAAAGTACAGGTCGCAGTTTAAGTCCGATCGTTCTCAAATTTGACATAACGTCTTTCGGGTAGAAGACAATCGCTATTGATTTTGGAAAAAATCGGTTCAGATTTAGATATAGCTGCCATATATAGTTATCACCGATTTGATCATAATTCACGTGTTTATGAACCGACGTTCTTCAAATTTTGTACATCCGAATGTTTTGTCAGTCCCGTAAAAACTGCCAAATATCAGCTAAATCGGTTCAGATTTATATATAGCTCCCATATATATTTTTCGTCCGATTTGGACTTATATGGTCCCAAAAGCGAGAGTTTTGCCCTGATTTGCTTCAAATTTTGCACAACGAGTACGTTTGATGGTATCGTTAATTGTGCCAAATTTAGTTGAAATCGGTTCAGATTTAGATATAGCTCCCATATATATCTTTCGACCGATTTGGACTTATATGGCCCCAAAATCCAGAGTTTTGCCCTGATTTGCTTCAAATTTTGCACAACAAGTACGTTTAATAGTATCGTTAAGTGTGCTAAATTTGGTTAAAGTCGGTTCCGATTTAGATATAGCTCACATATATTTCTTTCGTCCGATTTGGATTTATATGGCTTCAAAAGCCAGAGTTTTGCCCTGAGTTGCTTGAAATTTTGCACAAAGAGTACGTTTTATAGTATCGTTAATTGTGCAAAATTTAGTTGAATTCGGTTCAGATTTAGATATATCTCCCATATATATCATTCGCCCGATTTGGTCTAATATGCCCACAGAGGCAAAAGTGCTACTCTGATTTTCGTGAAATTTTGCAGAGGGAGTAGAATTGAACTTGAAACTTTGTACAGGGCGTAGAATTAAGGTTCTGCATATGCGTGTTTATTTTGGTTGAAATCGGTTCAGATTTTGCTATAGCTCCCATATATATCTTTCGCCCGTTTTTCCGTCATATGACCACAGAGGTCAAAGTTGTTATCCGATTTACGTGAAATTTTGCACAGGGAGATAGATAGTAACTATGCATGCGAAATTTGATTGCAATCGGTTAAGATTTCGATATAGATTCCATATATATGTTTTTCCTATTTAGGGAAAACTGGCCGAAATACCTAAATTTTCCTTCTCAAATCGCCACTGCTAAGTCGAAAACTTATCAAAATGACTCAAATTTTCCTATTACTCTATTACGTATCTATCGACCGATAAATCATAAATACACTTTTGCGAAGTTGCCTCAAAATTGGTTCATATTTAAATGTTTCCCCTATTTTTTTTTACTAAACTTGTGTTCCACCCTAATGCATTAGCCAACTTAAATTTTGAGTCTATAGATTTTGTAAAAGTCTATCAAATTCTGTCCAAATCGACTGATATTTAAATTTATGTATTTGGGACAAACCTTTATATATAGCACCCAACACATTTGACGGATGTGATATGGTATCGAAAATTTAGATCTACAAAGTGGTGCAGGGTATAATATAGTCGGCCCCGCCCGACTTTAGACTTTCCTTACTTGTTCTATTTATTTTTGTTAAGTTGAGAAAGAAACAGGGACTGCGAGAATGTTATATTTGCTGAGACAACATTATATTTGCCACAAAAATATACAATGTTCACCGTGATAAATAACATTATGCTCTTCAAACATGTTTAGGGTGATCATATTCTTTCTCTGCGTTTTAGGGCAGCAGTAGGAGTCCTTTTGTTCTTTTCCAGGTAGGCACGTTGTTTCTTGAATTAGTATATCTGTGTGATCATTTTACCTTTCTACTCAAGAGAGGGGTTAGTCCACTTTGTACTCTGACTTACGCGAATTGTGATACTAATGGCCGTTCCTCAGCCGGGGTCGAAATTAGGCTAACGGCTTTTAGTTTTTCTCCGCAATGGGTTAACATGATTCTAAAGTGATACAAAGTCCATAATGGACTATCGCGATTCCAAAGAGATATCATTGGTCGGGTCCTCGGACGGCTTTGAGCTTTTTTTCCTTCGGGAAGTGTCCAAAGTGGTTTAACTCGATTCTAAAGTGATATAAATGGTCAGACTTCGGCCTGGATTTGATACTTTTTTCCAGAGTCCCTATTGGGCTAACCAGATTTTAAATTAGTTTTTTGGTTTTTCTTCAATCTCTTAAAGGATTTCTTAACACTGTGATGAATATAATGGGTATCTGTGTTCTAAGAACATCAGCCGTAACATTTGCGAAATGCCATCAGCATCAGAGACATCTCTGACGGTAGTGTAGATGCAGTGGTAATGGTGTCGGCGAATGTGGACGGACTAAAGTCAACTCGAATGACTAATGGCAGGCAGCAAGTGCCACAGTGTTGATGAACTTTTCATTCAGTCATCTTCTTCTTTTTCTTCTGGTTTCGATAATGAAATTACTATGAATATTTTAAATAGATTGCTAGGTATGAGCCCTATGGACGGACAGAGTAATCGTTATTTACAGGGGGTAGTATGATAATAAAGAGATAATGATATTAGTAGTGCAATAACATGTAAGTATAGGGCGAATGACACATTACATAGATTTTGGTGCACAACGTGGGACTCAGAAAATTCTCAAACCCGACTTTGGAAACATTACAATAATGCTATGACAGTTTGGAAGTCGCATTCGTTTCGTTGTCGTTTTAGATCATATGCCACATTCCACCTTTTTAAGTGAAAAATTGAGTTCATCTTTCGGTTTCGGAGAGTCGTCAATTTTGTGTTGCACATTAACTTGTGTTTAGATGGAGGTGTTCTGCGAAGAACGTGGGATGCGGGTAAGTTTAGCCGGACAAGGGAAAAGTTAGGCGTGTCATCACAGATAGAACATTAACCTGCTGCATTTGTTGGACCCAAAGTACCCTGGTTTGCCACAGAAGGTCTTGCTGCCCGATATAGAGGCTCTCTATATAAAGCTGGACCTTGCGATATGGAAGGTGGTGGATTTGGATGGTTACTTCGAGAACACCTTGAAGACACTCTCGTAGCAACATGTAATTTTGTCTACACAGGGAGAGAATCTTTATCTCCTTATAATGATGGTCTACTGCTGAGATACCCTGCCGAAGTTCTTAAGGTAGTGTTCTGGCTGGCGCTAAGTAGATTACCACTGAGCGGGCAATTACCTTAAAAGTAATTAAAACGAAGGTAGGTAGAGGTTAATCAGTGCCGGAGATATGACCCCACCTTGGGAAACTCCCTGTTTGAACAAGGACCTGATTTCTGATTTCTAAATTCCACATACACACAAAAAATTTTTTTTCTGAATCAATCACGAAATTAATTGATCCAATTAATTTTTTAATTGAAATGTCTTCAATCACAGAAATGATAGTATCAATTAAAAAATTAATTGACAGTCAATTAAAAAATTAATTGATCCAATTAAAAAATTAATTGATACTATTAATTTGTGTGATTGATTTTTATTTCAATTATAAAATTTGTTGATTCAATTAAATTTTTAATTGAATATTTTTTAAAACTCAATTAAGCTTTTAATTGGAAAAATGTTCGTGAAATTTTTTTCTGTGTACGACTGGCATCCATCAATCAAAATAAATCCAATTGGGAGTTTCCGCTTGATTCATACCCACTGAGTTTCCGCTTGATTCATAATTTCTGATCATGTGTCCTGCTATGCCTACGCGACCCACAAAATCATCTCGGCCATTTCCAATCTTAGTCTTCTGAACCAATCTTAGAGTTCCTGAACCAGGACACGAAGTTGACAAATTGTATGTCGATAAGCCAGCAATAATTCAAGGTAAAACAAGTATATACGGCCGTAAGTTCGGCCAGGTCGAATCTTATGTACCCTCCACCATGGGTTGCGTAGAAACTTCTACGAAAGACTGTCATCCACAATCGAATTACTTGGGTTGTGGTATCTTAAAGCTTCTTAACATCGTTTTCTAAATTGCGAGTTAGTCCATACGTGTTATATATTATGTATAGGTATGTCTACAAATAATTACGAATCGACATGGACTTTTGCACGGTACGTAGAGAGCCAGAATTGAAATATGGGGGTCGCTTATATGGAGGCTATATAGAATTATGAACTTGACATAGACCAATTTTTGTGTGATTGGGGATCGATTTATCTGAGGGCTATATATAACTATAGACCGATATGGACCTAGTTAGCCATGGTTTTTAACGGCCATATACTACCACAATGTACCAAATTTCAACTGACTCGGATGAAATTTGCTCCTCCAAGAGGCTCCAAAACCAAATATGGGGATCGGTTTATATGGGGGCTATATATGATTATGGACTGATATGGACCATTTTCAGCATGGTTGTTAAATATCATATACTACCACCACGTATCAAATTTCAACCAGATCAGATGAATTTTGCTTCTCCAAAAGGCACCGGAGATCAAATCTGGGGATCGGTTTATATGGGGGCTATATATAATTATGAACCGATGTGGACCAATTTTTGCATGGTGATTAGAGACCATATACTTACACCATGTACCAAATTTTAGCCGGATCGGATGAAATTTGCTTCTCTTGGAGGCTCCGCAAGCTAAATCGGGGGATCGGTTTATATGGGCGCTATATGTAATTATGGACCGATGTGGACCAGTTTTTGCATGGTTGTTAGAGACCATATACTAACACCATCTACCAAATTTCAGCCGAATCGGATGAAATTTGCTTCTCTTAGAGCAATCACAATCCAAATTTGGGGGTCCGTTTATATGGGGGCTATACGTAAAAGTGGACCGATATGGCCCATTTGCAATACCATCCGACCTACATCAATAACAACTACCTGTGCCAAATTTCATGTCGATAGCATCTTTCGTTCGGAAGTTAGTGTGATTTCAACAGACGGACGGACGGATGGATGGACGGACGGACAGACATGCTCAGATCGGCACATGAACATTATTTATGCCTGAGCGTCATCGAATTTTGAAACATCGAAGATGAGCCGCTTTTTGACCGAAATTTTCTATCCCACACCCAGAGAAGGAATATGATTACCTCAAACATGTTTTAAGAGCAAAATGTTATTTTTGGGTGGTGACCATGTATCATGGTTTTCGCAATCATTTTATTTTCTCGGAAATCATGTATCTGATTTCGGCAAGCAGGTTATAATTGACGAGAAAATAACATTTTAATGACAAACATGTTACATGGTCACCATACAAAAATAACATTTTGCTCTTGAGACGTGTTTGAGGTGATCATATACCTTCTCTGCGTGCATATAATTGAACCATACCATATAATGGTAAAAAAATGCCAATAATTTTTTGTTTATTCAAAACTGCCAACCATTGTGAAAGGCAATTCAGTTCATCGAACTTGAGACAGAAGCATAAGGGCCGATAATCTTCAGTACATTTTCTTTCTGGGATTTCATTTAACACAACAGAGTACAGGAAATTTGAAATCATTCTTTTGCTTACACTAAAGATTTTTTCAAGATATCAAATCTTATTCATTGGGCGTGGCGCCTTTTTGTTGGACCTTCTTCACAGCACCGAATAAGAAATTTTTTGCTTTGTCCTGAAAATCTTCCCTCCTATTACAAATAGAATACAACCTTGTTCTATTAACTAAAAGCTTGATAAGTTCTTTTTTTCTCTGGCCGGATATTGATATCGCGTTCTTCATTTTTCTTCAGCACGAGTATTCATTAGAAGGTCTCTGTTTGTTAGTGTATGGATATCATTTCCGTTGTCATTACCGTTTTTGTAGTTGTATTGGTGACAAGAAATTCCCAAGCAATTTTGCAATTGCGTAACCTCTATTCCAATGCCATTGCCCTG